>NC_134758.1:10648560-11266596 GCF_050436995.1 Anticarsia gemmatalis
ACTATCAAAATCGCTGGAGTTTAATAAATTTAGTTTTATGATATCTAAGTCAGTCATATAATTTCTAAGCAAAGATTTTCCATGAATCAACGACTATTCTAGTTCTTTATAAACTTTTTAACCCGGAATTCAAACTGAGGACCTAGATTTCTAAGCATGATGCTGTTATTATCGCTGCGCTATAATGCCGCTTAACTTCAATAAATAATACAAATCTCGGAGTATTGAGTGATTACAGCAAACAAATTGAATTAATTTAAACACCTGTTAGAAAGAGCTTAATATGTCTCAGATAAATTTGCAATTTTTTTATTGAAGGCGCAATAAACCGAACGTTTTTATTAAATATACGTGTACGTAACTGAAGCACAAAATAAACTTAATAAATATATATAATTCGTCTCAGATTATTGCATTAGTTAACAAATAATAATCAAAGGTGTATTTGCAGTTTGTAAATTAAGTAAAATTAAGGGAAGCTAATTAAAACCTTATCTTCATGCCATAAGGATTATTTTCGCTTAAAAACTCATTACGTGAAGTTAGCAACAACAGGTAATGATCAGGTTGCGTTCCGAAGCATATTCCTAGTTCTGTAAAAGTAAAATTAGGTATTTATCTATATTATTTTTCCAGTGTTTTAACCAATTCAAATGGCTGTTTAATCATTTTACTAAAAACGTTGAATTAAAATTAAAATAACAGTGGAGTGAATGTGTACACTAGTTATTTGTTGAAAATCAATTTCTTATCGCAATAGACTGAATCTGAACGTACCTTTCAAAATGATAACACCAAACTGAAGTCAGTCACATAACCAAGTGTTGGCGAACAGTGCTTCGCAATATTATTTTTTCATAAAATAAAGAAATACTGATACAATAATCATGCTGTCCAGCCTCAGGACTGGAGTACAGAGCTTGGTAGGTTACCATAAAAAATAAAAATCTGTTGTGGTTATTGTAAACAGTTGTATTATATAATAACGTTTTGACGTTTGTGAAATCGTAGCTAAGTGATTTTGTGATGGTATTTTCAGTGGCGTGCTTCAGCCAGGAGTCTTCAGACTACCTCTGCTCTTCAGCATGACAGCCTGTTCGTCCATCGGGACACTCCTGAGGACAATGTCAACACTCCTTTCGAATTCTCGCCCGCTAATCAAAAGGTAAGATTAACAACTGTCAGATGTTTTACAAAAACATTTTTCTATTCAACTCTGTTCTTAATTCAAAACAAATAGTTCTGTTATTGAAAGTGGCCGAATCAAACTTTACTACGAGTTTTGTCTCGTAAATTGTGTGTTTCAAATGTTATTAGTATTTTTTATTTGGAGCAACATTTTAGGTTATCAATGGTATTTTACTATCGGCTATTAATGAAACCTTATTATGTATCCTCAAATACTGCTGTAATCAGGTGATTTAGCTAACAATAACTTAATGTCAACATTAACACAATGGCTGTTTCTTTTATACAAACAAAATACCAGTCAGTCAGCTCACACAGACTTTTGAATAAAACCTCTATGAACAGCTGATACAAAACAAATTAATAATAACACATGTGTCTTAGCATTTCTTGCTTATCAGTTCACTGATCATTCACTTCAATGTTTCAGAGAGTAGATGCTCTCCTAGCCATCTACCCTGAGGGTCACAAGCGTGGAGCCATGATTCCCTTGTTGGATCTGGCTCAGCGTCAGAATGGAGGCTGGCTGCCCATCGCTGCCATGCACAAAGTAGCTGAGATCCTAGAACTGCCCCGCATGAGGGTTTATGAGGTTGCTACTTTCTACACCATGTTTATTAGGTAAGTTTGAAACAATTACCATTGTAAGGTTTAGTTTTTACAATATTATTGCACAATATAAAACCCAAACTGTTAATATAATTGTGCAACATGCCATGTTGTGCAATAATATTTAATCATTAATAAAATTATTTTAGAGTAAACATTATCCTATCCTACCATTATCCTCCTATATTAGCAAGGGTGTTGATTGTATATCATATCCATGAATTTCTAAAAACATTGATATGCATCAGGCCTACTATGTAGTTAAAGGGTAGTATAGTCAACTTTTCGGGTAGCCACTTTTATTAGTGTTGTAGTTATTCAACATTTTGTTATGATTGACATAAAATCAGCATACGGAAGCTTTCATGTCATATATTTATAGATAGTTGAGGGATTCAAATACTATGTATTGTCATAAATGATACTGAGGATTCAAAGTCTTGCATGACTTACACTTAAATATTAGTACATTAAAAAAAATTTACTGTGCATCTCGTATTCATTCTTTTACTCCTTTATTTCAGACGACCAATAGGCAAGTACCACATGCAAGTGTGCACCACTACTCCCTGCTGGCTGCGTGGTTCTGATGCTATCCTGAAGGCTATTGTCGAAGGCACTGGCGCGCCGGTCGGTGGCACCAGCCCTTGCGGCAAGTTCTCTGTGTCTGAGGTTTGTTAATCCATATCTACTCTATTGTTAAGAGAAATTTCTCAATTGATATTTTTTTTTTTTTAGTAACTCTTTATGCATTCCACTGCTGGGCAAAGGCCTCCCCTCTCCCTCCTGTCTCATTGATACTTACAAAAGGAAATTAATTAAGTTTCTTTGTCAGCTTCTACTGTTCTGAATGTCTTAACTAATTTCTTCTTTATTGGTGGGGTCAAGTGATTTGTATTGTGAATATTATATGACGATAAGGACATGAGCAAATTATTAATTTGTAAAATATGGTAAATGTGCAGACTCTAATCAGTTCAGTGCTTGCATGACCATAGAGTTGTCTATGCATACGCCATAGAGGCGAGACATATTCCCTCTTTTCATCTATCTGTCTGCCTAAATATTTTATGTAGTTTGGAAGCATCAAGACAAGAATAATATGATTTCTTCTATTTCCAGGTTGAGTGCCTCGGTGCCTGCGTCAACGCTCCGATGGTGCAAGTCAATGATGATTACTATGTAAGTTAACACTAGATCTAACATTAAAATAAAACTAGAGAAATAACTGTAAGAATAAAACACTAGAGAGCATTATTAACTACTGCCAGTATCTTTACTATCGTGGTAATTCGTATTTGTTAGTTGGAACTCATCAATTATCAATAGTCTAGTGACACTAGTGTATTTTCATTTAAATATTTTTTTATTCTTTCTCAGGAGGATCTGACTTTGGAAGACACGAAAGAAATTGTCGAAAAACTCAAGCGTGACGAGAAACCAAAAGCTGGCCCAAGGTATGTTTTTTCTGTTAAAAATCCATGTACCTAATGCATTAAATTTTACATAGGAATCATCAGTTAAAATGCATGCTCAAATCTACACAGAATTAGAGTGACTATCTTCCCTTGCTTTGTTTTATTTATTGGGGTCCCAAATAGATTCTTAAATAAGTTCCTCTTTTTCGAGAACATAATTTATTTATCTGAAAAAACTTTCTAAATATACAGCCAGTGTTGCCTAGGATAAGTCGTAAACGCGAAGTCAAATAAACACGTGCTTTCAGTACCATGGATGTCCGAAAGGACAATTTACGTATAAGTTTATAGTGTACAAGAATTACTGCAACTTTCTTTTCAATTGACTTTCTGTATCCATGAATTCTAAATGTCATTTGTTATTTTGTTCCAGGAGTGGAAGATACGCGGCTGAACCTCTCGGTGGACTAACATCTCTTAACGAAGAACCCACGGGACCCGGCTTCGGCTTACAAGACAGTCTCAAGTAGAACAAATCTTTGTTTTGTAAATTTTATTTATAGGCAATATTTAAATAAATCATGTTAGATCATTTTCTGTTTCTTTTTATTTTGTGAATATATTAAGCATATGTGTCAAAGCGTAAACGTGAATGTGGATGAATAAAAGTAGTTTGCAATGATCATAGCAAGTGCCATACTGCATACACAGTCATTTCATGATTTCAGGTTCAAAAAACGTATAGGTACCTCAAAATAATCTAAAGTACCTACCTACCATTTTTTAAATAATAGTTCATAAACAAATATATAAATTTCGGGTAGATTAAAAAATTCAGTATAAAAAGTCGACATCAAAATAAACGTACAACTAGTGAAATTGTAATAATACACCAACTCGTTTACTCATATCAGAATAATAAGTGGATTTTCCAAATTACAATAGAAATCAGCAAAAAGTATGTTTCTACGATAAGCAAAAAAATTGCGTGTGTAAGTTATCTCATTCCACAAATTGTCGACTTATTTTACGTCATATCCACTGATAAAGCCATGCTGTCGCAATGCCTTGCCTTCTATAATTCAGTCGCTACCGTGTTATTATCCTGTTAGTATGCTATATCGTACTATACTAATTTAGGTGAGTAGGTCATAAAAGTAACTTAAAAATGTAATGTTATTCAAATAAATGCAACTAAAGAAGTGTTTATGTGTTTGTGTGATCTGTGTTATTCAAACTTTTTCTTGCGTCTATGCAAAAAAAATATAAGTGTCAAAATGGTGTTAATTTACAGATGTTTCGTAGAAATAACAAAAATGATGGAAACAAGGAATACACACAGGTGCAACTGTGGGATGATGAATCTTGGGACGATAAAAATGTAAGTGTTCTCATATAAAAACTAGATAGCTAATTACTCAAAAGTTGGCAGTGTTTATCAAACTTATTCAATGAGCAAAACTTCAATGAGTCGTTTAGTATGAATAAATGCGAGACTAATTCAGTAGAATTTATTAAGGTCTATTTTTCATCATTATCTTGACTTTCAAGTCAAGATTTGGTCATAGTTATTAATATTTAACTTTTTTTATCGTTAAATTGAGGATCATTTTTATTGAATGAATGAAAATTTGTGAATCACGTCATGACAATCACGCGTATAGTGTTGCTGTTATCAATTTAATAATCGACTAAGTTCATTGATTATGTATCTATTAATAGTATTTCCGATTATTGCTTGTAATCAAGATAATATTTCAAAATATATATCGTCTTAACTTTGTACTTAAAATTATTAAACCGGATTAATAGTCCGAGAATCCGATAATCTGTTGTGTTTACTTTCCAACTCTATCTAACGTCAAAACTGTCATTGTCTATTTGCTTGCATTTTGCTGTCAGTCAGTGGATTTTCATTCGTTGGTTGTTCGTGTCGTCTTCTTGGGTGTGAAAATGTCTATCGAGGCTTAAGCTGAAAGGCATTTTGTGAACAATGAAAAGTAGCCCTACGCGCAAATATGAAAATTTCACCAACGACCACCAAGGGAAGGAAACGGACAAGTATTCTCTAGACAGCCAAGACACCGCCAGTGTGGTTAGTTCATTGTTAAAATTATTGATTTTGTTTGTGTATTGTATAAGATGTTATTGATTTGTCGCGTATTAATGTTTAGATTAGTCATAGCATATGGTTGATATCTATGTGGCTACGATAGGGTGTGAAACGAATACAGAAAGCGTTGTTAATCGGCGTGTAAATTACCGCTTGGTGTTCTAGTACTACGTATGCGCGGTGTACGACCTAGATCGTTCTAAATCGGACGCAAAAGAGTCGCCGAATCACATTAGAATGTCCCACTGTCACTTTTGTTATAAATTAAAAAATAATGATATTTTCTCATCCTTTTACGTATTTGTATCATCGCCAAATAATTTCGCCGTACTTTGCATGCGTTGAAGTAATTCGTACCTTCACTTTCACCGCGACACGTGAATCGTACCGTTTTCTTTTGAATTACATTTTTTAACATTCACTATAAGTTTCTTGTGTGAATAAATAAATAAATTGGAGTTTCTTTCAAAACTACTCACTGAGACATACATGCTTATGACTATGAAAATGAAATTCATCAGATACACAATAGATTCCTTGGTTACAATGTTATTGAATTCAATATAAATTAATCATAATTCAACTCAAATTATTATAATTAATTCTTCTACTTTTTATAGGCTGTAAATTTTATTCTCATAGGCACAATAAATTGGAGTAGGTATGCCTTTGCCTTAATTAATAACAACACAATAGTTCAAATGTTATTACCCAAAGCTTTTAAAATAATTATTTTACATTTATTTCACTAAGTTAAATTAGTCAACATTTTAAGTTACACATTGTTCATAGGTACCACAGTTGTGAAATTTAAAAGTAGGTGTTCTAGTTTTCTGTTCCAAACAAGTGATAGCAAATACTTTTATGCAAAAAACTTTCCAAATAAAAAATCTGCATTATAAATGTTACCTCAGGCAAAAACAGCTGACCAATAAAAAAAAATCTCTTGTAAAATAATTGCCTCTCAGTCAATCTATATTACGAATGCTATGTAATAATTCATATACAGTAAAAGCAAGAAAAACTTAAAATATGCCATTGTTATGAAATGCGCATTGCATTTCATGGTGTATAGAAATGATAGTAAAATCAAACAATAGTGTTGAATATTTTTTATTATATGGTGATATAATAGGTTTTGTTGTACATTCCTTTGATTATATTGGCTATTTTAATAATAAACTATATTTAAATAATATATATAATCTACGTTAAACACTAGTATCTTGCTTGAACTGCTCATGAGAATTACCAGATGAAGCTTGAGGCTTTAATCATATTTAAATTGTGAGCTTTAAGGGTTGAAATTTGGAGAAATATGTAGGCAGCCTATTTTTTGTCATAAGACTTCAACTATCTATATGCTAAATGTTATCAAAAATGTTATTGCGGAAAGCTGTTAAAATGCTTCTTTTTTTTTGCATTTATTGTAATGTTTCTTGCATTCATTATTATTCATGTAGTATGAAAGTAAAGGTTTGGCATTTGGTTTATCATCACTGTTTAATCATTTACTCAGGCCAAAGTAGAGTAAGGAACATGTCAACACAACAATTTTATTGCGATTTGAAATACTATTTTAAGTTCAAGGCTGCATTAAAAATCAAGTTTTGATCTAGAATTCTAGGACATTTACTTTTTTACTCTAAACATAGAATTGTGCAATCAAAAGATTTCTTTTAAATTTACTTTCTTACATATTAATACTTATCATAAAATCATAATCAAGCTTAGGTCATAAGCCATAGGCCATCATTCTAAACAAGAATGACTTGTGCATGACAAAAGAGGGGCTTCACATTTGTAGTTAACTCTTCTCACAGGGTCTTCTTTTGGGACTAACTATTTTGACAGCTAATTTGTATTAGTCCTAAGTTAAGAAAATGAGTCAATTTTTCTATACAATAGGGGTAGCAAATCTGTAGATTGAGAATTAATGAAAACTATTTTACTGTGTTGTTAAGGTATAGGTATATCTAATATATAAAATTCTCGCGTCACAGTTTTCGTTACCGTACTCCTCCGAAACGGCTTGACCGATTCTCATGAAACTTTGTGAGCATATTGAGTAGGTCTGAGAATCGGCCAACATCTATTTATAATGCCCCTGAGTGACACTTATTTTTTTTTTATGGCAAAACAACGTTTGCCGGGTCAGCTAGTTATCGATATACTATTTCCTAGAATTCAGAGAGCTAACCAAAGTAGATCTATTCTCTAATAAGGTTTGCGATCATTGCAAAATATCGGCTTCCATGTCTTCAAAGCCGGCTTCCGATGCCGATATTTATTATGTTATCAACTTACGTATTTGTAAATAAAGTGAATTAGATCGTGCACAGATTATTTACGATGTACGCTTATCTTAGATAACTGAGTTTAGTAATCGGACATTTGATTTGAATATGGATTGATAATAGTTTTGAGTATATTTGTTGTTCGTTACTTTTCGATTACGATTTCCAAGTAAGCTATCTGTCGTCGCTTTATCTTCTGTCTTAAACTTATTTAGGCTTTAGTTCAGTTTGTTGTAGAGGGTAATATATGAAAGTGTTTATCCAAATTTAGTTTAGTTATTGTTCTGTTTTCGCGTTCCCTTGGGAATGTCATAGCCAAAAGTTTGAAGATCATGTATCTATTCTTGCGGACATGATCGTGGCTTTAAGCCTAATGAATTGAACTGTATTCTTTTACTAGAACAGTGTACTGAATTTGATTGCGCGTATTTATACCTGGTGCGAGAAGGGTCGATTATTCTGTTTTAGTAAATAATATAGAAATTATTTCTTATTGATAATTATAATCATTGAAGTGGATAATGTTAGCCTTTTGTCGAAACGAATTAATTTAGACTAGCGCTTTTTTGACGATTAGTAACAAAGTTTTTCAAGTTCTATATTATGTTAGGATGAATGTTACCATTGTATTAGTATTCAAATAAAAGGTATGAATGCTCTCTTGTTCTAAATGTAAGCAGATGAGAACAAAAGCCTTATTATTTTAATAGGTCTCGTTTAAAAACTGACAAAACTACTGCTTATCAATATTTTATACAAGTTTAGAAAATCCATGGCATCATAGGGTTCAAAGAGCTTATAAAAATTTCTTCGAGGACAGCATAAGCAGCAGTTTTGGGGCGAATAGAAAATTAAAGATTCTTTTGGCAAAATCTGTGCGAATCGTACGTATTAATAACACATTCCATTTTTATTTCATTAAAAAAATTGTACTTCCTGTTTTATCTAGTGTTAAAGTTTTTAAGTGTCTGTAATAATGCGAAACAACATAATGTTAAAACGATTTCACTTCTATATTTTGGTTCGTTTGTTATTCTTTCGTACGTATATGCACGTGTACGCATTGATCGTACGAACGTTGTATTTTTAATAATGAAAACACGATATAAGTTAAAACAGTCTTGAGTAGCTTACGTATAGTATTCCAGAAAATACGACGCTTTTAGCCAGTTGCGTTCACTGGTCGGTAAACGATCTATGGGTTAAGAAGCAGTCCTTGGCGCGATCATTCTGTAGATTAGAGACCGCATAGCGGTATTTAAACTGAGCGTCTTCGTGTTTAGGAGGGCACGTAAAAAGTCAGCCCCGGTTGTTGTTTATTAAGATAATAGTGGTTAAGACAATGTCAAAGGTCTTTCGGGCTAGAATAACTTTGACACTAGGTTGATCAAACGATGAAAACCAATAAAATTTCTAGAAAGTTTCATCGTCTTTAACAAAGGTAAATTCCATAATAACACGTATCGTGAAATTCATTCGCTTCGCTCTTTCAAGTTCACACTCTCATTCGTCTCATTTACGGTGCTATTCTCAACATTCATTCAAACGTTTGACACACTGAAAATAGCTGAAGGTTAACAACAAACTAATATGTTTCGTAATAAAGTTAAATGGGTACCATGAAATTAGTATTTATGGATTGTGGTTATTATTGCGGATTAGGGGGTTCTACACGTGGTTTTAATAATAGCAATTTCTCCAATTTTACGCTGTTGATATCGATCGAATACGTTACAGTTTGTAGGCTGAATTTCAAGCTTTCATGCGATGTAAGTCGCATTCAAATATATTCAGTAGTTTTGGAGTAATATAGAGTAAACTAACAGATAAGTACTATCGTTTTTCATTTTGAATAGGTTGCGGAAATTTGTATTTTCTGAATAATACCGTGTAATGATTGAGTGCCTCGTGCGTAAACCTACTGAATTAAATTCTAGATAATACGTTTATAATAATATACAGATTTTTTGTAGCAAAAATGACAGATATTGAAATTGGTACGTATAATTTCATCGTAATAATATTCATCCTCTATTCGACCGTAAGTCACAGCGAGCAAAGCTCTTTCATAAAAATGCGAAAAAAAAACTAATTCGGTTACGAAGACGCATAAAGAAAATATGATACACTTTGCGGTTTCTCCCTGAAAATGCTCTCTTTAGCGTAGCATCGCTAAGTATAAATGACAAAATAAAATGTACTTTCTTTTGTACGTTTATTTTTTGCCAAAGAAACATTGAATTTAACTCGGGAGTATACTTCAACTAAATAAGTGTCAAACTCGAGTCTACATCGTCTTAATAGCAACTTACCTTTAAGTACTTACTTTCATTAATATAGTTGCCACGGAACCCTTAGCTAATGCGTGACCAACGCGATCTTAACTAATTGTTCTTGTTCGACTCCTACGTAGTTAGTCTTGTAATTGCCATCGAAAACTCGACTAAGTGACACGTCTCCGTTGACAATAGAATTGCCTCATCATTTCCGCGGATCTTGTAATAAGTACAATCAAAATGACTCGTTGATTTTATCAAAGAGTTTTATAACACTGTTGGACTTCAAACGTGGTGGTCTTTGCCGCATTTCAGAGCAAAAAAATAAATAAAAAATCCTATCTTTAAACTTGCGTTTAGTTATTCGGTTTATTTAGTGCCAGTTCTTTTTTTGTGTTTTAAAAATAATATTTAAAGTGAAATTATGATTAAAAAGTTAAGGGATTTATGGTGTTTACATTCGAAAAAGGAAATTGAGGAGCAAGAAGGAAAAGTTTATACGATATCATGCAAAAATATGGAAGGGGTACGTTTATTTTTTTTATTAAAACTAAGTAATAATCTGTCATTCTATAATGTTCTCGAAGGTGTATTATTAGGTTATTCAGCCGTACCTTGAATCACTCAAACACCTGTTTTTGCTTTGCTGTAAAAATCTGAAAACTGAATAAAATAATTTGAAAATTCAGAAATATCAGTTTATTTGGTAATTTTGCATTGCTTAGTCTTGTAACTAAAACGTTAATGAAAATTTTAATACGGTTTTCCGTTATTCGACTCGTAGGTAAAGGCCTAAGTAAATATTATCGCGCTTGGTACTAAAGTTGCTTGTTTGTATGAACAAAAATGGGTTTTCTACGTGATTTGCGGACGTTCAAGGGTAGATTGGCTATCAGGCGTGAGTCCCTGTTGATGCAGAATAGAAAACAGTGTTATGGTCATTGAAAAGGCAAGGCTTTGAATAGTGGGGTGAGGGAAGGGTTAAAAGGTTCATTGTTCATATCTTGGTTGATAGTGTTTTAGACAGTCTGTACTTTTTAATGAAAGATTTCGGAGGCAAGAACGACAAAAAGACAATTATTTTTTATATTGATTAAGTTAGTACCTAAAATAAACAAAGGATCTTTTCTAAACATTTGAAAGAATTCGCAATTCATAAAAAAGCACCTATACTTTTTCTTTCTGGCAAGGACTGCGGTTTTCGTAGCTCGGCTATAAGCTATTATCCTATTATCCTAATATATGAATTCAAAATTGATTTGAAATTGCCTTATAAAAAGGCTCGATTAATTGAAATTTGCTCATAATATTATAGAGCTTGTAATTATAATTAAATTATGAAACTATCCATGTAATTTATTTAAAAACTTTTATAATAGCGCTCTGTTCTTCATATATTAGGTAGAACTCTCAACGGTTATTATTCGTTGGTGTTTAGTAGTTGCATCCAAAACAATGACATTTAAACTGTGTTGAAATCAGTTAAGTTTTATCGCCGTTCAATGAGACATGATTTACGTTTTACGAATGCTATTATTATAATTATGAACTATATAAATTATATTATAATTAATAAAGCATTAAATAACTAGATAAATATCGAGAGTGTAATCTTACCCTTGTTTCTAAATCCGCTACTTATAGCCGACTAAGCTCAGCAGTTTATTGTAAAAGAAAAACATACATACATAAAATCACGCACTTTTCCCATGGGGTCAGGCAGATACCAAAGAACGCCACTCGCTACGATCACTGAAACTTACCTTGTTTCATTCACATTTAAAAATATTGTCATTTAGGAACGAAAAGAAATTGTGTGTAAAAAAATTCTAGCTTCTATACATAGCTAATTGTGTTTTTGATCCCACGTTTATTTTCACAACTCCTGAAAATTTTCTTGTGAATGCTCTTAACGTTGTTGCTTTAATAATTAAAAGGATCCTGCCGTCAAAACTTTATAATTACACTAATTACTTGTACCCGTGTTTTGTGAAACATAAAATAATTTCACAAAATGGCCGCATGGAGCTTTTGCCTGTCTCGGATTTTATCGCCAAATTGTTTGTACAACGTTTCGTGTACTACGAATAAAATTTTAATATCCCGGAATGGCTAATATAAAAAGTTATTTATGCACTTTAATAAAATGTTTTGGCTTCGACTTTGTACCTAGTTTTATTATTAGCGTTTGGTCAACGTTAGAAAGCTACTTGAAATATAGGTTTTTATTTTTAAAATCACCCCATTATCCCTTGAAGGGGTAGCCTGAAAATTGTTAGCTTATAAAGCTACGCGATGCCACGTTAGCCAATACTTTGAAGGTAAGAACATGATCGAAATATTTGTTAAAGTAGTGACAGGGGATCAAATAAATATTTATTATCTAGGACCTAAAACGACCGTTGTCGATCCCAACAACCCAATTTACGAAATATTATACCCATATTATTATGACTGCTGTAAATGTTTTAGTCAAAAACGTCCAAAAAAAGTAAATAGAAAAGGTGTTGGTTGAATCTCGAAGCTTCAGAACGCTCGGCAAATTACATTTTAATCTCCTCTATTACACGGGAATTGCTATTAAATGACTGCTTGCTAAATTTTAGATTATTTCTTTGCTCGCTCCTGCTGCGAGAGCATATACAGACTGGATGTTTACTCCTTATTTACCGGCGGAGATGTTTTATCAACCAAAACTACAGTAGCGCGATACTCTACCACTATCGCCTATCGATAACCGGCTAGCAATCGAACAATTTTTATGAAAATCTGATCAGCGCCTCTAGCGGGAACAAAGAACTATTTTTGGAGTACATTTCAAATGTCAAACTCTCGATACTCGGTACCTCCTGTAAGGAATCGCGCCACAGATTCTGAAATTAGTACATTAATTCTTGATCAGTTTATGGTGCTAACCATTTAATTTTAAGAGAGTAAAACCCATATTAGTTCACTTTCCCTATCCTCATGGAGAGAGAAACCAAAGAACGTTTACTTCGTTTTTACATTCGTTTACTTAATCGACATTTATTAACATCAACGCAAAGTTATTAGGGATTACAAGAATTGTCCTCACGTGGACATAGTCCTGGCCTAAAGTTAAATCTAAATTGGCAGTTTTAATCCACTGATTGAATCCATGGCGATGTGGGAAAGCAATTAATATTTAAACCGAATGAAAGGCTTGTCTCATTTCGAGGCGGACAGAGGTCCAGACATTTCAAATTAACGTTTCCAGACCGCTGGCCGTCGATGTTGATTGACAGTTATTTGAAACGCTTTCTGCTAAGTTAAATTGTAATATAATATTAAAATGGCGAGCTGGGGTAATGAGTTGAATGTGAATGGGGTTGAAGAAGTTTCTGGACGTTTCTGGTTGTCTATAATCATTACTTACATGGTAAAGCCAAGTGGCTTCCCTCGTCTGTCCCTATGACTGTTTGTATGTATTAACGGATTTTGTTACGGTTTCTTTTTGTAGATAGGATGATTCAAGAGGAATGTTTATGTGTATCAGTTGTAAAGGTTTTTTTTTTGTAAATTAGCTGTTTAAACCGAGCGAGGTCGGGGCGAGCCGCTAGTTACGTTTAAATTTACCAAACACGGTAGAAGTTGCTTTAAACCTTCGTATCTACAGACACCATTTTGTGTCTGTACTATGAAGGCTCTACCTAGCCGTATTGACGTCTATGTTGTTATGTAGGTATCTACCTCGGCCTGTGAGTGGCTGATAGGAGCGAAGCTTAGTACTTAGAGCTCCATAACGATCTAGTGAACACAAAATATTACCACCGTGATATAAGTACCTCTATATTTACACATCCCTGCTTAGCTTTCAAGTCCAAGCTATCAAGAAACTTCCGGCGTTATCTATATAGGTTTTAAATATTAGAGTCGATTCATTCATCTTTTATCGAAAGCGAGAGAACTGTAGTTCGATTCTCTACTTCTATCGACAACCGATAACTGGCTAGCTATCGAGAAATTTTACACTATAATCAGTTCAGCGCCTCTAGCGGAAGTCGTAAGAACTATTTTGGCAGTACCTTATAAATCTCAAACTCGATACTCGACAGTACCGACTGTAGAGAATTGAGCTACTTGAAATCATTTATTTCCTTATATTACGTGTGCATTATACCTCGTTTCTTAATAAATATAGCTACCACTAGCTTGAGAAGGGACTAGATATAGCAAGGTCCCCAATAACATAAAGGTCCCTGGATTAAAATGTCGTAGCACCCTAACCCTTTATGTTTGATAGATATAGTTTGTTATATCGGCCGGTATTATACCCCGTGGGCTACGAATATGACGCACTGAAATATCGATTCAGTGCTGAAACTTCTGTGTTTGGTGTCCGTTTTAAAGTAGCTTTTCTTCGTGTATTACATTGCTTGCTTGTTTACGAAAGTAAAATGCTTTGGTGATCAAATACGTTAATATACTGGGAAATTATGGTACCTAATGATATTTTTCTCGCAATACTTTCGATATTGACTCATGAAGGTTTTAGTGTATCTTGTAAAATAACTTTATAACAGGCGCCTTCCGCTACTTCCTTAATAGAAAACAACAATATAAATAATCAAACAGCGTTTCGTAGGTATGTAAAGGGAAATCATATTAAACATCTTCGTGATTATCAAACACTCATAATCCCGTCTGACCGATGAAACACATAACAGTCATAAAAATATTTTATCAAATACAAAATCCTATTACTTATTCAATCGACGTCCAACATCCATGAATGTATCGGCTTGTGGAAAATTACGTTTAAATAAATTGAATTTTCCACATTGAGAGCACGCTGAAAAGCTTGCAGCTGATACCAGCATTCGCCTTACTTCTATAATGGTTTTTAAAAAGGTTTTGTGTAGAAACTTAGCCTATAAAACAGTTCTTTTGTGACCTTTGGCCGTCTGCAGTCTGTAGTCTACAGTATTCCAGTTTAATTTGGCTCATTAAGCCAGCGACATTCCTTCTATTGACGGTTTCCGAAGTGCCTTAGATAAGGTGGTCGCCAAGCCACTGTCACTGCGACGGATGGTTATCCCCATACGAAACAAATATTTGTGAAAACGATTTTTTGTGTGCTTCGCGTTCGTTGTTGTATGGTCGTAAAAATCCCCGCGACACATAACCAATTCTTAGTACAAGAGATTTATTTAAAACTATCAAATAAAGGAACGTTGGCTGTATTTATGCGTGCCTTTTAATTATCTTACGTTTAGTATTTATCGTGTTAAGGCTGTTGTTTAATTACAAATAATAATTATTAAGTAATTTACCGTTCACGCGTCAAGGTAAGAATCGTTTATTAAATCGTAAAATTGCAATTTGAATAATCGTGCCTATGATGCATTTGTTTAACAGCAATATTTTTTATTTTACTATTTATTACCTGCGGGTCCACTGGCAATGTATAACAATTTTTTATTATTGTTTTTAAATGAATCCCCAACCCGCACTTGGTCAGCGTTGTGGACTCGAGGTCTAACCCTTTTCAGCAGTGGGACAATAACGGGTTAAAAGAAAAGATTCGCTAGTTAGTACTGCTGTTGAATTTTATCTCCTAAAAGTATATTGAAGTACGGCTTGGTATAGATAAGTATTTGTAAAAACCATAAGTTTATTAAACAAAAATGTATGGCAACGGAAGTACATACTAGTACATAGTAGGTACTACAATTTCTTCTCATTACCTTACCTTTGATTATATTAATAACATTTTGGCTACTGAGTGTTTATTTTCCTTCTACAAAGTAAATTCAACAAGTTAATCTGTGGAATTAAATGGGAATGCCGGGAAGGGTTGCCCTTGAAACGTAGACAGATTTTATTGGTCGTGTTCTTTCAAAAGGACAGGTGCGCAGTATTCGTAATCGGAAGGCATTTAAAATTAAAAAGGCGAAAATAATTTAGGTTAGGTTTGAGATTCATTAATTTCACATGATTTATTTTCAATACATTACCTATTAGCTTCTGTCTTCTCTTTAGTTCCATGTAGATTTTCCTTCGTATTAAAAAGTGTCAATAGAGATTATTTACATGTGTGCCAAATTACATAAACACCGATTTAGTCGTTTCTGCTTGAAAACGAAGACAACCCATACATTATTACTTGAAGGACAGACATCTCCATACATCTTCACAAACTTTCGCGTTTCTCACTACTTTGTAACGTTTAGAATCCAAATACGACGTAATTAACCATCTTCCTCGTCATCTCAAAGTTAAAGTAATTATACGTAACTCTGGGAATGAATCTTAATACCGCAGTCAGGCATCTCAAATTGGACAGCATTTCTAACCAATCTGTCTAAAAGATCTTCACGATCGACTCGCGTTGTGCCTCAATTTGCTTCTTACGTTAATTATTTTGTTTTTTTATATAAAAAAGACTCTCGCTCTAAGAATGGCTCTTGTGTCGCGGAACTTTAACAAACATACAAACAACGGACACAAAATACAACTATACCCGAAACAGCAATTTGTGAATCGCACTTAAATAATTGTCCCGCATGGGAATCGAACCCACGACCTCTCGACGCATTGGCAGTGGCGTGGCGACCTTAACCACTGCGCCACGGAGTCCGCTAATGAATAATACGCTTGAATATAAAAGAGAATTAATTATTGAAAGGCCGTTCAGATTCTATGAATATTTATTTATTTATTTATTTCAAACTTTATATACAGGGCTGTATAAAGGCGGACTTAATGCCAGAGGCATTTTCTGCCAGTCTACCTTGGGGTGATGCAGAGATTTTTATGAAGGTGTTAAAAAGAGGAAGGAGAGTGAGTTGAGAAAGGGTGTACAAATAAATAATAATAGGTGTAGACAATATGAGGTGTAAATAAATAATAATATAAAGTATATACACACAAAATAAAAAATACAAATATACATACATATTATCTACATAAATTTAAATAAATATAATTTTACAAGCCGTTAATACTGAATTACTTTTTAAAGAGTTTCTTAAAGATTTTTCTCCTGAATGGTCTCTTTTGTCGGTCTGCGAAGCAATTTGCTAGGGCAAACAGTTTTAGTTATAGGAATTTAACAAGTGCTTGTTTTGCGGTTTTGTTCAGGTCAAAGTCTCTTTAAACTCACCAATTTCCTCCTTAAATTACCCATTTATTTATGTACCCAATTCTTACAGTACATAACCTACTTATATTAAAAATATTAGGTTTATTTTTTTGTCAAAACATGTCGTACAATTTTTTTTTCATATATTTTTCTTCTATACATTGACGCAAATACTCGTAGAAAAAATAAGGGGCATACGCTAAGGGGCTGAAAGTAATAAATATTTTTTCTAAATTTCTAACACAAACTTAAATTCTTGTGCAAATTATTTCTAAATTACCAAAAGTCGCATATAGTTTAGCCATATCAATAACTAAAAGACAAACAGCATATTATTAATTGATATAAACATTCAAACACGTTTCCGTGCGAAACAGATCATAAATATCGCACTTTTATTAGTAGGCACAGATAATTTCGCGACTTGAACAAACGTCTCGCTCATTTGCCATTTAATTGTTTACGAACAGTGTCTCGAGTCGCGCCGGTGCGTACAAACGTGTTTTTAACATTATCGCCGTACAAAAACATACGTTTTTTATCGACTTGTCGTGACCACATACTCTTGCGACTGCTATCTTTGCGACAGGTAGTACTTTTTTCCCAGTATTACCGAAGGTTGAACGGTGAAAGACCTGTGTGTAACGACTTTTCGAAGTGATTTGATTGTTTTATCGAATTTGAGGAAATATTTACGTTTATTGGATTGGTTGAGGTGTGTATTAAATGTCATTATTATTCGGCTTTATTTCGAGTGTATTTTTAGTATCTTAAATTTATTTTTGTGGTATGTTCAATATTCCTTTTAGAGTTAACGGAAACCTCCTCCATCCTACCACCTATCAAAGGGTTCTGGCTATTCTATAATTTCATTCATCGAAATGTCGGACGTGCTTATAAAAAAAAAAAAAAAATTGTACTGTATTGATCTTCATTGTGCCTTACTCTACATGTCATATCTTGCATAGTTTATCTGTATTTTTATTAATGAGAGTGTTAAACTAAAAATAAACACAAGTTTCATATATAGCTCTCTATCTCCATTTTATAACTCGGTAAATCCTCGTACCATAATTATATTTGATTGTTCAACCGTCTGTCACACATTACTCCTAATCATAACTCCATTGAACAGAACAAATTGAGCGTAAAACTTTATTGATTGATTCTATGCCACTTATGTGTTTCTGTTATCACATATTACTCGATAACTTTTCCACTGTAGTTGTACTTTAATTTCAAAGAAAAACATTTATTTGATACTTAACATATAAACTAGTCTACTCAAAATTAAGAAATAATTTGTTTTGTTTCTCACCAACCACCAATTGCATTCTTTACTAAATTATATTTGAACTATAGTTTAAGTATATTAGGCAGGCCTATACGATACTGCTTCCTTGCTGTGCGTGTGTAAAAATAAAATTCAGCAAGGTCATAAATAAACAATTTAGTTTGTGATGAACAAACTAAATTGTTTATTTAATTCGTACGTACGTAATTCGTTTTAAATAACTAGAGTAGGTCTACTAAAATACTCTCTTGTGTATTCAGAGAGAGCCTATTGTAGTCAAAAATCACCTAGCAGGCTGTAGTTGGTTACTAGGCAATAACTTTATTTATAACAAGAATAACCTACAACTCAAGTTGCTCTATTCTCTAATAACGATAGCTTATAGAGACCGGCTACTTAAAAAACATGTTCAGTAGAAAAATGTCATAAGTGTTATCTAAAAGTAAGTAACTTAAAACATTCAATTACTAAAGCAATCAAGCACCCTCTAAAATATTCCTACGGCACGCTATAGCAATGTTTATAGAATCTAACCCACTTTGCGAGGCCGGAGTACGGAGGGAAAACACGGAATTACTTTGAATTTTATACACCGAGTAAGGAAAGTAACTGACACCCGAATATTCTATCAAAAATGCTTGTAAAAATTGTCTAATACCAGTAGCTGTCGTACAAAACGTACTTTAAGCCCTGTTTAGTTATAGTATTTTGTCATTTTTAATAACGTTAGAGGCGCCCATAGCCAGTTGCGCTCACCGGTCGGTAAACGATCTGTGGGTGAAGCAACCGTTGGCGCGGTCATTCTGTAGATGGGTGACCGCATAGTGGTATTTGAACTGGGCGTCTCCGTGCTTCGGAGGGCACGTAAAAAGTCGGTTGTTATCGATTAAGATAAGTCGTTAAGCCACGTCAAAGGCCTTCGGGCGGCTTGAACAACTCTAACACTAGGTTGACCATACGATAAAAGATAAAGTCATTTTAAATCTATTTTGAAACAGTGCATGAGTATTGAGTAATTAAGACACAATACTGTATTACTAATCAGAGCTTACACGACGTTTATTAGTAAGACGTGTAAGTCTACAATTTTGGTTTCACTAAAGGAAATAATATAAAAAGGTCAGTTATAGTACTCGTAACCGTTGGTTGTGTATGACAAGATGTCATTGTGTGCATGTGAATATAGCGAAAAAAGTTTGTAGAGATCGTAGCAAGTGTCGTTCTTATTTCTTTATTTTGTCTGTCCCCTTAGAAAAATGCGTAACTTCTTGTAGATTCTTACTTATACACGATTATAGTATGTAGAAAGGTTTATCCAACTCGTTTATATTAATTAATTTTGATAGGGAATTACCTAGTTCACCAGCAAATTGCCACAAAATTAATGTTAATGGGCATTAGTAACCAAATTCTAGTAAATTACTAACCAGTAGGCTGTAATTTAATTATCTTTGAACTAGAAGATAAACACCTGGTTTTCGATTACTTCATTAATTTGTTTATTAGGTAAATAGAACCTCATGTTTACTTTCTAGCCGTCTAATATTGTAAATATGATAGTTTGTCCTTATGTGTTTTACCCATCAATAACTGGGGTTTGATGATATTTGACACAAAGCTAGCTTAAAGCCTGGCTTCATACATACATACTTTTATTCGGGAAGTCTTCCCGCAGAAGTTTGGTTTTATATGCCTTTATTTTTCCTAAAAATAAAGTACCATCCTAGAGTTATAATGAAAAATAATGTATAACGAAATACGGTAAGTCGATATCCAATACCATTAGCAACTGTTGTTCCGACGCGATTCGTTTCAGAATATTGTGATAAACACTTTCGTTTCGAATTCAAATAAACACGTGCCTAATAGGTTTACGTGTCGAAACAGATTGCTACAAACTGCTTGGTTAATAATCAGGAATTATAACTTATGTACTGTTATCGGTTCAAATAAAAACCGTGTAAGTTTATTGTTTGTCCTATGGTTAGTGATCAACCTAGTGTCAAAGTTGTTCAAGCCGCCCGCCCGAGAGGCCTTTGACGTGGCTTAACGACTGTTATCTTAGTAGACAACAATCGGGACCGACTTTTTAACGTGCCCTCTGAAGCACGGAGACGCCCAGTTCAAATACCACTATGCTGTGGTCGCTTAACCCACAGATCGTTTACCGACAGGTGAGCACAACTGGCTATGGGCGCCCCGACCGTGTAAGTTCTTTACCATAACTTAAGAAATGCTATTTTTATAATAAAACTACTCGAGTAACATACAAACACTTAAAACTTCATAGCACGATGACGGTTTACTACAGCAGCCTTTAGAAATTGTATTTTATTTTGACACTCAACGATCGCCCAATGATGACTTTATTCGGATTTTTCTAGGCGAAAGACGGTCTACTAACACTAACAATCACCCAACTGAAACCAAACCATGCTGAAGATTGCTTAACTTAATCATCTATCAACTAGTATCTGCATAAATTATGCCTTAATTCTTCAAAACATTTCATATTTAACGTTGTAGTGTTATGAATACCACCAATAAGGCCTGTATAGAAAATATACCCGCACATTCAACCTTTTCATTCTTACAGCTTTAAAACTCAGCTTGCACACAGTTTATGAATGCGGGTGCATACAAAATTTTGGAAGCGTTTCTTTTTGGAATGCATCAAAAATTGCGCTCTCAGACCGAATCTGAACCAAAAGACACAATAATGGAAGAAAAAAGTATTCTGCGTATTTCATCATCAGGTCTATTCTTTTCTAATTTTACCAGACTTCATTATCATCACACAGTTCCACGCTTAGTGTATAATTTGTCTGTTTACCCGAACAAGGTCTATGTTGTAATCAAAATCGTAACTTCCAGATCAAAATAGAAATAGCACCTAGTTTTTTATCTAGTGAAACAAAAACTTGCCGGCGATTCTCACGGCACATAACAATGATAATTTGAAGCACTCTGCTGTTTTTAGTTACAAACAAAAAGTATAGGTATTATTGTTATTGTGGAATTGTACAATGGAAATTGCCCGTATTTAACCATCTTATTTACTTGTAAAAGCGATGTAGATAGAAAAATCCACTATTAATTGTGGCTGCACTTTCTGGTTCATAGTTTGCGAACTTATACGGGTAGACAGAGACCAAAGACACGCCTTTTGGTATCCTTACAAACTTCCCTTGCCTCATTCACATCCATATATCTTGCGAACTTATGTAATTAGTATAAGGTTTATATATATTTAAAAAATATATATTTGCAGCATGCAACGTATTGCTCTCGTGACCTGAACTATTCATTAGTCAAAATAATTTAATCGAAATCTGCTCTGTCTTGTACAAGCAAGTTGAGCTTTTTATTCAAAGAACACGACCTTTTTAATGCCTAATTCTAAGCAACAATAAACAAGTATTTCGGTTAGTTAAATTGTATTGTTGATCGTAATTAACGTAGTACAATAAGCACTTGGTATTCAGTTCATACTTAAGTATGAGGAAAAGTCTACACGTATTTTATTTTCGATCACGGATAAAATATTCATTAACAGGAAAAGTAATTTACCGCCTTAAGTTAATTTATAAATGTTTGTAAAATATACTGGTATTATTTTATCAGTTTTCCTGTTACTCCTTAAGATAACGTTAACTGGACCGGTTTAACTTAGTGGTGCAGTTTCGGTTTATGTAGCACGTAATTACTGAACAAGATAAAAAGAAAACTTTCTTTCGTCTTTTCGTTGGTAAAAATCTTTGCATGACCTTCACATTGAAATATCGTAAGAAAACCTTGCATGCCCGAAAGTTCTATGAACAGTTTTTGAATGGAAGCAGTTCTAATCCATCCAGCATCCAATCCCGCACTTGGTTGGCCTGAAGAACTTTAGTCCAAATCTTATTCTTATCTTGAGTGGAGACCCATGTCCAGCGTTGGCCACCGCGACGGATTGCTGTCTCACTGCTACATATTTCCTCATTTTTCTTACTGACAGCAAATATCACAATACAAATATTGGTAGTCTATATTAAGTACAATGAGAGACAAATAAATTAACTTCGATAATTGAAGGGCTGGTCAGTCCTTGATCGAAAGTAAACGTACATTTATTGCCATATTGAGAAGTCGTAAACTGACCAGGTGGTCCACGGAAAATATATTCCATTTTAGTACCTACTTCGCTACGGGAGCCAATAGTTTGAAGTGGGTGAAGGTTACTTGGTTACCGAAAAATAATAAAAAAGAATAACAGCCCGCTCGCACGGCTCAGCTAGCTTACCCTATTTTGGACTCTAGGTATGCATTTTTGAAAAAAAAAAACAAAAGCTCCATGAGAAATCCTGGATTTTTAAATAATTTAATGCAAAGTTTCATCACAGTTGATTTAGCAGTGAAAGAGTAATGTAAACTTTAGCGTTTATAGATTAGTACGAATTATATTTGGTAAGTACCTATTACACGTGTAACTATCATAAAGTATTCGTATACTTTGCTCTATTTTTTGGGGAAAATAACTATCTATACTAATATTATAAATAAAATATATTTACCTTGAACATTCCTAAACCATTCATGACAATGAAACCTTTGTGAATGGCCACTAAACATAGCAAATTGCTTGAACAGAAGCGTGAAAAATCACACAATTACGAACTTACACGTACCTATTTATGTAGTTGAAACAGTATAAATAACTTCACACCTGTTATGCCCAAAGGTGGTGAGTTGTATAAACTATAGTAACGTTTCACCGATTACTAAATGCGTCTCATGAAAAATGGAGCGAGCCTATTGCGAAATACGGGTCAAGTAATCAAATCTCAGACAAGTTTCGAGAACATTCCAATTTTATATCTTGTGTCAAAGTTGTTCGGGCCTCCCGAAAGGCCTTTGACATGGCTTAGCGACTGTTACCTTCATTGAGAAGCATTCGCCTTCCGAAGCACGGAGACGCTAACTTCAAATACCACTATGCGGTCACCCATCTAAGTAATTACCGCGCTAAGCGTTGTTTAACCCACATATCGTTTATCGCGCTTCCAAAAATCCAATAACAATTGGAAAACTCACATATTGCATTTGGCATCCACTATATACAAAGGCAAGTTAAATGCAGTATTACAATGGTCGTATAAATATATTATTGTTATAATAGTCAGTTTAGCCTTGCTTAAGGTCGGTAAAGCAATAACATAGTCGTATGATTGCTAGGTTGTAGACTGCGTTATTCCATCTTATTGTTTCACTGTATATCCGCCCCCTATTATAAAACATGAATGAATGAAATGATAAAATTATTGACTTGCTAAACGCCATATTACGAACAGACAGCCAATAGTCGGTAGTAAAAACGATTTATTCGTTTATGTGAGAATAACATTTCTTTAAATAAAGAGATCCTATTAAAGAAAAGAAGTTTCAATAGAAATATGACATTTATTTACCTAAGGTTTTTTAACGATGTCCGTGATGTGTGTTTTTGTGGCCCGCACGTTTCTAACATTTGGGAACACACATTTATGTCATTCACTTATTGTTATTATGAGGTATTCTGTACGTTGTGTTCATAGAAAACAGAAGCGTGTTCGTTGTTTGTATGTTTGTAAAAATGCACCAGATGACAAGACAAGACTAGTTCGTCTTGCGAGAATTGTCGTTTCAAGAAAAAATATAGTAGTATCGAAATTTACTCAATTTTTTTTTGGATATTAGTGTATTTTGTCCTTGTAATTAAATGTAATATTGTTTGTTCCAGCATTCCAGCGGGGAGGGTGGCGGGGGGAGGCGCGGGTTGATCGATGTGACCGCAGGCGCAGGCGACATGTGGATCAGCGCCGTTGAGAGCTCCATACTAACATGGGAGGAGGTCAGTCTATAAACCATAATATATCATACAGGTTAAACTCTCACTTTGCATTGAATAACGTCCAACAAATGAATTTTCACTTGGACTTGCTTGTTTCGGCAAAGATTTATTCACGTCGTTGCGGTTAGCTGACTATGGTCAGGTGAAATGACATACTTACGTAATTTTATGTGTAATGTTAGATAGTAGTTAATATACTTTTATTAACAAATATTACATGAGGATTTAAATAGAATTTACTAAGTGTTTAAACATGTCTGTTAATTCCTGAAATGCCTTTGTTTGGATGTTACGCTAGTGACGTCATGTGTTCCTGTCTCCATTTTTGTGTCTTCCTCATTAAACTTTATTTGCGATGTTTTAATAGCGCTGTATTTACTCCTGTGTAAATACAGCGTGTTGTATACTTGTAATAAACATGAAATAAACAGATCATTAGTCCTGATATTTGCCAACAAAATAACGAAATGTCCACAGTATTTTATTTATTAGAACAGTTCTAAAATGATCCTTGAACAGTAATTGCCTCAGACGACAACCAATGATAGATTATAACGAATCGTCTCTACAGAAATGTAACGAGTGTTCTAGTTTATTCGTTTCGAAATGTAGTATTTTGGTATGTTATATTTCACTCCAGGTAAACGTTTGTATTGGGACTTTAACGAGTAATTTTAGAAATGTCTTCGCAGAGTATTTCTAAGCGAAGTTGCTTTTCCGCACCATTCGTTTATCAGAAAGCTATTGTGTCAATTGTCTTATTAATCTTGAAGCATAAATTAAAAAGTGCATAGTACTGGCAAATGATGAGTGTGTATGACAAGATGTATGAATATTGTAGAAGTTAGTAAAGGAAGATGATGGCAGCAAGTCTATGTCTAAAATAGGTCTTACCCACCACGGAACCACCTTATAGGAGGTTCCGTCATATTATGAAGACACCTTAAAATTTGGAAAACCATGGTAAATCTTTCCATGCGACAAAAGTCACGGGTAAAAGCTTTAGTAAGTATATAATGTAAAGATGAAACCAATTTTGTATTTAGACGGCCTTTTCATGACACTAATTGCTTTAGGTAATTGGCCCTTCAACGTGAGCTTTGAACGAGATAATTAGTTTAATGTAAGAGCTGCGTATTTTGATAATTTCTTTAGATATTTACTTCATAGAAATTATAGTTTATGTGTATTTCTTTCTACATATTTCAAGGCTCATAGTCTAGGTTATTCTTTGCTTGACTTTGTCATCTAGTACTACCAGTAGGAATAGGGTAAAGGGGAATTTTGCGCCTGAAGCCCTGTACCGAGATGGGTCGATTATATAGGTTTGACAGAAAGAACTGGACAAAAGTGGTACAGAATTACTGGCGGAGGATAGGAAGAGGCCAAAACTAACGTGTTGCGAGATAATAAAAGCTGAAGAAGTTTCTAGATCAGAATCATTTAGATAAGAACATCAAACTGGGGTTAAAAGGCAAGAGCAGAGTGGACATAGATGCGACCGAAACAGCGATGCACAGATAGTTATACTAATTATACACCTCGGGTTTTATGACCCAGTTACTCTCTATCACATGCATACACAGTTTTCACATAGTTACCGATTACTCATTTCTTTTTACGACGTAGTCACGGAAAATATCACCCCATACCAACAATAAGCGTGAAATAATAGTTAAAACACCCTGTATCGTGACAGCTACACAAATTAATTGCTATTTATTAGTTAAAGATGTCATAAAACTATACAAATGAGGTAACGACTAGGAGACTAATAGACGTAATAAATATATACACGACATTTAAACCATCACGATGGTAGTTACCAGCGAAATCAATTGATGTCCGATAGACATTGACATACCTTCAATAATCGTAATTAATAATAATAATCAATTTAACCCATTAATGTCCCACTGCTGGGCAAGGGTCTCCTCCCGTAATGAGGAAGGGGTTAAGCCTTGAGTCCACCACGCTGGCCAAGTGCTTTGTTGGGGACTTTGCATGCCCTCAATAAATGTATTAAACAAATTTTAGGTATGCAAGGTTTCCTAACGATGTTTTTCTTCACCGTTGGTGCATGTGATAATTATTTCTAATACTTACACACATAACTTCGAAAAGTCATTGGTGTGTTGCGTCGGGTTCGAACCTGCGACCACTTGCGTGGGAGGTGTCAACTTATACCATTCGGCTACCACTGCTCAATAATCGTAGTAGTATTTAAAAAAACCGCAAAACAAAGCTTTCGTCAATGTCCCACTACTAGACAAAGGCCTCTCCCGTAAACTTCGAAACCCTTTAGTCGCTTGCTTTTTCTTGCTATCCTCTTAGAAATATGTCCAAATCGTCCAGAAAAACTTTATCAAATTATAATATACCTGAAACTTCTTCATGAATTACTTTGTCTTCTGGTTCGGTTTCCTCTCAGTAAAAACAGCATGAAAATTCGTTCAGTAGTACATACGTACCGTACAACATATAGTTAATTTGCGAAACTGTCATAAAACAAAGTCCCACTACCTTACCGTATAGTGCTGCCTCACTTTCGCATACAGCAACATAATAAGTGCGAGTGAAAGGTCCGATGAAACTGCAGTACTCAACTATGTTACATCTAGGGCAGTATACAGTACAATATATTGTCCTCTCCGTTCCATTATTGATCTATGATGTGCTGAAAGCTTTTAAAATAACTAGGTCATGTATACATTAATATTATTAAGAGATACACTTTTGTTATCGTATTTCTTAATTAGCTTACAACTTCCACTTTTCTTATTAACTAGCTGACCCGCGCAACTTCGCTTGCGTCACATAAGAGAATCATAATTTTCCCCGTTTTTGTAACATTTTTCACTGATACTCTGCTCCTATTGGTCGTAGCGTGATGATATATAGCCTATAACCTTCCTCAATAAATGGGCTATCTAACACTGAAATAATTTTTCAAATCGGACCAGTAGTTCCCGAGATTAGCGCGTTCAAACAAACAAACAAACAAACAAACAAACAAACAAACTCTTCAGCTTTATAATATTAGTATAGATGTTTGATTACTATACAATTGATATAGTCATGTTTGAGGCTTTAAATCAGACCATACCTGAAACTATCAACCTATGGCTGATATTACTGCAGGCTGATCTCGCCTCCCCGCCCCCTTCAGCATCTACAACAAAATAACCATTCTTATTTTTTGGATGGATTGATCTGCGTCTTCTGAAAATACTTTAATTTTCCAGTAATTTTAATTGCCTGCCACATCAAAACCTATCGTATTGCCACTTCCTAGAAGCAAACAGCCTTTATACAGGTAAAATTGCAGTGTATGCAAAAATAGCTGTTATTTCCTTTAAAATACAAATGTTTACGGTAAAAGATACCTTTCAGAGTGACTACTCAAAATTTAGAGCCGCGGTTCCGTTCAAATACTTATTGTAATTAACAAGTTAATTCATAGTGTTGTTGATTAAAATAATGGATTCAGATTGTAGCTAAACTTGATGTTTGAACCATGCAGCAATGCTAACGTCCTGTTTTTCGCTGAATGTCTCGTTTTTCCAGTTTAAAATTATTCGCCCCGCGCGGGAAAAGTCGTTGTCCGCCGTTCTCTACTTTTTGAGAATGTGATTTGGTTGACAAATTTTGGAGTAGTGCAATTGGTTTGGTAGTTGCATTCGAAATGGTGGCAAAAAATTGCTTTTCCAAGCTCCCTATAATTTTATCCCGCTTTTTGTAGACAATTTGTTTGTGAAAGGTCTCTGCTTATCCTTTCAGTGTTCAATGTTAAACGGTATTAATAGCCCTAATGAATTGGAAGGTAGGGTGGCCATAAACAATGTTAACATTCATGGTCATTAATGTTACTACGCGCTACGCCACATTACAAGAGCAATAAAATAAATTGCTTCTGAATAATATATTGTAGACGTGTCTAGTTGTTGTTTGTACTGTCTATAATTCTTATGTCTGTGGAAAAATTTGTAGGGTATTTCGACAAACAGAGTTAGTCAGATGATTATGAATGTTATGCGTTAAATGATTTTATAGGTCGTAATTTTATTTGCTTTAAAAAATTAATCTTATTAAATCCTTGAATGCCTGGAAACTTTTTAAATGGTTTTTGCTTCCTAATTCTCATGGGAAGCGATGAAACATGGCACTGAAAACGTGTACGGTTCCTGAGCGCTACCTGGCCCCCACTTGGTATCTTTCATATGAATACAAGTAGACCCACCGTATTTCCGTTCCGTCTCGCGACTTGCACTTTAAACGTCTTATTTCTCCGATTCCTATAATCAATGGGATAAGTTAAAAATAAAATATGGCGTCCGATTTATTTCAATCATAATAAAGAATTATAGAATTGTAAAAAAATGCTGTTCAAGGTAGAGACTAGCAGATAAGCGATTGTTTAGATTTCTATTAGAAGTTTTACAATTATAAAAACTTAAGACATTAATCTTATTTATTATACTAATAAGCGAATTGCCGTATCGTTAATTGCTTAATTAATACTTGAATGTATGAAATTGGTTTGTTAATTGATTGCTAGCAGAAGGTTTTTGTTTTGTTTTTCTTTCAGTTGCTACTTAATTAGTTGTGTTTTTTCGTAACGAAATATGAGTCAAGCAAAAGTCAGTTCTGAATTTTAGATTCATATGGAGATTTCTAGACAGGGTATTCTCATAAATACTAATAAGATAGAGCTAAATAACTTTCTTCTTCCTATTCTTACGCAAGTAAAATATCTTTCTATAATTTTACTACACATTATTATCGTTTCATTAAAACGTCGTTACGTCTACTGAACGAATTTCCTACGGATTTTGTTACCTTGCAAGATCATCCAGATTTTCAGTCTCTATGAAATATTATATAAGGTATGTGATATGTAGCCATATTTTTCGGCTGGCCATATTAGACCCTGGCACGTTATTTCAAGTTCTAAACATGACATCTTCCTAAGAAACACTCATCAATCTTCCACCTTTTGTTTCCAAGGAGCCAAACTTGCAATTTGTCGCATAAAATCAGCGCCGCCAAACTTTGGCTTGTCCTAAATAAATTAACGAAGGTCCCTTCTAACGAGGGCTGAAGGGCAGAGGGAGGGGGGTGTTGATAACGTTACCGCGTATCCCAATCAATTGAGGAAGTCCCGCCAAACCGCAGAATTAACACAATATTTAGAAATACTGATAAATTGTGATGTTTTTCTGCGAATAATTCGGGTGTTGTTTTGCGTAATTCGATAACAGATTATTTTGTATAGATGTACTATTAGGTCCTGTTATTGAAGACGTATTGTTTGGTAGGGGTCTTCTTTGTATGATAAAGGGGGATTTATGCTTAGCAGGCTAGTTGCCTTTACCCACAAAATGCAGGCATCTTCCTTTTTTTACCGTAACTTCAATACATATAGTTGATTTCTTTGAGGGTTTAGAGAAGATGCAGAAGGGCTTCTTTTGCGATAATTTCATCTTTATCTCCTTCTATCCATCCATCCATATACACTATCGTCATAATAAACTTGACCTTATCCCACGCTAAGTGGGGCCGGCACATTTTTTTTCCTTTTTCACCTTTATCATCCGTGAACTCTGTCTTTAAATCTTTCATGTTGATATACTCTTTCTTATAATCCTTATTTTTTGGTAATCCTCTACTCACATGTTTACGTTAATCAAATTAAGTTCAAAATATCTTTTATTTCATAAACTTTACCCGTAGTTATAATTTTCATAGTATTTTTATATCTACTACCGTTTTGAAAAAGCTGTTTCTGATGAGAAGAAACAGCAAAAACCCCACGGTTTGTTCTTCAATTAAATATATCAATCATACGCTATAACATGAAATGGTACTACATTCGCGAAAGTAGTTCAACCTATAGTCAATGTAAACTGTGGTTAGAATTCCGTCACGAAACAATTTGTGTTCTGCAAATTCCGTACATGACTTCGTGTCTGTGTGTATTGTGGCCGTGATTATAATGTTAGGGATAACAAGATATGAATATAAGGGATGTTTGTTAGCGTGCGTTGCGATACGTTTACATGATTACGATGAACATAAGGTTTAACTTTGATGCGTGTAAGGTCTTAACTTTGATTCCGGATTCAATTGCCTCTGTGGCGCAGTGGTTTAGGTCGCCACGTCGACTTTTCCGTTTTTGTTTGATTCCTACGGACCAATTTATTTGTGCGATCCACAAATAATTGTGTCGGGTCTAGTTGTACTTTGTGTCTGTTGTTTGTATGTTTGTTAAAGTCCCCGCGACACAAGAGCAACATTTAGAGCGGGAGATGTCTTTAAAAAAAAATCTTAATAAGTACTAATCATTGACTAAAATTATTGTCTTCACGGCCATTTTCATTATCAAGCATACTCATTACTCAGCTTTGATAACTTTTAGAATCCGTTTCATTGCTGGAAAAAGAAAATTATCTGTTTTGAGAAAAGTATCTTCATTTTCATTCACTAAAATGATTTTTTATTTACTAAAATGATTAAATTTTGTAACAATCAACCAGCCTTCTAAAAGTATTACAGCAAATTCTTTCTCAGAATGTAAGCCCTGGTAAAGATTTACCTTCCCTTAAACCATACATTTAAATCTAATTTCAATGCTATCTCATAGAGCGGTTGGCAGCAAAGTGAATTCAGTATCTATTCTAGCCATTTACTCTCTCTGCCGCTCGATCGATACACTTCAGCCCTACAGCATCCACATTGTCTGAATAGTGATGCGAAACTACCGAATAGTTTCGTTTAGTATACCGAAGTTATTATATTGTTACCGTTAAATGATAATTTGAGCTGGTCTCTGAACTATATTAAAAGTCTTGTTTGCTTGTGTACACTGTTAACTTCTCCTTGTTATTTTGCTACACTCCAATCACTGAATTTATTCCAAAATATGAAAATATATTTTTTCTGTGAAACCGAGAAAAGTAAACATTATTAATCAAATCATTTATTTGTGAGAAAAGTCGTACAAATGGTGTTTACAAAGTTTATGATCATCGCTATATTTACTAATAACTACTAATTTCAGCTTGTCTTAGACGTTAATGTAGAAAACTACAAAATGCATAAAAAAGTCTTCAGTTTTAAAATTAAACCCACACATAATTATCGAAGAGAAGACAAATTATCTTCATACATCGAAACTCACAGTTACAGGTTCCTAGTTGTCAGATAAACTATCCCACCGAATATTCCTCCCCTCACTATTCAGAAACTATACTATCTCCTATATATCCAGCACTCAGAGCGAGATGCTATCAATGTCAAGTGCCTACCTACTACCTAGTATAAAACGTATTTGCATTGCGACCTACTTCCACTACACTATATGATGTTACAGTTAGTCTCATTGACTAATGGTCTCTGTTTTAATTGTCTGTCGCTGAAACTGCCTTTTGTTCTAAATTATGCGCTGTGGGTTTTATTTTTTATGAATGCGAAGCTCGTGGCTAGTTAACAACAGCCGCGCGGATCGATCTTTGAGGTTAAGCTACGTTTTTCGAGGTCGTCCTGTGGATGGGTGATCATCTTATACATATCGAGTTCCTCCGGGTTTGGAAGGCATGTTAAATTGTAGACCCCGACTGTAATTTTAAAAGATCTTATTAAAGATCTTTGTATCTTTCACTGAGGTATAAGTTGTTGTGTCTATGAAAAACTGTGGTAATTGTTTTACAGGGTCCATGGAAAAGCACTCTCTTAAATGTTGCTTGCGGATATCCTAATTTAGTTTTACTATTTTTAATTTAAACGAGACAGTGAAATTACTTTGCCGCTTTTCAGAGGACGAAGCACGGTGAATAAACACAAAACTGTTTGATTACTGATGTATTACTTCGCATTCACGTATTTCGTTCTAAGAACGGTTAGTCACAGTTTCGAATGTTGAGTGTGTGAATGAGTCATTTAACAAAGGAGATCGGCAGATTTCGTACAGCTTAAAGTTTGTGTTGTTTCGTTACAGAATTTGTACCACTTATCAAGGGGACTAAGTCACTTATTTTTATTTGGGAGTATTATTTTTAGAAGTCCGGATTAATTAATAATTCAGGAAGAAAGATTTGATTAATTAAATAATATTTTTTGGTCTATGGCTTATATTTGTCATATTTGTTTGTTATATTTGACAACTAAAGAAAAAGAAAATCTCTTGAGACGTCACTGTTAGTCTGACGTCTACACATCCGTGTTGTTTTGGATTGTGGTTTTGACAGCATCGGAGCAATTTAACGAACTATCGGGGCTTCTTAAAATGTACATAACTTTTACCTCCCAACTTTTAAAAATATCAAAATTTTAAAGTAAGCTTGTTTATCATATTAGCTATCAATTAAAACAAAAAGTAAACCTAAACATGACATTTTATAAGCTGTACGAATTCTTCATACAAACCTGCCGTTCGCCTTTCTTGCTCACTGTTTTAGTCCATTACATCTACATTGAATCATGACATAAATAATATATAGTTTACTAAATATAGAACCTTCAACCTGGGCCAACTGTCAAAAGATCAAGAGTTGTTTTTTCCGTTAGTAAAATAAAGCTAATTATTCACAATATCGACATTAGTCCTGAATCCGCAATTGGCCAGCGTGATGGACTTCCTTCCTCATTGCGGGAGGAGACCCTTGTCCAGCAGTGGGACATTCATGGGTTAATTTTATTTAATTACAATGTCATTCGATTCCAAAATTACCTAATGTATGAACAAATCCATCGCTCTTCTAACAGACGAAAAGAGTAAACGACATTTCCCTCACAGGATACATTCGTTATCCGCACAACACTTCCGGACGTCACTTCATTGAAAGAGCCGGTCGCTAAACGATCGCGTCGAATAACTGTTTGATAACACACGTGTTTGTGCGCGCGTGTTCTCTACAACATCGTACACTCGTACACGTGGTCGGTGGGGCAATGGCTTTTTGGTGGAGTGGATTTTTTTTTGCGCTTTGTAACTGTATGTGGGTTGTAATACAAGCTATAGGAGGTGTCATGAAATGTCTCCGTTGTACTAATTTTGTGATGTTAATAGGGTAAAAGGTGTAAAGAAGAAAAAATCCGGGACATTTTGGTGTTATCGGTTTATATTTAACTAGCTGACCCGCTCCGCTCACTCTTTCTTTTTATTTAATACAGCGCAATTTAAAATTTATTCACCTTTTACACCTTCTCTGGACTTCCCCAAATAATTCAAGACCAAAATTAGCCAAATCGGTCCAGCCGTTCTCGAGTTTTAGCGAGACTAACGAACAGCAATTAATTTTTATATATGTAGATAGATTTGTTCAATCATATTCATACTCCATATTTGTCAGTTGTTTTAAATTCTATCAGCCTGACCTTTATTAAAACCTGAAACAGTATTACTTTCATATATTATTATATTTTAAGAGTAGCCAGGAATTTTCCCACTGGGCCGCTTTTCTCATTGGCCCTACCTTCCGAACTGGCGCTCACGCTCTGAATAATCAAACATCAGGAGTGTCAGCATTCGACTTATATGTATGAATGATTTTGATTTGATTTTAGCAGCTCTTTGCTTAATAATATGAGAATAAAATACTGTTATCAATCAACAATCATCTCCAGATCAGACAGCATAATGTAATATTCATCTCAACCAAAACAAAACAAACCAAGTTGAATCAAACAAGTCCTAATATTTACGAAGTCCTCGTGTTATTAATACTTAAAGATCAATCAATGATATTTATAACATTATGAACTGAGACATAATATTTATAGAACGATTGTGTTGAGACAATGGCCCAAACGGTCGGGTTTAAAGTTCCACTTCCTGTATCATCACAACTTGGTTTATACAAACATTTGACAGGTCAAATGGGTGACATTGTTGACGTTTGCTGTCATTGATTGACATGTCTGTTTTGGGATGAGCATGTAAGGTTTGGACATTTTTTATTGCTTGTTTCGAAGGTTTTAATACTAAGACTAGTAAGATGTTCATCAGTTCGAAAATTCTAAGGTAATAATACTTTTTTTATTACCCCGACGTTTACTATGAGTCTTATAACCTTCTGCGTTCATAACGTAGAACTCGATGTCACTATTTGACAGTAGTCCTTGGTAAAGGTTATAACAGCAGTACAAGTGACAAATGTATACAACATTCTTGCTTTAAGGTGTTATTATTTTTTTTATATTGGAATTGTAAGCCCAGGTCCCGGTGTCGCCATACTTTGATAGATATTATTGGTCATAATAATATGCGAAAGTTCCTACCCTTTAAATGGCTTTTACACATACTGATTTAAGTTAATTCATTATATAAATCACAAAAAGACACACTCTTTATTCTTAGCTTAGATTTCATTATGGCAACAAAGTTATTAGTAACTTATCCGTCACCTATTTTTAAAATAGATCTGTTTGGTCAAGCCTCTATTCGTAGAAACAAATATTTGTTAATGTCTTACCGTCAATAAAAGCTATCAAATAGTTTCCTCCATTCCAGAAACATCGATGGCGTGTTATACGATAAACAACGCGATTGCCTCAAATGTTTCTACTTAATCAGAAAGCAACGTTTTACCGCGTTTGTTCAGTGATTGATGATTCTCGTACTGAATACAGTCATCAATTCTTACTCCATTTTGTTTTTGTTTTGACGTTGTATCATCTGATAATGTGTTTTAAAAAATTGCTTTTGCGATTAACTTTTTGAAAAGTAGGAGTACAATACGGTTCGGCTTGACTTCTCTCTAGTTTTCGTGCACTAACTTTTTTTTAATTAGGACACAATTTATTTGTCTGATGACTTGCTCTGATGACTGATATTATACTGATATTACTCTTTTAATCGTCCTTTATAAGAGAAGAATTTTTGTACAAATAAGTACAGTTTAATTACGCATTTTGACTCTACCTTTAAAAAATATTCCTGAAAATTAGAAGCAACCTGTATAAACCTGGTTATACAGGTGATTTCTTTAAATCTTTGAATACTTTCATACTGTTTTTGTACCATAAGTAATTTCAAATTATTTTCAGAAGTGTTTTTTTAAATTAGTGTCATTATTTTTTTAATTTACATTTAAAATCTATCTGTATACGAAATAATCATACTAAAATATAATTAAAATTATTTTTAGGCGTTTAATTATGAATACCTTAGAAATTTAACGCATCAACGTTATCATAATAACAATTGAAAACAAAAACAAATTAAGATTAATTAAAGGATTCTTTGAATTGTAAACGTTGTTGTTGTTAATTAAGGATCTATTAATTAAAATTTTATTCTTCTAGTAATAAATTACGAATAATAACGTTTTTTTTATTGTCCGCTCATTTTACAAATTATCAAAATTATTTGAAGTACTTACGGAGCATAAACCTTAATAATAGTGATTTTTTTGATACTAAAAATACCGTCTAATTGTCGAATTACTGTGCCTCTAAATTGTCAAAAATCGTTCCTTCGTCGCAAAAATGTCCAGATATTCGAATAAAAACAACTTCTGTATAATATGTCATAAAGTCCAGAACACATTAGACTCGTTTAACATATACCGAGCACATACATTCTGTGGCGCGGTCAGTAGTGTATGTGACTGCCGCGCAAGACTCAGGTTGGAATCCCGGGTCTAGCCAAAAAGTATTCTACAGGGTTTACTCTTAAAAATAATTCAGAGATTGCCCGGAGTTAGGAAGTTGTGGCCGTAGACCTCTGTGCCTCGGAAACCACGCGAAGTCATCAGTGCTGCTCCTGACCTCTCCCTGGTCATGTCGGTTTAGCCGTCCTACCAGACTGAGAGTAAAGGGAGAGTGGCAAAATCGGCTAGAACGACAATATCATGTAAACATATGAATGAGCGATGTTTCATCTACGGTAAAAAACTAGCTACTAACGCTTTTCTTGATTAAATTTTCTTCTATCATTCCTAACCTTCAATATTCTTCTCCAGGTGGCAGAACGTCTGAACGTGGACGTCCGCCGCGGGCTCTCATGGCGCGAGGCGAACGACCGCATGAACTTCGTCGGCCCCAACGAGTTCCAGGTCAAAGAGCAGGAGCCGCTCTGGAAGAAGTATATAGAGCAGTTCCAGAACCCGCTCATTTTGCTGCTGCTGGGTAAGTGAAAATATTTTTCTAAAACTTTATTTTTATCAATAAGAAACGGACTAATTTTTTTTAGTCCACATTTAACCCTAGTAATTTTTGTTCCTCACAGAAAATCTCGAAACAAGTTTGTGGCATTTGGCAAATTTATAAAGCCAATTTACTGCCGTGATACGTTATGGAAGGGAACAAATAAAAATATGGATATTATGACAGAAAATACAATGCAATAAAAATGTACATGTGTCATTACAAAAATCATCGCTTTAAGCTTCTAGTTATTGTAAAGCTTATAATACACATTCGGTTAAGTGACTATCCTGTTGTTGATGTGCCAACGGGGTATTGTTTCTCCTATAATAGTAACTATTAATTGAACTCGTGTATTCATTCATAAACCCTCAGTTCTATTATAATAACTGTTATTCAATTAATTTCTAATCCGCTCACGATTTCTAAAGCCAAGTGCCAGTTTAGGCTTCAAAGTCCAGACGTAGCGATATTCTATTAAAATATGCAAATGTTACATTTAACTTTAGAAAGCCTGTACATAGAGCCTTTTGATCAGTTTCTATTATTGTCGGGACACAATACACATTTTGTTTGTTTGAATTTGAATTTGAATAACGGTGCGGCATACATTGGCGAATACTTTAAACAATATAAATGATAGAGTTTTGTAACAGAAATAATTTATTCTGTAGTAATTTATTTTTCTGCCATTTCTTTTTACGTCTCTTTACTTACTAGTACTTACTACTCTGCTGACGGGTTAAGAAACTCATCATCAAAACCTTCTTACGCTCTATATTTTTGTGGTAGATATTAAGAGCACATACAGCCACTTTTAGTGTTCTATCATAAATTACAGATAAATGCCATTTTGGTTTATTACATCAACGAGCCTTATAGACCGCTGTCTATAAGGATCATTGATGAATGGAAAGTAGTAAGAATGAAAGGATGAAGCGAAGTAGCGATATAATCATAAATAATACTTGCCTCTTGTAAATAGTAGGTAAATAGGGCCGGATATTGAAAACGGCTGCTATTTGTGTTGAAGTTTCGAAAACGTTTTCTTATGTACGGCATGTTCGCCAATGTATATATGTTACTGTAAAAGCCCGAACTGTGGCAAATCCTAAGATTTTCCGGTAAAACCTAAGATTTACCAACTCTCAATGGTATAAGTCCGAACAAGCCGGAGTTTAAAAACTATGTTACGGTATATAAAAAAATCCTCCTTCATTACTATGTTTATAACTATTTCACGGTATAATTATATACTGTGACATAGTTATAAAGAAGGAGTTTTGGGCACAGCGACATGGGTAGGTTAGGTTAGAAGGCTAAGGTGGGAGCGAGCGAAGCGAAGCTCCCACCTTAGCCTTCGTGGTTATCTTTTTTTAACCACACATTAGAAGGAGCCCCGCGAAGCGGGGCTCCGGCGACATCTCGACATCATCAAGTGAATATAGGTAAAAGTTCGAAATAAAAGAATTGTTCGGACTTTTACCATTGCGAGTTGGTAAATCTTAAGTTATATCGGAAAATCTTAGGATTTACCACCGTTCGGGCTTTAACAGTAACATATACACCTCATACTTGAATGACTACATGAAAAACAATGTCCAGTGTTATCCAGTAATCATTATAAAAGTTTTGATACACTGAATTCGCAATGCATTTGTTGATAACAATACCGTTTCTTCACACATATTACATTAGCGAAGATTTGTAACGTTAGTCACTGAAAATAGGTATAAAAATAATAAATGCGTATTTATTTTAGCCTACTTCGAATGAATAAGTTTGCATGTGGGTTAGTGTTTGCGAATTCGTTTAGCAATCGGGTGTGTTCCTGAAATATTTTCAGTGTTAAAGAATTATGTAGAGGTCGTAGTAAGAGGTGCTTTTTGGTCTTTGCCTACCAAACTTTGGGAACAAGACGTAATTTCTTGTATTTCTTAGACGTAGGCCATAGTGTCCCTATCTGTTGTACTACGAAAGGTATGGTGATGGTCCTATGTAACAAGTCTATTTGTGAGACTGTAGTTAAAGCGCATTAGGGATGTAGTATTTCCGATACACAAAGATACGATCATGAATTACCTTCAATTAACGTGTATTACCTTCAGTTAACGTGGCGGCATTATATTAAATGCACATCTCTACACCTGATGGTTTAATAAAATAAATATTACAATAATATGTAGTAGTAATGGTATGTTTTATTTGTTCGCTCCTAATTACCGGTGTTACGATAAAACTTACGTGTCTAGGATTTGTTTACACATGAGTCAAATGTGTGATAATTATGATATGACACGGTTTTTACATCGTAATGGCTTTAATTCTTTGAAGTGATTGTCACATTAAAAATAGATACCTATGTGTTTCTAATTACTACATTGAGCAAATGTTATTTCGCTTTAATTCTTTAAAGGAATCGGCAAAATAAAAAATTGATACCCATTCCAGTTCCTAATTACTATAATGATTAAGCAATATTTTGATTTCATATTCTGGCTGAATAAGGCACAATACAGGCATATTTGAAAAGAAAGAGGGGAGACCATTAGCCGTCACTGGGACAAATAACATGGTAGCAAAAACAAACTTCGTGAGAGAAAAACTTATTTAAACTCACTTCAAGATAGAAGTACTTAAATAAAATCTTAAATGAGTACCAATCCAACTTGCAAGTTCTTAGTTTTAAATGGACTAATAACTCAAACGATAAAGTTGAACACTGTATAAAAACACAGCTAGTCACTTTCGAATTAGATTTATTGCTTAAAAACACAAGTTTCGAATTCCATTCTATATATTGCACGCGTAAGTAAATATTATTTTTCTTTAAATAAATGAAAGATCTAACAAATCTAACAATGACAACGTGGAAAGGAAAAGATTGACGAATAGTATAACAATTGTTTATAGAACCTACAACTTGAAAAGATTTCCTTATTTCCTGTGTTCCGTGCGGCTTTACCGAAGATTTTTGCGACTTGTCAGTTTAGCTGTTTCAGAGATTAGCCTATCATTTTTTACAAGTACTGTATTTTATAATATGTCCATACATACATAATATAATGCCTTTTCCCATAGGGGTACGCAGAGACCAAATAACGACATTTGGTACGATCCTTACAAACTTCCCTTGTCTCAACTTTAACTTTTTTTTATGTAGTAGTACTCATATTACTCGTATACCACGGTAACTAAAATGTTATTTACACTTAAATGCAAAATAGCATAATAATATACCTACCTACTTAAGATTTTTTGTGACAAATTTAGATTCTGAATAATATGACCTCAAGTAAGAAGTTCACCTTCTTAATATTGAGGTTAATGACCTCTTCTATGATAAACATATTTGTACAAGATAACACTTAAAATGATTAATTGCACCTGACAGCGTTCGATTTATCTAGACTGGTTAGTGTTAGCACAAAAACTTTTATATTTGCTTGATTAATTGAATTAGGTATTTAAATTATGCTTGTTTTCTGTTTAGAAAATAAGGCTGTAGCCGTATTAGTGCCAGCTATTCATAAAATACGGTGACTGCTTGTATTTTATTTTGGGAAAAGCCTGTTTCAAAAGTATGAGCTGTTTTAGGATTGATACAATAAATATTTATTTAATCTACCATAGGTAATTATGGGCCCAAAATATCAGATAAACTGTTAACCAAATTAGTTCATGGTTCAATTTTGAGGCATCGTGAAAGACTTGTTTCCTTAATTCCAGAATTTTGATGCGGTGAAAAGAATTCCTTAGCAAAATGGTATCCTATGTCCTCATTTATGTTATAAACGACGCATGTGACCAAATTCTTTAGAATCCATCGAGTACTTTTTGCATGAGAAAGTAATCGGTGGATTCTAAAGAATTTCGCATTTATAATATTGTATTAATATATTTTTTATAACCTTTATCCTTATCTACGTTAATAACTAAATCCGGTCGCCCAATTCAATATACACGTCACAGAATACCGTAAATAAAATAAGATCTACTACAGACCATTGATTATTTAAACATCTAAATTAGGAAACGGTACTAAGTAACGGTAACAAGTAATGGGTTTATAAGACAAAGTTAGATGTTCAACGTCTATTCATACAACTTTCCTTTTGACTAAGTACAAAGTTCGAATAGCTAGTTGACTAAAGGCCAATAAACTAGTTCTGATTTTTGAGAGATATATTTTTACTTATTACTAGTTGACCGGGCAAACGTTGTTTTGCCATATAAATTAAAAAAAAAAAAAGTTTCACTTAAGGGTGTGAAAAATAGATGTTGGCCGATTCTCAGGCCTACTCAATATGCTCACCAAATTTCATGAGAATCGGTCGAGCCGTTTCGAAGGAGTATGGCAACGAAAACTGTGACGCGAGAATTTTATATATTAGATTGTTTAAAAGTTGATGATATTTAGGAACTGTTGAGTCTTAAATAGGGTACATAATTTGCAACTTAAAACCAATTTTTAACGAGGAAAATGGTTGTAGTTCTACAAAATTAAAAGCACTACACTACAAAGATATTTCTTTTTACTAGCTATCCCACGCGCCTCCGCTTCTATGTGAATGCATATTTATTTTCATTTTTTTTTTCTCTTTAAAATCCTTTCAAGGATTACTGAGGGGGAAACGTATACTCAACAGTGGGTAGAAATGGGCTGAATAGATAGAAATATAGATCCTTAAAGAACATGATTAAAATATGACCTTTTCTCATAGATGCCTGCTAAATATGATCGAAATCGGTTCATCTATTTTAATCCATAGAAGGAAAACTAGCAATCGCAAAAACACAATTATTTCTAATAATAAGTATTGATGACGACGTAGCACTTCCGTTCGTCAGTGGAATTCTAACAAAATCTTTTAATAATCCGATAAACAAATTGATTGGGTTATTAATAACAATTCTAAAGATAAGAAGATCAGGCAAATATTATTATCTTTCATTAACACCAACTGTCGTTATTACGTTCAGTACTATAGTCGGAGAACTTAGTAGAGAGCCTTGTGTAAGTGACTCGTAGACTTATGCGGTTAACGATGGCCTGTGTAATACAGTTTTTTTGTTTTGGAAATATAAATATTTATTATGTAAGTTATGTGTGTATTAGAAATAAATATCACTTGTTACAACGGTAAAGGAAAACATCGTGATGAAACCATGCGTGTCTAAAATTTGTTTTATACAGGGTGTCCCAAAACTCAACGATAATCCCCGACAGGATGAAAAGCCAAGTCATACCGGTTCTAGGAAAAATAAAAAAAAAATCCATATCACTTAGTTCAACAGTAGTAGACATTTTTCAAAAAAGTTAAAATTCCACACCCTTGGTCGCATTTTCAAGTCCTGTGATCACCAATGTCACAATTTCGCTGTGTTTTTTTGAATTTCGTGATCTTCATTAAATATGCTATTAATCGTAAAACAAATTAATGCACAAAACATTGTTAATTTAATAAAAAAAGTTAAGTTTTAGTGAGTCATGGTTCACAAAAATATCGTTAGTTAACTTTGACGCTTCGTATTGAAAAAAAAATGTACTACACTACCCTTGGCAAGTTATTTCAAAAGTTGGCGCATTTAATCAAGATTTCAAAATGGTGCAACACTTGCCACTTTTCTTTCCATTAAAAATGTTATTTTTATTTGAACGAAGAGTATCCTCGCAGATGGATCGAACGTAGTGGTTCAATTTTATGACCTCCTCGTTCCCCCGATCAAAATCCAGTAGATATTTTTGACTGGGAATGCATAAAAGAAAAAGTGTATTCGAAATCAATACAAAATCTATCAGAACTTCGCCAGAAAATTGACACAGCGTCAGAGGAAATAAATACAAGGAATTTTGCTTGACTGGTGCAAAGGTCTTTTGTAAAGCGTTGCAGAGCCTGTATTCGTGCCAGAGGAAAGCAATTATTTTTAGTAAAGAGGTAATTGAGTCAGTCCAGAACAAATATTTAATGTAATAAACATAATAGGTTATAATAATAAAAAAAAAACAATGAACGAACCATCATTCTTATTTAATTATTCTCCTTAAACTAAAGTAATCCGAATTGTTTTCCTCTGGCACGAATACAGGCTCTGCAACGCTTTACAAAAGACCTTTGCACCAGTCAAGCAAAATTCCTTGTATTTATTTCCTCTGACGCTGTGTCAATTTTCTGGCGAAGTTCTGATAGATTTTGTATTGATTTCGAATATACTTTTTCTTTTATGCATTCCCAGTCAAAAATATCTACTGGATTTTGATCGGGGGAACGAGGAGGTCATAAAATTGAACCACTACGTTCGATCCATCTGCGAGGATACTCTTCGTTCAAATAAAAATAACATTTTTAATGGAAAGAAAAGTGGCAAGTGTTGCACCATTTTGAAATCTTGATTAAATGCGCCAACTTTTGAAATAACTTGCCAAGGGTAGTGTAGTACATTTTTTTTTCAATACGAAGCGTCAAAGTTAACTAACGATATTTTTGTGAACCATGACTCACTAAAACTTAACTTTTTTTATTAAATTAACAATGTTTTGTGCATTAATTTGTTTTACGATTAATAGCATATTTAATGAAGATCACGAAATTCAAAAAAAACACAGCGAAATTGTGACATTGGTGATCACAGGACTTGAAAATGCGACCAAGGGTGTGGAATTTTAACTTTTTTGAAAAATGTCTATTATTGCTGAACTAAGTGATATGGAATTTTTTTTTATTTTTCCTAGAACCGGTATGACTTGGCCTTTCATCCTGTCGGGGATTATCGTTGAGTTTTGGGACACCCTGTATATTTATTGAGGGCATGCAGACTTCAACCTGCACTTGGCCAGCGTGGTGGACACATAGCCTAACCTCTCCTTCGTCTGAGAGATGACTTGCCTAGCAGCGGGACAGTTATGAGTAAAAGCAAGAAATGTTAATTATTTACTATCTGATCCGCGCAACTTTGCTTGCTTCACAAAAATTTCCCCGTTTTTGTAACATTGTTTACTGGTACTCTGCTCCTGCTATTGGTCGTAGCATGATGATATATAGCCTATAGCCTTCCTCTATAAATGGGCTAACGAATTTTTCAAATCAGACCAGTAGTTCTTGAGATAAGCGCGTTCAAACAAACAAACTCTTCAGCTTTATAATATTAGTAGATATAAATCGTACTTGCGAAGGCTCTCTACTAAGTTGTGGGTCTATATCGAACACTTAGCTTTTACGAGAGCACACAATTTGGAGCTGAGCTCTTAGGCGTTATACTGAACACCTGCCGCTTGACTTAGTTTAATATTGTGCCTGCAAATTGTCTCACACCTGCTGCGTATAGGGTTCCCGCTTATAGAAACACTTGCGATAATTGGGGTTTTGGTAATCTAATCTGTACTAATATTATGAATGCGAAAGTTTGCGTGGTTGTATGAATATTTGTTAGTCAATCACGTCAAACTACTGAATAGACTCTGATGAAATTTGGTCACACAATATAATTATGATACTTATTACCCCAGATTGTCTTTTACGTGAGCGGTCGTAGTCGAGGGCTTGTGTTATAAATGAGAAATGTAAAAGTAGTTCTGTCTGTTACGCTCTCATGGTAAAACTACTGAATAAGGTAGGGCTGTAAATTGTATCGTTGGGAAGGACATGGCCAATATTTTATCCACACGGGCGAGGCCGGGCTAGAGCCCATTCTATACTTGGATTTGATCTAAGACGCGAAAGTCTGGTCCAAGAAAACCGGTCAAAATCAGTTTTTTCACAAAAGTGATTTTCAGTTAAGTATTGTTTCTTGTTATTTTTACATGATTTATCTGAAATGAGTGTAGTATGTAAAAGAGGTAGTTTTAAAAAATAGATTGGTAAAGTGATTCAGATTATATCTTAAAATAACTATTGCGTTCTACTGAATAGTTAAAGCGTTATATCGATTGCATTTCTATGGCCTTGCTGTTTTATACAGACACATGATTTATTTATTTCTGAATATTCCTTTGTTTGTGAAGATTTTCTATATAGTTTTTGACATTAATCAGGGATCACAACCCGAATGTAATTTTCTGGCATTATCCTGTTTCCTGAAAAAGGATACTTAAACCCTTGATAGTATTAATTAAGATAATAATGTCACAAAAGAAAATTAAGTAAGTATTTTTATTAAGGAAACTCCAGTAATATCATCTGACTTTGCCAACATAATTTTAATTTCATTCGTTTCGGATGCCGTTGGGGAAATCCGCTACCTTAAGCTGTCAAAGCAACAAAATTTAAGCTAGCTTGTGTACCGCTGAAATATAGAATATTATATCTGTTCATTTCAAACTAGACTTTGAGTAAGTATACCTAAGATCTGTTTTTGAATGTGACTGGTGGTCTAGACTCGACATAATAGCACTTAAATACATCGTTTGAGGTCTTATGTAAAATACACACCTATTTCAGATTTAGTAAACAATAATAATAATAAAACAACAAGCAAAAAATATAACTACAATGCAACGGGACTTAAATGCGATTGAAAATTAAAGCTACCTTATTATCCGACGTTCTGATCAAATTACATCGATCGCGGTCGCGGGCTGACTGAAAAGCTAAAAAAAATTCTGTATTCGGTTCAACTTTAGCTAATTCTATATTTCTTATTTTGTTTGTCTAATGGTTGTTCTTTACAACAATACGATTTTCTAAGTAGTTTATATTTCGCCGAATAAAAATGTTTTATCAGATACTGTCACTCAGCTGAACTCTTGAAAAGGGTTGAGGTGGTCGGAAACGAAAAGTAAAATAAACCGCTACGTAATGCGAAATGTATCTCGTTTTCTTTTTCTCTAGTTTCGTATTTATATAGCTAACGTTTGGGGTTTTCGTTCTGGCTAGAATTTTTCTTCAAATATAGTTTTAATGATGCTATGATACGATGTAACTATACATATTTTGGGATGATGTTTTACACGTTGAAATTACTGTTTATCCTCGTAAGATTTGTTGAGTACAAATACCACTTATTCAGAAAGCACTCATTTATTAGCAATGCAAGTTATAAACTGGATAAATGTTTACCATACATTTTAAGACGTCTAATTTTGCAACAGACATTAGGGGGTGGTCTGTAGTATTGGCATTGTATGATGCTACGTATAATAAGTAGACCTGACCTTAAACCTAACCTTACACGACTAGCGTTACAGACCACAGATAATTTTATTCTTTTTCAGTATCAGGCCTTACTTCAAACCAAGTTTCATATTCTCCTAACCGTTTAATAATAAAATTCTGCATTTTCCCACAAACATTTGCTTTCCTCAGATTACCCCTCGACACCATATAAAGGACGAGTGCCGTCACCGGAGGTTTGTCTCTACTCGTTATTGGAAAGGTCGAGTGGCACTCGCGTCGTTTCCACTGCGTTACTCCCAGATTACGCGTGTAAACAAACTGGGTGATTTACGCAATCACTTGGACAATGCCTTCGAGTTATATATGAGAGGAGTGTGTGCTTTTAGCGTTATCCAGGATTTTTTGGTAATGGATAGATGTTCTAAAGAACTGGTATAGTAACGTGTCGTTTAAGTTTGTGTGTGTGTGAATATAGCAACAAATCGTTCTGTAGAAGTTGAATTGTAAATATAAGAGACGAAAGGAGGACGTGATGGAACAGGTAGACACTGTCGTCTCGAAGGAAACTATTTATCTTAAAGTATAGGTACATTAATGTTAATCAATATACAGGTATACGAATGATAATTAAAAATAGCAAAAGTAAATAAATACTATTGTTGAAAGAAATTCAATTAATATCTATCTCAAATAATTATTTTCTCCCTACACATGCAATATAAATTAGCAAAATGTCCCCACTCCCTACATTAAAGCAAGCAATGTTTTTGGACAAGTAGTCCTATGTCACTGGTATGTATCTGGTTCAAAATAAAAAGGGAAAGAGTACGGGATCAAAGACCTATTAGAAGAATTGGGATAAGCATTGTAACCATTTTTCAAAGGAGATCGTTAAAGTAGCGAGCTGTCGATCAACACCCGAGGATAATGTTCTTAGGTGTAATCCGACCTGGGTAAGTCGTGTTACGAGCTAACATCAAGCGGTCAATGAACTGAGTAATTGTGTGAAAGATGACTTAACTTCGCTAATCGTTTTAACTTAACCGCAAATTCTTTGTTTTCTGTTTCGAATATTTGCTTATGCGCATTTTAAGAAGTTTTTTTTAAGAGTGTTACAGTCTGTTTGTATCATTAGGTCAGCTGAATGACCATATCTATACTCATATTATAAAGAGGAAATGTTTGATTTTTTTGTTTGTTTGTTTGCATTGCATAGGTTCCGAAACTACCGGACAGATTTAAAAAATTCTTTCACCGTTGGCAAGCTACACTATTCCCGAGTAACATAGGCTATATTTCATTTTCAAAAAAATTAGGGATGCTTATTAAAATTTGAATAATCTAACCCAAGGTGTAAAAAAATTAACAAAAAACTTCCTTCAATCGCGTGCGCTGCGAAAACTATTTTCTTTTGTTATAATATTATGCCCGTGCGAAGCCGGGATGGGCTGCTAGTTCGCTATAAATATCAAAAGTTTGTTTGATTGTCTGTTACGCTTGCACGTCTAAACTGCTGAATCGATTTAACGAAATTAGCATGGAAGTAGTCTAGTAGACTTACCTTCAAAAACGCAAAAGAACGCGTGTTCGTATACAGGCATATATCAAATGTCATACATGTGTCAAAAATCACGCCTTTAGCAAGTAAAAGGGGATGGAACTTACATAAGTTTCATACACGTGTAGAGACAGCCCTGTTCAAGCTAGCGCCGTAAGTGCCATATATTTTAATCTTTTTTTTTTATTTTATTTTTTTTATACCACGACGGTGGCAAACAGGCCCGCCTGATGGTAAGCGGTTACCGCAGCCTATGGATGCCTGCAACACCAGGGGCATCACCGACCCTTCAAAAACCTATTTACCCCCTTCTTGAAGAACCCCATACTGTAGTTCCCAGGGAAAACCTCGGCAGGGAGCTCATTCCATAGCGGGATCGTTCGCGGGAGAAAGCATAGCTGCAAGGAGTGACCTTTCTCATAACACTTTATATGCCTGGTGACGTATATCTTGCCACAAACTCTTGTATGAAGACGTCAGACGAAGTTTGAACGTAAATATTGCGGTTTTGTGCATCTGTTGTCATGATGGGTGGGACGCCATGTTGTTTTATTTTGTTTTGACCCGTTTTTGACCAGTATTAAGATATGAACAAGCCTCTGTTGGTTCAGTTACTTTTTGTTAGTGCCGATGGCTATTCGTAATATAATAAAATTCGATGTCTAGATTTTCATAAAAATTATTACGAAGGTTTGTTAGATTTATTTCTTTTACCTAATTTACATATAGTTATTGTCTCCTATTTTTACTTATGTATCATTATATCTAGTTTTCTACTAGTCAAAAAGGTATAAAAGTAGCTTAATCTTTCTTTAGTTAAATGAAGAACTCGAAATCTCAACGATCTTTAATTTATAATTTTCACTAAGCAGGTATATAAAATTATATGATATCGGTCTGCTTGAATAATTGAAAACTTCGATCCCTCAAGGTTACCGAAGGCCGCTTTTAACCGACAAATGAAACGTACAATTTAGTACACATGTTCGTTACACCCTTACACATAGAAATACGTATTCATCCCCGATAAGTATAAAGCAGTAACAAAAATAAAACTTTATATCGCCGGGGGTGTGACTGACGGGTCTACTTTACCGACCCGATATTGGAAAACTTGTGGAATGTGTGCTTTTCTCGCCCTGATTTTCTACTACTTTCAGCAGATTTGTATAATATTGTTTGACTAGAGACGATTTTGTCTACGTAGGCTTTGAAGTTAGTACGAAATTTTCCGTGGATATGATTTTTAGTACGAGCTTCTGGGTTTCGTTTTTTAAGCTATGAAACAGCCTTAGATCTTTTTTAGGCTGTTTTAAATACCTTAAAGTTTACTGTCATTAAGCTCTTTTTCAGACTGTTTCAAATATTTTAAAGTTTACTGTCATTAACATTATTTAAAGCATGATGACTCATCAATCAATCAATCGGTCAGATATGTAGTAATCAGTAAAATGTTACTGATTAATGAGCGAATAGTTGAAATTGTAATAATAAGTATGTAATACGTTTACCGGCAGCTGCGCAATACCTAGAACATATAAACACCGTTATAAACTAACTAAAGGATATCCAAATGATACACCACGGTTCACGCAAGCGGATGCACGGGCTATTACGTACATTCGATATTTTTAACCACGCAACTATTTATAGTGATGAAACTTTACTACTTAATCCCGAATCTAAATCTACGAGAGTCTGTTATTTATTTATTTTAGAAAGAGTTTTATAGAGGACACTGACCGATGTGTTTAGGTTAATCTTTCTCGAGATTCCAGATGGGAGTTGGATTTTTCTAGTTTGTTTAAGGCTTCGAATAAAGAGCATGTTATTGATGTAAGTTGTTACGCTTTTGTATTGTTACTAGCCGCCCGCTCAGTCTTTGCCCGGGTCATTAAGATCTTTTACACAAAAGTATTACAATTTTGTGTAAAAGATCTCAGTCTTCTGTAAATGATACACTTAAAAGTTCATCTAAGATCGCTTTATCTATAAAAAACTTGCATGAAAATTCGCTAAATAGACTTCGAGTTTATGGTAAACATACAAACAGACAGTCAGACCCGGCGAAAGGACTATTTTATAATATGTAGTGATTACTTATAGGTACTTGAAATGTTATAAGTTCTGAACGATGTTACGTTCAAGGTTTTCAGCACGTGTAGCTGTAAGGATCGATTGAACTTCGTTACTCGGGAATGGAAAGTTCCGTAACTCGCTTTGATATTTAGTACCTACCGACATAGGTATCTGCTGACTATTGATTTAAATTATAGTTGTATCTTTAGAAACGGTACTAATTGAAAACTGTAACTATTTTAGAATATAGGAATTAACGCAAACACGCATTTTGCCTTAGAATTTCGGCGCAGTTTGCACTAGCCGTGGTCGCCGGCTGATCGACCTGCGCCGAAACATCAGACTTTCAAAGTCAAAATGCGTGTTTTCGTTATTTTCCTTACTCTTATCTATATATGTATTTAAAAATGAATCCCTTTTTACCTTGGTCACGCCATCACGCGTGAACGGCTGGTCCGATTTCACTTATTCTGTTTTCATAATATTCCTTGGACTACGGGGATTGATCATACGGAGAAAAAAAAAGATTTATGAATTATTTATTCGTTTATTAAAAATCGGCTGTGAGGCGTTAGGAAGTTTGGCAGTGAAGTATATAATAAACATGCAGTGCGAAAGTTTAAAAGCTATACTTATACCACAAATAGTTTTTAAACAAAGTTTATTTTGGAATGAGGTTGCAAAAGCACACGTAATGTGAACGACCGTTATGTTGAATATCTACTTAACTGTGCATTTACTATACTGACTACTATTATGTGATTACACACTTATTTTGTACAGTTTATCTTCATTTCTTTTCTTTCGGTAAGAGGAAGTTAAACTCCACATGTTCCTGTTTTAATTTCCGACGCGAAATGAGGTGTGTTTTAACTTTTACGTGTCTGGAAGATATGAAATTATGTAGTCTCGAGCGACGGGACAGATTCTGATTTATAGTTTTATTCCTTCGATCACCCTTTGTATCGATCTCCGGTGCATAAGTAGTTATAAAACCAAAGTCATATTCTGATGATATTATTCCAACCTGTTTCAAAAACTTTTCCATTATCTTCCTGGAAGTTTCCGCCAATACATTCCAGTAGCCCTTAGTTTATTTTTAGTTAGAGGTCCTTCGCACCATTTAGCTAAATCTTTGAGAATGTAAAATTGTAGACTTAACCTGTCAGTCTCTGGAATAAAACCCACTAATGTAGGTACAATTGCTTGACCATCAAGTAAGTATTTACTAAGCGGTACTAGCTCGGGTCATTGTCACGGCGAGGTATGCACTTGTAAACCAGTTGTTGCGAGGTTTTTTGCATTACCATCGACCATTAACTAGGTACGGTTAGATTCATTATCAGTTATAGCTATGTCTGCTACATGTATGTATCTATGTACTAGAGTATTTTACTGTAAAGTCTATTTAGATTTTAAAAGAATGGAGTTTTCTTTGATTTCCGAAATGTTGCTGTCCACCTAATGATTGAAAACACATGAAGATCTATGACATGACAACGGGAGCTGAAGATGGGGAATGGGAGCTAGGTTTTAGCGCGTCCTTTTATAGATATGTTTAGGTGTAATATCTATCCATGAAGTTTTTACCAAAAAATCCTTGCTTCTTCTTCTTTCTAGTTTACCATCCGTGTCTAGTAAGTGCAAGTGGTTACTCATTACTTTCCTACTGCTAAGCATCAGTCTTTTCCTGGAATAAGGGAGTGGTCGGGACTTAAATCCACTTTGAACATGAGTGACCTGGCAACTTCGACCGCGTGAACGTTTTTTTTCACATTTACAATTAGTCATAGCGTGATGTTATATGACCTCTATCCTTCTTTAAAAAAATGGACTATTCTACAAACAAGTAGATCCTGAGATTAGCGCGTTCAAACAAACAAAGAAAATCTGTAGGTTTATATTATTAGAATATAGATAGACCCCCACCCATTAAATAACACTGAAACGCCATAAAAATGTAACTACTATATTTTCCTTTGTAAACAAATAACAGTCGTAAGAAAATACCGTAATACGCTTTCACTAACAAGACAAACGTTCAATTAACATCTGTTAATATCGCGTGTTTCATGCTGTGATGCCAATGAAAGAACGTTCGTTTTCATTGCTATTGCTCGTATTGCATTAGATATACGTAAAAATATTCTACTTCAGTGACTTAACGTTATAGAATAGCTTATTTTCTTCTTTTACTTTAAATTACTTTGTCCCGACTCTAGCGGATGTTGTGAGGATTTTAATAAAACCTAAAATTTCGAGGTTCTTTAACTCATTTTTGAAGAGATGCAAAATTTTTTATTGCGCTTAGTCGCATTGTGGATCTAAGGACAAACTATTTTCTTATTTCGAGTATATTCATGTTGCAGGATAGTAATGGATTAATACCGAGGATTGACTTACTTAAATAACTTCCTTAACTTGTATACCGTATTTTCATAGTATATTTTATTGAAAAGTGCGTAGGTACGTATTTGAGCCAATCGATCATCATCAAGTCGACACTAGTTTTCTTATAACGCTGCTTTTTTTACCTGTCTTTGTCTCAATGATGATGATTAAATGTAATCATTTATCTGTCATCGATAGTTTCTCTGTCATTCTAACAATTACAGATTAAGCAATGCAGTGTTAATTAAGACTATAAGGAAAACATTAACAATCAATAGTTATTAATCGTGTTATAGCTCATTATCGGTAGTTTAATAATAATAAGTACGTGTAAAGGTAAAACGGAACATTTTGTAGCAGCAACACAAGACCGGCGTTGGTTCAAACTTTCAACCCTTATTTGACACGCTTCTGGACGGATTTTTTAAATAAATAAGTATCATGTATTTTTGTCCGGGTCTCCAACTATATCTATGCTAAATTTCATCAAAATTGGTTTAGAGGTTTAGCCGTGAAAGCGTAACAAACAGACGTAGATGTTCGTATAATACAGGTTGATTTATAATGATGCATTATTATTATAAGTTTTATAAATGTGTTTTAATATGTTTTATCATTTTTATATTCTAGTTTATCCAGGTGTGAACATTTTAATATAGGTAATAATAACTATTTGTCTATCCATCTTATATGAGAAATTAATCATGCACGCGAAAGTTTATAATCTATGAGAGTAAAATACCCATTATGTCGACAAGAAAATATTATAGAAAATAATTTCTACTCATTACTTATTTTATGGAAACTATAATAAACGATGGGAAAGTTCTATATACATATACAATATAAGTTATAAATACACATTATTATTATCTATCAATCTTCCCATAATAAATAGCCATATGTTTTATATATAAATAATATAATAATCGTGGATAAAAATACACGTGTTAATGTTTTCTGTTATATAAATATACGTCTGTTTTATATTGATGTTATAAACAATAGTCATATGTTATAATTGTCGTTTCATGGACTTTTACGTCATGTTTAAAATGTTCTATGCTGCCTTTTAGTGATAGCAGTATATGAATGATAGATTTTGAAACTAAATCGAGTCTTTTAAACAAAAATATTGGAGGAGCTCGTGGCTTACTTAACAACAGCCGCGCGGATCGATCTCTGAGGTTAAGTACGCTTACCTGGGTGATCATATTATGCATTGCGATTCCTCTGTCTTTTGGAAGGCACATTAAATTGTGGTTAGTGGTGACGATCGTTAACAGTAGCCAGAAGTTTGAGAATCTGAAATCCAGTCTTACCGAAGGGTATCGTGTTATAACCCAGGTAACTGGTTTGTAGAGGTCCGATAGACAGTCTCTACATGTAAAATACGTTTATTAGTAGGAAGAAATCAATGTGGAAATACTGACATCAACTTAACTAATAACGCATTTTAGTTAGTTAAGTTGTCAAATCACCAGCTCTCTCATGCAACTATTTTCCTGAACGTTCTATCAAATCTATTTTCAGGGATACCTACGTCATATTCAATTATAAATGTACATGTTTTCAAATGATCGTCATTATAACTCGACATTTGATGTTGTCATTATGTGTTTATGTTATCAAACCGTGTAATAGCCGTATCATTGCGTAGTGTCGTTGCGAATAAATATATACTTGCAAATACATTGTTATGGCAATGAAATTGTATTACGAGACGAGTGTTATATTGTAATATTCCTTTATAATATCATATTAGTTATACATGAAGGTGTAGACAGAAGTGTATGTGATATGTTTGTCCCGTCCCGTGTGATAGGGGCAAACATATATTGGTCAAGTTAGTTAACCTACTGTTGAAAATATTGAAACAGAATTAAACAGTAATACGTTAGATTTTACCCTTAAAAGAAAACGTTATAAATGAGTTATTAAAGTCGTAAACGAGATCTTTGAAAGCATCTTATTATGTGTTTTAAACCATCGCTTGTACACAATACAAACTCGTATTATACATAATAATATTATTATGTTAATTTTTACACATGTTTAGGTACAGTTAATTTAAACGCTTTACCTATATTTGAAAGCATTAAAATCAATTTGCCAAACAATAAAAACCCATTTCCATTAACAGAAAACATCTGTAACCGCAAATACATTTAACTTTTTTAATTCGTTTCAATTTAAGGTGGTTAGGACCCTAATCCCGTAGGGTATCGTAGGATTAAAGGAATAACGATACGGGTTTACCCAACGTGGGTATCATGTATCACTTTGTTAATTGAAAAAACGAGACCGATATACCCTAAAGTGTTATAGGGGATTATTTTAGATCAATATGAGTGTTATCAGCTTAATAGAAACTGTTATGAATGTGTGTGCTTATTGAAACGTCTCGTGGTTTAATATTTGACTGAATTCATTAGGCTAATTGCCATCTTTTATGGTCATATTGCCCGAGTTAACCTTAACACATTAGACACTTATCTTCCTCGAAAATCAGTTTATCTATTAGTAAAAACCACGTGAAAATCTGCTCAGTAAATATTGAGTTAATCGCAAACAAACATAGTTAACGTGTTCTTTATACGCTGAAAACTGTTACAATGCACTAATATCTCTAAAATAAACCCTACTTATAAATTTAGGTGTCTGTAAGCCAAAATTTATTCTAAAAGCCCTGTAGTATGTACGAAAGAGAATTGCAAACATCCATCGTCACAAACTTTCACGTTTACAATACCTAGTAGTAGGACATTTTCAGCATACTATTATGACAATGTACAAGAGACATATGCGCTTGTGAAAATAGGCTTTTGTATACTAAAAACACAAACGCTGTAATTTTCACAAACGTTTTCCATTGGAAAGTCCCTCATACCACGTCATGTTACTGTAGTAGGTCAAACACTACCTAGTTGATTAGGTCTAAGTGTGTGTCATTCGGATCAATACTAGACGTTCCGTTGCGCTGTTTCATGGCCAACGAGCCAGGTGTTTGTTCGCAGTAGTACTATTATGATGATTATAGAATTGGTGTAATGTAAAGTTTTCTGATAAATAGTTCATTAATTTATGGAAGAAATTGACGATAGTAAAGGTTGATGGTAGAATAGTTATTGTGGGATATAATATGTATGAATTAGGGTACTAACAATGAAATAATTAATTGTTAAAAACTTACGGCAGCTTGCAAGGAATGTTTATTAGATCTGCAGGCCTGAAAATGATGTATTAATGATATTTCTAGCAAGAGATTGGTCAGAGTATTTGTGGATAGACGGAATAGTTATTCGTTACATTTTTCTACAATAGATTCAAATAGCTTGAAAGCTTAATTTTTAAGTTTAAATACCCTTAATAATGTAATTCAAAAAGCTCAAAAGCGTAATTTAACGTTAAAATGTTATCTTTAAAAACGAAATTGCTACATTACTCGGTATTTCTAGTTATAGTCAAAGAAGTAACGTATTCCCGAAAACTTTAATTTCTGGCATGTGATTCATAATTAAACCTTAACGATCTTTTCCTTTGCCCCACAGGCTCAGCCGTAGTGAGCATATGCATGCGGCAGTTCGACGACGCGATATCCATCACGGTGGCCATCATGATCGTGGTGACGGTCGCCTTCGTGCAAGAGTACCGTTCAGAGAAGTCGCTTGAAGAACTCAACAAACTCGTGCCGCCGACTTGCAATTGGTAAGTTATAAGTTCTACGCCTCTGACCTCCGATTTATGAGGTCTTCTTCTTATCGTATGGTTTGTGGTCAACCTAGTGTCAAAGTTGTTCAAGTCGCCCGAAGGCCTTTGACGTGGCTTAACGACTGCTATCTTAATTGACAACAATTAATTTTGGTCTTGGTACTAGATCTAAGAATGCACCTTTTTTATTATCATTATCTTCGGGAAGCTGAATACTAGTTTGGCACCTAGACGAAATTGGTTAATACTAGTCTAGAAATTGAAGGCTTATTGATATATTCAAGAAGTGTAGTTTTCTTGAATCTTAAGTAGACCGGTTGATCTTTTCTCAGCAACTGATTATTCTCATCCAAATAAAATAATCGTGTCATAGTATTAATAAGCCTAATCCCTTTAATGATAGTTTATCAAAGGCGGCAAATTATACACTTAATCTGGTTCTATAGACTTAATTAATGTCTGTCGCCAACCTTCAAAGTGTGACTTCTTGATTAAGCGCTTGCTTTTTCATTAGTCTAGTAAAGTAATTGATGGAGTTGACGTCAATTGATGGATCAATCTATGAACTTATATGATGGGAGATTACAACCATTATGTTATTTTAGTTTTTTTTTGTGATTTCCGATACGATAAAAGTAATTTGTAGTTCCACGGGGTAGTTCAAATAATGGGTATTGAAATAATAACTCAATATCTGTTTGAATTGATCTTTAATCCTCGTTTTCAGGGTCATAGTTCAATGTCAATACGTATATGGTTATGTTTTTAGACCTTAATTTCTGTGACAATGGAAAGAAAATCAAAACTTATAAAATGTTGGCTACTGTCAGCGATTTTCAGTTCTCAAAAACGCGTGCCGTCTTGACCAAAAATAATACGACTCGTTAAAAGCTGTCAACTTACTCCGATGCTTGAAATCTATACTTGCCACGTTCTGACTTGATCTTTTCATCAGGGTGTTATTACCATACCATTCGATGCTTAGTAAACCAACAAACCTATCATCATAATAATATAACAACTATCTATCGACGCCGTTTACCTAACTCTGCAGTCGATAGATGCCGTTATTATACCCATGATGATCAAACCATATACATTGGAATCCTTATCTGAACAGAGTTTATTCTCTCCCCCAGTCTCCGCGAAGGCAGCCTCGAACACTTCCTCGCAAGGAACTTGGTGCCCGGCGACATCGTCCACCTGAATGTCGGTGACCGCGTGCCAGCTGACTTAAGGCTGTATGACTCGACAGACCTGGCTATCGACGAGTCCTCCTTCACGGGAGAAACGGAGCCGGCTGTGAAGAGTGTACTCCCGAATAAGGCTGCAGCAGGACGGGTTAATAAGGACAATATTGCGTTCATGGGCACCCTTGTCAGGTGTGGCAATGCTAAGGTGAGATTTTGATGTTTGATACTATACTCTGGGAGTTACAAACGTGCGAACTATATCATAATATAAAGAATGACAGGAATGGGACAGTGCGTAAGCCCGATAATATGGCTTGATGTATGGAAGAGAGTAAGAAAGGTTTAAAGAATTCAGACCCTCACTCAATACGTGATGAGATTCATACTCATCAGAAGAATGTTGATAAATTTCATTTGCAAGTCGGGCTAGTGGCTTGATGTATGGAAGAGAGTAAGAAAGGTTTAAAGAATTCAGACCCTCACTCAATACGTGATGAGATTCATACTCATCAGAAGAATGTTGATAAATTTCATTTGCAAGTCGGGCTAGTTATTAGAAATGATAAGCGTATTTAAAGATGTTTTGACTAGAAAAATGGAATTTGCTCTTTGGAGCTTGTACTTTTGGAAACCAGTCAGGTTTCCAAAAGTACAAAGTTCGTATTCTACGTCTAGATTGCAAGCGTAAAATGTTTTCATTGTTGGATAAAAAATATATTTAATATACCCAAGGTTAGGTTAAGATGCGATCTTTTTGTTCCTCAATTATACTTTTATGGCAACTCCTCAATGTTTTAATAACTATTTATATGCCATCACGCCTGTTATACCAGAAGGTTTCGACAGAAGTATGAAGAACGTCCAATGACCAATGACACTTTACCTTTCTCGGAATTCGAATCCAAAACTTCGTAATAAGTAATAAGTCGCATCCTCAACCGCCTAATTCACTGTAATCTTTGTCAAATGAACCTTTTTTTCCTAGGGTATTGTGGTAAGCACCGGCGAACGTTCCGAATTCGGCGACATATTCCGCATGATGCAAGCCGAAGAGGCTCCCAAGACGCCGCTACAAAAGTCCATGGACACCCTCGGCGCTCAGCTGTCTATGTACTCGTTCTGCATCATCGGCTTCATCATGGTGACCGGCTGGCTGCAAGGCAAGGCTCTTCAGGACATGTTCACGATCAGTGTCAGTCTGGCTGTTGCTGCTATACCTGAAGGTGAGTGAGATGGAAATATTTTTGTCTCTTTTATTTTTGTAGTCTTCGATAAAATAAACAAAATGATTGATAGGTTTGGCATAATTGCGTTAAATCAGCATATGATACTTTTCTTAGTAAATTAATAAATGAAAGATTGTATCAATTTCATTCGCTTTCAATTACATATTTTCAGATAGGGATAGACTTGGTAGATATAGATAATAAATGTGATCAAGTAACTTAATTTACTTGCATTGTTATTTCTTTAGGTTTTTGTAACAGCAGATGTTGTTTAGAAGCTATAACAACAGAGTTTAGTCTAAAGACTACTAAACTAAAGATAATATGGTATAACTTTAAACAAACTTACGAAGAAGAATAAGCAATGCAATTATAATAATACTTACTAGGTTTATATACCTGCACCATAAAAAGTTCGCATTTTCATAACAATATGGATACTGAACAAAAATGTCGTTTTGTTTTTTTTTAACACGGACGTTGTATCCGGTTCCGTACCGTTTTCAAACCGTACCTATCACGGACGCGTGCCGGAAACGGATACGGCGCCCGAAACACATTCCTTTTTATCTCTTGAGGGCAAGCAGTAAGTGCTTTACGTTCAAATTAAAGTTAACCTTTTTTACTTGGAAATAAATTACAAGATTTTAAGGATGTAGGTAAATATGTGTTTATTACATATCACAGTTCTATGAAAGTGAAATAGATCAATGAAAGCTTAATAGGAGTAGCTAGAAGAAGTGAGTTTGTAGTGCAGAAATCTCGGTTCGGACAAAAACAGTAACCTAAGTATAAAGTTTTCGAAAAGTTTATTCTCCAATCGGTCTGAAGTGTTCCCGGGTCAGATCAAAAATCCTTCTCTTTTTATCATGAAGGTGTCCTTAGTGCCTGGTCTTATGAAAATGGTCATAGACCACAAAGAACAATCGCGACGACATTAACTCCACATCAGGGGGGGTTATCACTTATCTTAGTTGACAAGTAGTGTACATCAAATCGACGGTAACTATTCTGTACATCGCTGCTTTGACTTAACGTGTTAATCACTTTAATGTAAGGGATAAAACAATGTACATCATAGTGGCTTTCAAATAGTTGTCAACTGAGATACAGGATAGCCTCCCTGTTCTCTCGCCAAAGTATAAGCGTGTTAAATGTATAAATGTTATTAATACAAATGTTATTGTTATCAGGTCTACCTATCGTGGTGACGGTGACCCTCGCTCTGGGCGTGATGCGCATGGCTAAGAGAAACGCTATCGTGAAGAAACTGCCCACCGTCGAGACTCTCGGCTGCGTCAATGTCATCTGCAGTGATAAGACCGGTGAGTTAATAATAATTTTCAGTTGATGATAAAAGCAATATGTCGACCTATTAGATACCGTCGAAATTGCATTGGAAAGCAGGTCGACATCGTTTAGTCGCTTAGTATGAGGTAACTCTTCATCGTTTTATTAAGAAAGATCTTGTTCTGTGAAAAAAGATAGATACGACAAACCTTTGCTTTAAAGTTGATTGTTGTTCTGAGGCGGGTGCCTCAGAACAACAATCAACTTTAAAGCACGTACGGTACGTACGGCACGTACGGTACGGGTGTACCCAGTTGTGCTCAAGGGTCGGTAAACGATCTGTAGGTCAAGCAAATCTTGGCGCGGTCGTTCCAAAGATGGGTGACCGCATAGAGGTGTTTGGAGAAGGCGTCTCTGTGCTTCAGAGGGCTTAAACAACTTTGTCGCTAGGTTGACCACTAACCATACGATTAAGAAAGAAAGCTGAAAGGAACAATGAATTTCTTAAACCTTTTCAACCTAGCACTTTATTAAGTGCTTCTTTTTTAATTTGTAATCTATTCAGTAGACTTTAATCCCATGTCTTACTTCTGTATTTCTTCCAGGAACCCTAACAAAGAACGAAATGACGGTCACAACGATTTCAACAAGCGGCGGTCATATTGCCGAGGTGACCGGTACCGGGTACAACGCGAGGGGCGACGTGCAACTGCGAGCGTATAAAGGACGAGATCTGGATGTCGCTAGGATGGCTGTGAACACCATGCTTGAGGTAATAAATTCTTTTCTTTATAAATTCCAGCACTAAGAATTGCTCTTGTGTCGCGGGGACTTTAAGCATATAAACAACGGACACAAAGTACAACCAGACCCGAAACAATTATTTGTGAATCGCACAAATAATTTCCCCATGTGGGAATAGAACCCGCGACCTCCTGACACAATGGTAGTGGCGTGGGGCCCTAAACTACTGCGCCACGGAGGTGATTACAACACTATAAACTATCGGTCACGTTAAGTGACCGGTACTGGTTACAATGTAAAGGACTACGGATAACTGGGTGCTAATAGGTAATTACATGTCTGAGTCCAGTAGTTACTGGTTTTTATGGCGATTAATTATTAAAGTACCTACCGTTCAATCGGACACTGGTGTTTGCATAATTTACTGACCGTAACAAAAAATCTATCCTTAATCCTAAATTTGATTGATTGTAATAATTACATGACTTAAATATCGTATTTAAAACTATATTACACTGGGTTATTGAAGGTCACTTTTAATTGACCAAAAGGTCATTGACCTACCTTGCAACTTATCATAGTCAACTCAGTCAACTAGTCACATTCAGTTTTTTTTTTATAATTTTAGCAATCTCAGCGTGCACTTAAAAATCTAAGTTACGTATACGAACACGTACGCGTACGTAAGTTGTACGCAACTTTTCTTTTATTGTGAGTTGAACGTATAGCCAAAGTGAAAGTCAGATGTCAATAACCTTATCTATCTTTGGGAAAAGAAAAAAAAAAGGGATTATTTGGCCTTCTCTCCCTGGCTTTTTTCTCCTAGGCAGTAGAATAACGCAGTCTATCAGTAATAGTACAAGTAATATAATAGTATGTTTTGGTATACAGGCTGGCGTGCTATGCAACAACGCGTTGATCCGCGACGAGACGCTGTACGGGCAGCCCACGGAGGGCGCGCTGCTGGCGTGTGCGCTCAAGCACGGCATGCACGACGTGCGGGACACCTACACACGATTGCACGAGATACCATTCAGGTAAACTATCTGTTACTAAGTAATCTTTCTAAGGTTATACGTTATACTATATGGGATTCATAGCATGGAAGAGAGAGAAACAGAGAGACAGTGAACACAGAATAATTGCCTAGAAATGTATAGATTCGAAACGTCGTAACATATGAGGCAATAGTAAACATAATTATCATCGCGTTTAATCTATAGGCTGATTCTTTTCTTGTGACACGAGAACTTTACAGACAACGGGCACAATTGACATTAGACCAAAAACAATAATGATTTTGATTTGATTTGAAGTGGGAGTCGAACCTTACATCCCAAATGCAATAATGATAGCGTAGCGGTAGCCGACAAAAAAAGCAATCCTATATTGAATCCCTAGTCCATGTAAATAGGTTCAAAAGAGTCACTCTGACATAGCAAACCGACTTTCGTATTTACAATACTATCTTTTTTTTTCTTACAGTTCCGAAACAAAAATGATGGTAGTAAAATGCGCGCCAAAGTTCGCGGACGGCAAGCTGAAAGAGGAGGTGTTCGTCAAGGGCGCTATTGAGAAGGTTCTGCCTCTCTGCACTCAGTACATCGACAGCAGTGGCAACTATGCGCCCATGACTAAGGAGAAACAGAACGATTTCATCGCTGAAGCTTATAATATTGCTCGGATGGGTGAGTTTATTTATTGATGTTCTAATAAACAAGGCTTTTTGATAACTTTTAAACTCTCACGTTGCATGTTTATTGTATAATAGAGTACGGGAATTAACGCTAATATTCCCGTATTCTAATAAAATACATTCTGGCGAAAAAAACTTTTTAAATTAGTGATTATCCACCTGGGTGGCTATATAAAGTACTTATTCTTGTTGACATTTTAAAATAGACTTGCGTCACGATCGATTGAATTGACACTAAGTATTGTTCATTGACTTGCAGTGATCAACTGGATTTATATCAAACCATTCGATTGAGATCGATTAGATGATAATCGATTAATAATTTTAAAGTAATAGTGGCATTATTTAAATTCTACGACTACGAAGTGTGTTTTCAGTTTCCTAGCATGATCGACTTTGTTTGTACTAATTTTCGCTCTTGCGTTAGATGATTTTACGTCTTATACCTACAATATTCTGTTCAAATATTGTGTATGTTGATTATTAACATACATTATTCAATGGTCTTAGGTCTCCGCATCATCGCGCTATGTCGCGGCGCCCGGCTGGAAGCTCTAACGTACACAGGAGTGTGTGGTGTGTGCGACCCGCCGCGGGAGGGAGTGCGGGACGCCGTGGCCACGCTGGCGCGCGCCTCCGTCGACGTCAAGATGGTCACCGGAGACGCTAGGCCTACGGCACTCGCTGTTGGTACGTACTTTATTCACAAAAATATACATTTTCGTAAATAGCTGCCCTCAAAAGTAGTCGCTAATAAGTTTATTAGTAACAGTACATAGTACTGGTGTACGTAAAGAAAATATTAAAATACAGAAGATACTCTCCCTAAACAAACCAACATTAACATCCCATCATCCACATATTACTCCTTTTTAATTATTTTTTCTAGCAAAAAAAACTGATATGATCTATTAAATGAACTTATCGATTTCGCCTTAGTCAAAATCACAAGGGTTTAACAGTCCAAAGACTACTCTAGACTGTCTCATTCAATCACAAAGAATTCCTTACACAAACGTTATCCCAATATTTTTGTTTGACAGCACAAATGGTTGGATTGGACGTACTGCACTCACAGTCGCTATCAGGCGAACAATTGGACTCAATGGCTGACGACGAACTGGACAGGATTATTGACACTGTGAGTATTTTATGTCAAAACAAGCATTATCATAAGTATAAAATATTTACTTTGATAATTATGCTTTTGCTTTTCTGTTATCTCTTATTAACAGTTTCGAAACATATTGTTTGCAGGTTAGCGTATTCTACAGGGTGACACCGAAACACAAGCTGGCTATCGTTAAATCACTACAAAGGGTGGGCAACATTGTAGGAATGACAGGTTGGTATAGTTTGCAGTCTGTAAAACATTGTACACTTAGATTAATATAGATAATTATAATCATTGCTGACTATTTTTGCTGATTTTACATGTAGTGGATAACTGTTTCTGTAACAAAAGATAATCCCGTTATTTTTAAACGATTTTTTTTCACATTAAAGTTAACATCCTTTTAATGCGCTACATAAACAAATAAACAAGAATAAACATTCTTAAATTTTATCCAAATATTTTCCAACAAAACTACAGCATTGTACTGTTATTCCGCAGGTGATGGTGTAAACGACGGTGTGGCATTGAAGCGCGCTGACATCGGTATCGCGATGGGTCGTAACGGCACTGACGTGTGTAAGGAGGCCGCCGACATGATCCTCGTTGATGATGACTTCGCTACCATTATGTAAATATTTACTTATATACTATATGTTATTGATTTCACTATTTTTGTACTGTAGACTAAACTTGGGTCATTACGAACGAACATGCACGTGCACGTGCGAGCGAGAAGTCGTATTAAAATAACAAATGATGTAGTTTGAACGTTTGTAATGGGCCGAGTTTAGTCTGTTTTGTTAAAGTAAAATTGTTCTTTTTAGGCATATAATGGATTATCTTATGATATGATAAGGATAAAAAACTACTTTTTCGATGTTGCTATAAGAGTAACTTGATAAAACTTATGGAACAGTAAGACAGGTATAAACTTTAGGTTCAGTCTGTGTTTTCACCAGATATGTATGGTTCGCGGGGAGAAATTGTACCTACCAATGTTTAAGACGCACCGGCGTATGGCACAGTAAAATCTATTTGTGATATATCCCTCAGCGACGTCTCATATGAAAACGCAGCTTTATTTACATTACTATGTAAAGGAAAACTGAGGAACGTAATATAATTAATATTTATATCATTTTAGAGGACAGCAGAGGAGCTTGAAATTACTAATATAATATTTTGTTTGCAGTTCGGCGATAGAAGAAGGCAAGTGCATATTCTACAACATCCGCAACTTCGTGCGCTTCCAGCTGTCCACGTCCATCGCGGCGCTGTCGCTCATCGCGCTCGCCACGCTCATGGGCATACCCAACCCGCTCAACGCCATGCAGATACTCTGGATCAATATTATTATGGACGGTACGTGGCTTTTTCAGTACTTTTAGTAGCGAACATTGTAACTTGTAGGATTAACAAAAAAAAATACATATTTTGGACCGAATACTACGACCTAGTTCAGTCGCTGAAGTATTGACAATTCGACAACGTGCATTCTACATAATATGTGTTCGTGTTTTGGTTTTATCTTATTTTGTCTTTTATATTTTCTCACTTCCCTCGTACAATTGTAAAAATAATATAATTAATGATATAAAATATTCCTTGTCTGGACATTTTCCAGTGAGTGCTCGCATCAGCCAATTATGAAACAACGAAATATTAATAACCGAGATTGCTGATGTTTCAATGTAATTTACATTGGATCCAGTTGTATTTCTGAAGAATCGACTCGATAGTATTTCTGTTACTCAAGAATTAGATTTTATTATATGTTATTGTGTGTTGCCAGGCCCGCCGGCGCAGTCGCTGGGCGTGGAGCCGGTGGACCACAGCGTGCTGCGGCGCCGGCCCCGCGACACCACGCGCCGCATCATCTCGCGCGCGCTGCTGCTCAACGTGCTGCTGTCCGCCGCCATCATCATCGCCGGCACGCTCTGGGTCTTCAACAGAGAGGTACACCACCACGTATCCAATTAATTAACATTTATTCCAGTACCAAATTTATACATTTTGTTAAAAAACTCGATAATATTCCTAGGAAACTCCATATTTAACAACCTAACACGCAGATTTGCTTGACGTTTCGGCAAGGATTATGTTATATTGTCATGTGACATAAGTGTAACACAAGATTTCATCGAATTAGTTCATATTAAATCTTATCAGCTTGCGAACGATGACAGTATAATATAACCTATCGAAATGTCAAGTAAATCGCGGTGGAATGCATAGTTAATGGGATGAGGCAGGGGTTGTAGTTTGAGTCCACTAAACTGACCAAGTGCGGGTTGGAAAGTTAAGAAGAAATGCAAACTTTCATCACACTTCTCCTATTCGTCATTTTCATGTATCATTCGAACAGTCGACTTCTTGCCTGAGAAACAAATGACAAAAACGAAATACGAACGTACCTATAGGCTATCAATGCTCCTATTTCGTTTGTCGCATCTGGTCATACATCGAGGAGTTTGTTTAAGTCATTCCGCCATCTCCATTTAATTTTAATTAACTTATGTTCTTCCACAGATGTCAGACAACAAAATAACACCCCGCGACACTACAATGACGTTCACATGCTTCGTGCTCTTCGATATGTTCAACGCGCTGAGCTGTCGTTCACAAACCAAGTCGGTGTTCCAAGTGGGGCTGTTCTCTAACAAGATGTTCCTGATCGCGGTCACCCTGAGCCTGGTGGGACAGATGCTGGTGATCTACTTCCCGCCGCTGCAGAGGGTGTTTCAAACTGAGGCGCTGACTGGACATGGTGAGAGAGATTTAAACCTATAATTCAAAAATGAATCGCTAAATTTCATGCTTAGCGCAAATCTCGGGAGCAGTTGAACCGATATCGCTAATTCTTTTTTTATAGGTAATATTCCTTGAAGCATGGAGGTGGTTCTTACGAAGCGAAAAAAGAAATGAAAAATAATATTCAATTTAAAAATTAAAAATAACGACTGTTAGGCGTACGTATATTTGCTCGAAAAAGTGCGTGTACGGGCGCGTATCGTATTTGAATAGTCAAAAAAAAAATTTTGATAAATACGTTGTCTGAAAATGCAATTATGTCTTTGCAGATATAATATTCCTGGTATGCCTGACGTCGAGCGTGTTCATCGTGAGCGAGGTGAAGAAGTTGATCGAGCGAGCTCTGAAGAAGCGCGCGCTCGGCAAGTTCTCGAGCAAGTCGCGCGACGCCATGGAGTTCGTATGACACAAGCCCGACGGCAAGGCGCAGTAAGTGCCGCCAGCCCCCCCCACACACACGCTCTGCGACTAAGTAGACCCCCCCCCACTACAACCTCGGTTAGAGCTAAAACAGTATTCCCGTGCGACCCCAATCTCCCCTAATTTATTATTTTAACATAAGTGAAAATTAGTGAATTTATTTTAATATTATTTTTTTTATTACTAGCGCGATGGAATTGGAGGTTTTAGTGATGTTTTTTTTAGTAATTTTGTAGGGAATTGAATGTGCGAGTGAAAATTAGCGAGTTAGGTTGCAGAGTTTTATGTAGTTCGAATGTTGTTATTATTGTATCAAATCTCAATCGTTTAGTTTTTAATTCACGAACTCTGCGATCTTAGTACGTAGATATGGAACTTTGCATTTATATTATGACATTTTTTTCGTTGACGCCATATGAAATGAACAATAGAAATTAATTGTGACAATATATTTTATTTGTAAATTGTTTAAATTACATGAAAACATGTTTCTATTAGAAAGTACAAGTTATTGTTGTTTACGCCCATGGCTATGGAATTAACCATTTTGAAAAGTGGCCTATGTCCTAAAAAGGACCATTTATTGTACTTACTACCGGGTACGGTAACTTAAATTGTGTAGAAATATCTCAGTGTTATAACAAACTTATCATACAATTTCATTCTATCACGGCATTCCTAAAAATACGGTATAATAGAATTGCTAGGCACATACGCACCAGTAATTAGATAATAAATATCATTATTTAAATAATATTAAAATCAAAACATTCACCATTTTAAGCTTTGATAGAAAAGAGTATGAATGAGAATCTATTAATATAAAAAATGCGCATACAAAATAACATGCAAAACATGTATAAATTGTATGCATAAAATCAAAATTGACTTCATTGAAATGCGATGCATAAATTACTATCGCGAAAATGATACGGCTATACCTTTTCAATAACTTAACATCAGTTAGTTAGATCTACTATGGCTAAGTGACTAAACAGTTGCTTTATCTGAAATTAGTAAGATTAGTAAGATCACCCAGCGATCTAAACTTTTGTAGGTTATTGAAAACGGCAGTAAGAGTTTTACTATCTAACTCATTATTGGTATTTCTTATTTTAATTGTAAATATGACGCTAAATTGATTACGATGTTTTAAACTTTGACTAGAGATGTACTCAAACTATGTTTTAAAATTGTGTCGAAAAGAGTGAGGAAATTAAGAAATGCTCTGAACCTGCGTATAGTTTTATAGTAAAAGAAACGAACTATAAGACCAGCTATACTTAACTTTCAAGCCATGAAAAAGGCTTATCATACTCTGAAGTAAATACATTTATTATCTTATTACTATAAAAATATTAATAGTTTCCTGTAAAACTAAACGCAGTTTAATATAGATGAAAAGAAAGGCACAAACTTATAGTAGGACTTAATATTTTGATCCTTTCAGTCTGTCGTATGAACCCGTAAATACTATAGTTAGATTGTATAATTTTGATCCTATTAGCGGACCATTGATTAAAATTATCTGACAATCTTTTGTATGCGTTTAACGCATTTAAAATTGTAGTTTCTGTACTGCGATTCTCTACCACTATCGACTACCGGCTAGCTCAGCGCCTCTAGCGGGCGTCGTAGGAACTGTTTTGACAGTACATTTTAAATGTCAAACTCTCGATACTCGATGGTTCCAATTGTAGAGAATCGAGCTATTGTTCTAAATATTAATAATTGTATTATTTTGTCACTTGTGTAGAAATATACCTCTTTCTTTGATGTTAGGACATGAATATATAATATTCTAAATCATAGCTTAAATACTGTTTCGAAAATTATAAACTATTTCGTTTAGAAAATTAGAACATCGACTTTTAAAACTCACTATGACACTTGTAGAATTTCTTTTCGAATAATAATGAATAAAATGCTGTAAAATAGCTTAGTTTTTGGCTTCAAAAATTAATGTAAGTAATAATAAAATTATTCCAATTTATAACTTGAAATGTAACGTTTAGAAAGAAATAAATAATAGTATGTCTAATTTCATATAATCACTGGAATTTTAATAGTATTTTTTTAGTTTTTTTTTCGAGTGAGTGTAGGCTGTGACACGGATGATATTAAAAGGCTTTTTTATGTTCCTTTATATTATACTGCTGGCCTTTTCTAACAGCTAGGTAAAGACCGAGACAGAAATTTGCTATGGCAATGTATGTCATCAATCTTGAAATGTATAGGTGATGAGACAAATATGTGTGTAAAATTTCTTAATAGTTCTGTTTTAACATTATGAATGTATCATTTTGCCTCAATATGTTTGGTCTAAGAAGGTGCTTGAATTGTATGAACGTCGAAGTATTATTTATAGTAAATTACCATCAAAATTGTGCTAGAACTTATGATGACAGTCGTTAACCTAAAAATCTTGGTTTGAGATGTAACGATCTTTGGAAATAATAAAAATTGTTGAAAGAATGTATTAAGTGTGTGAAAACCTGTTGTTTTTAGATCATTGTCGGTTGATACGTATTTCGTGAGTTATTTAGAATTCTATTGTCACTAGAATCTTTATGTAAAGGCGTATTTTTGGCGCGTATACGCAACGTATAAGCCCGTATACGCTACACTAAGATGTGTACGTATCATAAAAACTGGCTTCTTATGTACCATATTTCGAAAAGGCCGTATGTCTTATATCTGTATTGTGATATATGCCCTTTTCGAACGGTATATTAAATGAAGTGACAAAAATACGTCTTTATGTAAAGGTGTTATGTAAATCTTTGTGTACACGCACTGTCATTCGTTTCTAGCTTATTAATGTGAAAGGAATCATGTTTTCAGCCTAAGACTACTTAAACACTGACAGGTAACTTTCTTAACACCTAGATTCTTGCGAGCAATAGTATAGAATTTCGTCATCGGCTATAGAAGGTACTTGATTCAATAATATGTAATGTAACATCAAAGAACCGCACATTGGTTCCTCCCTACGCCGCATCTATTTGACAAACTGTCTACATGAAACACTTCGGTCATAAAGGTTCTCCCACACAGCAGTTATATAACGTGATACAACATTGTGTAACACGATAACAAAACAATTTTAATAAAATTTTAAAACAAATTTGTTTAAAAACAAATGTTATAAGTCAGTATCTAACGTTATATAACTGCTGTGTAGTCAGTAGGAGCACCTTTACTTGTGACATGACAGTGTACGTGAAATGTTCAAATTCAAATTCAAATTCAAAATATCCTTTATTTCGTAAACTTTTTACAAAGTATTTGAAATAGTCACGTATTTGTATTTCTTTTGTCCGTTTCGGAAAAGCTGGTTGCTCGTGAGAAGAAACGGCAAGAAACTCACGGCTTGCTCTTTTAAAACTCGTTCGCTCGTAACACGTGCACGACGTACCTACAAACTATGAGAATTTTGTTGCGTTGCATTCCTTTTAAAACCGAGTTAATAAGCTTACCGAAATAAAAAGGCACCCGGAATGTGTAAGGTGGTCACCCGTCCACGGAACAACCTCGGCAAGCGTAGCTTAACCTCATTAATCGATCGATTTGATCCGTGTGGCTGTTCTATAACTCGTAATTATATATTACTTTTATTAACAAGGTTTTACAATATATTGTTCTACATTACTTGCAAAGTTCTTGTTGTTTTCAAGTCACCTGTCAGTGAGCAAGTAATCAGTTAGTTTATAGCCAAAAATGTCGTCACGTGATGTCATAATATTTGTTAGTCAATGTAATATCGTTTTTTAATTAATTGTTAGTTAAATTATCAATGTTTCATATAAAATTGTGCTTTTAAGTATTTATGACAAAACCACCTGGATTACTGATGACTTTGTTTTTAATTTCAATGTATTTTTTATTGTTTTTTTTTATAATATTTGGGTATTGGATGTGTGAATATTATTTTTAATTATTTTTACACTTTTGGGTGTATTTGACAAAGATTATTATAGACGGATAAACAAAAAAATACGCATAATTATACCAACTTATATAGTGTGACAAAAAGATAGAAAAATCTTGCAAATTAAATGATAAATATGTAACTATGATTATAAAAAATATACTTCTTAACTATCTGTCATTGTGACATTTGTCAAAGTGGCCCCAAAAGTACACAAAAAACACATTCAGACTATATTTTTGTGATTTAAGCCATCAGTGATTCAGACGGTGAATATTTTTATCAAATAGAAGTGATAGTGTATTTCCATGTGATCCCGAGTCATATCTGTAAGGGTCAATGACCGATCTATTATCTTCTAGCTGTCGTGTGATGAACACGCGTCTTGCGAAAAGAAAATGTCAACTCATCTCATTCTTTCAAGTGTCTGGAAATTGAACACCAGTGAAAAAGTACAACCAGTTTTTAAAAGTTTGACTTAAAAATATTGTCGACAAACTGACCTCCTCCTTTTTCCAAAGTCGGATAAAACAAGAATACAGTGATTTACAAGACGTCAAACAATTAATAATAAAAAATATAGACTCGATTTCTTTACCAATAAATTTCGAAACTATCGATACAAGTCTTTAATAAAATTGAAATCGTACAAAAGCAAAATAACGAAGGACTTCTACTCGTAAGACGTGTGTTTATCAATAAAAAATAAGATTTGATGTTTTACCTACATGTAACTTAACAGTAGGGATTGACTCTCTCTAGTATTAAGGCACTTAGGGCATTTCGACGAGAACAGTAGGATGTTACTAAATAAAAAAATGTATTTGAAAATTATATGAAAAAAATATATGTAATATCAATTAATTGATCAAAATATTTGTAGTCTTTTATAAGGTTGAATTTTAATGCAATCGTCCGTATTAATTTTACCCCCAAAAATATTTAATGTCACCTAAAAATTATGTATTTAATGGCGGACGATTGTATTTGCATTCAATATTTTGTATTCTTAATACATCTCTCAAACTGTTTTCACCTCTTTGTAAAATAGTGAAATTGTGGAATAAAAACCAGTTAATTAATGTATAGTTTCCATTTGACGTTTGCACTGTCTCGGGTTGTCAGGGTGAAATAATGAAATGTTGCCAGCCTTCTTTATAAAAAGTAGACTGACTAGAATGTTACCAGTGCACAAAGTATGTTTGAACCAAGATCTGTCGGTAAAAAATCTAATAATAAAAAGTTCTATACATCTTAATAGTAATATGTTGCCGTCTAAGACAGAAATGTCACGATCGAAAATCGTCTCAAAATTCGTATCAAACATAAACTTATAACATAATAAAGATAACTGTTAAAATTATGCCTATTTGGTCAGTTTACTTTTATATAAATGATAGGTTTTGGCGTTGTAATACATATGTAAAGGCAGTGTGAACAGTCAGTCGTAATAGTCAAATGTGTTATCTGCTTGTGCAGTAAGTGTCACTTACTGTGCGAGTGGCTATGTACACCGTGCAAATAAAAATAGTCCCAATGTGTTTGTGAACTTTTATTTTTAATACCCTTCTTTATTTGTACCTTTATATTGTTCTTTAGAAGCTTTACTTGTTTGTTTATTCTTATGAATCTCCAACCGAGGATACACTACGCATCTAAATGCATATAATCGACATTTAAAGCCTAATGCTCCTTGTAGGTTTAAGAGCAAATCAAAGCCAATTGTGCTCGTCTGCATCGTCAGCAAAAGATAAACGTTATAGAACAGATCCAAACTAGTGGCTTTGACTGGTCGGTAAACGATCTGTGAGTTATTCAACCATTCTGTGAAAGGGCTGTTTCAAAGAGCACGTTCAAAGTTTATTCCTAGTAAGTGGTGCTTTGCAATAGTAAAATCGTTTAAAAGGCGGATAAAAGTGAAACGGATTTTCAGTTCGTGACTTGGTTTTACTTAAAATAATAATCTCACATCTTTCATCTAGCAAATGACTTGCTTACAAGGCGACAACTTTGACATAGTCGACGAGCATTTGCGGCTGGTTCCAGGTCGCGAGCCACGCGTCCATGTCCTGCCAGAAGTTGAGCACGGCCTTCCTGCTGGGGTTCGTCCAGGGCTTAGGCCGTCCTCCCATTGTGTGGACGCCGTCAGGGAACTCGGTGACACTGCCAGCGGCCACGCCGAGAGTTAGGTAGAACTGGAAGAAAATAAAGTTGTGATAAATGAACTATTTTATTAGTTGTAGGTATTCTCGAATATAGTTTTGAAAATGCAAAAGGTCACCTAACAGTTAGACAGTTTCAAAACTACTAAGCGTAAGAGCTAATTGGTACAATACAATATGCAAATAAAGCATAGATTTTGTCAAGCAACTTGAATTACCAAAAAGAAATGTAATATGTTACAAAACTATATTTGGTCAGCCAATTTCATTAAATCCAGGAAACTGTAACAGTTAAATGTAGAAAATTATATATAGGTAGTGTCCTAATGTATGTATAGAGACAGGTATCCCCTCATTTTAATAGTCTGGTGAGGCGATACATAGGTACCTAATGAAACGAACAAGAAGAGGTCAGGTACAGGAGGTACTACTTCACGTGCTCAAGTACTTACATAGTCATCAAAAGGCGCCATCTTAGTACCAGCTCGGAGCAGGTTCCTAGGCAACTGGTCACAATTTTGAGAGAAGCGGCCTGCCAGACCACTTGCCGCTGGCTCTACTCGCGCCCACTCCTCTCCATCCACTGACAGAGTTATACGGTCTGAGGAGCAAAAGCGAAAAATAAGTTACTGTCTGACTTCCTGTTATTTTCAAGATAAAATTATTATTTGTTATAAACAGTATATTTCTATACGACTGCCTCGACGTGCATATCTTTAGTGTATGAGTACCAAGTCAAAAAGTGTATTCTACCTTTGACAGAAAACAACATTTGGCGATTCAATTCTCCAAATATTTTCGGTTAAAACTATGTACGTGAAAAACCCCCCAAGCGGATGTTTTAATAGATACAGGTGTTATTTATTGAATAATCTTATTTACCTGGTGACCATCCTAGTGAGTATTCATGGAAGTCATCGCCCCAGTAACTGCTCGACACTTTGTTGGCTAACAGGTTGTCGTGGCATTTGAAGTCCATGATCGGACCACCGAAAAGTACCTGTAATAGAAATTAGTATTTGAGAAAATGCTTTATAGAATCCTTTTACATTTCCGTATTTCAGTCTCTGAACAAACATCGGCTTTTATTATATAAAGACTTGCATAGGTATATGATAAGCGGTTACCTTGTTGGAATAATCCGTGACACCGCTACTCAACTCCTTGTTACCTCGCGCTGAAGCTATCTTTACCACTCCGGAACTGTGATGTGTGCTTCCATACTTCTTCAAGAAGGGCTCCAGAAGAATTTCTGAATAAGAAACGATTCTTTTGATTTTTTTGTGATGATGATAGCAGGTTATTTTATTAGGACCAAAATATGAGTAAGAGAAATACTTGAACGTTTTTAACTACAATTTAATTTAATTATCAATTATTGTTCAAAATTGCCGTTGGGCAAATAATTTGATAAATATAGTGTTTTACTAACCTGGATACACCCAGTCTCCTTGTGGTAACTTGGCCCTTACGTGGACTGTGCCGTAAGTAAAGGCGAAGGCTTTAGAGGTGATTCTGCCACTGACAATGGGCGGCAGAATGTTTGCGCCCCACGCGTCCATCATACACGCTTCAGCTGCTGATGTGCATCTGTTAATTAAAAACTGGTTGTAAATAGTCCAAAAAAACAGGTAAGGGCGAAGCAACAACAAATCGCCGCATCGCTAATATTTGCGACGCTTGTCTATAAATCTTGTATTGACAAGTAATGTCGTTTTTGCTATGCGTCAACGCAACGCAGTGTTGTGGCCTCGCCCTAAGAGGTTAGGAAAACTACTTTTTCTAGCTCTACATAGTACGCGAGATGTTTGGTTAAACTAGTAGCCTTACATATTTGTAATGGACCCCTTGCGGTTTGCCATGCGCCAATGTGTCCAAGACCTGACGAAAAGGTCGCCTTTTTATGGAACACTGTCATATACTGCTATAGCTACATTTCATTTAATTAAGCACTGATGAACAATCAATTAAACTTACCCGCTAAACAAATTAAGGGAGCCCGTATAGATGGAGGCATCAGTGAAACCTGGCAGTCTCTGCTGCAGCTTCGGAGTGATGCGGAGGTTGCCTCCATCAACCACGACTGTAGGGTTGTCGGACAACCGCTGGTATGATACGAACGGGAAGTCCTGAAAAAAATCAAGAATAACATTAAGATGACATTTCTAGCATCGGTAAGTTAAATATTCTTAAATATAGGAAATAAGTTGTCAAGAAAGAAAACAGCTTTAAAGTCATATCACAGGCATTCGAGTGACTAAACAACTTTGACTTTGAGTTGACCAATAACCATAAAAAAAGATCTTAGAAACGTTGTTTTCATAGTGCTAGCGATTGTGGTTATAAGGAGGTTCAAATGATTCGGTGAACTACGGCAAAACACTAATTACCTAATTGATCAATATTTCTGCGAATCGAGACAGGTCGTTTTTATGCGAATCACTGCTAAAAAGTCCCCGTATCCATTACTGTTTATATTAGTCATTATCAGGTTTGCTTATCATTAAACATAATTATAATAAACTTTGTAATTTCCTTGTATCCACAATTAATATGTGTTTATTAGTTATTCAATGTGATAGAAGTAAGCCAAACTACCGAGGCCTTAAAAAATTTTTTTTTATTAACCTGCAGTTTCCTATTGTTGGACAAAGTAGTGCCACAAAATCTTTGACCGTTCTTTTTAAAATCTTAAATAAGTTACCGTCAGGACTTAGCAAATTGATCGACAACAGTAAATCATCTTTTTGAGGAAAACTGACTAGCCCGAAAGAACTATATTATTTAAAGAAAAAAATCACAATGCTGTAAAATCTAGTGGAGAAATACGTTCTAGCTCATTACAAGGAGCATTTTGATCATAGCAACAACAAACATAAATAAAAAAATCCCAATCCAAAATATAAGCAGTCATGCAATTTAATACCCACTAACAATTTAATACCGTGGAATAGACTGGGATGTACTGTTCTATCTGCCAGACATCATCTCTCAGATTGTCGAAGTTCTCTTCGAAGATGACCTGGCCTGAACAGGCTGTGCCGCCGCGGACTTTAGTGATAGTTGTCTTGCATTCTGCTGGAGTGGATGTGGTTGGAACTGGCTGTGTGTTGCGGTCTTCAAGAGCTGGAAGATGAACGCTTTTAGTTAAGACTTCGGTTTTATGTCGTGATGTAGGAATGGGTTTATAATGACAAGAGGAAGACGAAGGGTTATAATAGCAAAAGAGGGGTGACTGACACCAAACCAAGTTAAAAATATGCGATCTGCAGTCTACCTTCCTTATAAAAGTAAGTGTATAGATGCTTTGGTTAAGACATCTGTTGTATTTGGTGGCTTAGGAGTGAACTGATATAATTACACGAAGAGGGGTGTTTGACAGCGTATCTAGTTGAAAGAATGCTGTGCGCAATCTGTCTTGTATCTCAAATATAGGTGTCTTTTATGGGTAGGTTCATCAGATCCTTACAGTAGATCAAAATAAAACTAATCTGAATAGAAAGCCTCAAATGGATTTGTTACGAACGAGCTCTCCACAGTGCATAGTGCGTTTCTTTGGAATTCATGAGTACAAACTGATATTCTTCCGAATCAAACTCAGAACTCACAGTCAGTAGGTACTAACTATCGAGACTAGCATGGAGTAAGACAGCTGGTTGATGACTCCATCTCCAATTTTTAATGCTGATAATCAATTTACGAGTGTATTAATACAAACCTGAGACAGTAAAGCTAAGGTTATCCTTCACAAAGCCAGCTCTGTTCGCAGACACGACCACATAGTAATTAATGACATCTCCGACCTTCAGCTCCAAGTTAGGGTCCTCGTACGACCACCTGCCATCCTTGGCATTGGTCACTTCGCCACTAATACTCCCTACATCGGTCCTGCCTATTGCTCTGTTTATGTTGCCTTGAAACACGAATAGACTTATTTTTGGATCATCTGAAATGGAAAAATAATATTTTATTTATACGTGATAGCTGACCCGCGCAACTTCGTTTGCGTCACATAAGAGAGAATGCGTCAAAATTTTCCCCGTTTTTGTAACATTTTTCACTCGTACTCTGCTCCTATTGGTCGTAGCGTGATGATATATAGCCTATAGCCTTCCTCGATAAATGGGCTATCTAACACTGAAAGAATTTTTCAATTCGGACCAGTAGTTCCTGAGATTAGCGCGTTCAAACAAACAAACAAACAAACAAACAAACAAACTCTTCAGCTTTATAATATTAGTATAGATTAGTATAGATTCAGCTCCATGGATGAGTTACTTATAACAAGGGTCCGAAGAATACTACACTTTGAATATTGGATTATTTGATAATAATATAATATTATTACCAACGGAATAAGACAGCGATAACGTCACTGACCTTACAGACGCGTCAACAAAATAAAGATTACGGGGATTCACTTGTTTTTTCTCAATTTATCTTGAGTATTAACCAATGCCCGTGAATTTGAACTTGTTTGATCTAATGATCTGTATATCGGTGGGGTTTGATTGCCTCGCTATTTAGCAGGGATAATCTAGTACAATAACTAGATTCGTTTTGAACAGGAAATAGACAAATATTTGTGTGATATTGTGCATATTTAGTCATAAAGACAGAAAATGAGAAGGCCTTGTTTAGGTTCGTTAAGCAGCTTTCGAAAGTCTTCACGCCCGCAATAGGCCAGCGTGGTGGACTAAGCCCTCTTTTGCTCTGTCCTGTACCTAGCCATGGGACAGTCATTGATTCTTATTTAATAACTTAATTAACAAACAGGAAAAGTCCATCAAATTTCTTTGGCGTGATGCTTATAGCTCCGGTTTTTGAGTATCACAAGATTCTGCTGACCGCAACCACGCAATTAATTACTTTTATTTTGGTTTTCCCATCCATAGGGTTTCCCCTAAAACCTTTCAAAGCAGATTTTGATTTTTTTGAAAGCATTGCTACCACAGAATTACGTTTCGAGACAAAGACGGGCGATGGTCAGTGACATTTTCCTTATATATTACCGCTTTTCAAATAATTCGATGCTAACTATCGAGTTTGGTTCTCCGTACTAAAAACAATAACGATATCTGCAAGTTATAAGTCATTAAACTGCAGAAAATATCTGCGCATGACCTTAAGGTCAGCCTCATCCGGAGAAATACTATTTATCAATGTATAAATATTACTGTAAAGTTGGGAGCACTGTCATTGTTATCTATATTATTAACAATATTATAAATATTACGTGAAAGTGAGCTTTTATTGTATTTTTATGTTAGAATTTAATTTAATTTAGCTGTTAGCGATAGATTGCTGCATATAAAAACACAGGAATTAGAATAATATGAGAGATGAGCACAGTATTTCTTATTCTTCTTTTTCATAGTGAAAACTTAGAGGTATATAATATTATTCAAGCTTGATTAAATTGTATAGCCTTCCTGCCGTATGCCTACAGATGATTTTTTCAACCGTACTATCTATCTATGCACTAGTCGTGTCACAAATTGCTTTTCCCACTGCTCCTTTAACGATCAACTGACAATGACTTCAAATGATGCACTGGGTGTCAGAATAACAGCATTTCAAGAGTTGACGATGTAATGAACAAGTTTAAAAACGGGATCGTCTGGTTTATACAACATGAGTTAGGTATTATAATTGTTTTACACTTACTTTTGAACAAATATAAATATAATGTGTAAACAAAAAACACATTTACATGTTTTTTAGTAAATTTTGTATGGTGTTTAGTATTGCAAAAATAATGACAAAAGTTGCCCAAGCATTGGTTTGAGTTCGAAAATTTTAAGTAATCATGATGTTTGTAACTCTTTCAAGCAAAAAAAACGGCTCAAAGGATTTTAATGATATTTGGCATGCAGAACGTCTATATCACAAATTTAAACAGAGTACGTTTTTACCCTATTTTACAACCTTACCGGGAAAAACACAACATATACCTATTTCACACTATCATACCTATATTATTTTTGCAAAAACATAGCATAATATACACAATCATCAACAAAAACAGGTTTTACACTATAAAGTACTAAGTTCACTGACCTGGTATAGACACCCTAAATCCTTTAGGTCTCAACGCTTGTATCGACACATCAGGTATTTGATACTGTCCGTAACTTGTGTGTAATATAAATAAAAGTGCGCACGCGCGTGTGATCACCACGGCAGCCATGTTGCTACTGACTTCATGACAAAGAGTTTATTGTGAGTCATTATTTTGTCGAGTATTGACAGTGAATTTAAGATGTTGAGGATAAATAAGATCTTAGAGGTTAAGGGTCAGGACCTTTTTTGTTTATTCTTAAAAAGGTTTAAAAATACTTTGATATCACTAAATCACAACATCACTACATATTACAAGAATAAAGTCCTATCGCTGTGTCTGTTTGCTTGTTTGTTCGTGAAAAACTCAAATTGTAAAGTACTGACTTTCATGCGGTTTTCGCAAAAAGATACGGTGATTGTCGATGAATAATGAATATGTAATAATTTTGTCGAGGTTAACCCGGTGTAACCCGGGTGAAACCGGAGTGAGCCGCTATTATGTATAAAAACTATCTAGTTTTGAACAAACCCGTTTCTGGGTAGTATTAAACACAAAATTTTAAAATGCCTTTTGTTTTATATTAGGTATAATAAAATAAACGTAGGCAGACTAGAACTTATTTTTTCTATTCGTTATGAGACTAATTAACAAGTTATTGTAAATAATTTCCGCGGAAAAATAATGAAGGCTGTATTCTAAAGGTGAGTATAGACTACAACATTTACTTGTAACAGAACAACGAGCCGCTCTATGATATGTTCTAGTGTATCATCCTCTTACGAACTAAACGTCGAGCACGCAAGCCTCTTGTTACAAACCAACGAGCATATTGGTGTAACATTTCGTCGAGCGTATTGGTGTAACATTTCGTCGAGCCACGAGTGCGGGCGATGCGCGGTTGCGGGGTGACGCGGAGGGAGAGGGACGAAAGACGCACGCGGTCCGCAACACAACGCCGAGCATTCGCAGGAACGTTACATTACATGGAAATGCTTTGGAAACTGAGCTTTTGCCTGTATTGTATCATTCGTAAGAACGTTACATTACACAGAAATGCTCCAGAAAATGTTGTAGTCTATACTCACCCTTAAGTTTCAAGCCTCTTTTGTATTCAACTAACCGTAAGCATTATAAAATAAATATAATTAATACTTAATTGAACAAAACGGAAAATAGCTTTTATAGTTTTTGAGTTCACACGAAGGTCAAAATACGAGGAAAAATAACAAACAGAAAAGTTTTGATAATTTATTTATTTAATACAGTTATTAAGTCTTCAGTATTGAGTATTTCAGGATCTGAAACAAACATTTCAATTAGTACTTACGCTATACAGTGCTGAAAATGTCTAAGTTTCTAGTCTTAAATATAAATATACAACATCGTTTAGCATACTGTGTTATTATGATATTAAGCTGATAGGGCAGATCTACAAAAATATTCCGCGTTACAAAATATAGTATTGCTGAAAACTTATCCATTTTGTAAACGGCAAATCCCTTTAGATACCCGTATTTCCTAGTGGAAGAAGTCTGGGTTGTGTTGTGACTACTAAAAAACTTATCCTGCTTCTAACACCTAGTCATATGAAAGAACACTATCAAGCTATATAGCGAAATACTCTATCTACTTCTGAATGAAATAAAAGAAAAATATTTCTAAAAAAATTAAAGAATAAGAATGAAAAACAGTCGAAGTTCACACACCTACAAGGCATACACCCTCACGTAATCAATCTGCATAGAGCTGGTGTCTTCGAACCAGGTCGGGAACCACTGCTCCTTGGCGTTCCAGAAGTTGAGCATGGCCTTCGAAGCCTGGTTGGTCCATGGCTTTGTACTGCTGTCAGCGAACTCGTGGACTCCACCCACGTTCAGACCCAGAGAGATGTAGAACTGTATAAAAAGCAAAAGATACATTAACCATGTAATTGACGACCTTAAATAAAGACCTCCTGCCTTCCATTGTTCTTTATATTTTACTGATAATAAAGAATAAGGTGCAGCGCAAACGACAGACTATCCGTGACGCACTTTTTAGTTTGTGAAAATAGAACCTATGCAATTATATGCAGTAATTGCTTTCAGTTGCGTGTGCGTTGTGTGGTAGTTGGTGCGTTGGAAGTCAACATTCTAGATTTCTTTTGTACCTTTTTGGCGTTAAGGTTCTAGTAAGTATGCCATTCAAAAACATCCAGAAATTACTGAATTCCAACGTTTTTTATGTTTCCATGCAATTCGAAATTTCATTTAAAGTAATATTTATGAAGACCCTGTCTCCAATATAACTATTTTTGATGTACTGACCATATCATCAAAAGGAGCCATAATGCTTCCCTTCAGCCACTGCGAGGCAGCCTGAACGTGGTTCTGTGAAGCGCTCTGATAGAACCCTTCAGCTGGCGGTGTTACTTCTCCGTACTTCTCGCCGTCCACGAACAACGAGATACCGTCTGCAAGTATATTATTTAATTGTAGTAGAGGAGTAGACATTCTTTTATTTCAGGTTATTTCAGTAAAGTAATGTAAATTAGGAGCTTAGTCGTCTAGTCTTTGGAAAATAGGGTTCAGGATTTTATATTTCAGAGTAGTGGCAGTCTTTTGACATAAAAGGGGGTTTTGTCGAAATTTATTTCGATCGTTTGGTACTTCTGTAAATTTCCAGTTATAATTTTTTTTTACTTTTTTTGTGGATGTAATAATTTATTTATTTGGTCAATTCACGATACCTGGTCTCCATTCCAAAGTGTAATTGTGGAAATCTTTACTCCACAAGTCGTAGCCAATTTTCTCTTGTAGGAAGTGTGTTCTGAAATTGTAAAGAGAACTTTATTGACACGTCTAACTTAAAAGTACAAATAGAATAATAATTATCATAAATAGCCAACTTTCGACATAGTATATACTTATTATAATCACTCATCAAATATATTTAAAAAAATACATAAAGTACTTTGGCCCACCAGTGTTACAATTGTGCAAGACACCTTAGTTTGAATATCTTTGAAAGCTTTGAAACAAAAAATCAAGAGAGTATTAAATGACAAGTGTACCTGTATGGTTCCAAATCACACATGATAGGTCCTCCGTACAGCCTCTTTGCGAACTCCACGTTGCCTTTGACGGCAGCAACACGTAGAACACCTGAAGCATAGTTGCTGACGCCGTAGATGTTGTTGCGAGGCTCCAGTTGGATTTCTGAAATGTTAAAGTTTGATATTTTGGGATTTTTGTGGTATAGAATAAAGTTACTAGTAGCTTATTTAACGATGTGTACAAGACGATTTATTTATGGCCGTATTGTCAACAAAAAAAAATTGGGCAACTCACACATAGTCATTCGATTCCAAACTAAGCAGAGCTTGTTCTATGGTAAACAAAAACTAATAAACGTTCATATACACTTTTAAATACATATACATATATACCTATAAATAAATAACAGCCATACTTGTTCCAAAGGGATTCGAACCCACCACACCCGGCACTACGGTTATTGCGGCGAGGTGACACAGCGCCAAACGTGCAGTCAAAAGCTAATTCTTATTCCCTAACTAAATACTGCTTATTTTATTTGTTTTCTAGCTTGAAACCGATAAGGATTTATCAGTTACCGTTACCACTCACCTGGATAAATCCAGTCACCCTGAGGCATCTTAGCGCTGATCTCGACTCTTCCGTACTTGAAAGAGAACTTGTTCTTGGTGGTGACCTTCCCCGTAATGATGGGGGGCAGGATGAGCGCGCCTGATGCTTCGCGGTTACAGTCTGAAGTGCCTATGACACCGGTGCATCTGAGGGTGAAGATATGAAGTTAAAAGTAGGACAAAGGTTTTGCATTTCTAAGGCTAATTGTGATATCTTATCCCACTTAATATAATAAATATGAAAATTGATTTAAATGGATTTTAGTCACTTTTCTTGAAAAAAAAAAGAAGTTTGATGCAGAGTAAGCCTGCATTTTGGAGAAATACATGCCATATTTTAATTTAAAACACGTACGGAAACCGTACCAGATTAAACTGAAGTAAGTAACTGTTACAGTATTTCATGGTTTTGTCATTAATTTCAAAAGGATTTTATTTTTGTCAAATATGAAATATAATAAAGAAATAAAATTTAACTAACCTAGCTGTAATGTCAAGTGACTGCCTCACATAGTCCTCTCCGTATTTGGACTCGAGGGTGATGGGTTTGATCTTCAGCTTGCCATCTCTGACGCGAAGGTTTCTCTCGTGAAGGTACACGTTGAATGGGAAGTCCTGGTGAAATACAAAAGTAATTGGATTTATTTGTTAATTCCTGTTGCCTGTTCCCTTCCCGGACCCAGCGCGCAGTGGCAGGCAACATAAGTGATCAATCAGGACTTGGTTTCGATTTTCAAGTTAGACAAACTGCTAATAAATCAATAGTTAAAAGATCATATTTCGTTTAAGCATTACCGTGTTCTTCTGAAGCTTATTTCGTTATATTTGCAACACAGGGGATACTGGTATTTTACAATTTTAATTTGTGTACCACATATAGGCTTTAAACAAACTTATTCTTGAAGCTATGTTATTTTTAACCAACTTCAACAAAAGGAGGTTTCTCAATTCGACCATAATATATATGTTTTTTTTATATGTTTATTTATAACTATGTTATATTTATAATGTTATTACAAATATTATTATTTTTGACTTTAATTTTTTGTTTGAAGTCGGCTTTTGCTTTTGTTAAAATGTTGTTTTGTAACATGTGGTTTTTCTCACCGGTTCACCAGGAAACTTGATCTCCGGGGTCCAAATCTTCCCCTTATCGATTCCAGAGTTGAAATTATCTTCGAACAGCAGCTGTCCTCTACAGACAAATCCTGGCACGTTGACAGTCGACACTGACAGTTCGCATGGATATTGCAGGTTCGGTTTCGTTCCTTGTCCATTGTTTGGCGGTGGTTGGGGGGTAGGTGGAGCGGGAGGTGGGGGTGTTGGCCTTGGGGGAGGGGGTGTGTAGTTAGGTGGGGGGTTGTAGTTAGGAGGGCTAAAGTTCGGACCAGCGCCAGGGTTGACTGGGTTACCGTCTTCATCAACGTAACCTGGAGAAAACAAATAAGTAATTAAGTGAATCTGTGATGTTTCATGTTGTTGTTATAATTTGATTTTGTAGTCAAATGGTTGATATAACGCGAGTTTATTAATAGTAGCAGAAAACTATTGCCGCCGTTAATTCCAAAGGAGTAAGTAAGAGCGTTTTATAATAACTAATTTTTACACAGTCTGAAATAAATAAATAGTAATAACTAATTTGTGATTCACAGTCGAGTAAAATCCGTGACTACTGCGGCTAGAGATGCAAAAATATGCATAAAACTGGAACGTTGCACAAATTTGTAGCGTCAAACCACATCTTTTGAGAAAGTGACACAAAAACAACTTAAAAAAGTGTTTTTTCACGAAGTTACGTCCGCAAGTGTAAAGATGCGCTATGAAAGAGCCCTTCATGTTCAGTACTTGAGCTTTGAGCCTATTGTGTCTCAAAACGGCTCAACAATGTGACTCTTTCTTATGTCACGAGAGCATTACAAGGGCATTTCATTCAAGAGTAGGGCTGACAGATGAATGGAAAATCCGGGATTATCATGGAATTTTGTCACCTTGTCCCGTGGCTTGTAACCAAAGGTAAATTATATGAATTAAACGCTATTGAATAGATAAACTATCGCTAAATGTACCTCAGAAACAGGGGTTAGTCTTTTTAATTATTGCCGCCAGACAGACTTAGTGTTCGTTTTTTCAGGTCATCCATCTTAGAATGCGTTCAGAAAAATGCGCTATTTCCATTTGAGCGTTCATAGCCTGGATTCTTTCCTAGTGCCTTACGCTCCCTTGTAGTTTCTGGGATTATTTGTGTTTTTTAAATCAGAACAGTCTTCAGAAACAAGCTCCCCTTTTTGCTCTTTCCCACCAGACTGGCCTAAGATGCTTATGCTAGATTAAACCATGTCTACATCTGGCAACCCTATTCAAGAAAGATGATTATTTAGCTTAATATTTTCCTTTCCGTAGTGCAGTGTAGTAAAAATTCTTGGGACGGAAACAGTTGAAATTCCACGTTGAGAATTTAAGCAAGTTTATGAACTGTTTTGTATATTTTTAAGAGTTTAATATACAGGGTCAGGTATGAATGTTAATAATGTCGTGAAGTTCGTTATATCGTGTCAAATATATTCGTTATAAAGTCAACGTAAACTTATGTTATTAACTTTTTTTTATTTTCTTTGACTTTATGTTAAAAGAACCTCTGTATTTTTCGGAGAAACATGACATTGTGTCATTAATAATGTTATGCATAGATGCATTTAACGTAAGTAAACGTTAAAAGTTAAGATATCTCTAATTTTGTGTGAGAGTAAGTTTTTTTTTTGTATTTGAAATAAAATTGCGAAAGTCTAAATTAATTCTATATAACATAAACAATTAACTAGTTAGTAGTTCATGACGATAATTCTACTCAATGCAGGGTGACTTTAGTTAGCTCTAGTGTTCATGACCTTACGATAAGAAAAGATGATTGAATTAATTACGCTTAGTATTGCTTACAAAATACAAGAGTTTATTTGCTTCAGCGATCACATTGTTTGAGATAAATAAATTGTAATAAATAGCAAAAAAAAAATTATTTGATTCTAAATTACTTGAAGAAATATTTCGCTACCAGCCATAATATGAGAAATTTTGACGAAATAAGATAAAGTTTACTGCCATCGATTAATTATTTTACTATTTATAATGTCATAAAAATCAGCCTTAAGCCATCCCCATATCTTGTACCTAACGTTTCAATAAATGACAATATTACAACCAAGACTTACCTCTCACAGTCCACTCTCCATTATCCTGCCTATACCCCAACCCGTCTTTAATAACATAGGTCCAGAAGTACACCTTGTCTCCAACCTTCAATGACGCGTTCCTATCTCTGAAGATCCACCTTCCGTCCTTGGCTTTAGTGATGTCTCGAGACCAGTAGCCGGCTTCTAGACCTTCCATCTCCTCGTTCAGCTTGCCGTGGAAGGCGAAGAGGGAGAAGCCGTCATCTGAAATGAGAAAGCGTGGATTTGGTAACCGGTTGTAGCCGGAGGCGAGGTCAATTGAAATTCTTCGAATTTTGGCTACTGAAAGTGTTAGTTCCATGACACAGGGAACGAGAGTATTGCAATATGAAGGGCATGATACCAAACTCCGGGCTGGACTGTTGTGAACATTCAAAGGAAATTGTAAAAAATGGGACTTGGGAATGAGACTTTGTTAAGTTATTATAAATGTGAATACACACAAAAATATACTGATGAAAAACTTAAAAATAAGTGTATTTTTTCGAGGACTAAAACTATCAACTTCTGGGTTCGATGTCGGTGTTAGACGAAAGTATTTAATTATGCTTTTCTGTTGAGACACTCCCAGAAGCACCTTAAAGTCAGCCAGCAACTGTAAAAAGTGACATGTGGATGTGGATACAGATTTTTGGATTGTTGTACCGGGAAGTACCGATACCAAAAAATGTTATCAACGAATAAGTATTTATCAACAAAATGATATCATAAACATAATTTCAAATTAAAATATTATCTCATAATATGTTAGAGCGTTAGTTCAAGGCCACAATCAGTGAACGAAGAGGAACAGGTTCTAAACGAGTAATCAGTTAAGTTCACATTAAATAATCACTTGCGGTCAGATCCATCAAATAACATGTCATTAGTGTCATGATATTATTATTTATATGATATTATTATATTATATTTCGATTACATTTTTGATTTTTATTACGTCTGGTTTTAATGTTTTGTTCGATCCGGGATATAAACTCGAGACTTTAGAGGCAACAACTATAGGACATTGAACTTTAATTCTAGGCTGTTATTAAACTAATCTAGCATGTAACAAAAAATAAAATTTAAAGAAAAAAAGCCATTTATGTTTGACCCCGGGATTACAATTTATCTATCCGAAAAATCGTACATACAAGCAAAATTTTACCAACATTGGTTTAGCCATTTAGTCTTCAAAAGTCTTACACACAGATCGACTTATAAAAAGGGTTTTTAAATACTATTTAATCAAGATTAACAAAAACACACACCTCAGTATTAAGGTTAATTTGGAAAATCCCATTACATTTAAAATAATTATCAATTCTTAGTATCACTTTACGTTAACAATCGTTATAAACCAATTTGTAAAAACTAGGAATTAGATTGTAAATGCACATTTTATTTTACTGATTTAATTCAATATATTGTACAGTATTTATATATAATTATATACTTTTATATATTTATAGATACCTTTCAGTTCTTTTTTTATGTCTAACCTTGCTGAACGTTGTATTGACTAAGTACTTTAGAGTTTTCATACAATTACTAAGTTTCACAGTTTATATTTATGTGTCAGACAACTTATTTGCTTAATTAAGTGGCAGGAAACGTATAAAAACAACGTATAAGAAATGTATTTAGAAGTATTGAGCCTAAAAGTAGTAGGTGTAAGTAATCTTCGCTAAAAATATAAACTTTTATTAGTGACTGTTCATCAAGAGGTTCATTATTAAGGCGAAAGAGTTAGGCCCTGAGCCACCCCTAGTTTTGCTACTATAATTTTACTTATTTATTATCAAACTTTCTCATCCCACTGTTGGACAAAGTCCCCATGATCTTCATTCTTCAAATATTTAACCAAATTAAAAGAATACTCACCGGGAATTGACACCCTCAATCCTTTAGGCCATATCGCTTCAAGTTTCGCCGGCGGTACCTCGTAACCCACGACCACACTCAAAACAAAACATAAAAACAAAAACACTTCAACATTCGCCATTTTGAAAACATTTATCGTAAACAAATGTTATTTTATTTATATTATTTAATTGTAGTGACTAGACATGTCAGTTACGGTCGGCTCGTTGTAAAGAACTGAGATTGTTTTGCATCGTGGGATAATTACTTATGTAAAGTCAGTCTTTATTAGGTTGCGGCCACATTAATGCCGTTCGCGATCAATGTTTGGTGATGAAACGCTCGGTAAAATAAAGTATTTATTCTAATGCTTTTATATGTTTTTTTTGTAGTACGACTAAAGCTTGTCGCGTCACTACAAGTTCTGATATTACTTTAGTGCAATACGTGTTTAAAAATTGTATAAAAGTAACTAATAGTAAAATAAATACGGGTCGGTCGCCTCGTGGGAAGCTAGTTGCCGCCAAGCTGGTCTAATTTGGCGGTCAGTACTTTAACTAGAAAGGGTCCCTTATTCTTAATAGTATGTCGAAGCTCAAATGAGAAGCCGACTTCAGCACCAATTTCAAATATTGTTTTATGACCAAATGGTCGATACAAAGTCGACACGATATTTATCATCTGGATACGACAAACGGCTATTATGTGGTTGCAGCTTTAATTGAGAATATTTACGTATTAGTCGAAAAACTCAACGAAAAACGTGATGATGCGTCATGTATGGTCAATACGGATGTTATATTATTATGACAGGTATTGTTTGATGTTGTATATGTTTATGTTTAACTAAAAAGTGCGGAGTTTTTGACTATTTAGTTAAGAAGATTTGTATATCTTTGCGTTGTTTGTAGAAAAGCAGCAAAAATATTAAAGGAAGAGTAAATAATAATATATTTCTTTTTTTTTGTCAAAAAACTTAATCGAGGTTTACGTTACGATCTAAATTAAACAAATAGAATACTTGACAAACAAAATCATCGCAGAAAAGTGCCTGCACGAATCTGTTGGAATTAAATGGTATGCTTAAAATGAGGTCTCGGTAATTTTATAGTTTTCATATGAGTTAAAATTTATGTTAAAGCTGAATCATTAACCAATTTTAATGTCTATCCGTCCGTCAATTTTATCCCATTGTTGGGGAAATGTCTCTTCCTGAAATTTAAAATCATCCGCGATTAACCACAAATTTTACTTAAGTAATTTATTCTCTAATTCCAGCAAATTTACAACAAATAGTTACCATCTAAACGATTAATACAACAAATATATCTTTGATTCGTTATTACAAAACCTTTTTCCTCATAAATTATCGTGAGAATTTCGCATACATACAAACACACATTATATGTTATTACTCGATAGTTGCAAGAATGACGGGAATCCCGTAATACGTGTCTTTAATACAAATACAAATGATTTGTAGCCATTTTTGTATCGTAAGTGTATAGGTAAACTCCCTATTATTTATATCGAACTTTATTCGCGATCAACGATCGACAAATGATTGTATTTAAGCAACTTTGCCGCGGAAGTTCTATAGATAGATGGCTTTTAAATTTATTTAAACTGCAGCTCGATTTTCTACCACTATCGACTACCGACTACCCGCCAGTTAACGAGATTTTTTTTTGGAAATCTCATCAGCGCCTCTAGTGGGCGTCGTAGAAACTATTTGTGCAGTACATTTTAAATTTCAAACTTTCTATACTCAACAGTACGTTAATATTTGGTTTGATTAAGTTCCAATTAAAATCTGTGAATTATGTAAGCTATATGGGGCCTTTGGATAGCTTGAGCAGGAGTTTTGTAATGATATTGTTTTGAAATAATTGCGGTTTGGTCGCTTAACGACCACACGGCCGAACAGAGAAATGCAATGGACTAATAATAATTTTGTTTATAAGGAAAGGTTTAGATGCCTGACTTACTCGTTCACACAATAAAATTATCAATCTAAGTACTAAATTGGTATAGACTTATCCAGAATTGGCATATTTATAGGTACTATTTCCTATGAAGTGTTATAACAAAAAATAAATAAACCAAGGATATATTACCAATTAAATAAAACGTGCATAAAGCTTTAAGTATGGTTTGCAAACATATAATATCAGCAAAAACTAGCATGACCTTGTGAAGATCGCTTGTAAATATACGGGTATGAGTTTGTTGACGCTGTTTCTTGAGCGATTTAAATGTAATTGGTCATTGAACTGAATAATTTGACTCGCTGCTAAAACAGGTTGCCGTCTAATTTATATTATATTACCTTCCAAAAAAAAAACGTTCCTAGATAACTAGTTTTTTAACGTTTGCAATTTTTTTGGACTTCTGTAATGCTCAAAAGTAAAGGTGGTATAGAGATACATCCGGTTTTCACTGCTGCATCAAGCTGCAGGAAAGTGCTATAGTAAGTTTTAAGGAAATGTAAAGCAATTAAAAACGCTCGTTTTGTTACTTCGTCGTTTTTGATAAGTTTTAAAAGCATTATATGATATTTTAATTTGTATAATACGCTATACACTCCGCTCTCAAACTCTATGTGAACGCAGTCTTAAACTATTTACAATAATTAGACTATTATGGTTTGTTTCGTTAGAAATATGATTTTTTTCTGATCAATTTGTATGCATACAAAACTTAAACTAGACTAAACTTAAAACTTAGTTCTTGCAAGAACTAAGTTTTAAGTTTAGTCAATTATGTCGCATTGTTTAAAGAATTAATTTAAATCGCTGAACGTATTTACCATTTGTATTGAACCCGTGTCTTACAAATATCAAAATCTTCAATATGATTATTTATTTATAAATAAAATAATTTTTTTTAACCCATTACTGTCCCACTGCTGGGCAAGGGTCTCCTCCCGTAATGAGGGAGGGGTTAGGCCTGAGTCCACCACGCTGGCTAAGTGCGGGTTGGGGACTTTGCATGCTCTCAATAAATGTATTAAACAAATTTTAGGCATGCAAGGTTTCCTCACGATGTTTTCCTTCACCGTTGGAGCATGCGATAATTATTTCTAATACACACGTAACTTCGAAAAGCCATTGGTGTGTTGCCTCGGGTTCGAACCTGCGATCACTTGCGTGGGAGGTGCCAACTTATACCACTCGGCTATCACTGCTATTACTCGGCTATCACTGCTAAACTCAACAGCTGTTAACAACGTGAAGAACATTTAGAGTAAAAAAAACTTAAAGCCAATTAATAGTCCGTTACCACAATTAAAGCAGTTTGATCGAAATATTGGGTAAGCTAATAAAGTTTAAAGCCCCGTTGAGTTATCATATTAACCGTGTCTATAAGTTACAAATAAAACAAAAAGTAACCTAAAAATATTTATTAATAATCTCAAAGTAAATCACAGTCACATCACTATCACAGCGCGTACACTCGCACATAGTCCACCTTCATATTAGTGTTGTACCACGAGGGGTACCAAGTGCTTCTCTTACGCCAGAACTCCAGCATGGCTTTACGCCCGCGATTTTGCCAGGGTTTCTCTGGGAGGTCGTCTGCGAAGTCGTTCACTCCTCCCACTCGGAGACCCAGGGAGATGTAGAACTGAAAGACAAATATTTTTTAAGTTAAGTTTCAGTTCAGTTTCAGCCGATAAATAGTTGATTTATAAAAATACCTATGTCAGATAATTCTGCCGTCAATTATTTAAACGTAATACATTATGATCGATGGCCGTAAAGGATAAAAAACCGATTTATTTTCGCATTTATAAATGGCCGGCAATTGGCAACAGACTCGGCCTCTATAACATGGAAGTGATATTGATAATGGGGAAATGCGGGTGTATTTCATACACCTTCGGGAATAACAGGCGTGACATAATATATTTTGTATGTAATATTATATTATATAGTGGACGGTTTGAACACATCTTTATTTGAAGTTTATTTTGGGATTGGGTTATTTCGATTGTGAGTAAGCCTACTTGCTATGGCATCGACTTGCCTAGAATGGCAACCTCGAGGCTTTACCTCTTCTTCATTGCGAGTAGAAAATCTTGCCCAGTAGTGGGACGAAAGCAGATTAAATCTATAGTGTAAGTGTTTTTGTTACCAGCTGATCGAAGGGCGCCATGACAGTTCCTCTCAGCCAATTGGCGGCGTGTGGTACTGCATTCTCGTGCGCAAGAGCATAGAAGCCTTCCCCAGGGTTGATGTACCCGTACTGAGCACCATCTACGAGTAGCTCCAAACCATCTGCAATAACAACCATTCAATTATGATTATCGTGTATAAAGAACATTTATATAACTCAAATACTATAGGACTGATCGGTTGGAGTATGTTTCTTTTAACAGATTTTTTTAGCACCAAATGCTTCGTCCTCAGCATTTCGACTGCGGACAACTATGAAAAAGAATGAAAATGATGATGAAAAAACTCAGGTATAGCTTTTTGGCCTGATCCAGGATTCAAACCCAAGACTTTTGAAATACCGATGCACCACGGAGACATTCAGATCTCCAATCCAAGATCAAATTGACTATTTGACTCAATGATAGCTCATCAGATCCTTGAACAGTGTCTTTAAATACAATATTAGTAAGTTTGAAATCTCACCTGGTTTCCAAACCATAGTATAATTATGGTAGTCTTCATTCCAGTTCTGGATGCCAATGGTTTCCTTCATCAGCTGGGTCCTGAACGGCTCCATGTCGGAAATGATTGGACCCGCAGACAGCTTCTTCGCTTGACTCGGGTTGCCTCGAGAAAACGCTACTCTGAGCAGTCCGGACTCGTAACGATGGGAACCGTATTTGTTTTCTAAGGGTTCCAGGTTTATTTCTGTAAATAAAAAGAATTTAAGTAATTAATGCCTATAAATAATATTGTCATATGGAGAATCAGGCCAAATGGCCAAGTGCTTTAAAAACCTTTTTGCTGATTACAACAAAAAGTAAAATTTTTATTGCAATGCATGACCAAACTTCAAGCAATAAAAATTTGGTTATTTCTTTCATTAGAATTTAGTTAAACATAATTGGAAAACCTCAATAAAACTTTGCCTCTCCGTCCAGGAACTAATCCCAGAATCTGGAAATCAGCAGCATGCAGAGGAAAAGACTGTAGTCTGAATTTCATCTGCATCTTCGGGTATAACAGCCATAATATTTTTGACGACTTTTTAGTGTTTTACCTGGTATAAGCCAGCTGCCAGCAGGGAGTTTAGCCCTAACTTCAATCCTGCCGAACTTGAAAGCGAACTTGTGTTTAGTGGTAATCTTTCCGGTCAGTACTGGAGGTAGAATCTGAGCTCCTGAAGCCTCCTGCTTGCATTCTGTTGTGTCAATTTTGCCGGTACACCTAAAAACATTCAGGTCAGTTAAGATAGTGGAGATGTAGTATCTATTCATTTTTGAAAAAACAAATGTTTGATTTTAGTAACTTGAACGCGATTTTCTAATGTCGGTATTTTCGAGTATACTGAATTTCATATTTTAAATGAATTGCAAAAATAGTTTCTACGGAGCCCGCTAGAGGCGATTATCAGATTTCCATATAACATTTTTAATAGTTAGCCGGCTTCCGATAGGCGGTCGACAAAAGAGTTATTTTAATATTTACGATGTTGAAAGGATTTTTTTTTAATTATTTTTATTATAAGCCGTACCAGACATCTTATTAGACTCAAAGCCATTAAAACTCGTAGGTGTATTTTATGTGTGGGTATCTTTAATACACCTACGTTTGCCAATGATAGTCTAGTTTCATGTAATGGTGGTTAATGTAGTTAATATTAAATATGTTTTTTTTGCTACTATATAAACATGAAGTCTCTTGCACATATAAAGGTTTTAATCATAGTAGTAGTTTTTATTGTAGTTTAAAGCATTTACTTCAAACCTTTTCTGACTGGTTACTAAAATCAACGAATAGCACCGACCACTAGTTATTATTTGTACACTTACCTCCAAGTGAGGTCAAGGGATTCGAATAGAAATCCTTCGTGGTGTCGATCCTCAGTGAGAACGGGAGTCAGCACCAGGGAGCTATCCTCGAAACCGATGGTGTGTTCTGAATCGTAGATGTTGAACGGATAGTCCTGAAACCAGACATGTAAAACGTAAAAGTAAAGTAAGTAGCTAAAATGAAAAGAACAGTAGGACCTAGGATTGGGTGCTAATGTGGCGTCTTTTAGAGATCTTCATGCTATATATATGATGACGTTCGTGGCGTATTATAGTTGGTCACTTCGCCGATAACACTGCGTGTAGGTGTTCTAGGTCCGATTTAGATATGTAACTATACTGGTAACCATAGTACAAGCTTAGTTTGGAATCAGATGACCATATGTGAGTTTCGAGAGTCCGAATTGCATATATTAATATTAGTAATGTTATTTTATGAAAAAAAAAAAAACTCTACCGGTCACTCTCTTCTCTTACCGGTTCTTGTGGAAACTTGACTTCTGGGACCCAACGCGACAGATCTTTTAAGTTACTAATGTCAAACTCCTCGCCAAAGATCAGCTCTCCTTGACAGACGTCTTTGCCTGGCACCTTGGTCTTAGACACCAGGCAGCCTGGGAGAGGTACTGGTGGAGGGCTGGCTGATGGGTCTGGTACGGGCACGGGAGAGGATGAAGGTAGAGGGTGTTTCACGTCCACGGGCCTGCCTTCCTCGTCCACGTATCCTGGAAGAATGGATAAGATTGATGGTTAAATAAATATTGATCTTGGGTCCATGGAAGACTGTGAAATAAAACAGGTTATAATTGGCTTTTTCTTGGCTAAAATAGCTAAGATATCGCGACAAAAAATATTTGTTTGCCCGTGAAACCAATGGTAAGGTGAGGTAAGGATTAATATTCTGTATAGTCCGTTATTCTGTTTTCTTTTGCATTAGGCTAAAATATCAATTTATGTTCTCAGTAAGTAAGAGAGACCAACCATGATGATTCATGATGATGATGATGAGATTCGAACCCGCATACGATCATAACACCTTTGTCAATGCCATATAGTCAAGATATCCAAGCATAGACTAGTATTATGAGTGTTATTGCCTCTGCATTTTATCTTACCTGTGACAGTCCATTCTCCATCATCCTGCCTATAACCCAACCCGTTTTTAATCACATAAGTCCAGAAATATATCTTGTCTCCTAGCTTCAGCTCCACATTCCTATCTCTGAAGGTCCATCTGCCTCCCTTGGCTTTAGTAATGTCTCGGGCCCATTGACCGGCTTCTAGGCCCTCCATCTCCTGGTTTAGGTTGCCGTGAAATGCGAATAATGAGAAGCCATCGTCTGAAAAAGAAAGAGTGTAACTTTTAGTAGGTATGCTTGTCAAACGCATTTGCGAGTGGTTAAAGTTTGTGGCGTTGTGGCTTAGGTCGCCTCGCCACTCCAATTGCGTTGGGAGGTCGTGGGTTCGATTCCCACACTGAATAATTATGGAATCCACTTGTTAGTTTGTTATTGCTACTTTGTTATCATGGAATTTAGATTCCAAAAAGTAGCTTTCAGAATAAAAGTTTCTAATTCAATGTTTGAAGAAACATAATGCTACGACTTTGCCGTTTTGTATTATTTCTTAATAATACAAAACCTGTTCTAAAACGGCAAAGTCGTTAAACACACCTTTAGGAGCTTCTACCACAGGCTTTCGACTGACCACAGAAAATCGTAACGTCAGCAGTGTCCCTTCACTTAAAGGTCTCAACATCCCTCGGGCATAGAGGCTCAGGTCATACCACTATGCTATACATGTCTATTCTTCTATGGAATGTTCGTGCCCTTCGCTTGCCCTCCGATCGTAATTTACCGCCAAGTTAGCAACAAAAAGCGATAACTAAAATCAATGTTCATTCTCAATCATTATTACTACTCTTTTCGTCTTATCGCTGGCGATATTAAATAGACATAGACAAAAAACCGTAGGGACATTGATACCATTCACCGTTTATAAAGTAACACTATTAAAATTTTAAATTAGCATCCGCAAAAACCAACGCTATCTCGGTTAAAAAATGGTTGGATAAAAAATGTATGAAATAAAATACGTCAACTTATGAACAAGTTTTTTAAATACACCTGTTTTATGTTTGTTTGTTTGCTATCTGTAAGATAGTTCAATGTCTCGGGTACTGGATTATCTACCTCTGAGTCTTAGGTCGTTGACCTCAGATAAGTAGCGGTCATTCGAGCGCAGCGATTTTACGATGCATGTGAGTACCTTCAATTTTGTAAACAGTCGTTATTTGAGATTGGGTGGGATTGATTTTCAAATAAAGATAGTACATGCTGAGATTTACTTTTGATGTTCGCAAAATGGTGCAAAAATTTAATTCAGATGTTGTTTTGAATTCACAACATAGGCACGATTATGAGTTGACAAATTCCGATCAGTCATTTTAAGTTTTCAGCTCAGATCTATTCCACTTTTTTATCTAGAAATATATAAAAAAACCTAAACCTTTACCACCCTAAAATGGTGAGTAATTTTACCCTTGTAACCCAGGCTATAACTAAAACTAAAACAACGTTTTTTATGGGTAAATTCATAATTATAAGATTGCTAATATACACTTTTATCCTTGCCAAATTCAAGTACGATAAAAACCACCCACAGCTAATTTTCTCCATAACATAACAGTATTTCCATGTCAGTCACAGCTGTGAGCGAATTGCTCGCTAAAAAGAGCCATGTAAATAATGTTAGCAACAAAAAACACAATTTGTTAGCAGGTAGGGCCACGTTTCATTGTAAACGGAAACATCGATCAGGTGTCCTGCTGTTATTAGTATAAAGGTCACTGAACTTTGTTAATTGCAATAACGGAAGCTTTTTTGCACGTGTATCGTAATAGTATGTAATAAGTAATTATGTGTTAAAAGTTGTGATAGACCTCGCCTCAGAAACGAGTAGTTGATCTCGAAAAGGCAACGTACCAATGATTTTTTGAAGATATATGTGTATTTAAAACCTAATGAGGATTAATAATATTCGAAAGAATTTCAACAAAAGTTTGACACCAAACTATCTTTAAATATTTCTTTCTGTAGCTTTAAACCTTATTTTTGGCAAAGCTTTGCACAATTATATCTACCGTTAGAAACCAATTTCTCGTCAAATTTTCTCCGTCAAAACATGTATCTAGCACAAGAATATTTGACAAACATGGAATCAGAATCAGAAAACAGTGTCGTATCGTGATAGACACGATGATCAAACAAGAGAATATTTACAAAACTTGCGATTTGATCGTAATGTCTGTTAACGCTCTATAATACTTTGGTTTTTTAAGAAAATATAGACCTTTTCATAATCAGCCATATCGACTGAACAGATAACATTTAGGAGACGTTAGTAGCGTAAATGGAAATGTAATAATATTTGGTAGCATGCTAGTTGTCGATCGATTGAAAGAGGCAGGAGGTGAAATTGGGCTATGAATGCTGAGGATGAAATAAATAATATGTTGTAAAGAGTCGGTCTTAAATAACACAAACAGATAAAATCGGAAATCCTTGAGAGAGAACCATTGCTTAGGGAGGTTCTAGAGCTTGTACAATGATATTTTTTTATAAAACAACAAAGTGTCTAAAGATCGAAGCAAGTTTTGTTCTTTAGACTTTGCCTTACCTATGTGGACTTTCAATACGCATTTATGTACCTCTATGTAAAAACTACTCAAAACTTGCTTTAAAGTCGCATTTTTGATCAATAACACAATAATCTTCATATTGCTTGCTCGTCATATGTATTCATTAATCAAAATATTTAAAGACATGTCATGATCGTCTTAGATGCTATAATTTTCCTAGAATTATGATTATACTGACATTTATAGCATTCGTTTCTACTACGTAAGCAGTTTCTTAGAAATAGACTGACATACGAACACATTATAATGGTAATATCGTGTACGGTGTTAATTAATTATTTAATGATAACTTCATTGTAAAGTGTTAAATTTGTAGTTCGGTACGGTGTGATTTCCGACAATGCCCTTTATAAAAAACCTGGTTTTTGATATAAAGATACAATGGTCAAAAAGTAAATAAGTAATAAACATTATGTAAGCTTTGATTAATTTATGTTAACTTATATTCGTTTTCAGCTATACACAGTTTAGAGTTGATTGAAAAGGACAAAAAATAATAAATTTAAAATAATAATAGCAATTATTTGTCGAATGGGAAATAGATATTTATTACATTAGTTCCCACAGACAAACTGTATAAACGCTTTTGTAGAGCTTAGATTAAGTTAATCTATACTAATATAATAAAGCTGAAGAGTTTGTTTGTTTGTTTGTTTGTTTGTTTGAACGCGCTAATCTTAGGAACTACTGGTCCGATTTGAAAAAATCTTTCAGTGTTAGATAGCTCATTTATCGAGGAAGGCTATAGGCTATATAATATCACGCTACGGTCGTTAGGAGCGGAGTAGCAATGAAAAATGTTACGAAAACGGGGAATATGTTGACCCATTCTCTTAGGTGACGCAAGCGAAGTTGCGTGAGTCAGCTAGTGATTTATAAATATTAAAAAATAAAGTATACAACAAGAATAAAATGGTCTCCTCCGTCAAAAAATTATAATTTATAAAAAGAGAACTGCTAAGTTGACATTGAATTCACTTCAAAACTTGTTTAATTTGACTTTCGTACTTCGGAGTTTCTATATATTAGCTAATTGAGGAAAACAGTAAAAATAAACCATGACTTTCAGTTTCACGAATCGGTTTCGATTATTATCTATATTTATTTTCTTTTTTCATTAACCCATAACTGTTCCACTGCTGGGTATGGTCTCCTCCCAAAATGGGGGTTAGGCCTTGAGTCCACCTCGCTGGCCAAGTGCGGGTTAGGGACTACACATCAAGAAATGTATTTATTAATTTTCCATCTATTTAAACGTGAATAAATGTCATCGTGCCTTTACGATTCGATTACTGGACGTTTCGGCGCAAGTTACACCGGTCGTGGCTTTTGACTTCTAAAACTTTTATATATTGTAACCATTTATGTAAATCTTTGCCATAATAAAACAAAAGTGTGTTCTTTGGTCACGTTTCAAAAAAATCTTTATATTGACGTCATAATGTTAGTTAAAAAAACGAGTTTTTAAAATCTTTGTTGCTATATCAAAACTAGTATGTGATGTGTCATTTTATATGAAAAAATAAAATAAAAATGCAATGAATTATTGCAATATCAAAAGTTTTCTTGCGCATCATTTTTATACAAAGACCTAGCGGCCCGCCCCGGCTTCGCCCCGTAAAAACAGATATTTTACAAAGAACACTTTACAACTTTTACACATACACCTTCTTGAACCACCATATCCAAAAACCGCATTAAAATCCGTTGCTTGGGTACTTTTAAAGATCTAAACATACATACAGACAAGGAGACAGGCACGGGAAGCGACTTTGCTTTATACTATGTAGTTATTAAAAACATAATAATATGCAATAAGTCAGTAGGAACACCCAAGATTATGAACCTAACTATCATTTAAATTGGCAGCACAGTAGGTTTTTCAAGCAATAACAATGACAGTTGACTTAAGATAATAATCTACCTACAGTCTTCTACATTATATGCCAACACTGATTGACCACGCAATTTTCAATTGAAATAGTATGACGATTTTTCCCGGAAATATTTCATTTAAAGTGAGTAAAAAAGTAAAGAATATGCCCATTACTGTCCTTCTGTGAGACACAGGTAATAAGAGGAGTGGGCTTAAAGTGGGCAACAAAAACGAATTTGAGTTTGTAGATTTTGCATGTTTTCGGTAGGTATTATGTGATACTAGCTGACCCGCGCAACTTCACTTGCGTCACATAAGAGAGAATGGGTCAAAATTTTCCCCGTTTATAACATTTTTCACTGGTACTCTGCTCCTATTGGTAGTAGCGTGATGATATATGACCTATAACCTTCCTCGATTCAAATCGGACCAGTAGTTCCTGAGATTAGCGCGTTTAAACAAACATACAAACTCTTCAGCTTTTTAATATTAGTATAGCTTAGTGACGGTGTGCAAAGGTGCTATAATTGTGCTCGGTATATTTCAGGTAATTCTTCCAACTATATGATTAAAATCGTAAGTTTTTTTGGGTTTTGTTGTAGTTTGTATACAAAGGTTTCTAAGATACAATATTAATGCTTAGTGTAGAAGATACATATTATGTACATAAATATCACGCCTGTTATACCCGATGGTGTAGGCACAGTTGCATGAAATACACTCTCGTTCTGCCATTGATAATGTAATTCTCATGTAAAAGGGGGCGAGGCTCTTGCCGTATGCCAAATTGCAGCTGGTATTAAAAAAATAACCTCATAAACTGTTTACGTGAGGAATATTTTATGCATTTAAGGTCGCATTAGATTAGTTTCTGTGATGGGTTTTCCCATCGTGCATTTAGCTATATAAACACTATATTCTTTGTTATGTAACTTGCATATTTCCTTTAAGATAATAAGTTAATATTGACAAACAACTCGTAGTAATAAGACTCTTAAAAGATAATAGAGATTTACATATATATTATATTCTATGTACTCGACTACTGTGGTTAAATTAAGGCCTAACCCCTGCTTAATTCTAGGAGAAGACCCTTGTCCAATAGTGGGACAGTAATGAGCAAAAGTTACTATATATCTAACGGCAACCTTTGGCTCATTTTAAGACATTTTAACATAGCGTACTTTAATAGCAGTAAATATAGGTAAATATATAATTAATAAGGGTAAATGATTTCTATTTACCCCACCCGGGAAGTAATCCTAAACCTAACTCCTGAACTTTGATATCTCCATTTACTAGATGTTTACGTAAACAATCTATAAACTACTCGATGTAATATAAACAAATAAAACTTAATTAAATACTAATTTATTGAAATGTATTCATGAGTATAAAGTAAAGATGAATAAAAATATCTTTGTTGTAACTTAAACTTCGCACTCGCATTAAATAAGTGACAAAGACTATTTCATTTTCTGTTATCATAATTGAGATCTTCTACTAGTACCGTCTGAGTCACCGTCACCGTCAAAATGGTCTCAAAATCAAAAGACACATATTACTAAAGTATTATATCGATAGATAGATAAAATAAAGTATTTAAATCAGGGTTCAAAGTTATTGACAATTACCATCAAGACAACATTAAAGATAACTGGTTATTATAACTATAAATAAGCCTCAAACATGTCATATATAAAATAATATTTATATATTCGAGCCCCTATATAACTACAAATAAGTAAAAATACGTAACAAATATGAAAAATCCATACAATTAAAAACCCAAATAGTCTTTTCTTAACCTTAAAAACGAAACCAACAATTTTCCATCAAACAACAACATAAAAACATAACCATACCATAACAATATCATTTAAAATCATTAGCAAATATTAGTCATAATAATAATTAAAAGTAGTACATACCTGGAATAGAGACCCTTAGGCCTTTCGGGTATATCGCTTCTAGTTTAGCATCAGGCACTTTGTATGAACCAGCTCTTTGTCCACTAGTGATTGCTAGAAGGGTGAATAATACTATATATGACGTCATCATGGCGTCTGCTGCCGGCGACGGTCACCGGCTCACTGAGAAACTGACACGATTCATGCGTAAGAGCATCTGTCGAGAGTTAAGAATACGTTAGATGTGTCTGTTGTTTAATAGCTTTAGTTTAGTACAGTCAATTTGGGTAACTTTGAATCATTTGGGTAACATTGACAGTGGGAATTTGAACTAGCTTCGATTATTTTTTTCATATGAAACCAACACAATTGATGAAGATTCATTTAAATTTTGCAAACTTTTATCAATTGTGTTGGTTTAATATGAAAAAATTATTGAAACTAGTTCAAATTCCCTCGTTCAATGTTACCCAAATGATTCAAAGTTACCCAGGTTGACTGTATTTTTTAGTTAGGTTATGTAAATTAGAATATAAGATAGTAGCGAAGTGGTTAAGGTCGCAACGCCGCTACTATTGCGTCGAGAGGTCGGGTTTGATTCCCACACGGAACAGTTATTTGATTTGTGCGATCTACAAACAGTTGTTACGGGTCTGGTTGTGCTTTGTGTCCGTTGTTTGTATGTTTGTAAAAGTCCTCGCGACACAAGAGCAATTGTTAGTGCGGAAGTTGACTTTGAAAAAAGAAAATAAAGAAGAAACAATTTATTCTTCTTCGTTGTGAGTTGTCTTTTTTTAAAAAAGACAACTCCCGCACTAAGAATTGCTCTTGTGTCGCGGGGACTTTTACAAACATACAAACAACGGACACAAAGCACAACCAGACCCGAAACAATTATTTGTGGATCGCACAAATAATTGTCCCGTGTGGGAATCGAACCCACGACCTCCCGTTGTAGTGGTTTCGGCGTGGCGACCTAAACCACTACAACCCAACTTAAGATAGTGTATGACACTTTCTGTCTTGCTATATACCTACTGCCAGCCCAGTATTCGGCTACGTGTACGGCGTTATAATTTATTCTACAATACTATACATTAAAAACATCCTACTACATATAAATTTCATGCCTACAAAATCCGTTGTTCTTGCATAACTAAAGCTCGTGGTTTAATATCGTTAATATGTGTGTGTAGCTAACTGCGGCCGGTGGGCATTGGATATGTGTCGCCGCAACGATCCGTGTTGTGGTCACTAACCTGAATACCTAGCTTTAGACCGTGGTTTTGCTTGTGTAAGCATATTTTTGGTAAAAAGTAGTATGTATTTTTTATCCATCCATGCGCCACGGAGGCAAATAATCTGTCAAAAGATTTTCATCGCCTATTTCAGATTTTGAAAGTTTGAAAGAGAAAAGCCCTATGTTTAATGGAAATCAGTTAAAGGGTAGATACGAGAGTTAGTATCATTGTTTCTGGTTCATGTCAAATTTGGTTGGCATGGAAAAGTATATTGGCAGAGTTATTCAACCACATATTCTTTACCTTTTCCTTTAATTCTTTACCTTTATGTAGCGTCTTTAGTTTCTCTTTCCTGATAGGTCTTTATAGGACTTCTTCATATAAAACAGGAAAGCCTTTTTTCAGAAGTTACAGTTCTATACAAATCACATTTTAAATATAATTCATTTTATCAACCCTTTTTATAGTTTCAGTAGTAGTTTTTATAACAGTTTACTAATCTCAAACTGCCGTTGCGTTTCAGCCCAGCCCATAATCTAAATTCTAACTACGCCATAAATAAGGAAGCCGTTTGTGATATGTAAATTTTAGTGGAGTTAACTTTTATATTCTAAACTAGGTTTTATCCGCTACTTTATTTAGATTATTTATTCTTCTTTGTAAAATGAGCTCGTTTAAAATGATAGACCACGAATCTCCATGATTGTGTGTGGCTGTCCCATGGTTCGAATCCTTCAAATTAGCCAAATGCGATTTGGGAGCTTTGTTGTACTTTAAAGACTGTCTACGATTCCTAAGACCTGTTTCCTTCCCCATAGCAGAAGGTACTCAATATAAAAAAACTAGTTTCTCTATTAACGCGCAGTGGCTTAGGTTGCCACGTCGAACAATTGCGTCGGGAGGTCGTGGGTTCGATTCCCACACGGAGCAATTATTTGTGCGATCCACAAATAATTATTTCGGGTACGGTCCGCGCGACACAAGAGCAATTCTTAATGCAGGTGCTGTCTTTTTTAAGAAAAATGTAAAAAAACCTTGACTTCCTTTTAGCACTCACCTTACACTATGTTTGCTCTACATCCAAACAGTCCTACTAATATTCACATTTATAATACTATTCGTGTTTCGTGCACATAACGAGTAGTAATCGCTATACCACTGTAAGGTCACACAAAGGTCAAGGTCAGCCTTCATTTGCCAACAAAGTTGTTCTGAAGTAAACTAATTGAAAACTTTTCGTCAAGTTTTGGCTGTAAATATAAGGAAAAGACATGTGAAGTTAAAGATGGTTGAAGTAAGTGCCTTTTGTAGATAATTATCTTGCTACTTAGTTCTATTATTATTAAAGCTAAGAAAGACACATCATCCCGCTATGTTATAATTTCTGTTAAATAAAAAAAATGTTAATTACATTTATTAAGGGCATGCAAAGTCCCCAACCCAGTGGCCAGTGTGCTGGCCTCATCTAACCCCCTCCCTTATGTGGAGGGAGGCCCTTGCCTAGTAATGGGACAGTAATGGGTTAAATAAATAAATAAATGAAAAGCATATGTGACTCCAGATTTTGAGCCACCTGCAGCGGTTTAGAGGTGCCTGCGTAAAAGATAAATAGACAGACCTCGGCATTTAAACGATTGTTATTAATAACTTATGGGCTTTAATTAAAACTGTTAATTAACTTTTATAAAAATATATTGTTTAAAAATACTTTATTTTAGTTTTTATTTAGTTACGAACATTTTAATGAGGCTTGAATTACCAAAATTCTGGTAAAACTTAAAATTAACGCAATTTTCTTTGATTTTCTCAAATTACCCATGTTATTTATAGACTTATCGTTTAAAATTAAAACTATATCGAAAATTGTATGAAAAATTAAAATTGCCCGATTTATAGTATCACTTTCTGCTATTCTAGAAGATGTAGGTAGAGTTGTATTGAAATGTATGCACTCTTCGCACGTTATAATGTCAGGTCCACGCAAAAATCTATTACCTAATATGAACACGGACTTAACTAGATATCAGCAGAAAAAGGAAATAAATACTAAAAACTCGACTCACGAAACCAAACCGGCGATCTAGCTATCTTCAGCCCTATATACTACATTATACTATAATTTTTTTAATAAGTGACGTCTATAAGTTCTTAGATCTATGTTAATTGGTAATGACCGCTGGTTTTACCGGTACTTGGTCGACGGCCATTGAAAACTACCCACAGGTTTTATAAATTACCCTTACTTGACATAATTATAATACTTAACTGTCAAAGCGAAGAAACACTTTACAATATACACATGTCATAAAGTCACCCGTGAGACGATTTACTATGAACCGTAGCGCGATTCTATAATAACTTTCGACTATCGATAACCGGCTAGCTATCGAGAAATTTTGCATGAAAATATGATCAGCGCCTCTAGTGAGCGTCGAAGGAACTATTTCTGCAGTACAGTTTAAATGTCAAACTCGATACTTGACACTACAGTCTGTAGAGAATCGCGCTACTGTTAGGCGTCCCTAGCGAGTTTCGTAGACATATTCTTTTCAAATAGATTTGAAATTTTACTCTCGATACCTGATGAGCGTAAGAAGTTACGTTTTGATTGCATTTAAAAACAGTTCCTTCAAAATACGCTAGGGGCGCTGATAAGTTTTTCTTACTTTTACCGGAGCTAGTATGTTGTCGATATTGGTAGAAAATTGTTCTTCAGCTCTAGTCAGTTGGTATATTATACTGTTAAAGACAAAGAGAGTTATATTCAGCTATTAATTTTAGCAAAAATATTTCGCAAAATATTAAAATAACGGAACTAATTTATACCGTAAGTAAAGTTAAATTACTGGCACATACTTAAAATTTTAATGGCGGCTTACAAGGCTCCGCCGCTGTTTAGGACTCACAAAAATAAAGTTATAATTAAATTTTAATAATGCATGAAGCAGCGGTAATATTTTTGTCAGTGTTTGTTATTTTTTGTTTTTATTTTTATTATTTTATGTCGTAGTCTTTTGTGACTTTTAGCGAAGTGTCGCCTTTTACTGTAAGTTATATGATTATTCATTGCACCACGACTAATTATTAATTAAACTTATATATATACTATTAATGTCTGTCTGTCCGTATCGTAAATTATTTAGAATCGAGATTCATAATTGGTTACTTTTTTACCAGGAACTAAGAATAGTACATTTTTTGTCCGGGATTATTTATTTACACCTCAAAAGGTTCAAACAATCGTGGTAGCATAGATTTTTTTTATCTTACTTTATCAGTGACAAACCATATTTATACGACACATATAAATTAATCATAATATACATATGTATTATATAACTGTCATCAGGATGCTGTAATTTCATACAAAGTAGATATACTATTTTATTATTAATACATTTATTTCATACACATTTGACAAACGGATATCCGCTCTTATTTTTATTTTGATTGACGATTTTCCTTTTCAACAAGTCATTTAAAATTTACAAGAAAATATACTTTTCTTGCTAATTTAGTATTTCTGGTGAATTTTATAAATGGCGTTTTATTATTAGATATTAAGAATGACGTTAATTTGTGACGTCATTTGTGTTAATTTGAGTCGGAGGTTAATGACCTTTGAAGCTTGGGTGAATACGTCTCTCGTATTTAAAAAAATGCATTCACTTTCTCACTAGTACCATTCCTTGTATTAACGAGATAAATATGATACATAGATAGTAATGGAAGTTGGTAAAAAATATATTCTTTTACTATGTCATAGCTGAGTAAGGGTTTCACAGGAAATAAGGGAGAGGAGGAATGGAGGAAGGCTTTGAGTCCACTACGTTGGCAAAATTCTGGTTGTAGACTTTGTTTACCTTTAAAAAACTATTCAAAAACCTTTCAGGCGTGCTATGATTTTCATAATATTTCCCTTCACCATTAGCGCAAGTTATCATTGTTCCGAATGCACCCAAAACTTACAAAATTCGTTCGTATTGTCTTGAGTTGGCGCAGTGGTTTAGGTCGCCTCGCTACTACCATTGCGTCGGGAGGTCGTGGATTCGATTCCCACACGCAACAATTTATTTGTAATCCACAAATATCCAATATTCAAAAAATCCGCAAATAATTGTTTCGGGTCTGGTTGTACTTTGTGTCCGTTGTTTGTATGTTTGTAAAAGTCCCCGCGACACAAGCGCAATTATTAGTGCGGGAGTCGTCTTGGTCGTCGTAAAAAAAATCTAGGACTGAAGTAGGAAGGAGTAGGAAACTCTTAAAAACTAGCGTAGGATGTCTATACCGCTTGGTTATCACGGTTACCTACTGCGTAATGAAATTATGTACTTCTATATTCTGTAGTACTACTGCCTACCCATCAAAGTGTGATGTCATGTCCACTCGAGCGTTATGACGGTAACCAGTAAATGTCAGTGATAATATAAATTAGGTTATCAACGTGATAAAATAATCAATAACACAATGTGCAGGCACCGGTAGCTGTTTTGTTAATGATCGTGATAAAAAAAGGGGAATAATGCAAGTGTTTGAGTGGGAAACTAATTGAAATTTATAGTGCACTAGTCTTTCCGAAGTAAAGAGTAATATCGGTCATTAACCATCCCTGCATCAAATTTTATGAAAGTTCTATCAAATTCCGTTCAGCAGTCTTGCGTGAGAAGTACACAAACAATCATACATACATTATCTCCTCTCAATATTCCTTATTTATTAACAAAAGTAGGACTGTAAACCATGATGTTTTTTACTTAAAAAATGTTTATTACTAATAAATAAGATTATTTTACAGTACAGAACTTATATAACTAAATATTTACATCAGACTATTAAAATTAAAAGTATATATACACATTGACGAAAAAAAAAGATGTGTTTGGTTCAAGCCCGCAACTTATTTTTATATGTGATATTTTATGTGCCTAAATGTTCTTCAAGGGTGTTTTTGAAAGTTCGCAAAATTCTCGACACATTTCTTATTCTAAGGGAAAAAGCCTTCCCATGAAAACGGTTTAATTAAATTCATAGTACCGGACTGACACCGTAGCGTAGTGGTTTAGATCGCCACGCCGCTACCATTGCTTTGAGAGGTCGTGGGTTCGATTCCCATACGGAACAATTATTTGTGCGATGCACAAATAATTGTTTCGGGTCTGGTTGTACTTTGAGCCCGTTGTTGATATGCTTGGAAAAGTCCCCGCCACACAAGAGCAATTCTTAGTGCGGGAGTTGTCTTTTATAAAAATAAACCTTTAAATTGATAAGGGTTAAATTAAATTTATAGTATTTATTACGCTATCTCGGTTCACATTTTATTAGACGCGTGCAATTATGTAAAAGCATTTGTGAAATCCGATCCTTAATGTTAGAATGCTATTAGCGGTGCAAATTGTAAGGAAGTAATGTGAGCGAAGCACGCGAACGAAAATGCCTTGAAAGTGATTATTTTCCCTTGTTTTTTGGTTAGATAAGACCTTTTGTTTTTGTCTCAATGATTGCTAGATAGAAAATATAAGTACTGTTTAAACTAGTGTTTAACTTTTTTAAGGATTAAAATGTAAGTTGGTATCAAAATTTTTTTAACTGTAGGAACCTCACGCGTCTTTATTTCGATGCTAAAAGCAGAAGTATTTAGAACTACATATATGTCCGTTTTAAGTAGACTATAATGGTGGTTCAATGGGCAAGTCTGTTGACAAATATTGGATACTATTGAGTATAATATGAGTATAGTACCATAGAAAATGATAAATCTAATAGTATAAGTTTCCTTTTACAAAATAATACTTCATGAGAATCACAACATTATAACCTTAATGATATGGTGCTAAAAATATTTTGTCGGAAGAGGAATACTCCGACAATTTGAATGCAGACAAAGACAGACTAATTGATTTTGTTGTTTCGAGTAGAGATAAATTAGAAAAAAAAAAACACTACAAAAATCCGTAGAAGTTACCTAGAATAGACTACTTTCCATGTTACATGGTGTAATATAGAAAATCAAGTCTATATTTCAAACATTTTGTTACTCTAATAGTTTCTTCAGTTAAAGTTAAGTTTTCTATGTTAGTTAGACACGCTATCACATAAACTACGTTAAGTAACTTATTTCAGTGCTAATACAATAAAAGTTGAGAATTAATGTTCAGATAGCACATAAATAGAACTGAAATTTTTAAATGTAGGAACCTCACGCGTCTTATATTCGAAGATGAAAGTCTATAAAACCATTTGTCCGTTTTAAGTAGACTGCAATGGAGAAGCAATGGGTAAGTCTGTTGGCAAATATTCGATACTATTGATTATAATATGAGTATAGTACCATAGAAAATGATAAACCTAATAGTATAGGTTTCCTTTAACTAGAAAAAAATGCTTCATTTACATAAAAGTTTCGACGAAATAGTTTTCGAGATTTATTAATTAACAGATCTTTACGAAAAATGGGACAGTTTAAAAAAAAACCACAAACTTATTTAACAGGTTGGTCAAGTGTCAAATAACTTATCCGCTAGGTAAAGTAGACAGATGCATTCAAAAATCTTTCAATATACATACCTTTTATAAGCAATTAAGAATATTTTAATTCGTCATCATACTATGGAAATAAGCAACGGGATTAAGAACCTTACGAAGACGATTTAAATGTATATAGATTGCGTATCAATCCGAACAATCAAAGTTAAGCATCGATCGAAAAAAAGAAGGGTCACATATAACAAAAACATCCACATTACATATAGGTAAACATAGCGAGTACGTTTTCAAACCGAGCCCATGTTTACGTTTGCGTTACGATACAACGTGTTTGCGTTAGAGAAGGTAACGTTAACGTAAAATGATACGTTCAAATGACGTTTACATAACTTCGTGTTACTTTTACGGCTGTGTTGTTTGTTTTGATGGTCCGTGTTTTGGGAACGGTGCAGATTTTTTATTCCAACATGTTAGTACTTAATTTACATATTTTATCTAGTACTTTTCCACTGCTGGGCATGATTGTCTGCTTTAGAGACGCATTCCCTTCCCACTGTTACGTTTTTTTCTCTCGCTCTCGTCTTGCTTGAGTCCACAATGATGGACAAGTATGGACTTTAAATCATTGTGGAGTCAAGCAAGACCCTAATCCATTTAGGGACTATCCTTTTTGTGTATAGGTGTTTAAAGAACTCTCAAGCATGTAAAATATATATTTATGACGCTTTCCTTCACCATTAAAGCATTGATAAATTATTGCTGACATGCATAACATTAAAAAAAATGTTTGTATCTCAGGTTTAAAACCAAACCGAAACAAACACTTGGTTTCAGCGAGTGGCTAATAGACTATTCCGATGTAATAAAATATTTTGGGCAATATATACAAAAAGAATAGAGACAATGACAGAGTTAAGTGAAATACTGAAATCACTATATCATTACACGAATATAATAACGTATGGAAGAATAACTAATATTAACACAGGAAAAATTGCAGGGCATCTCTAGCTATATCGAGCACTTTGAACTGTAAACACAGCCTACATTACAGTGCTCCTCATAGCAAGCCGGCAGTTAAATCTGGTTAAGTCCAGCCGCGTCTGGACAAAGGCTTTGCGGCGATGGCTCATAATTGGGAATATTAGCCCCTTCACTTGCATGAGTTGCATGTCTCAAGTTTGTATTGACTTAGCTGTCGGTATAGCTGTGCTTTAAAGATATCGGATTTTGATATTTGTGTAAATGTAACGTATAGTATATTATTAACTAACACGCGAATAAATATGCAAATGGAGATGGATTGGGTTTTTCCGTTTGTTTATTTCGGAAAACCTTTATTTCGAAATAAATAAATTTCGGAAAAAGTATTTTTTCGAGTCTCTTTACTCTTTTACACAAAAAGTTATGAATGGATTTTGATGATTAAGATGGAAATTGTCATATTGGCAATTTATGACATACTGACGACTTATAGGCGTTACGTGGGTTTAATACACTTTTTACTTCCTTGGTTAAAAAAAAATCAAATAAGCCTGAAGATCCATTTAAATGCATACTCAGCATACTCTTACCAAGAAAAATACCTATAATATATATTGTAAAAATAATGACAAAATATTAATGCCTGAAAAACGGCGCCTACGTAATTTGAGAGTATATTTTTCATTCGTATCGCAAATCTGAAACCTTTTACCCCACGCGAAACAGATGGGGATGAAATGGGGTGAATTTGGAAATGTTATGTTATGTAATGTCAGAGGCATTTCTGAAATAAAGAGTTTTTGATTAAGTAGTGGGTGTTTACATGATTTCATGTGTAGGAGTACTAAGTACACGGATCACTGTGAGGTTTCGCTAGAGTACCAACTTTCATCACCTATTTCAATATTTTAGGGGTAGATTTTTTTATAAAAGTCTCTTTTATATATGTATCGAGAGTTTGACATTTAAAATGTACTGCTGAAATAGTTCTTACGGAGCCCGGTAGACGCGCTTAACTTTATTCGTATAAAATTTATCGCTAGCTAGCCGGTAGTCGGTAGTCGATAGTAGTAGAGAATCGAACTACAGTAGAACACTATAGCTTAGATCTATACTAGTCTATACTAATATTAAAAAGCTGAAGAGTTTGTTTGTTTGATTGTTTGAACGCGCTAATCTCAGGAACTACTGGTCCGTTTTGAAAAATTCTTTCAGTGTTAGATAGCCCATTTATTGAGGAAGGCTATAGGCTATATATCATCACGCTACGACCAATAGGAGCAGAGTAACAGTAAAAAATGTTACAAAAACGGGGAAAATTATGACCCATTTTCTCTTATGTGACGCAAGCGATGTTGCGCGGGTCAGCTTGTCTTAGATATTTTCAATAACTACATCCGCAGTTATTGAATATCTAAGACGCCTGCACTGGCTAAACGTAGCACTCACACTGATGAAAGATTACAAGATTGACGTGTGTGTATTATTACATCACAAATCCTTTACCCGATTGATGTATTACTGCGGCAAACATTCTGTTCCTACCCTTAGACTGTGGCCTTCTTATGAGCGGAGCGAAGAGCGATTTTATGAATTGACTTATGCTTATTAATAAAGATAAGTCTGTCTTTATGCTTTAAGGACTAAACTGTTAAACGAATTACATCGAAAATTAGCATAGATGTAGTCTGGGGTTCAAGATAAGACAAATATTTTTTTCAAAAGTAGTATCCTTAACAAGGTTTTCTGTCATGAAATCTTCTCTCATTCTGATAGGAGAGCCATATCCAAAAATCAGACCATTTTGGGTTAAATTTATTTCTGTAACATTAAAATCAATGTGTATAGTTGTCATGATTATCAAAAAACATCTTAAACCCGTTTTATGCAAATCAAAATCAAATCATTTATTCATACAGGTCAAATGCTGACTCTAAAGATAGTCAATGATACAGAGAGTGAATTTACCGCCAGTTCGGAAGGTAGGGCCAATGAGAAGAGCTGTAAAAAACCTCCTGGCCACTCTTTTAAATTTGAAACGTTTACATGAGTGAAAAAAAAAGATACAGCAGTTGCCCGCTCCGCTTATACATACAAGTCAAAGCCTTAGTACAGCAAACGCCTTCCCCTACCGATTCAATTCATCGGCACACGAAAACGAAGATTAATTCTGCAATGTACATGATGCGTAGCGAAATGATAGATGTTGTGTGTGATTTGTTGCTGAATAACCCTTCTGTTGCGATTTTTGGAGATTATTTTATTTGGTTTAAATGACAATATATACTTGTTTATATCCGTATTGACGTATGTATTGGCAGACGCCCTGTGCTTCTGCCAATATAGTTACAGTCACAGTTAAGGCAATATTATAGCTGCAGCCATAGTTCATTGATGTGTTGGGTTCGAGTCCCTGTCTGAGAGAGCGTAGTCTCCCAATATACAAAAATTACAATTTTACTAGTTGGTGCTGGTCTTGTTGTACTTGGCGTTAGTCGTTTATATGCTAGTATAATTTTAGAAAGGGTTAGACAAGATTATTTGTACTTAATCAATTTAGTTCTATTTTTATAACTAGGTGGCGTTAGCATCGACCATATTCGTTAACTGTGTGTACTATTTTCTAGTATAACAATTGCTGTTGAGTTCGTGTGTCTTATATAACACGTTAAAGGAATAATAAGGAATTGAAATTCTTTTACAAACACACAAACAAGGATACAAAGTACAATCAGACCCGAGTAACTATTTGTAGATTGCACAAATTATGGTTCCATTTGGGAAACCATCCCACGATCTCCCGGTGCAATGGTAGCAGCGTGGTGACCTTAACCACGGCGTTACAGAGCCGACAAATTTGAAAATATATTTCGTTAACCTTATTTTGTACCTACACCTTTACAAAATAAATATTTGATTTTGAAGTTCTTCTTTGAAGTTAAAATAAAAGCTGTTTCTTTCGCAATCAATAATTGTGATCATTTAGTAAAATACCCGCGTCTCGGCCTTACGTGATCGAAATACATACATTTCGATCGTTCTAAATCACCATCGATGGGAAACTGAGGGTGTATCTTCTTTGCAGGTTATAGTATATGCTGTTTTAGTTTGTATGTATTTATATAGCAACTAAAAATAGGTAAAAATACTAGACATACATAATATTAAATATCTGCGGGAACAATTGATCAATCTCGCCACAATATTCAAATCGCTTTAGCCATTTCCACCTGAAGGACCAGCTCAATTTTTTTTAAATGATTACTTAGTAGCTTATCCTTTAAACTAATTTAACTAGCTTCAACTTTTACTTACACTATTGTTATTTTTAAAAATCTCATGGACCGGCTTTCTACATTCATTTTATTCCTGAAGCATCCCCTGCAAATGCAAATGAGAGCAAAGTAATAATTTACTTTTTAATACATAAATCACGTCCTATAGATACTTATGTTCTATAAAAAAACAATTTGAAACGAACCAGATGATACAGCGCTGACTGAAATCACTTTATGTGCAAATTGTACGAAATTTATACAAAATTTTACATCCGATAAGCATCTTCTAAAGTAAACCGTGACTAAACACAGGTGTAAATCAATAAATGTAGGTATCTAATGGGGCAGCGATCACAGCCCACTGATCCGCAAAGTTGCCTATTCATTGAACAAACTTTGTATGCGAAAATGTTCAGCGTACTAGCGCATAACTATCTAAACGTGTACAACAAAACAAAACCATTCATAAAAAAAGAAACACAGAAATTAGTGACATTTAAAAGAGCACTAATCCCATAATCCACGATGCAACAAGTAACCGGCCGCCCGCCCGCCCTGCGGCGCGGGGGGCGGGCGGCACTCGACGCTTCAGTAACGTCGCGACCATGGCTACGGACGGACGTACGAAGCGCTCGCAGTCGATATGCGCTCCCGCTTCCGCGAGTATGGAAGCCCTCGCGGCGCCGATGGAGACGACGCCGGCTCCTCGGCGCCGACCCGCCGCGCGCTCCCAGTCCGCCAGGATCACCGGCGGCCGCTCCGTACGCCACCGCCGCCAGCAGCAGCAGCAGCAGCTGGATAGAGAGACCAGGACCCGCTACAGCTCGGAGCCTCGCCTGGCCGAGGCCGAGACTCCGCCGCAGGTGCGCCGGCAGGCGTCCGCGCGCCGCCGGCCGCCTCCGGGCCAGCACAACCAGCCGCGGCGCTCCAACGCGTTCCTGGACGTGCCCCGCACGCAGCACCAGGCCGAGGAGGAGCCCGACGAGGACTCGTACCGTCTCCGCACCTTCAACATCACGCAGAAAGGAGGTCAGTGCTAGCCGCCACGTTCGTTCACCCTCGGCTATATTTACACGCGTGAAAGTTAGTGTAACGTCTTTTTTTAATTCGACTTCGAAACGGAAAACTTGGCAGGCGGCCTGCCCGGCTTTTTGCGTTGAGTCTTTAAGTGCTCGGTTGGAGAAATTTTGCGTAAGCCCCATGCGGAAGAGAGGAGTCCGGGAGGCGCACCCGTTTTCGGAAAAACTGGGTTAAAAAAGCGATCGTTAAAATATTTTTGTGTCATCGTGAATCATGTTGAGTAGCGTTTACGAGGCCACTATAAATCAAGATACGAGAACGTTTGAGTTTACTTTTGAGGTAAAAATAAATCGGGACGGATGACGTGAACACGCGAAAGTACGCTTTATATACAGTTTAACTCGTGAACAACACGGCACGACGCGGGCCGGAGTCTTGAGCCGAGCACAAAGAGTATCCGCCGAGTGTTGGACACTGGAGTGAGTGTAACACGGTCCGGGTGTCACTGCACGTCACACTGAGCACGGTTACTCGTACCTTCGTTTTCCAATAGTAAAAGCATATTTATCAAAATGGCGCCTTTCCGTAAACAATGGAGCGTCGCAACTGTTTAGCATAATGCATATTGAATAGACAGCGCCGGGAGACATTGTCTGTTCATCGTCGCTGTCAGATAAAACAACGGAGCTGATATTATAGGTGGTAGATATCGCGACTGTTGTTAGATCAAACGTACACTTGGCGGGAGCTTTATTAATAATTCATTGATATTTTTTTAAATAACATCTGGAAGAAATTCGTAAACGATAGGCACAAAGACAATACGAAACTTATGAATTTCTTTGTAATAACGATGAAATAAAATTACAGGATACGCTTGAATAACTGAGTAGGTATTATTTACAATAAGAGACAATTTCGTTCAAGTCTCTACGTACTTGTACTACTTCTACGTACTTGTGAAGCAGGGAGTTCTTTTGAAGTAAGCGCCACTTTAGTTGAAGTTTCTTAACAAACTAAAAGTCTGTTTTATTTCTTTCCTAGATCAAAGTGATAAGTTTCTCAGTTGCTTGTATTCTTCCGTGATTCAGGAAGTAAAGAAAATGGCAAAAAAAAACTCACGATGGAGGCATATTGAGTGATAATGCATAACGCTGTAATGTTTAAAATATTTAATCAATCCAGTAGTATATGTCCTGAAATTATAAGCTAGGCATAATATCAGAGACTTTTCGTCTTAGCAATCATTACCTCTAGCTAACAGTTATGGAAGAAATCTTGATGAAACTTAGCATGCCTGAAAATTATTTAAACAGTATGTAAAGGGATGCGAAGCTTCCATTCTGCACTTGGTCAGCCTGTTGGACACAAGGCCCAGTTACTCTCTCATTAAATAAGACCCTTATTCAGTAAAGGGAAATATGTAGTTATGGATTAAATTGATGCAATTTCTCCTTCAATCTTTCTAATTAATTAAGATTTAGGCGATTGATGTTAGAGTTACATTTATAAAGACCCTAATTAGTGAAAGTTTCTTACAACCATTTTATTTTTCTCTTAAAAACTTTCGGTGAATCTTTTAATCTAAACAATAGATAAAGTAATTAAAAATATAACCACAATTTTATTCAAGGTAATAAAACGGATTGTTAGTTCGTGAAGATCAGTTTCATTAAAGTAATAAGTTATCTACCTCTTCAAAATTATATAATAGAAGTATAGCTTCGTCTTAGCTTCTTAAGTACGCCTACACAGCCGTGATTCCTTCAACATTAAAATTAATGAGCTAAAAAATACCAAACACGAATTCCCCGAAGGAAAAGTGGAAAAATTTATAAGAAAAAATACTTTCATCTTAATTGGACATTTGCGGCCTACATTTTAAGTCTATGTTCCCGTTTCTTAAATGAAAGATTTATAACAGTATTTGGAGGTTCAAAAGTAACGATTTTTATTCAATGAAATTCTTTTTATTCGTTTAAAGTAATATACATTGGTACTGTTCAACTCATTAGCATAATTGTCGACTCTAAAAACCTATAAGTAGTTGCAAACCATTGAGTTATTTAAAAACTCCAGCCACGAATGGACGTTTATTGATTAATCCCGATTGGACTATTTTAGTAACGATTTACAATTAGCTATGATCGAATGATTCCCGAGTCCAGATTAATCCAATTTTGGTTTTCCATTTCTGTAGGACTATTGTTAATAATTGCCCAGAGATTGATAACGTGGTATTTAGCAAAACTTCTCTCTTATAACATGGGACCAGGATAAGAGGAGCAAAAAGTGGGTATACTGCTACTTCTACTGATCCCATCCGCGACAAGACTTTGTGTGATGAACACGAGTATTCGTTCTGAGCCTGGTTGTCAATTATCTATAGAAGTATGTATTTAGAAGTATATAAGTATGTTTATCAGTTATTTGGTTACCCTAGTACAAGTACTGCTTAGTTTGGAATCAAATGACCGTGTGTGAGTTGTCCAACAATATTATTTTTTTAACGTGCCTGATATTTAACAAATTTCTCCCTTATTACACGGGGCAAAAAATAAACAAGCAAAAAGTGGGTGTACTTCAAAACATATCTGCCTACACCTCCGAGTATAACAGAACAACAAAAATATAGCAAGTAAGGCGATTAACACACTGCCCCGCATCATGCTGCATATTGCGTGTCGACGCACCTACGCGCGTTCCTGCGGGAGTGCAGATCTGCATCATCGTGCGGGTCACGCGCGTAGGTGTGTTTTGTAGATTCACGCACGGCGGCTCTCATTTATTCGCCGTTCTCTGTGCTGGTCGTGCAGTACTGAGCATCACGATAGTCTTGATAAAAATCACGCGCGGCACTGCGGGATTCGGTGTGCCATACCTTGCGTTTCGCCCGCACCTACGCGCGTGGATGCATTTTCTGTGTGTTAGACTGTGCGTGTTTTCCATACAAACGGAGATACTTACAAGCAACGTTCGAACACGCATTCACGCGCTACGCTGCGTGGTGCGGGGCAGTGTGTTAATCGCCTTAATGAAAAAGCAGGTACACCTGTTGGACGCAGATAATAAAGTTTTCGTGGCTCAAATGAGGTGTTTTCTCCTCTCTCGTGGCTTTTTACGTAGCGAATGTTGTAATTAATCTTCCTGGTTACAAGACGCACTGAGATTTGATGGAGAGACTTAGAGAAAATACGAGACACCTTTGGAAGTAAGAATGTTTGTACCATAAAAAGAAGTTTGTCGTTTTTGATTTTCATAAACACACCAAATGTTTGAGTATAACTTCGTTGTAACTGATTTGCATGGTGGCTTTTTTATTTGGAAGTGAATAATTCCGAAATGATCTCATTGATCATGTGATAACGTGACAGAAAACGAAATTCTACGGAAGTGTTATTTTTCACGATCTCGACATTTTGGCTAATTTCAAAACACTGAAACTTTTTAAGATACAGTCAGCCTTTCGGATTGCGATCATTTGTGTGATCTACAAATTATTATTGATTCTATACATTTTATATTTTATTGCTGTAATTTGTGTTATTTACTACTTATACGAATATTTTTCTTCATAAGACATGTATTCGTCTACAAGTAAATACATTTACTACGGATAATAAAAAGCGTATCTTAATAAACAACTCAATAGATTTTTCAATCAAATACAAGCGAATCTAATAACTTTAGTTAATAAACAACTTATAAGACAAACTTTACATTTAATTGTCCGCACTCAGAAGTACCGAAATTCTCCAGACAAATAACTTTCAATGAAATTGTGAACCTCTTCAGAATATTTTAATTTAATTTGAGATGCCCCCCGAATGGGTAAAGTTCACGTTCCAATTATTTGGGATAAAGGGTAAATTACTCGATCGACTTTGACGGAAGAACTATGTATAATGTTTTGGATCATCTTTAATAGTTATTAATGGATTTAGAATGTAAAACTTGTTTCTTAGTCAGACAAAGTGCTAATAGGCTTTTCTAGTATGTATTTAAATGTTCTCAATTGTAGCATGGAGTTTGGTAATGTACCCGGTAATCGGTTTGAATCTTATAATGTGTGACTTATATCGTGTAAACGGTGAAAAAACTACTCACAAAACTTACGTTTATTTCTGGAATTGATCGTTGAAATCATTGACCATCTTTAATTGTAGATTTATCAATAAAGTATAGACATAGTTTAAGCCGTACAGTGTGTACCGCTTAAACTATGCCTAAACTACTATTTTAAACTTAGAAGTTTCGAGGATACGTTTTTGTTACTCTTTCAAGAAATAAAAATGCATTGCAGAAAGTTAAGTGCCAGTTTTGTAACTTGGATATCCTGGACAATATTCTTAGAGTCAGAATATTCTAACCTTAGATATCTGACCACACAGGAAAGTTGCAAGAAGATACTAGTGACAAAAAATAGTATGCCTAAAGTAACAGCACTTTGTGTCATAAGTAAGGGGAAACTTTACAAACACAAATCAGGGAATGAAACTAAAACAACAATCTTTTCACAATTACTTTACATATCGGCAAAACTATACCACCTTAACCATGGCACACCATGGCGCCACACGCTCCTTCAAAAAAACCTCCACGGAAAATTAGTCCTTAGTATTACTGCATTTCTTAAGTCTTAGAGCTTAAATTACCCCGAAACTTAGGGAACTTGTGTCATTTGGATACTAAGAACTGTCACGTAGGCTGTAATGTCACATGTTGGGGAATATGAAACAGCAATTTCTTATGAAAAAAATATTTTATGGAGGGTCAGGTAATTGCGTTTAGACGTGACGTGACGCCAGGTAAAACTTGGTACGAATTGACTTTTCGCCAAGTTGCCTTATCCTTTCCGATATTATAAATGTAAAAGTGTTTGTTTGTCATCCTTTTTCGTAAAAAATGACTGAACTGATTTGGATAACATTTGGCAGGGTTATAGTTTTTAAACCGGATAATGGTATGTAATACTTATTGTTTTAAAATCATCCCCTAAGTACGTTAAATAGGGGATGAAACATTTAATGCGGACGATGCCGTATGTGTTTGCATGTGTTTTGATACTCACAAAATAGACCAAGTTTTCTGACATTTTTTTGGTAAAGAGAGGTCGGAGTACGAGTTATTGGGTTTTTTCCAATTTTTGTCAGTATATTCTCAATTGCAACCCGGCGTTGCGTGCTCCGTATACGGCAAATGCTCACCCCTATTTCGTAGGTCCAAAAAATATAACGCCGAAACGTGGGTGTAGGAGCTTTTAAAATAATTATTTTGTGTACATGTTATTTGTTTAAGGATTTTGTCAGCTATTTTTATGTTTTATTGACTTAAGTACTAATAGAATTGGTTATAATAAAATAATAAAAATAATTTTTAAACATCATGGTGACTAGTCAAAAAATCTATTGTTAGATTACTACATAGAGTCCAAATTGCATCACATAATATTATTATGTTATTTCAGGCTATAAACCATGCTTATCTTCTCTATTACAAAGAAGGTTTTTGTTTTTTTACCCACGTCAAAACGGTTGATGCGATAGTTTTACAGGGAAGTTAAAAAAAGTACTTAGGTATCTACTAGCAACAGAAAAATACAATGTGGGCAAATCTACAGACCGCAGTTAGTCCACGTTATAACTACTTATATGCTATTTGTTTGGCAACGTCTATCAAAATCGGTAGAGTAATTTTTGAATGATTAAAAATCAAAACACACCCCTAACTTTCAAATGTATCACTAAAATTTTCAACTATCCCAGGGCTAAATATCATCAAAATTTGATTAATGATTTTGTCTCATTGAGAAACAAACATCCAGACATCCACACCTTTTAAGATTTTCCATTCACTTTTAGTTAGGTACATTCAATTTCAAGAATAATCGTACTACTAAATGTTTCACTATTACCGAACTAAATTGTACTTTAAACGAACGTTAATTTACGCTAAGCCGAGTCTTGTTAAAATTGCACTAGTCTCCGGTTTAATTCGTGCAAGCGTGCCTTAATCCGGTTTTAATTAAGCCTAGTTTAAGTAATTCAGTGCAATTTTGTCTAGAATAGTCTTGATAATTTGATTACTTTTGTGTTAATTGATGAGAGAAGAGAGAGAGAGAAGAGAGCATTTATTTCCTAAGTTTCTTAGCATTATGTTTGTATAATGTTCTGTTTGAAGTGACGTGACTATAAAAAGCCCTACTAATATAATAAATGTGAAATCAATTCCGTGTGTCCGTCGATCTAGCTCTTATTCGTGCCCAAACCACTGAACCAATTTTATGCAAAGGTAGTTTAGACCCGAGAAAAGACATACGATAGTCTTTATTCTACAAATCTCACGGGAACGAAAACCTGGCGGGATATAACTTATAAAATAAATCCACACGAGCAACGATATTTACAATTAAAATAAAACACAGTACATTACTTAGTTTCGAAATATTTGATAGATTTTTTAAAGACTGGACAGAATAGTTGCAAATTTTATATTGCAATCTGATTATTAATAGGTGGTGTTAGATTATCAAATAACTGGATCATTTAATTTGCAATATCAAAAAAAATACTCTAGATAGCTTACAACCCAGAGAAAAGAGACAAACAGAATAAACAAGGTTTCTGACAAAAACTAGTTACTTTGTGGTACATACATCTTTATATACAAAGTATATAAGAGCTTGTTATTATATCTATACATGTGTGTCTGTACTCTATTAACTGTTGAAAATTTATCACCGAGAAGCCATTTTGTTAAACGTTCATCGTGACAAATAGGCTGTATAATGAAGTAGGTGTTTTCCACTATTTATCTTCGAAGGAAACGAGGGCGGGAAAGGGCGGAAGTCCTTAAGGCATTACTTTTGGGAATATTCCGCTAATATCCGTTTATTAGGAGTCGATATTTGTTGTCACACTATTTAGGGTTTAACAGAATAGTTAATAGTTTCCAGTATTGACAATAAAGTGGTTTGGGTATTCGCTATTTGTAATTAGCCAACGGTTTGAAGTTCGTGTTGAAATTATGCGTGTATTTAAATATATATTGTCTCTTGCTTTATAGTAAAGTTCCTTGAATGGTTCTCAAAGAAACACAAAGTCACCAGCCTGCACTGTAAGCCTGGTAAACTGAACGCCCCTTTTTCAGTACACATTTGAAATAGAACATAATTTTTAGCTTTTTGCGTTATATTTCTTTGTTCTAAAATATAACATGTAAGCATAATAAAGCTTTGCCTATACTCGATCGAAAGTATTAAATAAACAATTATATCGAACTATAATTAAAATAATACAAAGCTACACACCACCAATAAGAAGTAGAATTTTGTTAGATCTTTCCATGCACAAGTAAACTTTCAGTTCTTTGTAAGTGCTAAAGCCAACACTTTAAACCGTATTTACAAAACTTTTAACCTTCAAAACGGAATTAAGTTCGCCAAATTGTTTATCTAAGTTCACTAGCTTTGTGCTTAGCGGTCGAAAGTGGTTCGTTTTTATCCTGAGACCAGTCAAGTGCAAATTGGATTCGTGCCCTCATTACCGGCTGGCATTTGCTTAGATTACTGCAGTGGGTAGCCTTCTTTGTTATCGTTTGATTAACGTTTAAATTCTAGGAAAAAATTGACGTTTTTTTGTACATTTTGCTCGGTACCCGTAGATGGTTTAGGTGTTTTTTTAAACGAGTTCTATTCGGTTTGTTTTTAATTCAACTGAATTGATTTTTACGTATGGTGATGGGTTTCGGCAACGGGACGCTTGAAAGAGCGTTGTTTTGTTTGTTATAAATAATAATGTACGAGTGATACCTCTTGTTTCACCATTTATATTGTTATTGTTGTGTAGGACTTATCCAATCAAAACTAAACAACAAAAAAAGTAGATATTCAGCTTAGATTTGTTAAAACGATACACAGTTAAGTTAACATTTTGTTAACTTCAACAAATGTTTACCTTACTAGATTTAGTAAACAATCTTTACTTCGCGACAGTAAAAAGTTTAACCTTCAAACTCAATTTTAAATTCAAATCTTTGTCTAATCTAAACTAACAAAGACTGAACATTCCTGAATTTTTAAGTAAAATCTTTTTACAGGATTGTCATAGACTAAGATTTAATATCATAAAAGCCTGGTATTGTAGTAATTACGATATGGGAGTTTCAGCTTTCAAACATCATCATACTTAACAGTGGACAGTTGACAAATTATCACGGCGCGGTTTAATTAACACATTCCATGATACTCATTAATTCTCTCAAAACATAACACCGACATAAATTTATATTATTTTAATTAAACATCGTTATTTGAACCACAGATTTCATGAATTCATTAAATGTTAATTGACTTTTTAGGTTTGTGTAATAATTGCCTAGCACCCCATTTCAAGTAAATGGATAAGCAAAGCAAGCTGTTTTCGTTTGAAACTGTTTTTTAAATACATTTGATCTAAGGGGAAGAAAGAAAATTGCTTCATTTATTGAATAATTATAATATCCAAAACTAATTATATTATCAGTACCGCGGTTCTAGATTCTATTGCATAGCGGCCGTTTGACCTGCAAAACTATTTAAAAAAAATTAATAATTTTACTGAAATGAGTGAGGAGGGCTAATCAGCTTTTCATAAATAAAAATGTCAATTTCAAGTAGTAGAAGAAAACCATCCACATATTTTTTTTTGTTAAAAGTTCGCATTTTGCCACAAAAAAGTTTGTAAAGTTTTTATATGCATAGCTATATTTATTTATAAATTAATTTAAGTATAATTTGATCTGAATATGAGCTCGACTATTATGAACAAAGTGCAGCAGTGAGTATTTTACGCGCCAGTATATCAGAACACCAACAACACATTAGAAATAACTAAATATTTAATGCTCTCTAAGTCTTAAGGCTCGTATTTGGGCAAATATTGCAGAATATTGAACCCCACACGTTTTAATAAATAATTTGTAACGTGTATGTGTTAGAGTTTCGTATAGGTAGATAAAGCTATTGTCGGTCTGGAAATCAAGTCACTTTAAATATTACTTGTCGTTACAAACTTTTGGTTTGGAGATATTACTCAGATACTGAGGTTTGTTTGTTGTATTGGGTTCTATACCCAGGTTGGTCAGTTATTTCTTATTTCTACATTGCACTTACATTTCCGTATTTATCTAGCAAGTATTGAAACAATACAGTTTATCAATCAAACGAAACTTCGTTTAAACCACGGTAAGACAATACACGTTATTGATTGTTTCAATATTACCGATTACATTTTTAATCACAAAATACAACCAACATCTTAAATTTATACTAAAAACAAATAATAAATGTTCCACAAGAATATTACTTTTAATTCAAGCCTCCCCGAAGGTTTGCGGTAATATCTCCATTGACAAAAAGCGCGATTATCTTCATGCCTTTTGTTACCTTCCCGTTCTATCTGCGGTGTTGATTTAGGTTTGTTTATTCATTATGACAATATATTTCAGTTCCTTGGTATATTAGGAATTGTTGCTTTATTTTAATAAGTTTCTTTTCAAGTGGTAATAGCTCTTGTAGTTGGGATTTCAAACTAAAGGCAAAAGTACGAATTACTTTTGAAAATTATGTGAGTATTAGAAAAAAAATATAAGTATAAGTACTTGTAGCCAGAGCTTATATTATTATATTGAATAGATTAGAAACATGAGAAAGATTTGAATGGGGCAAGGGAAGTTTGTAAAGATCGTAGGAAGTAGTGCACTTTAGTCTTCACCTACCTTTTTCAATGACATTACGAAGAAATCATTATCACTTGGTAGAGGTAACCTTGCGAGTCTAAAAAGTTACAAAACAGTTCTTTAGGAAATTCAAAGGAAAGAGACCCGTGCCTAGCAGAAGAACTGTTCTACAATTAACTCATTAACATCACTCGCTTATTGATATTTTAAAATAGCGTATTCTCTATCAGAATCTTGAAATAAACAGTCCTATCCAAAAATACCTTTACCACAGCTCCCCGTGTTCACGTAAACATTAGTTCCAAGGAGCCCAGTGGTCTTAAATCCACTGTTACGCATTTTATTACGACTAAGTCCTTCAAGCCCTCCGGGGACTTGAAGGCACAGAGCTTCCACAACTTTTTGTTAAGGGAATCCATTTGATAATTACGGTTCGAAACGAAGACAGTATTTTAAAGGCTTTATTTTAATTTGGTGACGATGGAAATGGGTTAGTTAATTAGGAATGTTATTTGGAAAAGATGTTGAATAAAAATACGAATTACTAGAGATTTTAGTTTGTACATGGCTATAGTGACAATTTGTCAAACTTTGTTTGTAGGTATGTGTTTGGTAAACTATATATGTGTGTAAATAAAATTGAAAATATTATTTTTAGTGTATCGTTATTTTAGTATTAGTATCCAAACAAGTTACTACCTATTTGTTAAATTACTGCTTACATGGTTCTTAGTCATTCATATTTTTAGCTTGGTTTTGAGTTCTGTTGTAAAAAAAACCTTAACCCTTGATAATAATTTATCTGGGTCAGACTGATTATAAGTAGTGATAATCAATAAATACCAACATATTAACGACAGACGACAGACGACAGTGCCTAAAACAAAATACTTTCTAGATAGTTTCAGACATTTATGTTAGTAAGTATCACTATCACACACTAAGTACCTTAACCCGGAAGCTATTTTCAGAAGTCTTTATCAATTCCGCAACATTATTACCGCGTGATAGTCATCAGTCTTTCTTCGCTTTCCCAGTGTCTTGCCAAACGATGTTTACAACAATATTTAATTAGAGATCGTCCTATTTAGAGCAGACTAAACAACTGTTACCGCGAACTATCGTTAAAAAAATAACATTTATCGCTTCTCTAAATTGCTATTCTTTGATTAGTAGTGTCATTGTAAAACACGAACAAGATGAAAAAGATCTACGATGTAGCAATGTCGAACGTTCTGTTTCATGAAGATACTTGAGATGATTGCGTGATTGTGTAAATTTTGGTATAAATTAACTAATACTGTAGAGGTAAATGCAAAAATTGGTAAAGATGGTTTGGTTACTCGCGTCACTACCGAATGGATTTTGCTATAATTGAGCACACTACAGGTGCTTGCTTACGGCAAAAGTGCCTAGAAAGAAAGGATGGTCTTTGTGTAGCGTGTAAATAGCTATGAATAATTGGCGTAGTTTTGTAATGCAAGTTGGATTAACACATACATTTTTTACCCATAGACACTTTCGACGAATGCGCGGCAAAATGCTAGGTCCAATGATAATATCATAGAGTACACTAAAGTCACATAAACCTCGCCATCTGTATATGCGAAGAAAATGCTCCTGTCTACCTTTTCATCAAGAACAAGTCTAATACTACAAAATGCAACGATTCTTCAGTTTTACAATCACAGCTAGCAATGGTTCTCATTTCCGTCACTTCCTTCACGACTGTATACTCAAGGAGTCTGTATGTATGTATGTATGTATGTATGGTTTATATCCTGAATCCGCTTGTCTCCCCTCTTTCCGCTTTAAGAAACGTTTCTGAACGTTATTTGCTCGGAAAATCTAGATAAGAAGCTAGATTTTCTTAGGATTTCAGATTTGTAAAGATGATTTGTCGGTAGATTTAACTTGAACTTTCGTGTAGTATGATAAATATTAAGATTGTATACCAATTTTCTATACGTAGTAATATTTCTCAGAGTTAAAAGCTGTATCTGTAAATACAATTGTGTGCAATAGACTATTAATGTACGAAACATCAAAATCCATTCAACAGTGTTTGCGTGAAAGACTCACAAATATCCATTTTTGACAACTTATGTATGTATATGCTGTAAACTATTTTTGGCCAACCTGATCGGTCACAAACCTAGCCAGACTGATCACTGATCAGCATGGTCAAAAGTAGTTTTCAGTGTTTTCATAGATTTTGCTAGTCATCAGTAGTTTCGACTGCGACACATATACAAGACAGAGTAAAAGACGTTAACATAAAATAAGATTTGAATGTTACGTAAAGTTAGGTAAGTCCTAGTAAAGTACTTTCGAACACCTAATAAATTGCTTACCACATTACTTACCACATTTCTAACATAATCCTTAAGTAAGCAAATAAATCATTATAGAACATAACTCCCGCAATCTAGATCCGCAATAAATAAGGGTTTTTACAACAATAAAATGAACAATATCCAATAACAACATGTCGAATGGAATAATGAGAAGACAAATGGTTTCCGTCCCAGGGATTTGGCAAATATTGGGATTTAGGATTGAATGAAAAAGGCTTGGGTTTAAATAAAATGGTTGTAAGAAAAATGGCTTTATAATGTAGAAATTATTGATATAAAAACGGTAATATAATTTGAGAACCCTTGTTTCTTAATTTATAATTAAGGTTTACTATTTGGTAGTAGAAGTGATAACTTGAACATTTTCAGGTTGCATGCTTTAAATTATCTCATTGGCTGTTCTCGCGTCTCATACCCAAATTCATCCCTTTTTGCTAAATATTTAAAGTAGTAAAAGTTTAAGCATCTTGTCTCTGAGCCCTTATGTTCTACTACCGCTGGCAAATCAATCAAAATCGGTGTAACGGTTTAGCCTTGAAAGTCTAAGAGATAGACTTTCGTATTTGCTATGACATTTTGAAAAGCTTGACGTTTCGGCGCTTGCTACACGGGAGGCGGCAAAAAGCTGACAAAAAAGTCTTAACACATTTATTTTCTTGACTTGAGGTATTTTTTACACTAACAAAAGTTTACTCCTCGGAGGAGCTCGTGGCTTAGTTTACAACAGCCGCACGGATCGATCTCTGAGGTTAAGCTACGCTTGCCGAGGTTGTTCCGTGGATGGGTGACCATCTTATACATATCGAGTTCCTCCGTGTTTCGGAAGGCACGTTAAATTGTGGGTCCCGGCTGTCATTTTCGAAGATCTTTGACAGTCGTTAACAGTAGTCAGAAGCTGGAAAGTCTGACAACCAGTCTTACCGAAGGGTATCGTGTTAATACCTAAGTAACTGGGTTGTGGAGGTCAGATAGGCAGTCGCTCCATGTAAAACACTGGTATCCAGCTACATCCGGTGAGACTGGAAGCCGACTCCAACATAGTTTGGAACAAAGGCTAAGCGAATATATAACAAAAGTTTACTCCGAAAACAATTAGTTCGACTGTATTGTAGTACAAATCAAAATTTCGTAGAACAATTTGACAAAACGTCAAAAACGAAAAATCCCTTTTCATTTGTAAGCTTGTTAAAACGTAAACTTTTTTCAGAAACTTCCAAAAAAAAAGCACTGAAATAATTATTAATTTGACACATTGCCCGACAAAGGTTCGTGGAAACGTTTTTTCAGAAAATATTTTTTCAGCGACCCGCGTCACTTTTCAGTTCAAATGTCAACCCCAATTGTAGAGTTGGGAGTTCGAAACTCGTTTGAGCTTATTCACTATACGTTTCATTAACTTTCGTTTTGTTTGGTTTCAATTTTAAAACGTTTGAGGTTGATTTTCAATTAAACTTAGAAAGAAAACAGCGTGTTTCTAAGGTTTCATAGCGAAGCGAAGCGAAGGCGTGGCGGTGGCGGAATCAATTGTATTTTAACTCGTTTTTGTATAACATTGTATTGAAACGACATAATAAAGTGCGGAGCGATTTTACGATTTGATTTCCCCTTTTTATTATGCGGGTATTTGTGGAAACGCAGTGAGGAAAGCTTGGTAGTAATTCAGAGAGAAAGCATTTAAATGATGTCCTATTACTGTCATGAATATATGTATGTTTGCGATGTAGCAAGTGAGGATGTTTTGTACGGATATCTGTTATGCATCTATATTAGCAAGCAAGAACTACTGAAACGATTTTGATAAACAGACAGATTGTTCATTACAGAAAACGTTACGCATCTATATTAGAAAGCAAAAACTGAAACGATTTTGATGAATAATTTACGACTGAAATATTTTCCCTCCTTTTTGCACAGTCCCTTAAAGCTCTGAAGTTGCAGACAGAAGCCAGTTAAAAAACAAATATACAAGTCATTATGTAACCCAAGATTCGAACCCAAAACTTTTTTCCAGTCGCACAAACTACCAATGCGGTGTAATAGAGTGTCAAATTACCGTATTTTGACCCTTGTTACTAATTAAATAGTTGAAGCAAATTAAGCCGTGACTATTTCTCAGCGGCACGACGCTCACGACCGGATTTCGTTACAATTGGTTTGTGTTTATTACTTTCTTCTTTACGAAAGGATATAAGTCCTTTCGTAAAATATATAAGGATAGGAATAAATAAGGTTTACGAAAATAAATCTGATTGTGAATAATATGTTATGTTAATAGTTGTAAAATAAACAGTTCTTTTAATATATCATTATTTTTCTAAATTATTTGTCTTTTTGTAACAACAGTCGTGATTGTAGGTAACATCGAAGCGGCGGAAATCAAATAGATATTTTTCTAAATAAGGACATAGGCAGCTCCTTAAATCGTAAGCTAGCAAAAAGTAAAAAATCCCAATAGTTTTTTTACTGCGACAAAAGTTATTCTCTCATTAAAAGAATTCTTATATCACTTTGTTCTACTCGGAAATCGACACCTCGTAATTTGCAGTCACACTACCGCTCAGACCACAAAAACATTGACTTTATAAACAAAAGCTCCCCAGTAAGGTAACCGCACTTAAATTGCTTGCTACACGTAACCTGATAACCAAATTTTAGGCTAAACTTCTCCTAATACGGTCCTTAGCGTCACGTCGTCAGATTAACACCCCTAGCTATCTTAACCCGCAAGATAAAATAAGGATTAGTAAAGAAATACTTTTCGCCGCACTGAATGAATTTGAAATCTAGGCAATAATAATAATATGACCTTAAGTATCAGATAACTTATTACGAGAAATTTAAATAGTTATTTTTATACATTTGCTGTCATTTTACGGATAAGTTATCCCACAATTTATCCATAAACCGTAAAACTGCCGCCTTAATAGTCCTGGAAGCAGTGATAGTTGAGTGACATAACAATTTACCTTCCACCGGAGTTTGGCTTCGAAAAGTTGCAAAAAAAAAATTTTTTAAACCTATTTCTAAGCGCGAAAAAGTATACTTATAGTCTCAGAGTTATTTACCTGTTAATCAGCACATGACCAGCGTGGTGGAATCGCGGTCTAACCCGTTTCTCATTCCGGGAAAACGCGTAAATGGGTATTACAATATTAGTATATTTGAAACTTCAAATCATTGAAATAAGCTTGAGTTGTGTTCTAAATACACACTACTCCTAAATGTGAATCGTAGACCACAATATATTTATACAATAACAATAAATAAATACACAATAAATATATAATTTAACGTTGTTTACTCAATAATACATATAAGAAACGTGTGAGCACTTAAAACGTGCGACCGCGGGGATAAATATTTGCGTGGCGCCTCTCTGCCAAATACACGAAATTTACGCTTTAATGTGATTCATTGAATGGCAAGTCTTTTGCAACTGACGTACACGTCGACCTTGAAACGCAATGAAAACTCAACTGAAATAATAATGATATGTTTCATATAATGATGTTGTCTTTGGGGAATCTTTGTGAGTAACGTTTCCTCTTAAATAGGAATAATGGAATGCCTGATCTGAGATGCCACTTACAATCCGTATATGTTTGTTACTGTTTGCTCAAAAAATTTAAATTTTAAGTTTGTTAGTGTCTTTAAATTGAAATGAGTGAATCGGTAGCGTTATAGATTTTATCCCGGAGGACTTATACTAACGAAAAAATATCAATCTAAGCGGGATGGGAGTCATCACTTTAATATGAATTTAGGTACCTCGTCATTTGCATTGAGAGTTCTTTAAAGAGACCTTACAGGTCTGGGTTTTTAACCAACATGCTTTTGGCTAAATATAAACCTTGCCAAGCAGTAACTAGATGGGAACTCTTATTCAAAAAATATCCCTGTGATTATATCTAAGATCTAACTGCCAAACACTCAGTACAAAAAAATACAGACACCAAAATTTTGTTATCACAACAGAACAGTCGAAATCTTTCAACATTTTTATCGAAATATTATCCAAATTTCTTCAACAATGAAACTCGAATAGCAATATAAGTTTAAGCATCTTTTAACATGAACTGTTGGGAAACTCATTATAAGTTTTTTTTTCACGTGGCAGGCAATCTTGGGGAAATCTTTGGACCTTAATAAAGGGTCACACATAGATCCTTTTTCTCGTATCGCCGTCGTGGGACCCCGCATGTAGTGATAACATACCGTGCCGGACTATAAATGAGATTCCATTTCGAAATTTTCATACTTTTCTTCACAAAATTTTCCGAAATAGGTTTTGTTCTTTTTAGGTTATTGTATGATTTTATTCTGTGATATTGGAAGGTTTTTATTGACGGTCATGCGATTGGTGTGAGGGAGATCTTGATTGCAACAATTTAAATAAATTGCTATTGACGCTCGCTATTAACGTAAGCACGTACTTTACTAAAACACCCCTGCACATCGCTTTGGTTCAGTCGATATATGCCTGGTAGCCAATTTGTTAATAGCCCTTCAATTGCAAAATAATCCATATTCAACCATGTAGAAATAAGAGTCCCGTGGGCTAGTTTTACTTCTGATGCAATAATATCATTGTGTCCTGCGAAATCATGTATCACTGTGTACCTGAAATTAGGTAATAGACACGCAACCTGAAAGTTAACATTCATCGATAAAGTAATTTCCAAAAGGACACATCCGTCATTTAACAACAAAAGACATACACCCTTCCGAAAATTGCATAATTAATTACATTACTGTTTATTACTGTTCATAATTTACTCAAAACATGATTCATATTCCGTCTGTTTCGTTATCGCGAAGTCCACTAAATTTGCTTTTATTCTTATCAGTGAACGTGCCATTAAGAATGGCAGTAGCAATATTTTGCAAAATCCCCCGGCATCCCAAGACATCCCTCGGCATCCCCTAGCATCCCCTCTTGAACGGCAAGAAATAATGTGCCGTATTAAGCGTCTTTATTGCTACGTTTTCTGATGAAACGGCTGCTATATTCAATTCATCTTGGATAATGATATCTTCACCACAGTTATTGTGGAACTACGTGGTACAAGGATTTCTTTAAGTTTTATTTTAAAGCATTTTATCCTAGAGTATATCACAAAATTACCATTAATTTATTTTCCGTGCTTTGTATATTTTATGAATTTGGATGTAACTTTACCCAGGTATTTTCTTAAAGAAAGTAACGATAAGTGTGGTAATTATAGAATAAGCTCTGCTAAAATCGAAACTGAGGGGTGATGGCAGTTTACTACTATCGACAACCGACTAATTTGGCATGGAAATATAACTACCCGATAGTACGTGTAGTAAAAACAGCTCCTTGTAAATTACATGCTGTTGTCCAAAGATATTTATTTTATTTAACTACATCAATTTTCTTTCATGACCATTAATTTGAAATAAATTGCCCACTGTAACCAACAATTGGTTAGTCTAGAGAGACTATCAATAGACCATTAGACCACCCGGTGTTATCCAATTTAGTCTGTATTCATGTTATTTCTAAGAATCGCTAGGTATTTTAATAAATTCTATCGTACTATATACTCTTCAATATTTCATTTTACGTACAGTATTTACTGAATAAAGAGTCAAAGATTTTATTTTCTATGCGTGGCCATTTACTTTACGTAAGTGGCTGATCCAATATGCAGTTTTAACCTCCGGTTTTTAGGTACATTTAGCGGTAGTTTATCTATTCAATAGCGTTTAATCTCATCTAAAACAATCGCTATTGAATAGATAAACTACCGCTAAATGTACTCATAAACCGGCGGTTAGTAATGTTTAAACTATACACATAAATATTTTATTATTATTTAGCACACTGTGCCGTAGCAGTGTAATCTAAGTTAATAAGTTGAAATATATAATATTCAGACATAATATGGCTATAAAGCAAACAGATATACCCGTCTAAGAGTCAAAGTCGACGGTCGTGTATCCGCGATATTTTTCACTCTAATTGTTAAAAAATATCCATCAACTAGGTATCTTTTGCGGCCAAAAAGTTCTACGTCTGCAATAGCCGTTACACAGTTTAGTCCCTCGCGGACTAGCCAGTGAAATATAAAACGGTTCCGGGTTATTTATTGAGGACTTTACACGAAAAGTTTATCAATTGTTTTAGTTCAGTTTCCTTGTATGTATTTTGTAAAGCTGTTTAGTTGCACGTGTGGTTTGGAATTTTATTGGTTCGATTACAAATAAATAGTTTTTTTACGTGATCGGCAGATAGATTATTTTTATAGCATAAAGTTGACATGGACTAATTAACAGACGAATTAACCTTGATTTGCTTGACATATCGGTACATTTTAATGCGGTAAAATAATCACGGAAATCATTTTAAAACCAGTCTTACACCTTATTAATAAGCGTTGGATAACCTACACGACAGATAAATTAAAATGTATGAAAAACGTTATCAAAATACCATCTCATAAGCCACCCAATACTTATTTAGAACAAAAACAGAAATGGTGACACTATTAGCTCAATTTTCTTCTACAGTCGGTACTATCGAGTATCGAGAGTTTGACATTTAAATATACTGTCAAAATAGTTCTTACGGAGCCCGCTAGAGGCGCTTAACAGATTGACGTGTAAATTTATCGATAGCTAGCCGTTCGTAGTCGATAGCAGTAGAAAATCGAGCTACAGTCCCAAAAACGTTTTAAATTTTCATCTACGAAACTATGACGTCACAGTTTTTAACGAGATTATTTAGCAATGTGGGGCCAATCTAAAAGGGATCAGTGTTCCACGGCTGAGTGAACCACTGTGCCTCTGTAACGAGATGTGGGCTCGCATTATAATGAAACCTATTTTGCTCAACAATTCAATTATGGCTAACAATTATGGAGTATATTAGCTGGACGTTTTTTTTAATAACGCAATAAAGCTGCATTTTTTTTCGTTTCAGTATTAATTATGTGTATTTTTATTTTATATGATATTCGTTTGTTTTTTTTTGTTTTGAGACTCGCTCAAACTTCAAAAGATAAACATATTCATATTGCTATAGTTTTAAAGATAGATATACTTATTTAAGTAATGTTATCATCACTCCTCCACTAATTGCGCTTTACCGGGCACGTTACGGCTTCTTTTGAGAAATATTCTAATAAAGATTAAAAATATTATCACCACAGAAACAGTCTTCACGTAACATAAATGCTTAAAGATTCCTTAGGTTAAACTTATACTTTTACCTTATAAAACGTTAAAAAGTGCCATAAAAACGCCATTTGAGTGACACTCGATTTTTCAATAATAGTTTTCAATACCTAAACTTTAGCTTCAAAATTGAATTCTGCCATTAAACTAATATTATCCAATGGTCAATACTTGATATATATTCTATAACGGGAGTGCTATACTGACGCTAAATTGGCGCAGTCAAATAGAAGGACCCTACACTATGCGTCTACGTGTCACGAATACTGGACGCCACTTCACTTAGAAATACTCGGGTGACCATGGCTTCAAACTAAATGGAAACTTAACGACTGATTATTAAATAGTTATTAAAAAATACTTACATACGAAAAGTCAAGGCTTTTTCCCATAGAGAAAAGGCAGGCAGAGACCAGAGACCACCACTTAGTACGATCTTTACTTTGCTTCATTGACATCCATAAATCTTGAAAACAATGTTATATGGAAAGTGATTACTGCCATTAACTAGTTTCAAATTATCAATTTTTCGAGTAAATTCTTTATACCTAACTCTCAAAATCGAATCCATACAATAATACCACGGGGTCAATTAGTTTATACGGCAAACTTGATTTTGTAGCATCTGGTATTAGATTTTAATTATACTAGTAACCCGCGTAGTATTATAAACGGAATAAACTAAAATATTTAGAAAAAAATAAGCTAAGAAGCCAACAGAAGGAAATTTGTAAGGGATTCAATGGCAACACTTTTTTGTCGTACAAATAAAAACAGAAAATTCAGAATTTAAACCAAACCTTCTCTTTTCCAAAGTCAGTTAAAAATGCACTCGATTTCGTGGCAATTTCGAAACTAATTTTTAGTAACTCGTCTTATTTCTTGACTATAATGTGGATTTGATCAAACAAAATCAAACCTACTACGAATAACAAATAACAATAGTCGACCTCAATACCAAACCACGGATTTCCTTTGTATACGTTATTCAAATAAAAAAGGAATATGTCAACATCTTTATCGCGAATGTATTATACATAAGTTTGGAGCAAATACTTGTAGTTTATATATAACTAGCTGACCCGCGCAACTTCGCTTGCGTCCTATAAGGGAGAATGGGTGAAATTTTTCCCCGTTTTTGTAACATTAATTACTGGTACTCTGCTCCTTTTGGTCGTAGCGTGATGATATATAGCCTATGTCCTTTCTCGGGTATCAAAATATCTCCATACCAAATTTCATGCAAATTGGTTCGGTAGTTAAGGCGTGATTGAGTAGCAGACAGACAGACAGGGTTACTTTTGCATTTATAATATTAGTATGGAGTATGGAGGATTTATGTACTTCCAGTCAACACGGTTTTATAATAATTTTATATAAACAAAGCCATTCAACGTTTTGATTTTGTAATAACAAACCCTTGCTGATTAATAAGGGTTGTGAAATCCCATGGAAGGCTTGAAATACGGGGTTTTTTAGAAATGTTTTTTAATCAATTTATTTAGCGGGTTTTTTGTTGTTTTGCTTTTTTTTGAAAGTGATAAAACACAATGTTTGTACCTAGTAATATTATCAAAATTCAAATTCAAATTCAAAATTATTTATTGCAACAAACATCGTTCAGAGTTCCTATTTATAATACAGTTTCACATATTTGGCCGTTATAGGGACGCTGCCCCCGCCGCCGCGGCCGGCCCGTACCGTGCCGCAATACTAATATCGTGATATCTCCTAAACTATATGTCTAAATAACACACTGTAAACTGCAAAAATAATCTAAATTAAATGCTCGTGATGATGAACTTACTTATTTTGATAAGGATATATGTATTATTGGTTATATCACCAGTTAAACATCACCCAACGAATTAAATGTTTTTTTAATACAGAAAAGTAGTTTTTGTGACTTAAATAAAAAAGCTGGATATATGTCATCGCGGACTTTTTTGTAGAACTAATAAAGACCAATGTTTTTGCTATACATTGTTCTTACTTGTATCCAACGGTATAAGCGGCGCACGCACAAATGCAATCTTCAATTAGATTTTTTTTCTGACTTCTTGGTCATAAATCGCTATAACTCAGCTAATATAGTTTCAATGTATTTCAATTATATATAAAAACCTGTCAGAGAAAATACTCTTTCTATTAGTGAAAACCGCATCAAAATCCGTTGCGTAGTTTTAAAGTTTTATGCATACGAAGGGACTACAGACAAAATGGGCGACTTTGTTTTATACTATGTAGTGACTAGAGGCCGCTCGCGACTTCGTCCGCGTGGAAACCCTTCCCGTGTCAATCCCTCGGGAACTTCGGGATAAATAACCTATGTGTTATTCTGGGTCTTCAGCTACCGATCTATCAAATTTCATAGTAATCGGTTTAGTAGTATTTGCGTGAAAGAGTAACAAACATCCATACGTACAGCTGAAGACCCAGAAAACACATAGGCTACTTTTTATTCTGGAGTTCCCTTGGGATCGGGATTTACACGGGAAGAGTTTCCGCACGACGTTGCAGACGGCCGCTAGTCTAATTCAAATTAGAAAAAAAACCAAAAGCACTACGCCCGATGCGGGAATCGAACCCTAGACCTCAAGTTAATACACTACCGATTGCGCCATAGAGTAAAATAACTTAGTCTCATATCTCAGTATACAATCATGGTTACTCTATTTCCTTTTATGTGTGTGAAAACTGGTGCATGTGTGTGTAAAGAGAATCGATTTGATTGGTTCAATTTGATTTTGGCAATTGTTTTAACAATATAAAAGGGTTTTGTTGTAGACTGAAGAAATTGCTACTTAGCACTTTATGATAAAAGATGTCCTTTTCTTTGTGCTTAGTTGTCCATTTTTATAAGACCAATTTCTGCCCGTGATTTCGTTCGCGTATTGAAATTTCTTCAGTAAAAAGTACTCCCACGCAAGTGGTTGCAGGTTCGAACCTGAGGCGACACACCCATGTCTTTTCGAAGTTATTTGTGTATTAGAAACAATTATCACTTGCTCTAACGGTGATGGAAAACATCGTGATGGAACCTTGCATGTCTAAAATGTGTTAAATACATTTATACAGAGTCCTTAACCCGCACTGGCCAGCGTGGTGGACTCAAGGCCTAACCCCCTCGTTTGGGAGGAGACCCTTGCCCTGCAGTGGGACAGTAATGGCTTAAAAAAAATATTATGTCATAATTAGCAGTATAACTTTGTAATTTGCAAGAACATTCGACATTCTCAAAACTGTTATAACAGCCTTTATTCATGTTTGTCTTTATTAATATACGTGTTAATTAAGTGATATTTTCCGGGCGGAAGTATTTACGTGACGTCATGAGCACAGATCCTTTGTGAGGCGTTGAACGGAAATGTTATTAACATCCATTATTCTATTAAAATTCATTTCCCGTAAGCATTCCCGCAAAGTACCGTCAGCAGAATATTGAACCTACGTAATGCACCGCGCAGTGGGCGGAAAATGCATAATTATTGCATTGATTGTTGAACATAATATATGTATGCTTATTTCTGTAATACAATAAATAAAATATCTATTTGAAAAGTTTATGAGGAAATTGATTTCACATTAAGTGGACCACCTTGGCTTTGCTAGTGTTTCCGTCCGTCTGGGATAATGTTCTTTTCATATGCTAAAGGATTTATAAGAATACGTTCTGCAGTTTCCTACAGAACCGCTTAGACACCCACAACTCACAAAGTTGTCGCTTTTGTTATATTATATCTTAACATAAGTAACTATTTACATTTTAATATATGTAGATTTTTTCTATGAAAATAATAGGGTGTTTTTTAATAAAAATAAGGTATGTAACCTTTAGAATTTTCACAGTGCATAAGCCTCGTTGTGAAAATAATGTGTACCTATTATCATGATAGTTTAATTGATCTAATTTTTATTTTTCTTTATTTTCAGGTAAGTCACACTCACAACACGTTTCAAACGAAAACGGCTAGAAAAGACGCAGTAAGTAGAACATAAAATCAAAAACTAATATCAATTTATCTGCTAACCGTACTTAATAAAACGCGAAGAACAAAAAACTTGTCCCTTTGACTGTTTCCGCAATAAAAGCCAACTTTGTGAATATAAACGGCAATAAAATTACGTTGCAGACCGTACAATGAGACAACCACGAACATTTTCAATTAATTACATCGAATTGTGGTTTATTTATGAATTTTTTCTCAAGTACCCTCTTTTTAAAAGTCGGATGAATTTTCGACGTAGCGTTTCTTTAAGGACAGAAAATAATTGTTTGTTTATGAGATATAGATATATCTTGCTTCTTGCCGCGACTTCGTCCACTCAAAGTTATCGATGTAAAATGTATTTTTGTGATAATCCACGTTTCATCGAAATGATTCAGAAGTGTTTTCGTGACCGAGTTATATATTCTTCGTATTTTTTCTTTATTAAAAAAACATTCCCGCACTAAGAATTGCACTTGTTTTGCGGGGACTTTTACAAGCATACAAACTACAACCAGATCCGAAACAATTATTTGTGGATCGCAATAAACACAAAAATATTATAACATATTTTATTGTTTGTCTATTTTTTACAGCATTTATATCTGTTTGGGCAATGTCCCGGCATTTGTATTATCTATGATTAAAAACTTACAAACAACTATTTTGTTTTTAACAATAGCCAACTAGTAAATGGGCAACTAGCCAAGACTCTTTTATTCTAAAGGGGTACAATGTATTTACAAACTAATTTAACTATTTCATCGTATACATGTATAAAGTGCTGTTTTCCAAACATTTAATTGACTATATAATATAATGGTCATTGGTCAAAGGCCATTTAATGAATCAATCTTAAAACATTGTGTTTTGGGATGCTTTTTTTGATCTCTGCCTACCTCTTTCGGGAAAAGACGTGATTTTATGTATATGCTTTTGTATCAAGTACAGAAAAATTTAAAATACATATGTATACAAGTTCAATATATAAAAGAAACAGTTTAGTTGTTTCGGAGGTGATCTCCTTAAAAGCGAACATGCAAAGAAACTTAATCATGACTTGCAAATATATGTAACTAAATTAAATAATAATCATGTTAATTTCTCCGTTTTATACCAAGGTATTGTTTCATTCCCGTGTTGCGGTAACACAGGCTTGCGGTCGCCGAAACATCCCTGAAGCTATAATATAGTTATATATATACGATATTCTGTTGTTGTATTGGTGACCCAGATCACCACATCCAAATTTTGGTCGCTCGCGGTGTTGTAGCGTAATCTTTATATATATAATTTTTCTGTAAGTGTGTATGTCACTGAACTTCTCTTAAACGACTGGACTGATTTTGATGAAATTTGTTGTGTGTGTTCAAGGGGATCTGAGAATGGTTTAGATTATTAAAAAAAAGTTAAAATATTCAAATTAAAGACGTGTAGACAGGACAACGTCTGTCGGCTCCGCTAGTTCTGTATAATCTGTACTGTCGAGTATCGAGAGTTTGACATTTAGAATGTACTGCCAAAATCGTTCCTACGACGCCCGTCAGAGGCGCTGATCAGATTTTCGTACGCAATTTCTCGATGACAAGCCGGTTGTCGGTAGACGATAGTAGTAGAAAATCGAGCTACATCTCACCATATTTAGTGTAGGTATAAGGTGACCATACGACCCGCTTTCAGACTCATTGAAAACAAAAATGTCCTGCTATAGAGTAAGTTCCTTTGATGGTTTTGTATGGCGGTAGAGCTTGAAGACTAAAATCGTTGATTATTATCGAAGATTTGCATAGCCTTGTCTACGGACGGCGGTTTAAGGAAAATACGTCCCACTTTCCAGCGGGCTAAGTTCTGTTTACAACTAGTGTACGTCGAATTGATGGTCACAATTCAGTATATTGCTGCTTTGACGTAACGTGACAATCACTATAATCAGATGAAGACAACAATGTACCGCGTAGTGGCTTTCAAATAGTTGTCAACTTAGTTTCATAGACTCCCAGGTATGAAATGTGTTCTCTTTTATTTAAGTGACGACAATTTAAAATGCTTCTATGGCATAAACACTAAACCTATTATGATGAAATTTAGCTTAGAGACACTAAAAAAAAACCCATCAAAAACTGGGACAAAAAGAAACCTTGTTTTTCAAAAAATCACCCCTGAAATAGAATACGCGCGTCATTCAGTGATGAAATATAATATTTTCTCTCTGATTGTCGTCCAAAGCTTTCACCGTATAAATGGAATTGCCAACGTAATTATTCCTATTACGTTGAATCAGATGGACTAATGCACATCAAAATTTAATTTGGAATTCCTCTTGAGATTTCTTTATTATAATTTATCTTTGAGAAGCACTAAAATTGCTTCGATACACTTCTCTTGAGAGTAAGTGCTATTGTTTATTTTTGAAAATAAGTTTTAGCCACTTTTCTGGGAGAAAAGAAAAGTGTATGTGTGTGTAAAATATACAGAAATTCGTTACAGTTGATCTAGCTTTCGATCACATAGTTTTAAGATAGAACTGAGATTATTTTATACAAGACTCTTGATTGTTTGTACAAATAGTGAAATTGGAAGGTATAGAAAACAAAAAGCAATTAAAAAAAAGGTCGTTGTTGAAGTTTCAGTGATAAAACAAAAATAATAATTTCTACTGTGTAGCGTGTCTTAATTATATTTAAGTTCAATTTAGGTAATAAAACAAGAACAATGAATAATATGTACTGTGTAGTACGCATATTCATTATATTCAAATCATGTATGTTTTAACAGTCTACCTATACTAATACAAGGTACTACTTTAGTGCCCACACTGCCCTCAGTCAAAGCATTGCAGAGTACACAGTACACAGGACAGCTGTACATATAGGTACTCAAGTACACAACAGTACATATATGTATTATGTATGTACGTTTCAAGGGTTACTTGACTTCGAACCTGGCCTCTTCACACTATTGAGTTTCACAAGGGGGACGGCAGAATTGCCAATTCAATTACGTTGAGATATTTTGTGGTTGGCTGCTCGATGTATAAATGATTAGATATAAAAGTAAATAATACAGTAATAAAAACAGTATTTTTAAGATAATTTCAACCGCTCTATATCCTACAATTTCATACGGACGTTTGTTACTCTTTCTCTCATTTAAAACGCCTAAATGTTTTTTGATAAAATACGCAGATACTTTATAGCCTAGATTCCTAGATAGATGGAAAACTTTTTAGTTTATGTAATATTTATATGTAGGCGAAGTAACAGGCAAAACAAGTTTATTTAAACAAATAGATTTTTTATCTGGTACTATATGACAAGGAGTATGGATGTGAATAAGGCAAGGGCAGTTTGTAACGATCAAACTAAGCGGTGTTCTTGGGTCTCTGCCTACCCCTGTGGGATAAATATATGTAGGATGTATATATTATGTATGTATGTATGTTTGTATGTGTGTATGTAACTATTTCTTTAGTTACTAGTTACTACAACAGAAAAACACGAATAACTTTATTTATTTTTCCAAACTACACTGTTTCAAGTTTGTGAAAACATTGTAAAGTTCTATTTATGTGTGTAGTTTTAAATACCTACGTTTCCTGTGTACGCTAGTTTGGCTATTAATAAAATGTACACGTGTGCTTTTTACAATGTAGAATAGCAACGCAAATGTGCTACTTTTTGTGGGTTAGTGTGTATTCTACGCGCCATATAACTATGTGTCTGTGAATATAGCAACAAGCTACTAATCTGAAGGCATTATATTATATAATGTTCAAACATGTAAAGTCGAATCACGGTTACTGTATCTTAATAATTGTAACGACTATTATAAGTGTCAATATTTGACCTAAATGAATAAATGATTTGATTTTGATCAGTCAGTGGAATTATGACTCCGAAATTAATGAGGCGATAAGATTTTTTTCTTAATGCTCTTGGGGTTGAAAGTTTTCTGATCCATCATTTATGAAGATGTTTTGCGTTTGAGTACAATCAACTAATTTCACTCAAAACCACAAACAATTACAAGAAAATTAGTAACCCTTGTACTTCTGCAGCTGACGGTAGCTTGTTTGATACAGCATTTTTTTTTAAATAAGATAAAATTTATTTAAAATCTCTATAAATCATGCCTGCTGAGGTTCTCAACTAAATAGTCATACCATATAAGTTGGTAAACGTATTTCTAGAAATTCCTATTTGATTTTCCACAGTTCGAGTTTTGCACACACACAACTGCAAACGTACAAATAATATTTTGTAGTTGAAAGCGGAACAATCACACACAATTTCCTGCTATTGTAAGCTTCGTATTGTGTGCTTACAATGTTTGATCTAAACGTATTGCACTATACAAACCGCTTTACGACTGACCTGTATGATTAACTATACTCTACGCTATTGCATTTGAAAATATGACATTTATAATTTTGCTTGAATTCTTTATTTCTTAAGAAATACGCTTGGAGATCTTTTGAGTGATTTCTTTTGCACACCTATTATGGACAACCATGAGGAAATTTTGTATTAAAAACAAATAAATAGTGTCTTTGACGTAGTCTACAAAAATTTAAAGTAATGTTTATGTAGGCTTCTCGATATCACAATCCTATACAAAAAATGTTGACAGCTACTCGATGCTCGTTTGTTACTAGCTGATAGTGTTAGCAAATCGTCTCTGTGTAGAGCAATTTCTTAATTTTTATACTCTATTGACCCGAAAGATGTAATAGTAGTTAAATAAAAACCTAGATTTTCATACCGACGTTTGTTACTCTTTTTTTCAAAACTAAATGTATTCTGATAAAATTTGGTACTCGCATAGTTTAAATCCTAGATTCTTAGACAGGTGGAATACTTTTTAGTTTACGAAACATTTTCATGCAGGTGAAGCGAAGTGAAATATTGTATAAAAACTGATTTGCTAGTCCGGTATTTGTAAACGCACCAGGTAATTCAGCAAATATGTATATCATTAGGTTTACCCCCTTTCCACTGTATTATTATATAGGGTATTAAACATATTAAAAAAATATGAATATGTTTCACCATAAGCATCCTACACCGAAATTTCGCCGAAATCTCGTCCACAGACTGCGTGTTTCAGATAAGTAGTTAAGTATAAAAGTTACCAAGTAAGTAAGGCTTAAGTCACGCCTCTGTTGGGTGATATACGACGTTTTGGATCCCACTTCACTGGAGGCTTTGCTGTTCTTAACAGATTAGCTATAAGGTTGATTTAGGCAAGTGAGGTTTGTTTGGAATACACTTTTTAGAATATAAAAACATACATCTTTAATCTGATACTAGTTTATGCCCACGATTTTGTTTACTTCACAATTTTTACCTCTCGCGTACTAAGTTTTTTGTTTAATCTTAAGTCTTAAATTATCGCCCTTATTTTATTACAAATCAAAACCAGTTAAAGCTAATATGATAAAGAACGTAACAGTCAAACTGACTTTCTCCTTCACAAATTCATGTATTAGTAAAGTAATATCAATTTACAAGTATTCCACTGATGCACTGCTGAAAAACGGTCTCCTTAAAAAACAAATGAGATTTAGAATACCATTTACTACAACAAAAAAAGCGGATCTGTAGCGCTATTCTGTACAGTCGGGACTGTCGAGTATCGAAAGTTTCACATTTAGAATGTACTGCCAAAATAGTTCTTACGACGCCCATCAGAGGCGCTGATCAGATTTTCATACAACATTTCTCGATGACAAGCCGGTTGTCGGGAGTTGATAGTAGTAGAGAATTAAGCTACAGAGGGCATTCCCTAGAAAAACAATTAATAGTCAATATGCCCGATAAACTCGCAAAATGTTATAATTTTAATCAGCCATTACCCATGCTTTTAATAATGGCTGCGGCTGCATGGCACTTAGACACCATTAAATCATGAAATGATAATTAAAATTAATTAATGTTTGCGGTGTTGTGGAACTTTCAGCTTTAAGCCCCGGCCATATTTAATGTGTTTGTTTTCCTTTCCTACATGTGAAAATGGCTTGACCGATTTTAATAAAACTTGGTAGAGTGATAAAAATATGACAAAGGATATATCTTATAAAATATCAAGCCAGCTAGTATCGGATGGTTATTAAGAATAAATATATTACGTTTTATAACTTTTAAACATTTGCGTTGCGTGGGAAATAAATACGGGGCATGGAGGTAAACTGCACAAAATTTTAAGATAACTTAATTCACGGGAAATGAATTCCTGTACTCTAATATGCATATAAATGTCTGTTAATTCTCACAAATGTAGCCCTATTTATTCCGTCAAAACCCTTATAAAGTAGTCACTTCTTAACATTTCATAGTAACAAACATGTCTATTAATCTCAATGGACCCACGTCAATCCGACTTGAATATTTGAATACATCACCTGTTGAAACGATTCGGGTGACTTCGGATATTTCCGCTAACATTCGGATAAATAACATTACTCTTTTATATAGTTTGACATGAATATTTTAGTTTGATTTAGTTGTACGGTGTTTTTTTTTATACTGTTTGACTGTGGTAGGCCTATGGGTGGGCATAGCTTGATTGAATTTTTAGTTTTTAAAACCTTGGACCCGTGTAATAGCAAGCCATTTGCCAGATACCAGATATGTGACCGAACAACGGGTAGGTTAGGATTATATGATATGATAATTAAGCTTATTAATATTTGATGGCTTAAATTGTTAATTTATTATATTTCGGACTGATTTTTTTAGATAACCGATTCGCAATTTAGTAATTGACATATTTTGTTTGATAAAAAATAGATTTTATCCATTAACCAGCTCGGTGTATAGCGGGATCCTATATTAGACATTTTAATCGCTGAAAGTAATTAGTCCTTGCGAAATACGCTACACGTTACAACGTTTTTTTTTGTACAAAATTTGTAGATAGCTACTTGGTACTCGATAGCCGATAATAGTAGAAAATTATTTCGCTTGGACAGAGGCAGTCTACAAAGTAGCTTTTAAAACCTGCCAATAATACACTATTCAGCCTTCTAGTTTTCTTTCTACAATAGCCTGAACGAGGAACGAACAATTTAGCGCCATTACAGCAATGGCCGTCTTTTGTTCGACGCGACAATGAGTTCCATTGCTTTTGATGAAAACAGTTTTTTCGCGTTGACGTGCTTGCATAGGACGGTCTGAAGTAGAGCGTGTACTTAGTAGAAAGATTTCCGAAGTCGTTTCAATTTCATTTTTCTAAAAAAATAGAGCGGCGATTTTGTACAGTTGAGTAGTTATCGAGAAATGTTGAATGAAAATAGACTTGCGTGGTTTGTTACATTCGATGATACCCTGTGGTATATTGATAAAGGATGTAGTTATAGGACTATTCATAAGATGAAGTCACATAAGTTTTTTTTTAATAAGTAATATTAGTTCTTCCGGAAAACTTCTAAAAAATTCTAAATATTGAGAGTTTACTGTATAGCTGATAAAAAAGAAGGTAGTCTGTACTAAAATTCACATTTAATGGTTTTTTAAAATTCGCGGTACAAAAAAACACTAACTAAAAACTTGTAAGGCATTCTCAAATCCCAGTCATTCAATAAAATACCTTATTTCAAATCATAACATTATTACGACACGGGATATTTAGGGATCCGCATTCATCCCGTTAAAACCTTTTAAAGAACTAACGAGGGTTGGGCCCGTGGGATCGAACCCTGGTGTTCACGGAACCCTGCGTTACGAGGACAGTTTAATACACGAGGTTTTATGATATATATTAAGGATTGAAAGGGTTTATTTCAATCCGTTGGGTGCGGCTGCTAAATGGTGAAAATTTGATATCATAATGTGTGAATGAAATTGGTTATAACTCAAATGGAATAACTAAATTTGAAATATTATGAAGAAGAATAGGATAGAGGAATTAATGTGATCATTTTTTTCAGTTGGTTTATTGTTTTGGCAACGGTGGTCGTAAGCTAGTGTGTCAGCTAGTCAAAAGCAGATTGCAGTTAAAGAAGAAATACCTCCTACTTTTAGGTACAATTTGATATATTCACAATTTAGGGTACCTACAAACCTGATTGAAACTGAAACCTCACTCACTCCTACAACACTCAATAGCTATTTCTCAATTGGTCACTTGTCTAGTTTTAATGATTTTTTTGTTAAAACAATGAAAGGCGGGAAGTGCAAAATATTGATAGTTTTTTAATTTTGCAAATAATACTGCATCAGACGCCATGAGTGCTAATCAGTGTTGGGTCAATCAACTAATTTTTTCAATCAATTGATTAGTCATGACTAATTTAGTCATGAATTATTTAGTCATGATTGAATTAATCATGAGTAAAAATAATAATCATAATCATGATTAAATAAATTAGTCATCAATCATTTAATGATTAAATGACTGATGACTAATTTATTGTATTTTTGTATGATGATTAAACTAAAAAAAATAATTCAGGTGACATAATTTTAGTTTAATTGAACACATCTATAAAACTATAACTGATCACCACATTAAGTTGACTGAAAGAAGATAATTCCATTATTTATAAAATTAGATTTTCAAAACGCGTAGTTTTAAAAAGCAATTTAAATTATTTTAAACTAAATTAGCCCGAACTTATTTTTGCAAATGTGTACCTGTGTAAATTAAAAAAAAATTTAACTGATTCTGTTGTAAAACTAGCTTTAATTAAAAACCTGTGATTAACAAATCAACAGTCATGGAACGTAGACTTGAAAAGCTTAGTTTTATTTAACTATTATTTTTAGTCATTAAAATTTTAGTCATGATTGAATAACTAACACTAACACTAATTAATCATCAATCACGACTCATGATTGAATTTTTTTAGTCATTATTCATTAGTCATGACTAAATAATTTAATCTTAATCATCAATCATCAATCAAACTAAATTTTGCCCAACACTGGTGCTAATCTGTTTTTGTACATATTTTGTCGATAGCTAACCTCTTGTAATAGTCCATACCGGCTTTTAATCGCGTCACTGTACCCACTATAAAGTCCAATCAAACAGCTACACATAAATCTAGTCAGACATGTAGACCTTACCAATAACGATAGTGATCATTAAACAGCCTCATATAAATCAGAACATTACATTTACGAGCCTACATCGCTTGTGTCCCTAATATTTACTGCCACTATTTTATTTATTACTCAGACACATTTGATAATAGTTTATTACACATTGTTTAATAGATAAGCACATTTTGTCTTCTCTAAACTAAAGAATAAACTAAAGTAAATGTTAAATAGGTGTAAGATGTTATTTTACTATATATGTTTATGATCTAGAAGAAAAGATTTCCAGCGAATAACGTTTTCTAACAAATTGATAACTTGCGCACCAAGGACTAGACTAGTGTATCAAAGACTTTTACAAATATACAAAACCACACTACTTGTATATCACACCATTATTAAATTTATTGTAGACGTAGAAAACTATGTTAACTGTACATTTTTGCCTATTTTTAACCGATTTAAAAAAAGGAGGTTCTTGATTCGACTGTATTTTTTTTTTAGTAATCCTTCCAACAAAAATTCATGCAAAGGTAATTCATTTCTTGTCAAAAAAATTGTTCTAGACGCCATAAGTAATAAACATTAATCTCCATCATTAAAAACCTCAATATAAATCAGTACAACACCTTTACGATCACTAAAACACTACTTAAAGGCTTTATTTATTACCCAGACAGTATTTACTGACATATACATAACTTTAACATCGGCTAACATCGTAAAACTTCGGCTAAGTTCGGCTACTTATGTAGGGATTTGTGGCCTAAACTATTCACTAAGTTTTAGTAAAAAAAATATGAAAATATACATTTTTATTTAAGATTGTTTTCGCTATAATGTTTTACAGAATTTGAAAAACGTGGCGTAATTTTAGCAAATTTACCTACATTTACATTTTTATGACACCTTAAATAACTTACTCTTAAAAATATATTGACAAAAACAGTCTTTCAAATATTCATCCCCCTCCCTAAAACACGCAATCTCTAAAAATAAAATCGAACAAACAGCCCATGGGGTGACGTAGCATTCGCTACAACTGTCTACGTAGGCTCTACGGCGTAGGCAACGCTACGAAGGCACCGCCTACGTCACCGCTCCATTCACTTGATAATGTCACTTGTGCGGCACCGATTTTATTTATGTAAGGCTTAGGTTTATCAAGACTTTTCTTTTTTCTTTTGATATAAAAGGGTTATGTTTTACTTTTTGATTTATTTGCTTAGATATTATGATGCATAATATTATGAGCCTGTTTAAATGTCACGAGTATTTTTTATTTATTTTATCAGGTATTTTAACTTTATCGCCTATCGTACCCGAAGGTGCAGATAGAATTATACAAAATAACTAAGCTCAGTCAAATTTAAGAATTGCTCTTGTGTCGCAGAAATTTTTACTAACAACTACACTACTACAAACAACGGACACAAAGTACAACCAGACCCAAAAAACTTGTAGTGGATCGCACAAATAATTGTTCCGTGTAGAAATTGAACCCATGACCATCCGACGCAAATGCAGCCTAAACCACTTCGCCACAGAAGCAGTCAAATTGTGCATTTGATGTAAGATTTCAATGAACAGTAGTGCCTATTTTACAGTCGATACTATCCGGTATCGAAAGTTTGACATTTAATAGTTTAATAGTGCCAAAATAGTTTTTAGAGGCGCTGATCAGATTTTCTATATTTTTCGATAGTTAGCCGGTTGTCGATACAGGATAACAGTAGAGAATCGGGCTACAGTATATAAAACTAAGTTCACAACAGCTATTCCATTGCGTCATACAAGCAAATAATCCTGGAATTAACCTTTACTTAATCCGTAATGAAGGTTACTTAATTAAGTAGATTACATTTAAATGAACACGTGAACATTCACCATTATTTTTGATTAAAAAGCCTCGGCTCGTATAAATTGTGTTAGGTACCTTTGCTGACGTGTTTTACGATGTATGGTAAATAATGTAAATATATAAAATAATTACTGTGTTGAATGAACAAACTTTTTATGCATTATCGTTAATTATACAAGTGAAATATGGACAAAATCGGTTCAGTAATAGCGTAATAAACAAATATTTTAAAAGTTTAGGAGAGACACAGGTTTATATGAGTAATATAATTGTACTCGTAAAAAAAATTTGCTTAGAATAAACTTTTGTTTTGACATCTATACTAATATTATAAAGCTGAAGAGTTTGTTTGTCTGTTTGTTTGTTTGTTTGTTTGTTTGTTTGTTTGTTTGTTTGAACGCGCTAATCTCAGGAACTACTGGTGCGATTTGAAAAATTATTTTAGTGTTAGATAGCCCATTTATCGAGGAAGCCTTTAGGCTATATATCATCACGCTACGACCAAAAGGAGCAGAGCAGCAGTAAAAAATGTTACAAAAACGGGTAAAATTTTGACCCATTCTCTCTTATGTGCCGCAAGCGAAGTTGCGCGGGTCAGCTAGAAACTAATAATCAGGCATCAAATAATCCTGAAATGCTTATATTTATTGGAAAATTGCATTATTCAAGTGTATATTTGTGATAAATAAAAAAAATCTTGATTTCATTCTAAGTTTATGTTCTTATTTTTACAAACTTACACTTTTTTACTCCTATGCCGCTTGTTTCACATGCCCGTAACTCTTTTTATTTCTACAGTGGACTGGAAAATAATTCCTCATGCATTAAGTCTACCTTATGCACTCCATATCTATATGAATTAAAGCAATAATCACTATTATTACCTGCATTCCAATAGGCTTTACACATACAGAAACGTGAAACAATGTTTCAAAATGATTCCAACTATGAATTGTATCGCGTCCATTCGTTCGGCACGTAGTGACGTCACAACGCGTCATTTCAATTGTAACTCATTATCTACTGTTTAATCGTATTATCATTACAAAGAGCTTTTGTTGTCGTTTACACAAAATTAAGTTAAATGTATGTTTGAAAGCCTTCATACTAATTGTTTGGGAGGTAAGGTTAGATTTCAGATAAGATGATTTTGAGTGTCATGTGGCATCAGGAGTAAAAAAAAATGATTTTTCGTTTTTTGTCAGGTAAATATTTTCAAAGATATATTATTTACAGGAACAATACACTATATAATATATATTATATACAAAAAGATAAAAAAAAAACAAAAATATTAATAATACTAAGTATGGGAAGCGCCGTAGTATGCGTCGTAGTTCTAATTTATTTTAAAAGCTAACATTTTTGTTTATTTTTTTTAATCAAGCATGTTATATCGTACAAACAAGTTAACATACTTTGCTATTTACTAAAAACTGCAAGCTGTTATTAGGAATATTTTAACTAAAATTACACAAACCAAAAAGCTTTTGCACGGCCGAAATCCAATGCAGACAGCATATCAAAAGAGACGTTCTCTCCCTTTAGCACCTTTTACAATTCACATTTTATAACTATTCCTGAGGAAAATCTTTCAGTAATATAATTGGCAGCACGTTGAAGTTTACAGAGCATGCCAAGTCAGTCAGTGTTAAGAGCTCGTTGAGAAATAATTGAATCGAAGCACTTCTCGCTAAGAAACTTGTTTGTTGTTACTTTCAATAAATAGTTAACTGGTATGTACAGTGGCTGAGAGGTATATGCGATTTCTATACATTTAAAACACAGTTTTCAGATTTATTATGTTAGCGGTAAATACGATCACGTCTTTTTCCAATACGGTAAGGTAGAGGCCACTATTATTAACGTTATACGCTAATAGTGTTGATTCATAAAATAGTTTCATCCGTTTTTTTTTATTCGATCATCAGTTCAATACTTCGGTATCCGAAGTTTGTTTGTTGGTATTTTAAAAAAAGACTTGATCTCAGAGTACTATAGTAGACTTGATTCAATAGTAAAATATATTTTTTTAGTAAATAACTTTTTAAAGTTATTTACAGATAGTAGTGATAGCCGAGTGGTTTATGTTGAGCCTCTCTGTTTTTTTGACCTTACGAGAAGAATATAAATTGGCTCAATTTCGGATTGCAATTTTACGCTACCATTGTAAAGTATTATTATCTAGCAAATCACTTTTTAAAACTACAATTTGTGATATTTTCATTGCTCTTCTATAGAGCCTCACATGATTTATAGTCGTTTATATAGTCCCATAAGTTCTCATATAACGTGTGTAGTAACAAAGTTTTAGAGAGACATGACAGGTGACACCACTTCAACGCTTTGAACGCACACCCGCGTTCAAAATGTATTATTAACTGGAAGCCCGAGAAACCCTCCATACAATTTACATGTTTAAATTGTGTGTTTCGTAAATATACGGATTTCTATGTGGTTTGTTTAATATACTATGCTTTGCGTTCATATTGTAGATTTGGAGTGATGTATCTCTTGTCTAAGGCAGTCTTGTTAGTGATTTATGTATGTAATAAGAACGTATGAAATATCTTAATTGGGCAGAATTATTTGTGTATAATGTTTCATAACATTTTTGTCTGTGCAGTGATAGCCGAGTGGTATAAGTTGACACCTCCCTCAAGTGGTCTCAGGTTTGAACCCGAGGCAACACACCAATGACTTTTCGAAGTTATGTGTGTATTAGAAATAATTATCACATGCTCCAACGGTGAAGGAAAACATCGTGAGGAAACCTTGCATGCCAAAAATTTGTTTAATACATTTATTGAGGGCATGCAAAGTCCCCATCCGCACTTGGCCAGCGTGGTGGACACAAGGCCCAACCCCTCCCTCATTACGGGAGGAGACCCTTGCCCAGCAGTGGGACATTAAAGGGTTAAAAAAAAAAAAAAAAACATTTTTGTCTGTGTCAATAAAAGGTGACGTTCAATTTTATCGTGCAAAATAATTGCAAGTCTAAGGCTTATAAAAGTATTCATCATAAAAACTCGACAAGATCCATATTACCTACTATGAAAAAAACGAAGTTTAGTTTACGTCTTAAATTGATTATGATGTGATGAAATTAAATTTTCTTTATCGATATTTAAACAAGAATACTCTACCTTTTACCTTATACCTTTGGCTTTGCCCGGCCGAAACATCAAGTAATATTACCATTAAAGTCTACATCACTTTTATAACCTATTTTAGTTATATTATGTGTAGAAATCTGAAATTAACTATACCTAAACCAACCATCTAATCTAAAACCAGTCATACAATAAAGAAAGCATCTTAAAGAAACCTGAGTGTATTTACACGTTGAAGCTCGATTTAAATCAGTACTCAAACGTGTTGGGATAATCCACACTTAGACAACGCGTGGGGACAGAGGGATTAAGGCTTTTTCTTTGAGAAAGGAGGAGGGAAATGTGGTTTTGCAATTCTGCCGTTCAAAGAACTCTCTCTATGTCACATGAAAAATTAAATTGTCAATAGTATACTCAATTTTGATTTGATTCCCGTTAAAATGTTATAAATATGTAACTAATTTTTGTTTTTTAATATAAATTTAACCTGTATTAATTCTATTTTCAAGCTGTATTTTATCTAAATCGCCTCAGAAGTTTACCTCTGAAAGCGTAGCAGACCGACAGACTGATATTTATAAAATTGGGATGCGAAGTTTGTATGGGAACATACCTAGTTTTTAATCTAATTTAACATGTTAAAATGCTGTCCAATTCAAAAGATTTTTCTCAAACGAAGTCTGTAAACTTAAAAATAGAAATACAGTTGCAACACGTCCATTCCCCAGCAAATCTCTTTGACAAACTTGCACATCAAACATCTCATACAAGCTGACCGGTCGTGAATTCACGCCTGACATTTAGAAAGGACACTCAGAAGGTTGTTCGTGTATTTATGGCGCTCAAAGGCCTTCCGACATTTCCAATGAACTTCTTCAACTATATGTATATTTTTCTTGAGTAGGTATATTTGAATAGCATATTAATATGGTTGTTCATGCGGCTTTCGCCTAGGTAAATGTTACGTCATAATTACAGTGCTCTTTCATGGCATTACTTTTGTTCGTGTTACCCATAGCAAAAACACACCACTGTGTTCTTATAAATTTTATTAAGACAAGGCTTTAAGCCAATGAGGCAAGTTTTATTTATGCTCTCTGGAAAATTCAAAAAGATTAAACACACATATAAAACAATTAATACTCAACGGAACTCCTAAATCATACAACAAAGTATTTTTACAAAAAAAATTTAGTTCTTTGAAAAAATGTGTTACAATTTCGGTTTACATATAACATTTCATTATTCCTTTATAGTTATACCTGTCCCAGTTAACCAATTCCCTTCTACATATCTACTGATTCACTGACAAAGCATGACAACGCAATCGTCACGATTCCCCAAAAACGCTGTCTTTATCCAAACCCCTGAAATCAGATAACAGCCTTCAGTCACGTACAGAGGGGCTCACTTGCAACCCTCTCATTCACTAGATATTGGTGATTTTTAGGGTCACATACCTTATAAACACTAGTAAGATAACTTTGTGGTCAGTTTGTCTGTTTGTTACACATGAGACATTCTATTTCACTTTATTTAAGGCTATTAAAAAAAGATACGATATGTCATGATAAATAAAATAATGTAAGCGAGTTTACGCGTCTCAAGTCGCGTATAATATGATTAAAATAAAAATCTGGCCAAGGGCTTTGTAGTAAAGATGAAATAAACAGTAGATTTGAATATATCAAAAGTTTCTTAAATTTTAATCTCATGTAAATCGGTTCAACCATGAAAACGCAACAGACAGATAGGATTAACATTAATAACTGCGTCTGTCGCTTCTATTGCGTATATAGGCCGTGGGTTCGATCCTCACTCGGAACAATAAATATATTATATCACAAATTACACAATACAAATCTTAGTGTGGGTGCTGTCTATTTAAAAAAGAGTCAGAAGAAGCTAACTTTTTCTCGCATGTGTATTGAACGTAAAATGTCCACATTCATCAACACCTATAAACTTTACTATTATGTATGTCATTAACTGGAATATAGGGGAGGGAAGCGGAGGGGATGTCGTGTCAGTTTACGATGTTCGTGCGTTGATAACATCTAATCGATGTAAATGATTTGAATTTGACATTTGTTATACACATACATTGTATAATCTATACTATATAAAATTATAAAGCTGAAGAGTTTGTTTGTTTGTTTGCTTGAACGCGCTAATCTCAGGAAGAAAAATTATTTCAGTGTTAGATAGTCCATTTATCGAGAAAGGCTATAGGCTATATAAATATCATCACGCTACAACCAATAGGAGCAGAGTAGCAACAAAAAATGTTATAAAAACGGGGAAAATTTTGACCCATTCTCTCTTTTTAGTCCGCTCAAAAAAGCAAGTGTAGAGTGCGTGAGAGGGATCCTAAGAAATTTCTTTAGAAATTGGTTCAGGATGCTTAGAGAATAAACATACTAAAAATCCCCGCCTCTAGGGGGGGCGCCGGAGTGGGGGGAGGGGGTTAAAGGTCCCATTTTTTAGTTTTTCACTAGTATCTTTAAAACGGTTCGTCGTAGAGAAAAAGTGTCTTCTACATAATGAAAGATGATAAAATTGTCTATAACTTTTGTTATACACACTTTATCAAAATTCTCAACAGTTTTCGAGCATCGCACTCCGAAATAGTTAAAATGAATGTTTTTCAGATCATGAGTAAGTGTCATAAATGTCCAGACGTTCTGAAATATGAGCCTGAAAATGCAGCGAAATATTTTTCGGCGTGGCCTCTATTTGAGAACCTCTGGATAAGACCAGAACGCTGAAAATTTAGTTATCTAGTAAGCAACAACCACATAATTGTAATCCAAAATTTCAAGTCTGTAGGTCATTTAGTTCCGAAGTTAAGCGAAAGCAAAGTTTCGCATTTATGACACTTACTCATGATCTGAAAAACATTCATTTTAACTATTTCGGAGCACGATGCTCGAAAACTGTTGAGAATTTCGATAAAGTGTGTATAACAAAAGTTGTAGACAATTTTATCATCTTTCATTATGTAGAAGACACTTTTTCTCTACGACGAACCGTTTTAAAGATATTAGTGAAAAACTAAGAAATGGGAACTTTAACCCCCTCCCCCCACTCCGGCGCCCCCCCTAAAGGCGGGGATTTTTAGTATGTTTATTCTCTAAGCATCCTGAAGAAATTTCTTAGGATCTCTCTCACGCACTCTACACCCGCTTTTGGAGTATTCTTTGAGCGGACTATATGTGACGCAAGCGAAGTTGCACGGGTCAGCTAGTATTATATAATATGGTGGTATTTTTTGATAAACTGCTTGTCGTGTTATTGAAAAGGTTCGTTATTTACTTTTTTAGGGTGGTAATATTGTTTATATTTTTTTGATGAATTATTTTATAGTTATTCTTGTGTTTGATGATGTCCGGAGTAGTAGTGGTGGAACTGCTAACAATGAGCTGGGAGTCGTGAATTCGATTCCCAGACAAAACATATTTGTATGTCGATCCAGAAATGAATATGAATCATGATTTGTTGTACTTTAAATGTGCTATTTGTTTTTTTGAAGACCGCCCGATACAAAGACTACAATTCAGATTTCGCACGAGAGTCTTTTTAAGATAGTAATAGTATAAAATACTAATACACTATTGTGTATAACCCAAATCCAATAGAAACAGCCCTTAAGGTTGAATGACCTAACGATATTATTTGCCGACGTTATTGTCATACAAAGGTTGCTATGGCGACTTATTTATCAGAAACGTTTGATACAAGACACATATAAAAACATATCTATCTGTAAAGGTACGTATACATTAGTATATCTTACGAAAAGGACAGTTTAAGATTGCTTGAGTAATATCTGCCACTTATTCACACATAATCTAATGGCGTTACTGTACAGACCTAATTGATTCATAAGCTTATTTAAATAAATTGATGATTTTGACCAATTACTGCTCCACTTCAAGCAAGGGTTTCCTCCCGGATTAAAAATGGAGTTGCGTGTTTAGCAAAAAGCGGGCACTTTGCTTTTTTTCAAAGACTGTTTAATATCGCGGGCCTGCGAGATTTCTTTCGCTATTAAGCAAACGGCAACTTATTATGAACCCAACTTAAGTACGAAATAAACATTTTTGTTCAGATATATTAAAATATTTGTGGTAAAATGTATATCCACCTTATCAGTTAAATTCTTCAAAGTGTATTGAAATGGTTTGAAGACTACAAATTTATACAGTATATACATATACAAATATATACCTGTAGGCTTGTGGGTTAAAGATTGTGTAACGTTACGAATGATTGACAAGAACAAGGGTAGTCACCCCTCTTTTACAACCCTATTCCATGTTACGCGTTGTTTGAAAAATAATAAGGATTTATTGAATGTATTTTTCTTTTCAGTAACTGAATTACGAGTCCGTTTGTGTTATGTTGCAAAAGAATATTTTTTTCTTTGAAATAAGGTAATAGGTATAAGCATTTGGATCTAACAATACAACAATCTAACATTCCAATGTTTTTTCGAAGTATTGACTGTACTTATTAAAAATTATTATCACTAATTAACAATAATGTAGTGATAGTCAAGTGGACTTAGCACGCGCTCTCATGAAATGTATCAAAGGTTCAAACCCAAAAGAATACACCAATAATTTTCATTTCATTATTTATAACAAAGTTATATGTGCATTAGAAATTTATTATTATTCGAAAATGTAAGAAAAATCCCGCATTTAGCCAGTGTAGTGGACTCATGATCTATCTCCTTTTTACGGAGACCCTTTTACCCAGCAATGAGACAGTAATATATTAAATGTATTTTTAATCTATACTAATATTATAAAGCTGAAGAGTTTGTTTGTTTGTTTGTTTGTTTGTTTGTTTGTTTGAACGCGCTAATCTCAGGAACTACTAATCCGATTTGAAAAATTCTTTCAATGTTAGATAGCTTATTTATTGAGGAAGGCTATAGGCTATATATCATCACGCTACGACCAATAGGAGCGGAGTATCAACGAAAAATGTTGCAGAAACGGGGAAAATTATGACGCATTCTCTATTATGTGACGCAAGCGAAGTTGCGCGGGTCAGCTAGTACAGGAATATAATTAATCACATTCATATAAAATTATACCAGAAATTATACACAACTAGGAATGAAAGTGGTCAAATAATTTCGTGCTCATACAAGCATATACCACGGACCCTTCCGTGCCAGTAGGTTTATCCGTTGCCATGGGAACGTGGCAGATGGCGCCACTATCAAACAGAATTAGTTACAAGTTGATATAAGTTAAGCCTGTGGCTTTGTTTATTTGTGTTCGGAAAATTAAACGGGTTTATTTCAGCCTGAAGGTATAATTTTATATTTTATAGTAAACTGTTTATATTTTTAATAAGTTTTGGTTGAACTAATTGTTTTTAGAAAATATGCAGTTTATGCCTTTTCTGGGATTTGGTAAAAGGTACTGTCCGTCAAAATTGTCTTAGTAGTTGGACCGAGAAAGAGCATTCGTTTTTATTTTTGCAACCTACCCTATTGATATGGATTTAAAACTGTAACAATTATTTTTACAATTGAAAACAAACATGGCAATTATGCGAACCACTACTTAAGGCATAGTATTGCACTTACAGAATTTTATAATTCATTTATTTTCTATTGTATTTTGAAAATGACAACATTTATGTTTCTCAAATTCTGCCCTTAAAACTTCTAGAATAATTTAAAGTCCCAAGTTCCATTAATGAGAAATATCAATAAGAATAACAATCTAGGCGAAACCTTTATTACCCAATCATAATAAATAAATAATTAATAAAGAGCTATCAGAACTCGGGCAGTTATGAATAATTCAGTAAGTACACAATTCGTTATTATTCGATTGTTTTACACAATTAATATGATAATTAATTATTGGTATTAAGGTGAAGAGTTTCAATTTCAATGACCTATTACATATAAAATTATTATTTAATGTACTAATTTAATGTTTAGTTTTAATTATTATTGTTTAAATAGATTGCTGTGTAAAAATATAGTTCATATCCTATTACAAATATATATTATGTATTATAATAAGGGTCAAAAAACCAGAAAAAGATTTCCTATACTGGGTACTGACGAATAACGAGTGAGTGACATAAAATTACTTGAAAATAATCTGGCAGATTTGAGAACCCTTCTCTTTTTGACGTCGGTTAAAAAACATTTCTTTGTAAAATCAGTTTTTCATACAAAATATATAGCTACTCGTTTTACTTGGTAGATATAGGAAATCTCCCTTCAAATTATAAGTATATTCCGATCACGAAAAAACGTTATCACAACGAAAGACTTTTCAATGATTACATGCAAAATAAAGAAAATAGCAAAATAATCTCGATTGCCCCTCAAACAGTCCTTCAAATAATTAATTAAGCAACAGTTCTTGAGCTCGCCTCCCCGCGGCAATCTCACTCAACATTTAACTTCGCACAACTCGATACACTTATTATTGTATCGTATTTCTGAAGGCTGTAGCGAGTTGCAAGGTTTCTTTGTTATTTCTTATTTATGGGGATATTTCCTTATAAAGCAGTGATAGATGAGTGATTCATTTTCCGTAGAAGGTTTTTTAACAACAACTAATGACTTGACAATATGTTGTGTGAAAAAAGCCATTGCTATCCCACTGCTGGGCAAATGTCTTCTCTTAGAATGAGGAAACGATTAGGCCTTAAATCCACTATGCTGGCTAAGTACGGGTTGGGAACATTGCACCGTTCAAAACTAGTCGCAAAAGCACGAACAAGTCGTCCATAGCCAGCTTTGGAAATTGACATTACCTTTACGACTTTTAGTTTGAAGTCACGTCAAACTCACAAAAGTTTTCGATTCATTGGTGAACAAAAATATTTCGTTCTACTCAAATTAGGGCGTTTATTTAATTCATATATAAATTGGTGACCATTTCGATACGAACAGGTTTTCGCAAGTTACGAGCTACTGTTTTAAAGAATTCTCAGGAATATGATATTTTATTCGACCAGAATTATGGCCAAACCTCTGTCTCATAACAGAATACACGTGACGAGAAATTAACTAGTAACAGGCGAAACGTCTGTAATTTGTCATAAACAACCTTTATTATTTTAGAGTCACCCATTTTACGTATCTACCAAGTGCCAGTTAACCATTCACTGAATACTTAATGTATGTATTAGATAGTTAAGTTGCACTTAAACTTGCTTGAAGTGTGCACGACCGACTATCGCTGCACATTTTGTACCTAACATGTTCATCATATTTACATAATAGACTGACTTTATAGCACACGGGACGGGGACGATACGACACGTAATCTTTGCGCGACGGTTAGTATCATTAGAGGCAAATTGTCCTCTATTTTCAAATTACCGTGAACATATTCATACTGTTTGTTTATGTTTTCTTCAATATAGCTAAGAATAAAGTCAAAACATCACTAGCAACATTTAACGTACGAAACTACTCATTTCATTCCCTTTTCACCGATACTGCATCATCGTATGTAATGAGTGCCGAATACATTTTCACAATCTAGTTTTGCTTTCTTGGCCCTCCGAATCATTCCTACAGAATTTTTAACGACCAACGCGTCAATATCAATAAATAAAGGATTTTCATGTAGGCATATAGACTTTTAAATAATGTGTCGTGTATTTTGCGTAGTGTATAAAAGCAACAAGGCAGGCTTCAGAGTCAATCGCCGTGTCCCGCTAGCTCGTTTAATCAAATTGTTCGGTTTCGCGCCAACTAGGTGCCTAACTTAATTGCCAACACGATACACAGTTTAACGTGCATGTAACGTTATCATTTTTGTTATTAAACATTGTTAGTTCGTGTATTAAATTATTCACAGCGAAAATTTTGTTAATAACTTTATTTTATACGTGACTATGCATTTTTATCTTACTTTCCTTGACATTTTGTGGGGATTTTTATGACCATGATCGTCACTTTGGTGGTAAAAAATAATGTAATTTTATTGTATCATAATATTTGGCTTTCTTGTCATTTCGGCGTATGTTACACTAACTGTTTTGCACACTGTAAACTGATTGTCCTTTACCTGAAAATACCTGAGATAACATAAACATATAAGATAAACAATACCTTTATTTAAGTCCACTCTTACACTGCAAGCAAATATTAATAAACACCCATTTAATCACGGAGAGGCTTAACCCAAAGCCCAAATATAACTAAGGTAAGGTAAATCGCTCTCTTGATTAAGATTCCACTTGGGTAGAGCCTTCGATATCTCCAAATTTTGTTAAAAGCCCCTCCAGAACTGACTCCGGCAAATCTAATGTTTACTCGACAAATTGAAATTGCACGAAACGTGGATTCTCTCCAAGTTATATTAGAAGTTCTTTTTTGGGAATACCTGCCTTTTCTATTACGTGATTGTTAGTCTATTTGCTTCTATTTTTGTGTAGTTTATTTACTAAGTTACGGTTCAATAGACTCTTATACTTATTATTATCGTACTCTGAAACACGGAAACTCTCAGCTCTAATATCAACATGAGACTTAACGTTTTTAAACTTTCGCGACTTGTTCTTCTCTTCTCATCGTATGGTTAGTGGTCTAACTAGTGTCACAGTTGTTCAAGCCGCCCGAAGGCCTTTGACGTGGCTTAACGACTGTTACCTTAATTGACACCAACCGGGACCGACTTTTTACGTGCCCTCCGAAGCACGGAGACGCCCTGTTCAAATACCACTATGCGGTCACCCATCTATGGAATGACCGCGCCAAGGTTTGCTTTACCCACAGATCGTTTACAGACTGGTGAGCGCAACAGGCTACGGGCGCCTCGTGACTTGTACACATTATATTATAATGCAACGGGTCTTAAATACGTTTGAAAATTAAAGGTTAGGCTATCAGCCAATGACCACGGTCGATGTAAATCGATCGAAACGTCGGGTAAACAAATAAGGTATCTCCTTTAATTTTCAATCGCGTTTAAGACCCGTTGCATTTCAATATTACCATAAGACTTGCCTACGCCTTACGTTGCTTAACTCACGAACCTTTTTCTCATTAGCGCTAAAACTGAAAAGTGCTTGCGGAAAACTGGTTACAACCGTTTTAGGTATGTCTAAAAAGAATCAGTTACTAATTAATATCCGCGACTTTATTAGAGTCGAAATATTATTGGTGTGAATAATATCCTATAATGGTAATCCATAAATATAATTAAATCTAGTACAGAGATAGTTGCTACATTTATTTCAAATCCGATTAGCAATGTTCCCTTGAAGAACTAACAAACATTATAACAAACTTTCGCGTTTACAATATGGAAAGTAGATTGTAAAACCAGCGTCCTACAAAAACAAAAGCTCTATTTTATTCATACTTTCACTCAAAATATCGTATTAATAAATTATAATTCTACCACATAGCGGTTCAGAAATTAATGAACTAATAAATTTATGTGAAACTAATTTGATCTGAACATTTATTACAATGCGAGTTAACGAATGATTGAATGTGAAAGCTTGATAAAGTTTCATAAATAATTAATGCCGACATATTGATATATTACACCTTGTTATTAAATAATTGGCAAATAATCTGATTAAATATATAATTATTTCTGATATCTCACATTAATTACATACCTAATATTATTATAAATGTTTTTTTCATGACTGCCTCCGTGGCGCAGTGGTTTAGGTCACCACGCCGATGCCATTGCGTCGGAATGTCGTAGGTTCGATTCCAACACGGAAAAAATATTTAATTTTATGCGATCCACAAAAAAATGTTTCGGGTCTGGTTGTACTTTGTGTTCGTTGTTTGTATGTTTGTAGAAGTCCCCACGACACGAGAGCAATTCTTAGAGCGGGAGTTGTCTTAAAAAAAAGACATTCAAAATTGTTCGTATACAAAATACCAAACTCGACAATGGCACGACCAATTCGGTTAATTATTTTTCTCTCGGATTATTTTTGTCGTTAAGGCTAGGGAAAGGTTTTTTGAGAAGAATACAGAAAATTGCGAAAATGATACTTTAAAAAAATTACCCGTCAGCGGGGCCGCGAGGGTCAGGAAGTTGTAAATAAGAATATGATTACATTTTGCAAAATAATGTTAAACTAATTAGTATTTCTCTTTTTGTTTCAGGTAATTAAGCTTCGTATTCAAACGATGATGACTTTGCGACTATCAAGGTATACATACAAGGTAGATATATAGTATTAATTTCCATAACACATTGAAAAAGTAACGTATAATGAATTCTAATTTGTATTTGATTCACTATGAGTGAAATACAAATATTTTTCGAGTAAAGGATCTGTTACCTACCAATTTCCATCGCCCGTAGATTTTATTTGTCGAGTTAACTAGAGGTGGAAAACCCAAGCTTCAGCTTTTTCCATCGTCTCTGACGCTTATTCCAAGAAAACGTTGGGACATATCGTGTCATGTAGTCTTATTACTAAATATTGAATTCTCATTGAACAAAAATATTGCAGGCTACATCTCCCAAGACGCCGTAAGCCTGCAAAGACAACTTCTTGTTCGAAAACACCACTAAATTTCTAAATATTTTCACAAAATACACTGCAGTGCATTGTAGGTTATCTGTCTCGCTGGCTACAAACTTCCATATTTCTAGCCCAGTGACCCGCGCTCGGTACACTGTCGGCCAAATAGAGTGTGAACACGCCCGCCCCTTGCCAAGATGAAATTTACGAACAAATTTCACATTTGCAAGGTTCCCCGCTAATTTTACACTTGAGTGTTAATTTGATGATTCTTTTGAAATAAGCGGCAGGTCTTTGCTATAATGCGTCGTGTTTTGTTTAAAAGGTGTGGGATACTGTTTGTGTTCATAATTAGTCAATGAATTGTTAATTCGCTGAAATGAGCGGCTTTAAACGCGTGTAAAGTTTCATTTTACCTTTGCTAAATTTATTTGTGAGTTGTCCATAGACACTCCATAGAATATTATGGTTGCAATTTTATAAAGCTAAGTGCTTCGTATTTGATTTCGGGTTTCTATTATCCCTATGCTATATGAAAACACAGATCTGAAATAACACTAAACGACGACAAATCTACAAATGATCCGCCTAAAGTTTACTTAACCCCAAAATCCTTTACTCTATTCTATGTGACCTCCAAAAAGCCTATATGACCCGTCTCATTTTTCTACAGTTAAGCTCAAACTCAAAGCATTTAAAAGTTCACTTTCCTCTAAGTACTTTCCAAGTAATAATTATAAAGAAAGAGCAATAAATTTTAATTTTATCACCTTGTTTAACCGCCGCGTGAGCAATTTGTCTTGTGAAGGTAACCTGGGGCGAGAAACACTTATAAGTGTCACTTGAGATTAATTAAACAACTGTTTAGTACGTGTAGACACAGTGTGTTCGTAGTTATAAAATTATATACATATGTATGTAGACATGATATGTAATACTTATGTCGTAAAGGTTTTTCTTCCACGGAATGCATTTTACCACAATGATTAATTTCTTTCAAATCAGTTCAGACGTTTCGCATGAAAGAAGGCTTATTTACGTTTTTAATTAGTATAAAAACGTGTTTTTATTAGTATACATTTCAACGAGTTTTCTTAATTAGTTTGCAAACCAAAATGTTGTTTATTATTACATTTCCAGAAGGAATTGAAAAATAATGCCACTCTAGTTCAATAATATTCAGATTACAAAAAGGTTTGTACAATACATTTTTAATACAAGTACTGGTATTAAAAAGCTTAAAAATATGACAAACGCCATTTGAAATTAAAGAAATAAATGGAAGAAAAAATATTTAATGGCATCCTAAATAATATTTTCAAGAGAATGTGCCAGTATCAATTATATCATAACTACCAAATCGAAAAAGGTCGGCTTAAGGATTTAAACTTTCCACAAAAAAAAAACAGAAATAACAATAACAGCTGTAAAATAACTATAATAATTTTAAAGTTATGTACCGTATGATTTCTTTGGTTTATTTACAAATAATTTACGTACAAATATGATTTTCACATCGCAATGTACGCTTTCCAAATTTATAACAACCGGCCTGAACCGGCGTTGGCGCCGAAAATAGCCGAACGCACCCGAGTCGGTCCGAAAATAGCCGAACGCACGGCATCGCACTGCCGACGTAATTCTTGACCCTATTTCAGAAATGTCTAATTTCTAAACTTAGAATTTTAATATAACCACATTTGCTGACATTATTAGGACAGTAAAAACCATAGTTTGAAATAATGTAAAAGTGAGATTTGTTTTTTATTTAGTTCAATATGTATTGAACCTAAATATTAAATCAGTAAAAGTCACCTTCGTTATAATAAAAGTACTAGCGCTCATAAGAATCTTAGATTAAAATTATCGTAAATTATAGCTATTAGATTTTGAGAAAGAATCTAATATCATTATGTTAGTTAAACATTTACTAGCCCTATACTAAAGATAGAGTATTTAATTAAGATGTTAATCTAGAATGTTCTAAGTATGGCATAAATCATGTTATGAAAATTGTATTTTCAGGTTTTTTCAAAATTTTTCATCCAAAGTATGATTACGTTCACATTGAATTTATTTTATAGAGGACCATCTTATAAGCTCTTTCTAAAAATTTTCATGCCTTAGGAAAGGCAACCTGTCACACGTATCTTGAATTTGTCATATGATAAGTACAAACATATAAACAACGGACAAGAGTACAACCAGATACGAAATAATAATTAGTGAATCAATTAATTTTTCCATATGATTCTAACCTCTCTTGCCCGTCAGTAGGACAGTCACCTGAGCCAAAAGGCCTACCATGAAAAATTAATTTCATCAAATATTAATTTTATGTCCTTTTCTTATTCTATTTTGACACAGAGCAGTCAGTATCGGATAAGCACGCCATATATTTTTGTACTATAGTCCGACCGCCATTTTATAACGTATAGATTTGTGCTAAGAAACAAACGAAATTTAAAGTAGTAGTCGCTTTCGTTGATTACAGGTAATTTTTTAACTTTTCGTTAATCCATTCAAATCCTAATTTACAATAATTTTCCTCAAACTCATGGCGTACCTACTATAATTGTGAAACGTCGAAGTGGGAAGCGGTTGCGTAAGCGCACTCGTCCGGGCCCTGCCCATTCACCCAACGTCGGTAACACAAACTACTCTCTGTAAACTGCGGTTTATTCCTCTTTATAACATCCTTATGTATTTAGTTGCCTATTTCTTACAAGGTTGGAAGATTAATTAGCGCTATAGGACAATCAGCTGACTGAAAAGTTAAATTTTACAGTAATTATGATGTAAATTTATTACTTTTAAACCTAGTGTCAAAGTTATGGAAGTCGCTTTATAGCATTTCATAGGGCCTAAAGACTTATGTGACAAAGTTATTCAAGCCGCCCACAGGCGTTTGGTATTGTTCTATAACTGTTATCCTAAGGGATGTCAATCACGATGTATTTTTAAGCTGTTTTCCTAAGTACAGATACACTCTGTTCAGATACGATTAGCGTATACTCGTATATATAATGTGTGCAATAAAGATTGCTTTACATTGCACTATAGCTTGATTATTAAAGGTACTGACTAGTTACTAAGTTAAATTTTATGTGTAACAAATATAAATGGTTTAAATTACCGACCGGCAGTAAAGTATCTAGAGACACTGTTAAAAATCTTCAAACGGTCGACCATCCATCTAACGTTTGTGGCGAAGGTTGCTTAACGTCAGCTCTATTACCGAGCCTCGCTTGCAAAGAACTGCTTACGAGTGCCTCGAATAGTCCACGATAAAATAACCTATAACATTTTGTGGGTTCTTTTTTATACAAGGTTGAAGTAGATTGATTTATTAGCACTATGGGTCAGTCAGCTGACGCGCTGAAAAAAAATAGCTTTATTTTACAGTTTGGACGCCGGCGCTGGGCAATTTTTTACCACTATCAAATTTCGAGAATCGAGCTACTTTTAATAAAATTGTTTTATGGTAATCTGATCAACACAGTTCACGTATCTTGGACTGAATTTATGCTAATCGGTTCTTTTGTGTACTTAAACGAAGAAGAAAAAAATAAACACATTTTAACAATAATATAAGTACTTGCTTATACCCACGGCTTCACTCGTGGTCTAAAAAAGCTTGGGTTATTTTGCGAGACACAGTCATATTATCTTTTAAATTTGTTTTCACGTGAGAAAAAGGATAGGCAAACTTATGATTTACATGTATAGATACGTATTTATAGTAATGTAGATAAAAAAATAATAATTAGATTAGACAAACACACAAATTATTAAAGTACATAATATTTGTAATATTATGGATTAGCTACTAAAATGTAGATTGAATAAGAGTGAAAAGTTTTCTCTCAAAACCCTGACCTCACGTAACGTTGAACTACTAAAACGTCGAGCCAGCAACAAGAAACTAATTAGAAGGAAAGTAAATGACTTTGGGACGTGACTTACAAACCTATTCACACAGAAATACACTAGTTTTTACTAGTTGTTTTAATTGACAACTAATTGTGTTAAGAAAATACTATCAAAAGGCTATTTTTGAAAGTTTAAATTGTAAGTAGTTTGCAATTAAACAGCATAAAAAAGCCAGTTTAAGTGTAACTTTATCCTCGTTACATAAGTACGAAAGTTTAGGCAGAGCAATTATGAAACACACTCACATTTCGCTATTAAAAATGTTAGTCGTAAGTAACACTAGCGTTTGCCCGCGACTTCGTCCCCGTGGTTTGCGACTTAGGACAGAATTTTCATAGAAAATTTAATTCCCTATTTTATCCCCTTGGGAGCAGTGATAGCCGAGTGGTTTAAGTTGACACCTCCCACGCAAGTGGTCGCAGGTTCGAACCCGAGGCAACACACCAATGACTTTTCGAAGTTATGTGTGTATTAGAAATAATTATCACATGCTCCAACGGTGAAGGAAAACATCGTGAGGAAACCTTGCACGCCTAAAAATATGTTTAAAACATTATTGAGGGCATGCAAAGTCCCCAACCCGCACTAGGCCAGCGTGGTGGACTCAAGGCCTAACCCCTCCCTCATTACGGGAGGAGACCCTTGCCCAGCAGTGGGACATTAATGGGTTAAATTTATTAATTTATTTATCCCCTTGGGGGTAGAATTGATCTAATCCTTTATAAGCGGATGCCTACGTCATAACATCTACCTGCATGCCAAATTTCAGCCCGATCCGTTCAGTGGTTTAGGCTGTGCGTTGATAGATCATTATTCCCCGGTTTCTGAGTAAATTGAACAGTAGTTTATCTATTCAATAGCGTTTTTTTAATATGAGTTTTAACGTTATTGAATACATAAACTACCGCTAAATGTACCTCAGAAACCGGGGGTTAGTCAGTCACGTTTGAGTTGTATATATTTAGGTAAATAGAAATAATTATATAACAATGTCTGCATGTCATATTGCATGGTATTATGTACAGATCATACATTAAATAACTACACAATAACTGTCCTAGACATAACAATGATTTCAATCACAGAAACTCTTAGATCAAAAACAAAGCATGATTGTGTTTTTCAACACATTACAGGGTTATTCATCAAAGTAAATCATTTTTGTTGCTAACAATGCCTTCGTAATTCTTTTGTAGACTAAATAAAAGTCTTCAAATGTTACAAGTTGTTTGTTAAAATGACAGTTTTTATGAAGTTTGAGGTTTTGTGTAGTGTAAGAATCATTGTTGTGTTGTTGAAAGAAAAGTAATGGACTGATTTTTCAGTTTATATTTCATAAATGTTATGTGTGTAAGATGCTATGAAGTCTTTGAAATAGATTCAGTTAATCTATTGTACACACTGGATAAACTTGTGTGTATTTAGCATACTTGTTTTCACAGTAAAGGAAAATGGCTTGATGAAACTCTACATGTCTAAAAAATCTTTAAATTCAGTTGTTAAAGGGATGCAATGCCCCTTATCCGCGCCTGTCTTGCATTTTGAAGTCAAAGGTTACCCATCCATTACTCTGGCTGAAAAAAATTGTCTAGCATTAAATGATTTTTCCATGAAAAAGGCAGACATAAGAACTCTGGTTGCTACGATCCCTCCAAGAATTACTTCACTCATTCATATATCTTGTCATACGGGATCACTCGTTCCCTAGCAGTAAAGCAATAGTAGGTTTCATTTATTTGCTACATAAGTCTAAATCGTAACCTTGTAAAGTTTCGTCCATTTTAATTAAATTTATAGGACTCTAGTCGTTGTCTACATTAAGTTCCCAAACACGTAGCCGACTCGTTAGTGTGTTTAGTGACAAAGGGATTGATTTATTCGGTCCTAGCCTTTGCCTGCGGGTCCGACGGGTACAGTCGAAAATAGCAGGACATTTCCTCCCCGAAATACATTACGATGCCTCCATGGCGCAGTGGTTTAGGTCACCACGCCGTTACCATAGAGTTTGGAGGTCGCAAGTTCGATTCCATCACGCGACAATTATTTTATGCCTCCCAAAAATAATTGTTTCGCGTCTGCTTGTACTTTGTGTCCGTTGTTTGTATGTTTGTAAAGTCCCCGCGATACAAGAGCAATTTTTAGTGCGGGAGTTGTCTTTTTTTTTACTTTTGTCCGAGTCGGTTCAAATGGTTTGAAGATAAAAGACTATAAACACTGCTTTGCAATACTTTAATACAAATGTCCAATAATCATGCCAAATGACTTACAGACTAAGAAACAAACAATCTCTGAGTCACATTCATATTTATTTCGAGGAATCAAAACAATCCCACTCACCGTATTAGTAAGAAAACAAGTATCTTATTAATTTTTCAAATGGATAGTAATCAACCTAGTGTCGAATTTGACCAACATATTTAAAAGCTTTTGTTATTTTTAAGACCTGAAACACGACTAAGCGTCCTCGCATCCATGGAATATCCGCGAAAAACGTTGCTTAACCAACTCACACTTAGCTCAATACCTCATAGCGTCCACCTATCTATAAAATGTTCACGCCAAAGTTAGCTTAACATAAAGGTCGTTTACCTATCAGCAAGCGCAACTAGCTATGAAAATTACTGCACAGACATTTGAATAATCCGTCTCACAAAAGCACGCAACAAAAATTCAAAAGCAAAATTACTTCATTCAGTCTGCTCGTTGAAATTTCAATCTTGCATTTTACAAGAAAATTGTATTGCAAAAAGTATTCCAATATCATTGGCCGGTATTCGCGGCAGACTGAATGAAACGTCTGCGAAGTTATTAGTACAGTTTTTGTTAGCAATGCGGACGAATAGAACTGTCTGCGTTTCACTGCATTTGCCGTCGAGAGACACGGATTAACTGGGATAGAGGAAAATTGTGTTAGTGGCTTAGTCTTTTGCAATTTGAAATGGTTTTTCATGTGGTTTTGTGAGTACATGTTGGTATTCGCTGCTGTAAGTTTAAATTTTCGCGTTGCACGATTATTACCACAGAATAACTAACACAAGAGGAGGGGGTATATGGGCGTGGCGTGAAAGCCATAGAGGTATATAAGTATGATTAGCTAGGCCTACCCTATTATCGAGCTAAACACATCAATGAATTTTTACCTCAATTTGCTTGACGTTTCGGCACATGATGGGCAATTAACGAGGCTAGTGAAACTTGAGGCAAATTGTCATGCAAATAAAATCCAATTTGCTTACCCTTTTTGTATGTTTGTCCCTGCAAGAAAAACTATATTTTAGAACATGACTACACTTTTGCAAAATAAGGAACGGTTACTTTCCTCTACTTCAATCTCCATGTAAAGACTATTTCGCATTCATAAATCTCATACGCGTTGTGAAGCACTTGACCTTTTTTGAATAGAATCAGCGTCGGAGCGTCCCTGCATTCATATCCACGCAGTAAAACCTTTTCATCAATATAACTTCATTCATTCTATCCCTCCCGACGATTTATGACTTCACATAACGTTAGAACGAGGTCCTCACATTTAAGCGGTCACCTATCTTGTGAATGTCCTCACTAATGGTGGCTTTATCGGGTATACTTTTTGTCAAGATAACCAGTAGCTCGATTTTCTACTTGTATTCTTCTATCAAGAATTTAATAATATATATTTTAGGTTCCTACGGCATCTACTAAGGGCGCTATAGCGCGATTTTTTTTAGTCGGTACTAACGAGTATCGAATTTGACATTTAAAATTAACTGCAAAAATTGTACCTACGGCAAGCGCTATTTTAATACGAACTATTTTGGTAGCTAGCCGTTTATCAATTGTTATAATTGATTGCTGTAAATAATCACGCTACAGAGCTAACTATTATCGAGAGTTTGACTAAAGTTTCCTTTAAAATAGGTTCCTAAGGCACCCACTAGGAGCACATATTAGATGTTCGTTGTTCGATTTCTACTTGATACTTGACTTGTATATGTATAACTTAGTAATTTTAAACGTCTAACCCTCTAGGTATACTCAATTTCTATATAGTTCGACTAGACTGCAGAAAATCGCGCTACTGTAAACGCAACTAATAAATTTAAAAGTCACTACCCGTGACGAAGCAATCTGTCATCGGGACAAACGTAGGTAAAACTTTTCACCCGGCTCCAAACCGCTTACAGGACGGACAAGTTTAAATTGCATTGCAGATATTGCAGAACAACGGTCACTGCCTCCCACAGATGTAAAGTTCAACACTAAATAGAGTAAAAAGGAAGCCGTTGGTTTTCAACTGAGTAGATTAAAAATACATACATAAATAAAAATAACATACGTACATATAAAATCACAAAGATTGAGAAGGAAAAGACTAGAGAACATCACTTGATAATATTTACAAACTTCCTTTGCTTCATTCACATCCATACTTCTTGCCATAAAGTAAAGAATTAAGGCATACTTTCAATTAAAAAGTCACATGACACCACAGTCTTGTTATTATATTCTGACTCAAATACTCGCATTTCTTCGACTTTATTAGGCTCTTATTAAGTAATATTTTATTTATTTTGAATCATACTAAAGACGTGACTAATATAAGTCTATTACTAGCTATTGCCCGTGTCTTCGTTTACTTGATTATACGGTTCAAAAGTATCCTTTGTGTAAATCTATGTTATAAAACTACATATTTCAGTAGCTTCGTATAGTCCAGTGGGTTTTGACATGAACGAGTAACATTGAACAAACATTCATTTGAACATCTTATGACCAGCAAAAAAAAAATTGTTAACCTATCAACATTTGACACAAACTAAACTGTAAAAAGTGATTTGGATTTGCGATATCCAGTGATTTAATATCAACGGCTTACAGCTCCTAGTATACTGGTCACGGCTTCGATTGCCAGTGGCTGCAACTACTGCAAGCCGAAAAGTTTCGAGAACTATTGTCTGTCCGATACGGTTCTTGGTTCACAATTAGCTGTGTTCCTATTGTTTGATGAAAGGAGTTTGGTGGGTATGCATTTTGATGTTATGACTGGCGTAAAAGGGACGAGGTTTTTATGCCTTGTGGTATGAGAAAAAGAGATGAAGATGATTAGTTTTTGTAATATTTCGGAATAATGCCCGAAATAAATAGAAATAATGTTTTAAAAAACGCCGTACATACTAATAATATATAGTAATAATGAATATAAAAAAACGTCTTACGTGCTAAGAGCTTGACTAGTTTCAAAGAGATCTTTTGAAAGCCTTGACTATTTATTACCTGAAAGTTTATAAAGATTGACTTATTTATGCTCGTTACACTTTTACATAATTTCGATCAAATTCATGTAATGGTGCATGAATTTGATCGAAATTTATCACAGTGAAAAAATATAGTTTAACTACACATAACGGTACAGCTTTGTAGGTAACTGAAGCTATAAAAAATATTCATTCAAATGACTTGAACTTTTGAATCGTTACAAAAATCTCGAGACTGCATCAAAATACGATTGCAGACACAACTATGAATCAGAATATTCGCAGTACCTGTGCTCTTTGATATTCAAATGTAGGTTACATCATACTATTCGAATAGACGTATCTTACACGGTTGAATACTCGTGAAAATGTCAATAATTCTTGTGTAAAAGATTCGTAGCTCTAGGAATGTTACAACGTGTAGAATGCAGTTACTGAGCTTTAATGCTTTTTAAAACGTAAATTTATGATTTATACAGCTGAACTGTTTTCTATAATGTACTAGCTGACCCGCGCAACTTCGCTTGCGTCACATAAGAGAGAATAGGTCAAAATTTTCCCCGTTTATGTAACATTTTTCACTGTTACTCTGCTCCTATTGGTAGTAGCGTGACGATATATAGCTGAAAATGGACTATCTAACACTGAAAGAATTTTTCAAATCGGACCAGTAGTTCCTGAGATTAGCGCGTTCAAATAAACTAAAAAACAAACAAACTATATTAGTATAGATTAGGAAAGTTAAAGATAACATACCTACGGAAGGTGTCATAATATTTTTGCAGGTAAATCCGGTGTAGTAAGTCTTTAATAAATAATAAGATTGTTAAGTTTAAAGTGTCCATCTCAGAATAACTCAAAATCTCGGAATAACTAACGCAAGAGAAAATGGCATGTCATACTATTGAAGATGGCTCTCGCCAAACTCAGCCGATGACATTTAACGCACTCTAAACTGACTTGTTTTCCTTACTCCATGGTTTAGTTAATCACTTAAATGTCTCATAATAGTTCAGACATTGTAGAGACACATCTTAAAATAATTCGCGACTTCTATTAATGTTGTTAGGTACAATATGCAAATATGTTTCAAACTGAAACTAACTTTACGATGTCGTTGATATTAATTGTCAGTGCGGACATTAAAATAGCTAAAATATTTATTTAAACAAGAACAGTTGGCATCCATAGGATAGCAGGAGAATAAGAATGCAATATACAAATGGTAAATTATGGGATGCTAGAGAATTTTGCATTTGCCTGTGTTGTGTTTTCTACTTGAAAATTGTGCCTTATTTTCTTTTACGAGATATAATCGATATCCTTCAAGTTTAATAAATTTTGACACGGTTTTTATCTAAAAACTTATTATGATATGTTTAGGTGTATTTGTATTTAACTAATTATTTTTCTTGCTATAAAAAAGTGTCATTATAACAAAACAAATCGGCTCTGTATGACAATCTACTCAATGCCTCTAGCGGGCGTCATAGAAACGATTTGTGCAGTACGTTTTCACTCAGAATCGAGCTACAGATCTATTCAGTAGCGCGATTCTCTACAGTGGTTACTGTTGAGTATCGAAAGTTTGATACTTATAATGTGCTGCCAAAATAGTTCCTACGACGCCCGTTACAGGCGCTGAGTACATTTTCATACAAAAATTATCGATGATTAACCGGTTGTCCGTAGTCGATAGTGGCAAAGAATCGATCTACGGATCCCCGCGCCACTATAATAATTATATAATAAATAAATAATGATAAATAACTCGTATCAATCGAGTCAGAACAAATCCGCGTCGACGTTATCAACCGTATAGATCTACGTGGTTCTATCTCACGGGTGAGCAGTTTGATGTGTTGTCGATACTCATTCGCAGTACACTGTAGTAAAACTCGCTGGCTTGTCGATAACGATGTACTTTGTTTGGGTTAACACATTTGACAGTTTTACAGTTTTGTACAGATAAATTAAGCATTCTTCTTCTTATGGTATGGTTAGTGGTTAACCTAGATTCAAAGTTGTTCAAGCCGCCCGAAGGTCTTTGACGTGGCTTAACGACTGTTATCTTAATTGACAACAACCGAGACCAACTTTTTACATGCCCTCTGAAGCACGGAGACACCCAGTTCAATTATCACTAGGCGGTCACCCATCTATGGAATGACCGAGCTAAAGTTTGCTTAACTCGCAGATCGTTTACCGATCAGTTAGCGCAACTGGTTATGGGCGCCTCGCATTAATTAAGCATTAGCATCTTAATACGTTTTATTTACATCATCAGGGCTGTTTTCTCTGATACTTCTGCTTACAACTTGGGGTGTAACGAATGTGATGTTATGTGTGTGTGTTTGTTTATCCAAAGGTGTATTAAATTCACCCAATTTTCAAGATTAACATTGTTCGTTACACGTTATAGGATACGTTTATTGCCATAGTTAGAACACGTTACCAAACTGTGAGCTACTATTGAGAATGGGCTAAGAGCATTTAGATATGGTCAGTAGGAGTTCATGTTTCTTCTAGGTATCAAGAAACATACATTTTTTGTCGTAATAATTATGATACACTTTTAAATCCTTAAGCTATAACCTCGGGAGTATGGTTTTAAAACACGATTGTACATGATGACGTCATCACATTTTAGTCCTACGACCTTTAGCATGAAAATAACCGCCGTCTAACACAATTGTGAAGGAAATTATGTAAATTTTCAGAGTTATCCATCGCAAACATTATTTATACATAGCCACGTTACCACGGTACGGTATGACGTTGTGCCACGTGCAAACGAATGTTTTAAAACGCTCTTTAAAATTTGCATTAATTACTTTTTCATTTTATTGCTCAGATTTTAGACGTATGCATGTTTTACAAAAACATTAGAATACAGATTTTAGTTGTAATTTGTATGAATGAATATAAAAATATTTATGTAAGTATATGAGAAGAATGTGATTTTTTTTCCTGAAATATTTTGTTTGAAATAAATTTGACTGTGAGAGCGCTTCTTTGTATAGTCATATTACTATACTAGGAATACTATTTGTTGGTATAACACCAATAATATAATAATTTATATAATGTTATAATTTGACCTTATACGTGCACTCTGAAACACAGACAGACAATAGCTGTAAATACTTCTAAGCAACCATTTATGGACGGATCTTTTTTTGACCAAGCTAAGGCACAATACACACTAAGCAAGCGCCACAGGTGCGGCTTGAGTGACACGCAGAAAACGTGCGGCTTTAACAAAACTGCGTAATTGTAACCGTACCGCTGCAGCTATCATAGCTACCTCGCACCCATATTGTGTGTGAAGACTGACAATAGCTGATTCCGCGTTGAAAACGTTTCGCAACGCGCTGTAAGTCTGGGTGTCTACATACCCACTGACCGGCTTAAACCGGGCGGATAGCGGCTTCTGAAAGTTGCGAGTAATGTCTTGGCTGCCAGCACTAAAATCGTAAGATGTGGTATTCACTATTAGTGGATACCGAATGCTCGGCGAGAGCCGGTGGACTACTTGCTTTACTGTGTAGACACCTTATTGCTCTTAAATGATAAAGGTTTGCCTTCGCAAAAGAGCGAAGAATTACGAGCCTTCAACGAGTGCGCTTCTAAAATAAAGTTAGTGATCGGCTACTATTACTTTCTTGCTCGGCTCCTCAAACGTGGAATCACCTTTACGTTACTATCCCGTCTCTACCTTACACCAGATCAACGTTATATTTTTTCCCAAGGTCACATTTAATGCGTATTACTGTTTACTGAGAGCGTTCAAATTGATTGAGATAGCCTCTACACACGCACCGCGTTTAAAAATACTTCTTACACGTGCAATAGTTATTACGTCAAATTAAAGACCTTGTTCTAACACTTATTCTGGATAATCGAAGGTCTAATACTCTTAATATAACTTATTTTATTTATATCTGCTATACTGAATACAATTTATTGTGCGGAAGTAAATGTAACTGGGAGGAGATGCCTTAGCAAGACATACGCAGATCATAAGAGTAGTCGGTACTATAAGACAAGATGTTTAAATAATTAAATAAAATCAAAGACTAATTGTACACGTAATTTTGAACTAAGTAGAGCTTGTGCTATGGTAACCAAATAACTGATAAACATACTTATATACTACAAATACATACTTATAAAGATACATTAACAACCAGACCCAGAACAGATACTCATGCTCATCACACAAAAGTTTGTACTGTAAGATTTGATCCACTGCTCTGTGCCAAACGAGTAGTAGTAGTATGTGTGATATATGATGTGAATGAACCAAAGTAAGTTTGTAGAGATCGTAGCAAGTGGCGTCTTTCTATCTCTGTCTCTCTCTCTACCATGGGAAAAATGCGTGATTTGGTCCATCTGCTACTCTCTGACCCGATACAGTTCGTACTGTAACCAGGAAAAGTTTATACGCATAAAGGAGTATAAAACAAAGCAGTCCCAGAAACAGTTTGATTACTTCTTCGAAATCGTAACGTGTTCGTAGTTCGTCGTATTTAATGTAACATTGGAAAACCCATCACTTGGAGTTCTGCTCTAACTAACGGGAAGAACTGATAATTTTCTGTGCCACGGCTAATTTGTGTATGTAAATGTGTTTGTTCAATCGAATAAAGTTCTACATCGGGCGCCTTCCAGTTATGAGGTTTCGAATTTTGACATTTTTACCAGGTAAAACTATAGGAGTAGAGTAACTGTTCTTGTGTGTCCCTAGCTGAGGTATATATTAATAAAATAAAAAAAGAACATCCTCTGTCACATTTTAAAATAAACATCAAAGATTCAAAAAGATCCAAGTATATAAAAATAAAGAAACATCATAAAAAAACTACATCTAATATTATTTCATTATCGTCATATGTATCTAAAAATATATAACATTACTCTTTTGATTTGAAAACGAAAAACACAAAATATAACAACGATTTATCTGTTCACACTAGTCGTAAAAGTCGCCAGAGGGAAATAGGTAATCTGTGGGTAAAATATGGCAACACCGTTATCGGGGAAAAGTAAATATGAAATATTCTGTAACGTTTGTAACAGAGTTATATTTTCAATAGGATTTTATCTTTGGTTAGTGGTTATAGCATTTGTTTCCTACGTAAGTTGACGAAGGTTCAAAAACCGCAGAACAGTGATTTATTTAAAAATTCTTATGTGTTTTAAGAAATAATTTATATGTGATGAAACCTTGCTTTAAATTACTTTAAGAAATTCTTATCGAAATGCAAAGGCGAGGAGATCCCACACGGAGCGAAATGCTTGTGCAATCCACAATACATAGTTATTTCGGGTCTGATTGTATTTTGTGTTCGTTGTTTGTATAATATATTTGCAAAAAGTCCTTGCGACACAAAAGCAATTCTCAGTGCAGGGGTGGTCTATCACTGAGCTTTTTACACCTATATAATAACAAGCGTGACAATAAGTATGTATATACATACCATACTTTATAAAAGTATGTACGAGTATGTACGCATGTGTGTATAAGAGTTTGGAAATGTATAAAACATTGTATCTATACAACGGGTGAAATTATCGAACTAAGAAAATGCCTTTCAACACGATCCTTCCACGTAGCAGCGTCTATGCCATTTTCTAGAAAAGAAACACTATACCCAGTTCCGTTTCGCGCAAGGCGATTAAAAAGTTTATCCGGGATTACCCCTGCATAGTGTGTACGATTTTAACTCGCTACTTTTTATCCCTGTTGCCGGATTAAAGAAGTTTTTACAGCGAAAAGGGTTGGTTTTGCCTGTGCGAATGAAATTTAATTTACTTTTTGTGTAGTATTGCTCGAATGCTATAGTTTTTGATAGTTAACTCTTGCAATTCACGATATTACATTGAATGTCTTTAAAATGTTATTTTTGCATGCAATTGAGACTTTGACTTAGGATTTCCGACAATCTCCTTGCTAGATATCATCAAATCGATGTAACGTTTAAGTTGCTAAAGAGTAACTGAGAGAAATACAAACTTTTAGTAGTATCGAAAATTTAAGGCATTTTGAACAACTCCCGCATTAAAAATTGCTCTTGTGTAGCGGGGACTTTTACAAACAAACAAACAACGGACACAAAGTACAACCAAACCCGAAAAAAAAATTTGTGGATCGCACAAATAATTGTTCAGTATGGGAATCGAACCCACGGTCACCCGATGCAAACGTCAAATTTTAGAACGATTTTCAGAAGTCGTTATAACTGGTCACCTCAGACCGTTTAACCTATTTTACTAACCGCAAACTATATCTATATGCTTCACACTATTTTAACCCTCCCATAAAACACATAATGACGTAATAAATTTATTTCTTTACACCCATGAGGACATATTCTTTCAATATAATAGGCAGTAATAGCCCACCGGCGGCGATCTCGTTTCTATACGTTGACGTATATATGAGTTGTCGTCATAGTCAGATATTTAGTTCGTGTAATACGAAGTTTGAATAAAGTGTGCAGTTACGAGGTAGGCAAAGAGCGCAGGAACTTAGGTCCAGTGCCAATTTTGGCGTCGGCAAGGAAAAGTATCCGTCGACGTCCTCATCTTGTCCTTCTTTTGTTATCTATAAGGATGTTGCTGCATGTCAGAGTACTTTCTGAGAGTATGCCAATAATGGGCTTCTCGTCAAATCTATAGGCTCGTAGACACAATGCTGGTGGTACCTAACTACCTGGCGGCATCTGCAAGGACAGTTCGTTCGATAGATCCGACAAACGACTGCAATGATGCTTGACAGCTTTATGCTTGATACTACGTTCGCCGAAGCCGGTGACACATGCTGCCAACACTGTGTGAAGCCTCTCTCTCAGACCTTAATTTTTGCCACCGTCCGATTTGACACCCCCTCGATTTTAGGATTTGCTTTTTCGATCAGTGTGATCCGCAAGACACCATATTTGTAAGTAATTTTACGTATCTGTTTGTATAGGTATATATTTCTTATTATATTTATATCTTTTTATAGATTTCTATCTAATTTATAAATTTTACGAACATTTCTTACTTATTATATCCAGTGGTTACATACAGAAATCAGGAAGTTATACCTTCGGTTTAATATGTGAAGTTGATTCGCATCAGCTGTTGTTTGTCGCGAGTTCTGCTTCATATTGGCAAAGTTACATGTTCATAATGTTTACCAGTTTCTGCTCATATTTTGTTTTCAGTAATTTCATGTGCTTAATATAGAACACGGAAAAGTTTATACCTCATTTGTAAAGGAAACTTTCAGTTTAACACGAAGCAGATATATTGTAATCAGCATTAATTTGCATCTAAAAGTAATTGTATTTTTCAAGAAATTCAGTCTTCAACCCAAATTTGTAGTGTAGCATGAAGGCCTAGAACATTCCTAGCAAGGGAGGAAACTCGTTCTCCATTCCCCATGTTTACAGCGGTACAGTAATAAGGTACCTAATTATAAACATATTTATTTATTTATGTTTCAAAATTGGTATTTTTTCATTTACTTTAAAAAATTGACAATTGTAGCTCAAAGTCCCTGTATATGGCAATAAGCTCACCCACTTTTACATGGGACCTTCGGGTAAAACAGGCGTAATAATCTGGGTTTATATGAAATGTCACAATAAGCCGATAAAATAGTCCATTCAAAAGTATCCCAATAAACTCTATTATAGTAAAATTACGGTAATTATTCCTACAATAAACCGCCATTTATGCACAATTTAGTCAATTACAAACGTTCAACCGCAGAGAGCAAGCCGAACCAAATATTTGTTTCATAAGTTAGTACAACGGCATTCAGAGGCATTCGCGCTAATTGCTAGTGTCCAGTTATTACGCGATAACGCAAACACATTCATTAGTTCGTTATTACAGACAAATACGCGATAATACGAATGTAAATTGTAATTAGATTTTATCATTTTGGTGTTCGATCGCTTATGGGTTTATTTAGTTGAGTTACCTGGTTTTACTTCCGTATATAGTATATTTTTTCACCTATTTAGCTGTTTACCCAGCAACTATTTCAATCTAGCTGAAAAGCAAGTATTAAAATATACCTAGTCCTACATTTGAATGCATTTTGAATGCAGATTTTCAGCTACTTCAGCACTAAAATTAATATGTATAAGTGGTTTTATGGTTTATTCGTGTTATCTTAATAGACATACAGACAGATTAGGTACACCAAACTAATTATATAGTAGAATGACAGAGTGTTTTTTAGTCTTTCTTTCACTCAATCGGGTTTATACCATGTCCCGGGAAAAATAGCATACTAGAAACGTTAATTCCCCACCATTAACTAACCCACTAAATAAAACAATAAATCAAATGCCCTATCTAATATATAAAATTCTCGCGTCACAGTTTTCGTTGCCATACTCCTCCGATTCTCATGAAATTTTGTGAGCACATTGACTAGGTCTGAGAATCGGCCAACACCTATTTTTCATACACCTAAGTGACACATTTTTTTTTAATATGGCAAAGCAACGTTTTCCGGGTCAGCTAGTAAAATCTAAAATTGAAATCTTAACATGTCGTTCACCACAGTAAAGGAAAGCAGCTATCAAACTAAATTATACATCAAAACACTTAGCGCAGGACCGTGGTTGGTCCCAGAGGGAAACTTACCGCTCCCCGAGCTATCCGGACGAGAAGCGTTGAAGTCACTACACAAGATTATCCACGCTTATTATTCAAAGAAAACTTAACTCTATTCTATCCAATCTTTTCATATTATTTATACTGTTATTAGTGAAAACTTGTAATTATTTTATGTTTTAAGTTGGTCTATTCATGCTGTTTAGCTGTAAGTTTTCCTTTAAATGAAATAATATAAAAAATACTTTATATGTTATAATAGCCTGTTCATCTCTTTTACCACTGAGCCGATTGTGACAGAGTTCAGAGCGGAGACCTAATTCAAAACATTTTTATTTACGTACCTGTACATATATTCATAAATATTTTTCGGTATAGGTGTAAAAGTTAATACAGAAATTATTGTTTTAGATTTACCGTATGACATACAGAAAATCTTTGTATAAAAGAAAACAATACGTAATATTGAAATGTAAAACCTTTTTTCACATAACTATTAGGCATATTAAATCTTGTTCAATACATACACATTGACTTCACTCCAACAAAAACATCGAATAAATTGAAAATTCATTCACGCATAAGTTTATTTTTACCTACATTTGTCCCCGAACGTACATTAATGTTCCAACCCGCGTCTATTTTCTATCCACCCGTTTTACTAGCGATATTATTGATATTAGCATTACACCACCACTTTATAGACTTGGCAGGGATCCAAAAGTAACAATTTGGCGTAAAATTGCAAGTGTTTACAAACTGTAAGAAGGCTAAACATAGGTAAATGTTGCTGTTGCTATTGGCTATTTGATTTTCTAGTTAAATTAATAGCTGTGGCTGTTTATTGGTTGTGGTGATAGTTGAATGGTTGTGCGAACACAAGTCGATGATATCGAGATCTTATCGATTAAATGTCAAATATTCGATAATGTTTATCGTGTATTGTGTGTGTGCTGTTTATTTTTCAAAAGTATAAGATCACGTAATGTACGTAAATAAAGCATCATATTTATATTTATTTTTAATTTTATAGGTAGTTGTGAAAATCACAAACTTGTTGACATTTTTACGGTAGAACATCGACTTATTATTAAGTAATATTAACCATTTACAAATTTTGGATTACGCAGTATTACAAAACTTATCCTAAGCGTGAGTCTCTAAACATAACTTTCCGTTAGTAGTACATTTTTACTTATTAAATGAAATACACGTCAAATTTCACACTAGCGGTTCCCTACTTAGGAATCGGTACTCAAGCCAGATTTCTGAGTAAAGACTAGGCTTTTATTATAACCATAAACAAGAGGAAAGTATTCCTTAGCTGTCTCCATCCATGATAGTAAACAACGACAAAGTACATAAGAGTCTCATCTCGTTAACAAGACATGTAATGCTCTATCACAGCGTGTAGTATGACAACTTTATATAGAGCCTAGACGTTCACGGCTTATCTAGACTATAATATTTTTGTAATGTATTGCTACATGCGCAGTTTATCTAGGTTATTATTAATAACCCTTATTTTAAATAATATGGCCGTATCGAAAAGGCCACTGTCAGCTGCATGAACCTGCGTAGCAATAATGTTCAAAATTATAAAAAGCTTCTATACATAAGCCAGCAGTGTACCTTCTACACCATATACCTAAGCCAGCAGCGAACCTTGCACACCATCTTTCTACGAAGTTGTCGGACTATATCACATCGTATCACCGGTATCCGCAAGTACAGTACACTTTACCATCGTTCATCAACGTCCAGATTACTCGTAAACTTTGGGACGATAGTGTCGTTACATTTTTATCTCATGTGACACTCTTAGGTATAGTTCACTTACAGGCTTTGCTTGCGTGATTTTTTCTAGTTATTATCATTGGCCTGTATATGTTACTGTAAAAGCCCGAACGGTGGTAAATCCTAAGATTTTCCGGTATAACCTAGGAATTACCAATTCGCAATGGTAAAAGTCCGAACAATTCTTTTATTTCGAACTTTTACCTATATTCACTTGATGATGTCGAGATGTCGCCGGAGTCCCGCTTCGCGGGGCTCCTCCTTCTGGGTGGTTAAAAAAAAATAACCACGAAGGCTAAGGTGGGAGCTTCGCTTCGCTCGCTAACCTAACCTACCCATGTCGCTTTGCCCAAAACTCCTTCTTTATAACTATGTCACAGTATATAATTATACCGTGAAATAGTTATAAACATAGTTATGAAGGAGGATTTTTTTATATATCGTAACATAGTTTTTAAACTCTGGCTTCTTCGGACTTTTACCATTGAGAGTTGGTAAATCTTAAGTTTTACCGGAAAATCTTCGGATTTACCACAGTTCGGGCTTTTACAGTAACATATACATCTATTGCAGGTGATTTAGGTGCCTCGCGTCAGGTTGTCAAGTGCTCATGTGTTGTGTTGCTTTTCTAGAAAAGTGTGTATAACCTGTGTTAGCGATGGCAAATTGTATGACAATTATTTCTGTGGTTTAAAGTCCAAAAGACAGAAAGTCGGACTGTGTCCAATGAGTACATCATTTGACTTTTAATATTAGGTTGACTTGTACGTTTTTTGTTTTGTCATATAAGTTTTTTCGAGCAATAACTGTAGGTTTTAAAAATACCTTTGTTTTTCGTTAATTAATTATATATTAAACTTTATATTAGACATTTTGTGGCATAAGAAAAAGAATCAAGACTATAAAACTACGAAACCAGCAACCAATTTAATTTCTTAAAACTAATCGATATTAATTACTTCAATTTTATTACAAAACGAACAAATTTTCCACCTAACATTGGAAAACGTGACTACCAAGTTGAATTTCGTCAAATTATTAATAATAAAGCTGTAACGAACGCACGCGATCCGATACCTTCGCAACGCAATAGGCTTTTTTAATTTGAAAAACCAGTTTTAGAAAAACGAAATAAATGGGGTTTTTTCGATGGTTTGTTTGGTTCGAACGTGCGTGCAGAGCTCGTGGCCAATTTAGATTCGTGAAAGTCATTAGGAGCGTGAATGTTTTCAAAATTGGGTGTTATTTTGATTGTTATGTAATGATTTAGCTGTTTGTAGTATTTCAGGCCTGAAAGCCTATAAGTACTACTAAAAAGAGTCTCATCAAGTACGTCATTCCCATTTTTTTAACCTCTTTGCAGCATAACGAAAGCTTAACCTTACGCATCATTTTCCGTTAGCGATGCAATGTATAAAGCTGGGATGCGGACGCGATAATTATTTTGATTTTGAGATCAAATCGAGTAGCCAATATCTTAAGTTAAGCTAACTAAACTACCAACTTAAATAACATTTGTTAGAAATTAACAAAAAAAAAATCTCTAACCATACATACGCGATGGTTATTCATATTTTGACTTAATGTATTTAACACACACACCTTACGTTGTGTCACGTTAATCACTCACACAACAAGGTGTAAAATACAGTATTCCGTATAATCTGTGGCAGTGGCGACTTTACCCGAGTGTACCCGAGAAGGCCCGACGTGGTCGGAAGCGAGGGAGGACGGACAAAGCCGCCGGCACCTTTGATCCGCTTACTGATAAGAACAGACTGACAACGCTACCGTTTCACTGTTTGCTTGATAACTTGCTGGTGTTTGTGTAAGATATTTATTACTGGTTTTGGTTAAGGAATAATGTTTGAGAATGTCTGAAATGTGCAACTAATCTGCCTTTGCCAATAAAGATCATCGCGCCTCGCAGTGCGTTTGCAAACGTACAAACAATGGATACATATTAAAACTATGTTTAAGCTGGACTTAACTTAACACACCTCATTAATTTTTGGATAGGATTCTCCGGAAATTTATCATCCAATCGTCTTTGTTTCTGCCATTTCACAAACTTATTAAAATTAAAAGAAAAACTTGAAAAAACTCTTTCTGTTTATCGTACATTTGTTGATAGCAATTCGTAGAGGCCGATTTTTACCACTTTCGTCTATAAAGAAGCAAGGGCAATACATTTTTTCCTAAAACATATTTTTGAATAACAAATTTTGAAGGCCAAACACTCCACACGATAGTACCAAGTGAAATAAATCACGTAACACTAGTAGGAGAGTAGGAACATTAGACCCTTTCTTGACTGATCAAACTTAGTTACGTTACAGCCCAGTCAGTCATTCACAATAACATTAGCAGTCCCTATTGAAGCCACCTGTCGTGGTTATCAACTGATCAAAGGTTTCCGTCTGTCCAGCGCTTTGTACCTTCATAGAGTGTAGCTGATGGTGGTTGGACATTGTTAGGAATTAAATCTGCTGTCAAAATTGTCGACAAATGCTTAATTTATAGCAATATACAATGACGGAAGCGGTAATCCGACTTTAAACAGTTTGATGTGAATAACAAATATATTAAATACTAAATTCTTCCTGCGACTACATCCGTATGCAAAAGAGTTTCCAAAGCAAAAAAGTATTATGTTTTAATCTTGGCTATAAACTTACTGTGTACTCCCTAAAATGCATTCAGTGGTTTTGACGTGCTTGAGTGATAAACATTCATCCCATCATCCAAACTTTTCATCTCCAACTAGTATTATAAATGTGAAAGTTTGTCAGTATGTATGGATGTTTGTTACTCTTTCACGCAGATACTACTGAACCAATTACGATAAAATTGAGTAGGTAGGTAGCTTAAACAGAATAATACGCAGGCGACTCTTTTCGGTATTCCCGAGCGATCGGGATTTACAGGGGAAGGATTTCTACGCAGACGAAGTCGCGAGCGGCCTCTAGTTTAATCATATAAGTAAGATTATTTTTGTAAATATACTCATATTTATTATAGCTATTAGTCCTAATTCAGCTATCATACTCAGTAACCCGACACGAGTTGAATCAATTAAACATTTGGCACGGCTCTTGAGCGAATCATCTGAGTGACGTCATTATTACTGTGATTCAGTGTATCGTTTACTGCGACGTGATATATGGAGTACATTCATCATTGCATCGTAAATATATGCGGGGCTTGATGTCCATGATGGGCAAATTATTTATGTTAGTGTGCACCTAGAACTCTGCATCTATACCAATATTATAAAATTGTAGAGTTCCTTTTTTTGGTTGAATGCACTAATCTCAGGAACTAAGGGTGCGAATGAAGTAATATTTTACTGTTGGATAGCCTATTATTTGTTGAAGAAGGCTATAGGCTATATATCATCACGCTACAACCAATAGGAGCAGAGTACCAGTAAAAAATGTAACAACAAAGGGAAATATACTATGAAACGTATATATATAACAGACATGTCCTTACCCACAGTAGCCCACTTGTTCGCTTCTTTGTTCGATGAAATGTGGGTCGAACTAATGCACCTCTTCTTACCAGTAAGATACGATAAAATACCTGTTCTCCTTCAGGTATAATACGTAGTCTAATTGTATTTAAGAAACCCTTTGTGGCCAAATTTATCGATCAATTAAGTGATTATATTACCTACACATACATATGCATTTTAACCTGAACTTCTTAATATGTACTGGCCAAGATCAATGTGATTGTACTTACTGATACTCAAAGATTTTTTTGGTAGCGGGTCAGAAACTCTGGAAAATCCAAATTTATTTTTCAAATAAACTAATCTTTAGCGTAATAGTTTTCGAAATCGATAAAAGGTATTTAGCTTTGAAAAACATTTTCTGAAACCACTTTCCTGATTCAAGGTTTCCAATTTATTTAGTCAGTTTACACGTGAATTACTTTCATCAATAAACTAAGACTTGTTCGAACTTTTAGCTTAAGGACATATTTTGTTACCGAGGCTTAAGTTTCATTCACACAGAAGGCGGAAGCGTTTCCAATGCGTGAGCCGTGCGGTACATTGTCTTTACATACAACACGCACCTGACACGCCTGTACGTTGTCATACATACAATATACATACCATGCTTACCCTGGTAGCGCGGATGACAGAACGTAAAGACATCGTTGTAAGGTCTGTGTCACATAAAATTTTTGCCTTTATTACACTTGTAATACTTACTTAATCGCAGTGACTTGCTGTTGTATTCAGACACACGTAAGTATGCACGTTGACACCCACGACGCTATATTCAAAATGACACCCGCTGTAATCCCATTTTGACACGCAGCCGTCCCGCAATCGCGACATGTCTGAATTGCCCTTTACACTTATTTTGTTACTTTGACTAAAATATTCTTACATTAAGGTACTGTGCTTAGATACCGTGTTTCGCTAATATTAAACTTAAGTGGGAAAGTTGTCAACGTTATTTTATTTTACGAGTTCTTGTAACAAGAAAACGTGGATATTTTTCGTCAAAATAGGATACAGTAAGAAAATGGTTAAACGGGGAAAATGGGAAGGCTCATAAAGAGACCTAGTAGCTAACGACAGCCCTCCTGCAACATCTTTTGAGCTGTCTTTATGGTAATCTTTCAAAAAGAATATCATCTTATTAATATCCCCCTCCCTCCGGCCGCGCAATTGGACAGACGTGTTTTTTTGCTCTCCGTTTTAAAAATCCTTTTAACAGTAAATTACGAGTTTAAAGTGCCAATATAGTGTAAACATTAATCATACACAGTATTACTACAAAGTAAAATTTATTTACAAGAGATAAGTGCGCGTTAACTACTCAATTTTAATAAAACCTAAATACTGTAAAGTGTCTGTGCTGTGTTTGTTGTGATAATTCAAAAAATAACCGTTCACCTCGCCGCCGCCGCTTCGCCGTCTACTAGTGGACATTGACCTTAAGCACTCTTGCGACACAAGAACGTTTAATTTGTGCTACTTATCAGATGTCGCAGTAGCGCCTGATACTAACAACTGTAGTCTAACTCGCAGCGACGAAGTGTCTTGAGTTCAAGCCTGCGCGATCGCGACGTGCTCTTTTTGTGGATTTTGGGGAACATTTCGTCGATCCAGTGGTCAAAACCTGCGTCAAACTAAACTTAAATTCAAAATGAAATGTGAGAAGTGTCTCAAGCTTGTTAAAACCGCAACCTGCTGTTCTGCCACCAACTGCAAAAAAACATACTGCGGTGTCTGCATAGACCCAAGTAATGTACCATCTAAAGGAAATTGGACATGTCCCTCTTGCAAATCGCCTAGCAATCAAGGACCAGAAAACTCCTATAATCCATCTGTTACGAAAGAATCTGGACTAAATGTTACCCTTCGTAAAAAACAGGAACTGCAGACCGATAGCAAAATTTCTTCACAAGATGTAAGAGAGCTGATGTCTGAAATTAAGGGCCTGACTGCAGAACTTTCTTCTCTCAAAGTCAAATTTGAAGAGGCAACGTGTTCACTATCCAGATGCCATGAGCGAATGTCCGAAATGAATGACATCATCATCAGCAACTCGACCCGAATCAAGGAACTAGAACATTATGAAAGAGAAAATGCAGTTCTTCGCGCAACCGTTTCTCAAATGCAGTCTGACTTAGACCTACAACATCAAAACCAATTAAGGAATGAGCTTGAGCTATCAGGCATCCCAGAGACCCCAAATGAAAGTCTGGGTCATATAGCACTGCTGGCGGCACACAAAATTGGGATAGAGCTGCAAGATAACGATATCGACTACATAGAAAGAGTCGGTCCGAAGCGACCTGCAGCTACACCAACACTCGGCCAAAGTGTATCGGATCGTAATTCATCTCCTCGCCCAGTTGTCATAAGATTGGTTCGGAGAGATAAGAGAGATCAAATTCTGCGAGCCGCTAAGGCTAGACGTAACCTAAATAGCTCTGATTTGGAACTTAGCGGACCTCCGGTAAGGATATTTTTTAACGAGCGCCTCACAAAAAGTAACCGGAGTTTATTTCGAGCTGCTCGTATCAAAGCTAAAGAATCCGGATTTGCACAATGCTTCGTTAGCCGTGGAGCTGTCTACATCAGAAAAGCAAATGGGAAACCAGGTACGCGCATCCGCAACCTTGATGACCTTGAAGGTATTTCCACTTCACCTAAGAATTTTAGTAATGATGTATACCAACACAAGAAATAGAAAATTACTTTATCAGCAACCACGCACCCTGAAATGTATAACATGTTTTACTAATAATAGTCTAATAGCGATAAGTTTTAATGTATCTAATAGTTCCTTACTTACATATACAACTTTTATTTTTTTTGTTTATATTTCTTATTGTCATATGATAATGCTATTTATTTATAATTTAATATATATCCACAGCTTATATAAATATATATTAATGATAAATATTATATTACTAGATGTATCAAACGCATACCATTTATTTTATATATCTATTAATTCTTGTAACTTAACACAGATCAGTAATACTAGACATAATCCTAAAAATGCAATCCTTCACGCAAAGACTCTACTAGCTCATAACTTTGGCAATCCTATTAAACTATTGAGATATATTTATTATACTTTGATATTTAATAATTTAAATGATGACTGATATAATAGGTGATGCTTTAGATACATATGTTATTGATTGCCATGTTATTGATGAGGCTGAGAAATGCGGAGAGATACTAACACCGTCATATAATTTTAAAATTCTGACACTGAATATCAGGAGCATTAACAAAAATTTCGATGACTTTATTATAGTATTAAAGCGCTTACATAACAATTTTGATGTACTCTGTCTAACAGAATGCTGGCTTAATGAATTAAGTACCATACCACAGATACCGGGTTTTACTCACCACAAAACATCTAAATGTAACAACCAAAATGGTGGCGTAGTAGTTTACGTCAAAGAAAATTGGAACGCGACAAGTAAGGAACCCATACTTGACGACGCAGACTGCATCATAGTAGAAATTCCCAATATGATCACCATCTTTGCCGTATGTCGTTCACCATCTTTCAGGAAAGCTGACAACTTCCTAAATTCTCTAGTCTCCAATCTAGAACTTTACAATAACAGACGTCCTTTAGTTCTAACAGGAGACATAAATATTGATATATCAAACTTGTCGGATGATCCATACTGTACTGAATACCTTTGTCTCTTGGCAGAACACGGCTTAATGCCTGCTATTTCTAAACCTACCAGAGGCTCCTCTTTATTAGATCATTTCTTTTTAAGATCTAAATTTCCATCCGTTGGTATTGTGTGTCAATTAGATCTAACTGATCACGATGCTATCATTCTTGGCATTAACGACTCGCAGACCACTACTCAGAAACCAAAGCGTGTTATTTTGAAAAGAAATGAAACAGCCATTGAAGATGAATTAGGCAAGATAGACTGGAAAAAACACCTAGATCAAACTGATGTTGAGAAAGCTACAACTACGTTCATGGACACACTTAAATTGGCAATAGACAAACATACTTTCACAGAAAAGATAAGCAGATCAAAGCATAACTTGAAGCCATGGATAACTCCAGGTCTTATGCGATGTATGCGACATAAGGATCGTCTACATCTGCGTGCTAAGAAAAATCCCCATGATCCAATAGCCCAACTTGTTTACACTAGATACCGTAACTACTTTAATGAAATAAGAAGGAAGACTAAAAATATTTACGACAATAAAACACTTACAGACAGTAAAGGACAACCGAAGAAGCTATGGAGAGCTATTAAAAATATCTGTCACATTTCAAGCAAAAATTCTGAACCTTCCCAACTACTTTCTCTTGAGGGATCAAATAACTGGAAGCACTCATTAGATATGTGCAATGAACATTTCTCCACAATAGGACAACGTTTAGCTAATAAAATATTAGACAAAACCAAAACAACTGAAAACTTACTTGCAAACAGTATTCACACCACCGACTCCCCATCTTATTCTCTATTTCTTGAACCAACAGACACGACTGAAGTAGAAGCCTCGATTATAAATTTACACAACGAGAAGGCGCCTGGTGTGGACGGCATTAATAATGTATTAGTTAAATCAATTCGAAATTCAATAATAGAACCACTTACCGATATCTTTAATATGAGCATTGCCTCAGGAATCTTTCCCAATGTTTGGAAGATAGCAATGGTATGTCCGATTTTCAAGACTGGAGCCGTAGACACGCCTGACAATTATCGACCTATATCATTGCTAGGAGTGTTCTCAAAATTACTGGAGAGGATCATAAGCAAAAGACTAGTAAAATATCTCGAGGTTAATTCGCTAATTTCTAAAAAGCAATTCGGCTTTCGCAATGGCAAATCAACAGATGATGCTGTATCAGACTTAATGTCGTTTCTGGTATCCAACCTTGATAGGTCATTAAACTGCGTTGGTGTTTTCTTGGATCTTGCTAAGGCTTTTGATACAGTCTCTGTGCCAATTCTAATAAAAAAACTGGAAAACAAAGGTATCAGAGGTGTTGCCCTCCAATGGTTTAAAAGTTATTTAATGGGGCGGAGACAATGTGTTAGGGTGGCCGGGCAGCTAAGCAACTCTAGGGATATAACTTATGGCGTTCCCCAAGGAAGCATTTTAGGACCTACCCTCTTTAACATCTACATGGATGACATACACAAAATAGCCATTCCCAACTCTGAAATGATTTGTTACGCAGATGACACTGTCATCCTTTTCTCAGGTAAAAATTGGGAAGAAACCTTATATAATGCTGAAAACAGTATCCCTGTAGTATCAAAATGGCTAGATCAGAACCTACTCACACTCAATATTAAAAAAACTAAATATATTTGCTTCCACAAAACAGCGGCATCTTCACCTACAAGCTCAGTACAATTGAAATACATACATGTGATAACCAAGTTACTCAAAACTCTGACTGTACTTGCGATAGTATTGAACGAGCAGCTTCTATAAAATATTTAGGGGTTATGATTGACCAAAAACTTACCTTCAAACCACATTTAGATTTTCTCTCTGCTAGGGTAAGGAAAACAATTAATATAGTAAGACAGCTGAGATATGTCGCTCCAATTGAAACCCTTAAGATGACTTACTACGCCATGTGCCAATCGTTGCTAACCTACTGCATTCTAAACTGGGGCGGTGCAGCCAAATCTCACATGATCCAAATTGAACGTGCTCAGCGTGCTGTGCTAAAAACCATGCTCAAGAAACCCAGACGCTACCCAACTATACACCTATACAGAGAATGCCAGTTACTCAGCGTCCGGAAACTCTTCGTAAGTATGGTGATTCTTAAAAAACACAGAACAGTTTTGTCATTAGCAAATTATAATGAGATGATCTCTCGTCGACTTTTCCGCGTACCTGTCTTTGCCTGTCGTACTAAATTTGCCCAACGTTTTTATACATTCTTGTCAGCCCACATATACAACAAAGCTGCTAAATTCTGTGACCTTCGCGCAAATACTATATTAGAAGTTAAAATTAAGATAACTCAATGGATACTTAACCTCACGTATGAAGAAACTGAAAGTCTGGTAACAACATTTTGATAATCTGAATTATAAGTAATAATTTTATATATTTATACTATTTATGTAATTTTAAATTTTTACTCTTTTATTTTATATACGTACTATATATACATATATATGATAACTATATATATACATATCATATTCATATATACACACATACATATATTTTTTATATTTATTTTGTGAGATGTTAAATGTGTTACCTTCGGTAGACTTAAGTTGTATTATTTAAGCCTTATTATTATTAACATAATGTTTTTTTTTTTTTTCTTCTCATTTTTTGTTACTTAAATATTTTATTTTTGCAATTCTTGTCTATAGCAATAACAAAAGAAATTTTATTTTATTTAACTTAATTGTGTAGTGCTGGAGATATTACTATGGGATATACACTGTCATGGGACCCCACGATACAGGCTTGCCTAGTGTGGGGACCACGGAACGTCACCAACTATGTAACCTTGCAATACGCAAAATGATCTCAGTAGTTGTAAGATAGAAGTTATAATAATGTTTTAATTTTGTGTATTTTAATAAACGTTTTTTCATTTTTTCATTTTTCATTTTCATTTTCATATAATAAAAGGTTTAACGTGTTCAGCAGATACAGAGAAAACCCGGCAAAAACAAAAAAAAAACGTTTTGTAGTAGGTCATACTTTTTTACTTCCAAAAGCTTCCAAAAACAAAGAAAAAGAAAAAATCCAAACATGAATAAATACGCACCCATTTTATATCAATCATTAGGTGTCTTTCAAGAATATTCGACTACCACCAATTATTTTTTATCGTACTTTAGTACCTACAAAACTGCATAATCAAAATATCTAAATACGCCATCCCTTTGACGAAACAAGCGTAACCAAAGCCATTTCTTTTTACTACAGCAATATATAATTGTTACTATCGCAGTGACGTCACGGTGACGTCACAAAGCTTTGATGTCTGATTGTACGGATATATCCGGAGAACATTAGCTTGTCTGATTAATGTACTGTTCAATGGTATCAGTTACATGGTTTTGGAAATAAATGTGAAGATGTATGTTTTTAAAAATGGATAAATTATTTCTATAACTTTTACCGACAGATCTGCATGTATTCAATTTTATAACTGCATATTTTCCTACCATTGCGTCAGGAGGTCGTAGACGCGATTCTGAAATAGAACAATCATTTGTGTGATCCACAAATAGTTGTTTCGGGTCTGGTTTAGGGTTGAAAATCACAAGTAAAATACATGTATTTTTCAATCGGGCTTTGTATTTTTCAATAAAAAACAGAAACTTTCAAAGAGGTCTTACGATGTATCTTTCGAAAGTTTCCGTTTTTTACATGTATTTTACATATATTTTACTGTATTTTAGGACTAATAATGATAAAATAACTTTATGGTTAAATCAGCATTAATCAGCATCCTCTTTTACATATATAATTAAAAATCATTCAATTGGTTGTTGTCTTGTTCACAAATAAACCCCAACAAATACTACTTGCACGATAATACATTAATTTGTTTTAATAATAATAATTCGTTTCGTTGTAATTTATGAAAAATACATTGATTAATACACGTATTATACATGTAAACTTGTATTTTTCAAACAGCCCTATATTTGTATTATTCCAAAGTTACATGTATTTTACTGGAAAGTTTCAAAGTTGCGAAAAAAACAAATGAGTATCTTTCGCCATTTTCATCCCTAGTCTGGTTGTACTTTGTGTCCGTTGTTTGTATGTTTGTAAAAGTTCTCACTGCACAAGAGCAATTCCTAGTGCGGAAATTGTCTTTTATTAAATAAGAATAAGAGAAATCAGTTGTACAAAATTATAGTGGCAGCAGAAACACATCATTTGTGAAAATTTCAACTATTTAACTATCACGGTTCATAAGATACAGTCTGGTGAGAGACAGACAGCGAAGTCTCAGTTAAAGGATCCTGTTTCTACACTATAGGGTACGGAACCCTTAAAGAATGCTCTCATTGACGTTTATGAGCTCTACTTACATGTCCTTGGTTAAATATAAGGTAATGGTAACTGGTAGACACAGGTTTTAAGGTATAGCTAGAGATAATATTACTATTAATCAGACAAAATCGTCTAAAGTAATCGTTAAACGCTAAGTAATATGTATGCAAAAGTGTAAAACTCTGTCATTTAAACAACGTTTCTTTAACGAAATTTCTCGTTTAATAAACATTCCATTCCATCAAGATTCAACGCCGTCTCTAAAAGAAAAAAAAAACTATTCCAATTTCAAAAACCACTGTCATAGGAAATTGCATTCAAAATTTTAAAGCATACGGTTCAAAACAGCTTGTCGTTTTAATCGTCGCCAGTGTTGCAATCGTAAACGTTCTAATTGCTTTTATCCTCCCAATTTTGTGGGGAAATATGGTGAATCTAACGACAGGTATAAAGTAGTATTAATTCAGTTCGTTTATGGGCAACACCGAAGTGGTTGTCACATAAAGTTTTATGGCAACGTTAGCTCTTAGTAAAAGGAACTGAAGGGAAATAAAACTAGGTATTATTGTTTTGTGTGGCTTTATGATTTACTATTGTCACCTGTGTTTTTGGCTATAAACGTGTAATGGAATCTATGTCATTATGCTTAATGAAATTCTGTCTGGAAATGGAATTTGTACTAATACAAATCCGAGTATATTTTTATCCTTCTATCATGTCAGGATAGCTGAACCGTTTTTAATAAAATTTGGCTGGGTGATAGACCATATCCTGGAGAAACAGTTTTTTTGTTGTTTCTTTTTTTACAAAACCTGACTGAACTGATTTTTGATAACATTTCGATAGTATTGGACCTTGGAAACGATCATAGGCCATTCTAAACAAAATTGAATATTAACGGAATAGTAGTCACTGGCATAAACTAGTTTTTATTATCGGATATATCAAAGCAGATATATTTTAATCTAAACTCTAAGGATAAAATAATTAACTCCTGTAAATTACTTTTGAAATACTTTAAACAGAAATGAATTAAAACCAGCAGAAGAATTCAATCTTAATTCCAAAAGAAAGTACCTCTAGACTTTTCTACTCGCAATGCGATAATAGTAGTTAGTATTTAAAGAATAAACGCCGGGAGATAATTGCTAGCTAAGTGAGTTTCGCTCCCGAGCCAAGTAATATTGTTTCAGACGAGAAAAAGGTTTTACTGTACTTACTGCTGAAGAAATTATATTAACAAATGGAAATTGAGAATTATTATTTGAAATGTGCATAATAATAATACTGTTTTTGAAAAGATAGTGTGGTTTTGGTTTGGGATGAATAATGCAATTAATGAATATTAAATAATGAATATTAACATACATAGTTCAGGCTTGACAAGTAATCAGGCGAATTAAACAAATTTTCTCTTTGTGTGAATCATACTTTAAATAACTCTATACCGCTGCATAACTAAACTCGCTGTATTTTAATAAAAAAATAACAGTACGTAGCACCATTTTCTACTGTCAGTACTGACAGTAGGAAATGTTGACTAACGAGCGTTTGACATTAAGTTTGTAGAAAAATAGTTCTCGTGGAATACGCTAGGAGCGCTGATGAGGTTTTCGTTCAAAAGTTATTAACACTGGCGTGAAAGTAACCACTCAACAGAACATTTATTAAATATATTTCATATAGTTCAGTACCTCGATTCTCTACCACTATCGACTACCGACAACCGGCTAGCTATCGATATTTGACATTTAGAATGTACTGCCAAAATGTTTCCTACGACGCCCGTCAGAGGCGCTGATCAGATTTTCATACAAATTTCTCGATGACAGTTCGGTTGTCGGTAGTCGATAGTAGTAGAGAATCGAGCTACAGTACATCATCTACTTTTTTTTTCTATGTTCAAATCTAATAGGAAAATTATCAACATCTTTCATCATGATGTCAAATTTCAGTCGTAACGGTGGGTCTTTAGTATTGTTATCACTTGCGGGTAAAATCTTGTAGTGTTTCAATATGTGTGATAACACTGTCTTCATTGCTATCATTGCGAATTGGTAGCCTGGAACATAAGAAGTCATATTAGAGGTTGAGAAGAATATCTGTCTGTTTTTAAATTGCCTTTAAGGTACGAATGGAATATAGGACTGGTAATCATGAGGTGGTAATAATCCGGTCCGGCAAAATGCTATTGAGTATTGCTCATTTCTGATTGATTTTAATAATAGTTCAAAGAAAACCAAGTATAAAATAAATGTTTCCAAGTGAGTGTTAAAAAATCATAAAAGTCTTGAGTTGACTAGTGTACTACTGACCACGGTAATAAAAATCTGAGATTATCTGGTGTAATATTAGATGTAAAGTCTTGCAAGGTAGAATTTCAAAGTTACAATCATAATCAAATGTAAGTGAGTCATAAATTGTCTCACCTATGCAATTCCTAGGTCCATTACTAAACGGCATAAATGCCGCCGGATTCTCTAGATCTAGGTCAATGAACCGTTCAGGTCGGAACAGTTCCGCATCCTCGCCCCAGTAGCGAGGGTTGCGGTGAATAGCCCAGACGTTAACCATCACTCCTGTGCCGGGTGGTAGTTTTAGACCTGATGCTGGAAATAATTAAATAAATTTTAGCATTTTTAAATATTTTTAAAGAAATGCAGCATTGAATCACTAAGTAAATAAGAGTACTAAATGTATTAGAAGGAGTCACCCGTTTTTAACGCAATTGAAAGCCTTATTTAAAAATGTGTCCTACATAAATGTCAAAGATAAGCTGCGACAATTCTTTGGATTTTAACATATCGCGTCTTAGAGCATCTTATTATGCGGCGTTCTTTATTGGAAGGTCAGCAAATACTTTGATATACTAAAAACCCAATCAAACGACCAATATTAAGTAAAATTAGTGTCTAGATATCTTACGTAACACTGTTTCTTGTTCAACCTTCCTAGCAGTCAAAGGTACTGGAGGGTACAACCGAAGTGTCTCCCTGATCACAGCATCCAGATACTTGAGACGAAGTATATCTTCCATTGTCACCTCTCTATCTGAATCACCTAACACTTCTTGTATCCTGGAAGACAACATTTCTGAGTTCATTGCATTATTTTTTCTGAATAAAAGAGATATCTTTACGTGCGAGTTCAATGAAAGGCAGCAAAAATGACGATAAAATAACAGCATTAACTATATATTTTCGAATACCTAAGCAATACATAGCGATTGCCTTCACTTGATATTAATATTTCGCTTTCATACATTTCACCTTACTATTTACCGAAAAAAAATGTTTTCTCAAAATAAGCTAGCGGTGCAGCTCAATCCATACTAATATTATAAATGCGAAAGTAACTCTGTCTGTCTGCTACTCAATCACGCCTATACTACTAAACCAATTTGCATGAAATTTGGTACGGAGATATTTAAATACCCGAGAAAGGACATAGGCTATATATCATCACGCTACGACCAAAAGAAGCAGAGTAGCAGTAATTAATGTTACAAAAACGGGGAAAAATTTCACCCATTCTCTCTTATTGTACGCAAGCGAAGTTGCACGGGTCAGCTAGTCTTCAATATAAAGATACTCAGCTCTAGCTCTCTAGCTCAGTAATGCTAGGAAATCAGTCTTCTTTTAGTATTCTATAAGTAGTATCGAGCCTCAATACACAAAAGTCCCATACATCTCAAGAAGTGACTTACTCTTCATAAACTCTATCCTGTACCTCAGGATGCCTGGCCAGCATCAGTGTTACGAAGGACATTGCAACTGCCGTAGTATCATTACCAGCCACTATCAATATTACTACCTCTTCTATAATTTCCATATCAGTACAACTTCCTCCCTTACCAGTCCCTTCTGAATATCGCATCATCAGCTCCAAGAATGACTTTGGACTAATATCTTAAACAATAGATATAAATTGAGGTTTAGTTGGTCACCAACCACTAGCAGTGCGTTGAGAGGTTGTAAGTTCGATTCCCACACGGAACAAATATTTGTGTGATCCACAAATAATTGTTTCGAGTCTGGTTGTACATTGTGTCCGTTGATTGAATGTTTGTTAAAATTCCCCGCGACACAAGAGCAATTCTTAGCGTAGGAGTTGTCTTTTAAAAAAAATATTGTGTCAATCTCGAAAAGAGCACATGTCTTATATCTTTGTGACCTGTGAACTTTTTCAATTGAATGTTATTCAAAGCATTGTCCAATCTTACCTTGTTCTGTCATTTTACCATCTTCTTCTTTTTTTTGCATTGCTTTTCGACTTGCATCCACAAGCTGTAAATTAATATACAAAAGTTAACAATTGTACGAGTATTATTAAAGTTATTATCACTAAGAACATTCAACTCAGCTTCTTCAAGGATATAACGACATCGTACTTTCATTCTGTAACCCTCAGCCCTGCCTTTATCTCTTATATTAAATTATTTATCATCTTCCGCGTATCGGTTTGTTGCTATATTTAGACATACAATGTTAGGCGCAGTACTCATGATTCGTTTGGTAATATTCCGCCCCTTCTCATTATGTAATTAAATATTTACCACAGCAACAAATATATATTAGCTTTTCTTCCAACTATGTTGGAGTCGGCTTCCAGTCTCACTGGATGCAGCTGGATACCAGTATTTTACATGTAGCGACTGCCTGTCGGACTTCCACAACCCATTAACCTGGCTTATAACACGATACCCTACGGTATGACTGGTTGTCAAACTTTCAAGCTGACTACTGTTAACGACTGTCAAAGATCTTTGAAAAGGACAGCCGGGACACACAATGTAACGTGCCTTCCGAAAAACGAAGAAACTCGATATGTATAAGATGGTCACCCATCCAAAGAACAACCTCGACAAGGGTAGCTTAACTACAGATCGATTCGCGCCGCTCTTGTTAACTAAGCCACGAGCTCCTCTTACCTCAGCAACGAATCCCCACATGTAATTCTTCATCTCCATCACTTTCTTGAACCCTGGCATGTTGCAGCACACTCGGTCGCTATGCAGCCACGGAGCACAGACCCTTTTAGCACAGAACTCCAGGCCAGCTTCAATAGACTTGAGGAATTTGTGGCCGGAGTCTTTCTGTGCATACAGTTTGTAGCCTAAAGCTGATTCTGAAATGTAGACCGAGGTTTTAATTGATTATCGTATTTAATTAATAAGCTGTACACATACCACAGCAGAATATCATATTTACTTGAGGTTCTCCCAAACAGCCTGTCTTCAATGACAAATCTACTGCTGTATAAAGTTAAAGCGACCACATTTTTTTTACCTTAATTTGCTACACGTTTCGGTACAACTTCCCCGTAGTAGCAAGCTGACTATCTCGATGATGACAGAACTTCTTATTTTAGTCTACCTCAACGGACATTTTATCTATCTACCTATTTTAACATTTCCTAAAATAAAGTCAAAGTATCCACTACCTGTAATAGTATCCATGGTCAAAGCCGTGTAATACTTCCAAGCTGACACAATGCCTTTACCAGCTACTCCACCCAGCTGTTCCACTATCACCTGGCTTTGTTCACTAAATATGGGTAAGAACTGCTTTACATTCTTCGCGCCGAGAGTTGATACTAGAAGTTTACGACGAGGTCTCCATCGTGACACTGGAAGATTAAACTGTTCGTTTAGATAGATCTCGTTTGTTAGTCATTCTTTCAACGTCAATATCTTTACTCAATAAAAGATTGAATTGATTTGATTCTTGCAAAAAGCAAGGGTAATTATTAATTTAAAACAATAGACATAACTGCGGGCATAAGCTTATTTTCGTTTATTTAATTTTTATACATATCATTAAACACCACTTTTTTTACTCTTATCTGCTAAAGGTCACGTAAGCTCCGAATATTTTTTTATTTTCTTTGCAAATAGTTTAACACTAGATTGGGGGTGATAAAATGTAAATTAACTAATAGTATATATAGTTTAGTATGTATTGTTATATTTTACCTGGAGCCAAAATAGAGCCGCTGCCGAAAAACAAGGTCAACAACATCACGATCTCATCTTTCTGAAGACACGTCTTCAAAACATATTCTGCTGATATTGGATCAGCCACCACTGAAAAAAATAACATATATTATGTAGGTACTCACATACAAGTCTTATGAAAATCACACACGCAATACAGGCACACCTTCAGTTAAAGAATGGAACAAAATTTTATTAACAGACAGTCGCTTACGTCTTTGTTCCACTAAATATTATGTGCGATACGTGTGTATCACATTTTCTACGAATGTTTTTGAACTTATGACTACAATATTATAGTTTAACATAAAAATAATAAAATATTACTTGTGTAAAGGTAGTTTCCGTGCCACATAGATGATAGTCCATTATTATTTTTCAACGCATCTCGACCCAGAGTTTGGAAGGCTTTCATACTAGCTGTAACGAAAAACACGATTTAAATTTTGTTTCGCACGGTAGTAAAGTGTATGTATTATCCTACAATATTCATTTATAGTTTTGACTGCCTCCGTGGCGCAGTGGTACAGGCCACCACGCCAACACCACTGCGCCTGGAGGTCGTGGGTTCGATTCCCACGCGGAACAATTATTTGTGCGGTCCACAAATAATTGTTTCGGGTCTGGTTGTGCTTTGTGTCCGTTGTTTGTATGTTTGTAAAAGTCCCCGCGACACAAGAGCAATTCTTAGTGCGGGAGTTGTCTTTTAAAAAGAAAGAAAAGAAAGAAAGATAGTCGAGTGCTACCTCCCACGCAAGTTGTCGCAGGTTCGAACCAATAACTTTTCAACGTAATGTGTCTATTAGAAATAATTATCACTTGTTTCAATGGTGAAGGAGAACTTCGTAATGCAACCTTCTATGCCCGAGAACAGTTCTTAAAGTTAGGCAAAATCCTCAACCCGCACTTGGCCAGCATGAGGGACATTAATTGTTTAAAAATATTTTTTTATTTTTATTATGCAGTCAGCAGTAAACTGGCCAACATTGATGATTTTTTGTTTTATTTTTCTTTAATAAGTTCCTTATTTCGATTGTTTAGTGGTCAACCTTGTTTTACTTGATTGCCTTTAACTTCGCTTTTTGTCTATTTGTTTTAATTAAGCAGTTTTATTTGTTTATTACAGCAATTAGGAAGTAATATTTGACTCATACTAACAGGTCAAGTCAAATCAAAGTTTGTCATTATGGCAACAAATAATTTTAGAAAAAAGGGTTTTGTCATTAATTTTCTTTGTACAAATTTTGGCGCAAATCTGTCCCATCAGCGACATTATTTTAAGGTTTTCAAAAGGCAATGCGCTAATCGGCCCTTAGACTAACCATAGTTTATTTTTATTCTATTAATTGCAAGTTTTTTATTTTTATAAAATCAATGCCTTTAAAGTCTCTTAAAATAACTACTTGAAGCAACAAAAAGAAGTCTTAACTTGCTGCCTTCTGCCTCAGGTAACTGTGCCAACTTTTTACTTCTCTATAACCTAAAAAGGCTTCCTTAATTGCCATTAATCTGTCAGCCAGTTATAGGCTGACTGCGTTAAAAGTTTGTTTACCTTACTGCTAACTAACCGGTTATGGTAACTAAATGCTACGAACCCGTGCTGTTTTGCCAACCAGTGCAATTTAGCGCAATTATGGGTAAATTTAATAATTAAAAAAATATATATTTTTTTAAGCGATATGTAATTAAGGATACAGTTGTTATGGTAATTATTTTAATGATATTCCTCAATCATTATTTTAGATAACACAAAAAAATAATTAGAATTATAGTTTTATGTAAGTATGTCTCATGAAGAATGATTTAGGTATTTTTGTAAAACATTTATGTAAGTTTTCGTACTTATCTAAATTTAAATATTAAAAAAAAATATATATATAATATTTCGCGGCATTAAAATATCTCTTTGTGCGAAAATACAATCTAGACTGTTTTTCTTTATATTTAAGCATTGTTTTTAACTTTAAGAGATAAATTACGATTCAAATTAAGAAGAGTAATTTATCAAACACAATAATTACCACGAATATTTCGAACAACAATCATTAAAAAATAAATTTTAATATTTATTTCACAATCGCCATAAAATTCCAAAATAAAAAAATTAGCTAGGTACTTACTTTCACTATTCCCTAAAAACAAATAACTGTGTCCCAAAAAAGGTAAAGTCCACACTCCGGAATTGAGTTCCCGTCCCAGCTTATAAATATCCCGATTTTTCCACCTTTGATACATTAGCAAAATTACAATCATCACTATTAAACAAGTGACCAGCATATTTATCTCTTTAAAACTGTACTTTTACACAGGAATATCGAAAAATCACTGCTTAAGTAGGAATAAGCCGTTCACACTACGGAACGGTGTCTTTGCGTCTCGTTACACAGCCGACAGTCAACGCAAGGATACGAAGAGGTACTGATAAATATCTTTGGACAACTCACACGCCGCTTTTTAATAAGATATAACCTGTATTTTGGGAAAAAAAAAGATATTTTTAAACTAATTTGAATTTAGCAGATATTATATAATCTTTTGTTCTAATTGGTACTATAATAAAATACTCGGCAATTAAAGAATTATGAATGTCTACTGATTTATATACGGGTTTTCGTTCGAGTAAAAAATATACTCTCTCAAACAATCTGTATATAGTTAAAGGTGCAAACCAAACTAAGAACCACGCATTCAAAATTAGATCACACTCGATATTATTATATGCTTTCTTTATATTCTTGAGTAATTTTCAACAAACTAAATCTAAATTCATAATTTTGCCCGACTTGGGAATCGAAGTTGTTTCTAGTCAACAACCTGCTACCATGGAAACAGTTACATTACACTTTGAATCACTGTTTGATGGAAAATCAACTGCCTTTTACTAATTAATTATTTTCCAAATTTATGAAGTGGCCCCAACCCGCACTTGGCCAGCGTGGTGGACTCAAGGCCTAACCCCTCCCTCACGACCTCCCTTACGGGAGGAGACCCTTGCCCAACAGTGAGACATTAATGGGTTAAATTTACTTTAATTAAAATTTAATAAAGGGTAAGGACCTTGTAACCTTGGTTTTAACTTGTTAGTAAACAGAATCTTTAGTTGGTGAGAAATTGTTAATAATATGATGTACCCAAAGCATTGTTTTCCACACTCTTCACACTTTTGAAATTGCCGATTGCCATCAAACCATCCGTGAATTTATTTTATGTAACGAGGTAAAATACATACCTGTGACGTAACAAGAATGCTCGAATGTCGTCATTCCAACAGAATTTAGAGGCCCAATAGCACTTTAGCCAAAAAATCGATCTTCAGTACCAAATACTCGGACCGCAGAAGTCGTTTTTGAGAATTACAATGTCATACATAATCATTTTTTAGGAAATAAAGCTCAAAAAACCCGGTCTATTAGTCTAGACGACCTTTTAAACCACTGCCAAAGTATTTTGGATTTTTTGATGGCTATTTGCATACTTATCGAGAGTACCGCAACACGATTTAAAAAACTTCTTGTTTTTTTTCGGTGCAAGAATATATTTTAAAATAAACATTCAAGTTTTCCCGTTATCTGCAATATTTTTGTAACCCAGCTTGAGCCAGTATTAGACTCATTTGCATACATATTTTACATATCTTATACCCATCTGGTAAAATGCATCTTTAAAATGTAAAGGGATTTTAAGGACCATGTCCAGTGTAACCGCGATTTCCTTAACTCGGTATTATAACAATAACTTAAAACAAAATTTTGAACGTATTGAAAACCATATTTCTGTGTATTATGCTAAAGTTGATCAGTTTTTCAATAAAAACATTGACAGCTTCTCAGTGGATATCTGAAGAAAATGGCTCGCAATATTTATATATAGGTAGCTACTAAGTTATCTAGAGTTAATAGTTGTATAAAACAGCCCATCTGTGATGCAAAATCATAAGGTACAGGAATTGGATGTTAAATAGATAATGAGTAAGGTAAATACATATTCTAATTACAGAGATAACATAACAATCCTTACATATACACGAACTCGCAAAATTCACGCTCTTTCTTGATAACAGTAACTAGCAGCTCGGCCCAGTTTCACCCTGATTAAACAATTAGATAGCCTGTAGTTTCAGAGATTACCCCCAGAGATACTTACATAAATGTACGAAATCCTCGCTTTTTCCTTATTGACAGTAGTATAGTTAACATAAGATAGAACTATACAAACCTCAGTCCGTGTTCTCGTTCGTATAAACTATGTATGACAGATTTCATCTAAATAGATAGGTTTTTTTGAAATAATAACAAACATAAAACTGAAAATGTCTGCTTTTTACGATTCTAAATTATTATTACAAAAGATTCTTATATGCAATTAATATTTAAAGGTTTACCTACCTTCTTTGTTAAATGTCGGGTCTTGCCATGAATAGTTTTTAATCGCACACAGACCTAGTGTACTTTACACAGTATTGTGTCTAAAAAATGGTAATAATAAACATTTTCACAAACTTTCACATTTATAATAGTAAGATAGTACATACATTTCAACTGGAATCCTGCCACTATATACCAATGATTCAAACTTCTCGTTAAACTCGTTCCGCTGCCAAGATTCGTTCGCCAAATATCTTCATAATGTCACATTTGTAATACATCTATACTTTGTTACAATTGTATTTGTAATATATGAGCTATTTTTCAGCGTTCCTTATCAAACGAGTAAAAACGTAACTCTATTACTGAGACTTTGTTGTCTGTCTGTCTATTGGTCTTACTGTCTGTCACCAGACTGTATCTCATGTACAGTTATAGTTAGACGGTTAAAATTTTCACAGATGATGTATTTCGTGTGCCGCTCTAACAATAAATACTAAAAACAGAATAAAATAAATATTTAAGGGAATTCTCATGCAACATGTTCTCACGTAAAATTGGCGTTTCTATACATTTAAAATATTTACAAAATCATTTTAAATATTTGTACGGAGCCCTTCGTTTGCTGTCTGTCTCGCAGTTTTCTTAAAAGCACTTCCACACAGCAAACGCGATTTTTTCTGGCGCTTTCAGAAATATTGGTACGGAACCTTTCGTGTGTCAGTCTACCTCGCACTTGGATAGTTTTTCTTAGAATTATGACAGACTATTGTCGAGCTATTTTGGGTTTTCATGTGACAGTTCGATGAGTATAGTTGATAGTCGGGTGATACATACTTATCCCACATAAGTTACATATTTAATTGACATACCAATTAGTTTACGAAGAAATGTGTAATAGAGATATTTATCCATTGTTATGACGGCTAAGGAAAATATTGCGAGGAAACCTTTACGTACATACGTGCTTTAAACACTTTGCGAAGGAGTATATATAGTTCGCAACCTACGAATTTATAATATTAGTTTGGATACCAGTAAAGAAAAAATATTTGTTATAAACTGAACTTTAACTGCAACAGGGCAAATAATACATCACCAAAATTCAAATATTTTAATGAAATAAAAAACGTTAATTACGCTAATATAATTCTGATGAAGTACCTTCAGTGAAGCAACATCAGTAATATACATGTTCATAAACCTTGTACTGGCACAAGTAACATCGCAAGCCTTGTCAAAACAACTTCATTATTAAATATTGTTTATCCCTTCTAGCGAAGTTCATTAAATTACATACGTATATACGATATTTCATACGAAATCGTGCAAAGTTTATCTCGTACATAGCAACACTCGGGCCGTGGAATCCTGGTGTTCTTAAGTACTGGATTTCGCCACGTATTTAGCCTCCTGTATTTTGAGGTAATAAGTATCTCATACCTATCCCCCTGCCTCGTTTGGAAGGAGACTCTTGCCCAGCAGTGGGACAGTAATGGGTTAAAAAAACGTATCCCATGTGTGAATCCATATAATTAATTATATGTGTATCAAAAGTCAGTAATTTTGCCGCGAGAAGTAAAAATATTCACAAATTCTAACAATAAGACAAAACCAATACTTTTATTATAAGGGCTTTATTTCCAAAAAAAAATACGCCTATAGAACTTAAAATCGAAAACGCACGTTCGAATGAAACCGCGTGGTTCAGCTAAATAAAAATAAGATCTTACGAATTTTGCGTATAGCAACACTCATTGATGACGTAATATATTACCCTAGTGTTTATTAGGTGAAAAGAACCGTTACATGACAGATAAAAAGCAGATTCTTTTTGTGTTTATTTTCTCACATTCGTTGTAGAAATAAAAGTATTTTATAGCTGCTATTTCGGATACATTTAACCCTAGTTCAAGGAGTAAAGATTTAGGCGTGGGTTAAGCAGTAAAGATTGGTTAAATACGTTAATAAGTCTTAAGATTGAAGATAATCGTAAAATTTTAAACGAGAATAGATATTTTATGTCGTTTCGATTCTCAATTAGATTTTATTGGTTGCGGTAGTGACTTTCCTAAAGCATTGTCAATGATTTTAAAGACTTTGGGACTGATAAGTTAATGTAAGGTGTTCTGGTTAGAAGGTTGTGGGTTCGATTTTCACTTAAAACAGAAATATTTTTGTGAGATCCACAAATTTAACATCTGTTCGTATTTCTCGTAAAAATTACGCAAGATTTGTGCGAGTCTTTTAATTTTTGATGATTTTGTGTTATGTAATACTAAAACAGGTATTATAAAACAAAAATCTTTTAATGATTAAAGCCAACATTTTATTCAAATGTTGTTACATTATCTATCTAAAAATAAAACTCACGCGACCTTCGCATTCATAACCATAAAATGACCCCAAAATGTAATCTCAATTTAAAAACTCAAACAAAATAATACCATACAAAACTACACCTTAAAAATGATATAATTTACACTTCGTTAACTTTGTTACATGACAAAGGCAATTTTTAATAAAATGCTATACCAGTTACTGTCGATTTTTCAAAACAAAATCACTCCCTCTAGCGCTTGTCAAAGGAACTAAATTTTATTGTGAACTCTCAATTTTGAGCTTGGTTACTTGTCCAGCGTTTGGCAAAAGCCTAGCGCAGTATATGATGTTGGTTCTGTAGTGAAGATTATGTCAACTGCGAAAATGTACCTATTTTAGTTTGACACATCGCCTTCTCCTTAGGGCATAACAGGGATGATGTTAAAAAACGTAAGACCAATTATAAGCTCTAACGTTTAAAAGTCAAACAGTCTTGTACCGAAAGTTTTTAAAAGGTATAAATACCGAGGGTCAGTTTTACAACTAATGTTTAACCCTCTTATTCATAAATATATATGAAAGGCTTATAAAGTGTTATGTTTCTTTTACTCCTTAGCGAAATAAAAGAGAGAAAACATATTTTAGTAGTTGTTTAACTAAAGTAGGTTTATTGTGTGTTTATGAATAAGAGGGTAGGTGTACAGAGAGGAGAAGATAAAAGAAATGTATAAGTGTCGGATAGCCAATCCGTCAATTAAAGTGACAACTAAAGTAAAAAAATCACCTGTCAAAAATTCCACCTGAAAACTATTTATTCAGAAGCGTTAAAGCCGGGAGCGTGGTATTGTGACGAATAAAATAGTTCTCTACAAAACTTCTATTCAAAATAGAAAAAATACGGACTAACAGCAAAATTTGCATTCCAGTAGAAAGAGAACTTGGCATTCTAAAAGACTATAATTTATTCTACTAAAAGTAAAAAGAATAGAATACCATCTGTCAACTTCACGTGCGTTTGTGCTGAGTCAGTTACACCTATGTGGGTCTTAGACCTTTTAGGTTAGGGAAAGATTTAGGCTCGATTGTTAGGGAAAATTAATAGTTTTAGCGGTAGATATAATTTTTAAATGCTTGGTATTTAGCATTGATGTATCGTCTATATCAGTGGTTCCCAACCAGTGGGCCGCGGGAGTCAATAAATAGTGCGCGAATGATTTTAAAATTTTAAATTTTCAGGATGATTATTACACTTTATTTTTAATATTCTTACATAGTGGTGCTAACAAGAATAATATAAAAGTGCTACCGGACTAAAAAAAGGTTGGGAACCCCTGGTCTTTATAATAAGAAGACTTTTAAAAATATATTACATGCTGATATTCTTAGCGTTTAGTAACTTTATTTGAAATAAAAAATGTTTTTTTTAGTTTATTTGCTGTATGGTTGGTAAATACATAATATAAACCTGACAATGAGAAGCCCAAGATAAAAAGAGAAAACAAATAATGACTCTCTAATTGCGGGTTTCATAAAAACACAAAATAAAAATCGTTCACTGTTCATCCACTTTCAATTCATGTACATAAACGGTTCTCACGAGTACACAAGCACGGATTTACCTTAACAGCAAGATAGAACCTTGTACAAAGAACTACATCTGTAGTTGTACAAGGTTCTATCCGTCCATCGAGATAGAACCTTGTTACCACAATGAAATCCTTTGAGAATACTACCACTCAGACCAGATCCTACCTTCACTTAAACCAAACTTCTATTGCAATTTCCCTTGCAAGTACACTTCAAACAAACTTAGATTTTACTGTAATCTGACAACTTAATAGAGAGCATTTTATGCAGTGTTCGCGGCTGGTGTACAAAATTTTGTATTTAGAGCATCAGTGATTCAAGGCGTATGTAGCTGATATTGGCCTGTTTGATACAGCTACTTTTTTTTTGAGCTAATTATTTTAATCTAAACAGTAAATAATAAGCATTTGCTCTAACAGTGAAGTTAAACATCGCGATGAAACGTTGCATACCTAAAAAATTCTTTAATACATTTCTTGAGAGCATGCAAAGTCCCCAACCTGCACTTGCCAAGCCTGGTGAACTCAAGGCCTAATCCCTCCCTCGCTTGGAATATGACCGTTGCTCAGCAGTGGAATTTACAAATCATCAAGCTAAGAAAGGCTCTCTGGTTGTTGGACTGTAAAACTATCCAAGGGTACACATGCCCAGCGCTGGGATAATTATGAGTTTGAATCTAGATAAATCATCAAGCCTCTCTCTACTAAGTTGACGCACTATAAAACGTAGCCCGAGGATACATAACAAAGATATTCCAATCGATAGTTTAGCTTCTAATATCTTTAACAGAAGTTAGATTCGGAATACCGTGTAGAAATTAAGATGGCGGAATTCGTGGGTTAAAGTTTAAACTTGCTTCTGCTTGTATAGGTTTCCAGCAATTTAAGTTCAATTAGTATTTCGTGTGATTAGGTGAATAGAATCATGAACATTGCAATCCAATTTCTAGTTAGTTTATAGTACCTAAGTCATTGGGAAAAATAATTAGATAATATAACGTAACCTTATGTGTTTTTATTTGGTAGTTGTTGAGAATGATCAAAGGCCTTAACATTTAAAAAACTTTACACATAGCTTTTAGCTTTTGCCCAAGACTTCTTCACAGTGGTAAGGTTGCCTGGTAATTGGAAAACCCGGCCATCAATATGGTGTGTGTGTATGTATTTTAATACATTGTACACTTGAACGCCAAATAGGATCAAGCATACCTTCATATAAACTACCACATTTGTGGTATTTTATAAAAAAAATTCTAACCTCAAAAAATAAGTCAGTTCTAGTAACTTACAATTACCGTAGTCCTGCAAAATTGCAAATACATAGTCAAAGAATTCTCACTCTATCTTCATAATACTAAAAAATAATAGTAAATATACCGCACATTGGCTTCCACTTCATTACAAAATGTAATAGCAAATCATGAAAATACAGCGCTCTATAAATACCGCGGGAAACGAAGGGTACGGATTTAGCGCAGCCATAAACAAGAAAAGGGGTAAGCATTGAACAAAGTTTGTAAACACTGCAAGAGTTCAGTGACGTCATTGCGCAGTGCAGTAGTGACACTATTAGTCGCTGTTTAAGGTACCGTTATGTTTTATGTACACGCAAAGTTTTATAATTTTCTTTGATGCCGATGCCGATGCGGATGCTTTATTAAAAATATCCGCGGGTGCAGATCCGAATGTTTGAATGAATGCGAATGTTCCGCTTTGCGGATACGGATGTGAATATCCGCAACACCCGTGATTGTCATTTGTAAAATTGTACATTTTAATTCAATATTGTTGAAACTTCCAGTGATAGCCGTGAGAAACAAATTAATCACGTTACGAAGTTATGTGTGTATTATAAATAATTATCACTTGCTTTAAAGGTGAAAAAAAAGAACAGGAGAAAATTTTGTTCACCTGATGGTTCTTTAAATAATTCTAGAAGTATTGCGCAGCTCTTTAACCTTTATGTAAACAGTGTGTTGGCAATTCTTTCTTACTCGTATGTATGGCAAAATATCATGACATTTTTAAGCAACGTCAAAAAGAAGGCTGTTTTTAATTTGGTATTTTGTATGTATTTTTTTCATTCATTTAATCCAGTATCATTTATTTAGTAACATGTGCGTTTAATGGTAATGAACTTTAGAACTAGTAAATGACGAAAAACCAATTACATTTCTAAAATTTATTTACGCACTATATTTATTTTTAGCCGACAAACATTGTTACAATACGGTTCCTTTCATATTATATTTTTAGTTGCCCTTGATTCAATACATTTAAAGCTATTTATATCGACACCTTTTTATATGTCTGACGCAGATGGCACTTATTGATACAAGTTAAAAACCTGTATCAAAGGGTATTTTATAACTCGAGAGTATTCAGATTAAACTTAAACTAACATAACTATGAAATACATCAGATATTAATGAATCGTTATATATTTATACTCTTAGGAAGTCACGGTTATTTGCTTCCATTGACATCAAGTGGGAACAATCTTGAAACTTATATGCATGAGAATTTTGCAAGCTGAGAACATATGTGAAGGACAAACTGACAGGGTAGAAACTAAAGGATTATGCTAGTAAAACGTTATTGAATGATAAATACACTCTTTGATAAACTAGGGAAATAAGTAGGTATTAATAACTAACCCCCGGTTTCTGAAGTAGTTTCGCTACCTCAGAAGCCGGGGGTCAGCTTGCAAAATCCTCATGCATATAAGTTTCAAGATTGTTCCCACTTGATGTCAATGGAAGCAAATAACCGTGACTTCCTAAGCGTATAAATATATAACGATTCATTCATATCTGATGTATCTCATAGTTATGTTAGTTTTCGAACTGAACCAATATTTGTGTTGTTTGATGTCGAATCTGTACCCATTTGTATCTCTTGTAATCCCTTGATAATAGCTGGCATATTAGAAGATTTGCCACAACGTAATTGTAAAACTTTTGTTCATATCTTTGAAGTAGCACAATTTTCTACATATGAAAGTCCCATAACGACTTTTGACACTTTTTATTTATTTTTAATTTGGAATTTCTAATCTGAAATAGTTATTTTCACAGGCTTTGTAAGCACTATTTAGACTGTTAAGTAATTTCAACATGTACTTGTACATGTTGATTGAGTCGATAAGAGATTTATAACAATATTCTATAATACATACTTACGAAAGTATAAAACAAAAAAAAATGTTTACAAAAAAATTATGTTTACCGGCACAATATAGTATTCAATGCTCAAGCAAACTAACAACATGTAGCTAAGAATAAGAACATAGAAATCCGCAATAAATTGACATCACTTACACACACAAGGCGCTTACATAAAATATGCACATACATATCATATCCGAATCTTGACCATACCCTGTCTCAATTGGAGCGTATAACTTCCTTTATCCTCCTTGGCCAGCCCTTTTCCAATGGCCGCACACGCCGCATTTAGCCGGATGACGTACCGACTTACCGTGGCCACTAACGCTTGGTACGCACTAGCGGGATCCTTTGACATCCCTATGTAACGCACTATGGGTATACTAAGAGATCCTTTGGCATCCCAAAAAAAATCACACGTTCTAATCTAATCGTAATCATCTTCATCATATTACGCTAAACAAATGACAGATACAATTTATTTTGTAAACCACTTTTCGTACCATATTTTCTGCAAGAAAATGTAATTTTAATTTGAATTAAATGTCAAACAGAGGTGGTGTGCCTCGGCACACATACTGGCTTATAATTCTAAGGGATGTAAAAGTCCGTAATGTTAGTAACTTATCATAAGCCCTGTCTTAGCTGAAGCGTTCCGAAGACTGCCATGTTGGGTATAGCCTAAGTGGGTGGGTCCTTTCGGTTGTGGATTATATATATTTGTTATATACACCTCTATTCGCACATTCGGTTATCGCAACAGTAATATTGACATATTATTTTTACAATCAAGATCATCGAAAAATCCTTGTGGTAGTAATATTCATTCCAAAAATCCCTCGGCATGCCGTCCCGCCAGTGGGTACCAGGTGTAACGTTATTGACGTCAAATCATAAAACGGGTGTACATGCAACTGAGCCAAATAAACGTAAGTACGTTATAAATGTTGCGTATATTTTTGCTGAGAACTCGCAGCTGGGAAGTTTTGACACGCTATTGATGGTTCGAGTTAAAATTGTCGCTTTATTTTGTTTATTTGTACTAATAATGCTGTTTTTAAGTAAATTAGTTACAAACAAAAGTATTCTTTATCACTATCGACTATCGACAAATGCCTAGCTATCGAGAAATATTGTATGAAAATCGGATCAGCGCCTCTAGCGGGCTCAATAAGGACAATTTTTACAGTACATATTAAATGCCAAATTCTCGATAACCGGTTGTCAAGAGACCGATTTCGTGCGTATCTATTAAAAACAAAACAGGAATTCCAAAATTAAACAGAGTTCAGATGAGTTGTAGCAAAACGAAACCTTTTAACAATAAAAAACAAATGAATGTTTAAAAATAGAATACGACAATTTCGATGAATGTTCTACAGTATTGTAAACGTGGCTGTTTTATAAAATCTTTAAAAATATACTTGGTATTGTATATTTATACTCTTTGACAAAAAGTCCTCAACCCGCACTTGGCCAACGTTGGCCAGTCAACCACTCAAGACCTAGCCACTTCCTCTTTTCGGGAGGAGGCCCTTGCCTAGCGTAGGGGCTTGAAACTAAAACATAAAAATAGGGTTAACAATAAGTTATCAAAACCTTTTATTTTCAAACGCGTTTTAGGCCCGCTGCATTATAAAATTTTGCTATTTTTTTATAATTCTTACTAACCAAACGAACGGACTTTAATATGAATACCGTGTTCCACAGTTCAATATCCGTGTTAGCTACGTCTGTTAGCATTCTGAATGTGCCGTGTTTCCCTGTCAGCTAGTTGGACATGTTGCAAGCTGTTGACATGTTAGTAAACTTCGATTCCTGGGTGACAACCAAGTTTGTGGGCTGCTATATTGTATATTGTATTAGTTATACTGCCTCTGTGGCGCGGTCGGTAGTTTTCTTAGTTAGTAGATTTCTTAGAAATTGCCCGGAGTTGGGAAGTTGAGGTCGAAGACCTCCGTGCCTCGGAGAGCACGTTAAGCCGTCGGTCCTGCGCCTGACCTCTCACTGGTCGTGTCGGTTATCCGTCCTACCAAACTATGAGAGTGATGGAATAGAGAGTGTACCTGTGTATTGTGCACACACTTGGACACTATAAACAAAGTCCTGCACAGATGGCCAGTTTCAATGAAACTGACCGCCGTCGCCGTATATCGGCTAGGAGGACATTATCATTATTGTATTAGTTAGATTGCTCTAGTTTGAGTAGAAATGGTTAATAAATTAATTATTTTTAGTAGAATTGGGGGCCCCCATAGCTAGTTGCGCTCACCAATAAACGATCTGTGAGTTAAGCAAACATAGACGCGGTCATTCCATGGATGGGTGACCGCATAGTAGTAATAAAACTTTACGTCTCCGTGCTTCGGAGGGCACGTAAAATGTCGTGCCCAGTTGTTGTCAATTAAGATACCAGTCGTTAAGCCATGTCAAAGGCCTTCCAGCGGCTTGAACAACTTTGACACTAGGTTGACCACTAACCATACGATAAGAAAAAGTAGTTCAATAAGTTTTGCAAGAATATTGTACCAAGCGGCGTTCTGTGGTGTATGCCTGCCTCTACGGAATTTTATTATGGTTCAAAAATAATACACAGTAATTTCTAAAATATAATTTATTTTACTACAAAGGTAAATAATAAATAAAGCATTTGAAATCTCATTACAATTCAAATTTTATTATAAAACCTCTTTGTAGGCCTTAAACAAATAATTAAAAAGTAGTCCGATTCCAGATTCAAATTACCGTGAAAAGGCGCGATGTTTTTTTGTTTTCACAATTTTATTTACTTTCGGCGTTTCTCTGTTTTGAAATTAGGCCGTGTATCGTTTATCTTGTTGAAGTAATTAATGTTAATATGAGTTTATTTTGTATAAATTAGTTGTTTATTTTATGTTTAGGTTTAGACAAAACAACACACTTTTTAACAACCGTTCCCCGTAATTTAATGAAAAACTTTCAAAGGTATGTTGTTTGCACATTTCATAATTGTTGTTAATTCGTTTACTTTCTCGTTATAAATATTTCATTTACGAATTCATATAAATTTTAAATACTATAGTCCGACAACTTAGTAAAGAGCCCGCCGCGAGCTGTATAGAGTAAAGAGCTTGGATACAAGGCGCTGTACTAAGTTATCAGACTATAATTCATCTGTATTATGAGCTATATTAGACCAAAACTGTACTGTGTCTGTAACTATTTTCTATACTACAAAATAAGCAAGGTAACTTAATAGCCCAAAAAAAACTATTTTCAGCCAAATTATTTCAAATACCTACGTAGAATACCTTATTTAATATACCTAAAATGACTATTTCTATACAAATACCTGCGTAAAATACCTAAGAAATATACAACAATATACTAAAAGCTTAACTAACTGTAAACAATTTGTACCTTTACCTTATTACGTATGGCAACATTGTGCCGTTTGGAAAATTTCGCGGTAACACCTCTATTTTAGGCACCATTTGTTAGTGGCTATTTTTAGGGTATTTACGTGGTTAAGCTGGCAACCCACCGCTGCCTAAAGGTACTTTCTTTATGTATATGTTGGAAGAAAATGTTTTGTAGATCGTTGTTGGGATAGTATTAGCACTCTAACCATTAGATCATGAATTGTATTATTAGAAAAATACTTTAAGATTTTTGATCAATTACTTTAAAATTGACTACCTCCGTGGTGGAGTGGTTAAGGTCACCACGCCGCTACCATTGACTTAAGCGGTCGTGGGTTCGATTCCCACACTGAACAATATTTTTTGCGATCGACAAATAATACTTCCGGGTCGGGTTGAATAAAACAAAACGTTGAACCGCAAATATAGTTTCAAACTAGTTGGATCAGTATGTCAGATTTTTCTCGCGTCGGCGTCGTATTAACTCCTTGTCATAATATTTTAGTATTAGTTTTGTATGTATCTGTAACCATTCAATAACTTATTTGTTCGTCGCCCAATCGCATCTACCACTCCGAATAATATAAAGAGGTCTTTACACTGGAAAAAACAGTGCTGTACACAATTGTATGTAATTTACAAGGTTGTAACAGTGTGTAACGGCCTAACTTTGTTGTAAATTGCACGCTTTACTATACTCGGCTACTTTTATAGTACGTCGTTAAATTGCGTTATTTGTTTTTTTTTCTTTTGGATATTGGTATGTGTTGTGTTTCCGGCCTACTGTTTACTTTTTACGAAATAGAACTTAACATTTTACGATACTTATTTTAGATGTTATGCCTATTATTCTAAAAGTATATTATTATGTATGATAATGTAAGCCACAAATGATTAATTAAATTCGATTTATTAATAAAATTATGCAACATTTAGGCCTGAACGTACGATTTATTGACAAAATTACTATCGTAATAAAACATACATGAATTCAACACCTACCCGAAAATAGCTTTTATTTTAAATAACCGAATGCAAATCAATCACTCAGCAAATTGTGACGTTCGGACTCGAAGCAAAAGCAAGCCGAAAAAGTGTAGTGATTGCTTCCAGTCGGTATTATTGCCCGATAAATATTGCGGAAGCTGAGCCGAATCGACTATGTGTAGCAAGCCTAGAATAAAGTTAATAATAAAGTTGTTCTAAAAACCACACCTATCTTTACCCCCTATCTCCATATTCAACACCAGTAACTAATTCAAACTTTCTCTTTCAGGGATAGTAAACCGCGGCGACTCGTTCCGCCGGCGCCGCTCCCGCTCCGGGTCCCTCGCACCGTCATCGCCAGCGCAGTCAGCGCCGGAGTCCACAGAACGCAGACCGGTCGCCTGTCACCGCGTGGCCATGGTCGGAGCCCCTGGTGTGGGGAAGACGGCCCTCGTCAGCCAGTTTCAGACCAGCGAGTGTATTAACGCTTATGATAGACAAAGAGGTTAGTTTTTTGTTGATTTGTAATTTTTGTCGGTTCGGTAAAAAACTTTAACCATACAAAAAAATCTACCCTAAGATAAACGACTCGATAAAAGACGGTAATTATTGACGATAAAATATTTAGCCCTTAGACTTTATTATTGTGTGTGATGAAAGCCTCTCAAGGGTTTGATGGTTTAATTCTTAAGGATGATTAAAAGTATATAACAGACTACAAATTGGTGTTCACACAGAACTCTAGTTAAATAAAATAAAGTAATTAAAATAACTGTTTATTTACAAACAAAAAGGTATCATGCAAGAAAAAAAATTGCTGATAGAAATCACTCTCAAATATTTACAGATTATCTACGAGTATACACAATCTTAAACAATACAAAACTGGCTGAAATACCATACACAGTATGTTCTTAAAATACATAATTATACTCTAAACTAAGTTTAAACGTCTCAAATAGAAGGTAATTGTGTAATATTTCTCATGGGGTTTTTCAGCAAACGGCGATGGCGTGTTACCCAATACGTGTTGTATGGGGTAAACCCGCGATCAATCCTGTTGCACAACGTTCAAGCGACATGCAATCTTATCGTTATTGGTCATTGAAAATGCATTTTTTTGCGTAAGGCATTAATCACTAAACTTGGGTTGTATTTTTTATATATTTAGTAGAACATACAAAGCTTGCAGTGTTCGTAAAACAGTGTCGTTTATTGTAGTATTTTAAATATATCGTAGGAACATTCACAAACAAAAAAACAACGCGTTTAAAGAACAAATAGACCAATAGCTATTATATCGAGTATCGACAACCTGCTAGCTATAGAAAAAAAATGTATGACATTCGGTTTAGCGCCTTCAGCGGGCGTCGCGGAAACTATTATTGCCGTACATTTCAAGTATCATACTCTCGATACACGAAAGTACCGACTGTACTGAATCGCGCTACCGAAACGACCATAATAATAAGCGTCGGATGGCACAAAAAACAGTTTCGTGTAATAATTATACACGGGCACATGTACCAGCATACTGACCATATAATACTAACAGTGATTTGAGTGATCTCTACGCCACACAGTCACTAATAAATACGCCAAAAACATAGTCGAAAATATTCAAATTTGTAGTTTCAAATATATTTATTCGTATCTACGTTTGCGGTGAACGCAGGTACCGTGAATTTTAGCCAGAGTTAGCTCATTAGCCAAATTAATTTAAAGTTCTGTCTTATTACTGAAAGTTCGCACGTTAATTTCGGGGATTGGATATTAACATTTTAAAACGAAAAATAACATTAGTTAATCCACAGGTGAATATAGATTTTAGTTTTCTTTTTTGGGTGACTTAGAGGTAGAATTCTCTCGGTAGTATTTTGGGTAAGTGGGCTAAACTAGGGTCCTACCCGTATCATTGTCAAAGGCAGCCTGTACTGAACAAATAGTAAACCCGGTTTGTATTAAAAACCGTTAAAGTTTGAGTTGGATTTCCGTAAAGAGTTTTACGAATTTATAGTGAAGTAAAGATGATCAATACCTGCCGATTTTGGTTCTAGATGTTTTTTACGTACTTCTAAAAGAAAGACTTACTAAATTCGAATGATTGTATTTTTATTAGAGCTCTGATCTCTTTTGGTAATGCTTTTCATGATAGCAAGTTTTATCAAAGTTTCTTAAGTGATTGTTTAATTTTCGGTGGCATAGGTTCCAAAACTACTCAGATTTATTTTTATTGATTAAGATAAAATGTTCATGTAATCACTAAATAGTCAATTCTCATGTAGCCGTTGTTTGTGTCTGTTATATGCTTGTCCGTAAAAGTTCACGATCCGTTAGTTATTTACCAAAAATAAAAGACAACAGAAATCCCTATAATCAAAATAAATTGCATTTCCATTTTTATAACACCTTTTTGAGCAAGGAGTAAATGAAATGAGTTTATTTTCTCATCAGCTCTCACAAACGGAGTGCGGAACTTAGTTTGCGTTGACTTGCCAGCTTGTTTGTAGTTAACTTGGTCGTTTCACACTCTGTCCGGCCGTGTAGCGTGACAAAGATTTAATATTAGAAACGTTTTCAAGTAGAAATTGTCTTACAATAACCGTTAAGTTTAAAATAATCGTTATTAAAGGTCTTGGTTTTCGATCATTACTTAAATTAGTAGCAGTACCAATGTAAAGAATAAATTTTACTTTGAGTAGTAATTTTTAGCTTAAATAAGCTTTCATTAAGTTTAAATTTTAAACCCTACTTTATCCCCAATTTCAATTCTTAGTAGTAATTTTAAAACTACGAAGATCTTGATTTAATTTTTTTTAAGTGTTTTTACCCTATTTTATCCCGTCTTGAGGCATTTATGAATAATATTCCTCATAATTTTTTTATTTATCTTTAAATTAACTATAATTACACCTACCCACGTAAACAATTAAGTACTTAATACTGTAATCTTGATATTTTGATCATCATAAATACGTAACCCTTCTTGCTTCAAAACAATATTATAAATACTGTAAAACAATATTTTACTCTATAAATACCTGATATTCTCAGTAGCGGAGAATTTCTGAGAAACCCGTGAATTATAGCTTAATATAAATAATATATAACGTTTTCGCTGTTTCTTGTATATAATAATTTATTATGTTTATGTCCGAACAATTTGATAAAAATAAAATACTGTTTTATATTTTATAACATGTGGTAGTTCTCTAATACATTATTTATGATATGAATATGTATTGGGTTAGTTTAAATGCCTGTGGGCGCGGATTATATCAGGCAAATGTAATAGGTTATATTCCTCTCGCCGTTTGTTTATTGAATTCAATGTTATATTATTTTCAGACAAATAATAAAACTTTAAAACTAATACGACGGCCATAACAATTTGATGATCATCATGATGTCAGTGGTGTTGTTATCGGAGTTAACACTCACATTGCTTATATTATTATTCTTACTGTTAGGTAACTGGGTTGTGGAGGTCCGATAGGCAGTCGCTCTATGTAAAATACTGGTATCCAGCTGCATCCGATGAGACTGGAGGCTGACCCCAACATAATTGAAAGAAAGGCTGATGATATCTTACTGTCTGAAATACTGCTAACTGCTATAGTGCTATATGAATTCTGTACGAACATATTCCGGTGCGGAAACATATGAACCACATTGAAGCCGACATAGATAAAATTGACACCGGTGTGAAAATGATATAGATACAACCTAGTTCAAGTCTTAATAAAGAATATTAACTCATTACCTTTACTATACACTTACACTGACTTACAGGTCTAATTATGTAATAGTGGTGTAAGGCCTTTATTCAGAGATATGAATTTAGAACTTTGCATTCCATTCATTTTAGTCAAGTTGTTTAGACTCATACGTGAATATTTAATGGTCAAATGTTAATCATACAACTGCAGTATACAGATTTCCTTGACTGTTTAAATAAGTGATCATTATTGTTATCATAATTACACACAACTTTAAATAGTATTTAAAAAGACTCATATTATAGTGCTACATTTTCCATCTCTATAACAAACATAGTGATAAAACGTAACCAAATTGAGTAGGTAGTGAAATCCTTGTCGTTTCGGCCGCAGGTGTGTCGAGGTGATGTGGTCGAGGATCGCTTTGCATTGTAAATGCACCGGGTACTAAGCTAATAGCCAGCTTCTATGGCGGTACAAATTGCTTGCCTTGCATACATATGAAGAAATTATTTGGCTGTGCCTTGTTCGTTATTATGAAGTCATTCTTACGTGTTGGACCTAAATATTACAAAGATATTATCACACATTTTTCTTATAATTAGTGTTTATTGCATTCAAATAATTATATTATTAAACATACATACCTATTTAAAGTTGTCTTATGTCTTGCATAGAGGTCAGATGTGTAGTACTCATAACCGGCTGTCCTGTATGCATGTGAATGAAGGACAGGAAGTTTGTTAGGATCGTATCAAGTGGCGAACTTTGGTCTTTGCCTACCTTTTTGAGAAAAAGACATGATTTTATGTATTTAAAGTTATTTAAGTCAACCTAGGGACTATAACATGGCTTAACGACTGTAAACGTAATTTTGCTGTAAACCAACTAGTAACGAAAGCAAGACTTTTAGCTAAAGTAGGTACTAAGCGGTAACTTAATCCACTAATCGTCCATCGCCTGGTAAGCGCACCTGACTACGAAAGCTTTAGAAATAAAGTAAGATTAAGGTGTAAGCATTTATTTTAGAGGTTATGCAGATACCGGGTATGGCAGATATATTATAGCAGGAATCTCATATTTCCTTATATATTTTTTTGATAAATAATATAATATGTGTCTTGGGACGTTTACGCATATTTTTATGTTTGTGCATTTACAAACTGGTTTCACATTATCTGTGTTATTAACAAATGTCGTATAAGACAATGAATACATAGTTTATCAATAGTCATGTTTGTCGTATTGTAACATGCAAACAGTTTTGCAACTGTATACGCGTGAGAAAAAACCAAACACTGTTTAGCTTACATTATCAGAGCTTACACGACGTTTATTCGAAAGACAGAACATGTATTAAAATGGTGACGGAGCTCAACCTACAAAATGGCTTAAAAGACAATTACTCTAAACAAATAATTCTTCAGATAACTCAGTCTAAGTATACTCTAAATATATTATTCATCAACAGCTGAGAAAGCACTTTCTTATAATTTCAAGTTAGTTTCACAGTAAATACGACATTTGCACACACACACACACACACACAACGTGACTCTATTGTTTAAGTTTTGTGACGACTCTACCTGAACTCTCCCACTCTATGTAGAAAGCTTGAGAGAATACCTTGTGATATTAGAGCTCAGTATTTTATGACTTTACAAGCTGCTACCAGTGCGGTTAGTATTGAAAATTTTATCTACTAACTTATATGGTAAAACCTTTGTTATAGATACTTTAGAATAGGAGAGAAAATAATATTGTTTTGTTATTTTTAACTGTAAGTTTAGTATTGAAGGTACGTCAAGCCGTTACAAAAATTGCGATTAAATTACGTTCAACTATTTAACATCAAGTAAAATATGATTTTTTTAAAACACGGGCCATATGCAGAGGACTGCATGCCTTCAAAAAAAAATTACAAGGAGACAATGATTTATTACAATGCATCTTTCACTGTTCGAATAAGTGATAATTATTTCTAACACATAACCAGAAAAACTCATTATAATAAGTGCATGTAGAATAGGCATTTCATAATGACCAACACAATATATTTTGTCTTAAATAAATATTCTTAAAATGCAGTTATTATTATTTCTTACATAAATCTACCAACACTTTTATCAAGTTATTGCACTCAACTAAGCTCTACATCCTTATATAAAAGTTTACAGTCTATTGCATTACGTGTGAACGCAGCCTTACTCTGAAAAGTCACGTCCAATAACCTACTTCAGAGAAATTTCAAGTTAAACGGACATTTTAGTTGCAGCATCTAATATCGCTCCAATACGCTCGGAAACTAAATAGAAGGGGAGAAAATAACTGATTATGAGGCAACACTGACGCTTCACACTTACAAAGAGAGGACAGGCGGCCATTGTTGTTCTTATTTCAAACTGAACTATTAAGCTGGCTGGCAAACTCGTTTCGTTCGCAATTAACCGTCCTTTTTTAAATATTGTTCGTTCTTTGACAGTTTTGCGATATTGATCAACTTTCTTTCTTACTTATAAATGTTTTGTGAGCTCTGATCAGTAGTATAGTGTTTTATCTTTTTCACTCAAAAACAGTTTCAAAATTGATTCAAAGTGACAAAACACTACCTAACTAATCAGAGCTAAAACAATGCTTAATTAGTAAGACAGTTCAAGAGTAACTTTAAAAAGAATATTACATTCCACAAAATTTTTAACGTGCCAGTGAGATAACACGGCGTTTAGACGATTGTTAATCATATAAAAATACCTATAACTTTATACAAAGTTTAAAAGTAACCCTAAAACTGGCCAAGCGCTAATTGGACTTGCGCAAAAATAATTTCATACCCTTCTTTATAAAATCACGTCTGTTGCATGGAAGCCCCCCTAAAATATTTATTCTATGCTGTTTTGCACAGGGTATCTTTAAAAAAACCCGTTTTTACCCTTTTGGTACGGAACACTAAAAAGCATAAATGATTACTATATAGCACTATACCTATCTCGAGAATTGTTTTACGGTACCGTATTCACAACTACAGTTTTAATAACCTAGATTTCTAAGCCAGGGAAGCCCGCAGCGACATGTTTTATACATTAAACAAACGTAGTTCCATAAAAATAAAACCACATTCGCTCTATTATTCTTTAAAGATATGAAGCAAAAATATTTAAAATGGTATAACAGTTTATAAAATGACAAGAGAAACTCTTCATTTCAGAAATTGGTTTTCGTTTGAATAAAGTACTGCGACTTCTCGTAGACATTTTTAAATTGCGATTGTTTAGTGAGTGAGTGACCTATTTTGACATCAGTATTGTAAAATTCATTTAATTTTATTATTTTATTCCTAACAATACCGCGATTCTCTGCCACTATCAACTATCAATACCGGCAAGCTATCGAGAAAAAATTGTATGAAAATCCGATCAACGCCTCTGCCCTGAATTCGGGAAGAGACCCTTATCCTGGGTTAAAAAAGGGTAATTTCGTTACAAAATTATAAGTCCCTAAAAAGTCAAGTTTCTGTGATCCAATCATTCAGATAGAATCCAATAAGCTATCTTCTCACTTTGTCTCAAAGACATTCATTGGATTGCGGGTTCACTGACCTTTTCTATCTCATCATAGTACATTGACATTTTAAAACTCTTCAAGAAAAACAAACTATGAAATTGACGCTGCTTTTTTATTATCTAATATTATATGCATAGCGCATAACTTATGTCTGACGTTTAGTAGATATTTGCTGAGATTCTGTAGCTACTAGTTTTTGACTGCTGATTGCTAGCTAAGCCAAGGTAAAAAATACTTTTTGACATAAATCTCACTCATCATTAAATTATAGTCTTGCAACGCAAAATATAATAAACTAGATTGTTTGGTTTAAGAAACACTGCTTTGTTGGCGAATTCGGTAAGGTAAGCGGCTGCCCCGCGGAGGTCGTTTCTCGGATCGGACAAAGTACCATTATTAATTTCTAGTTAGGTGACGTGCCCAGTAAATGGCAATAGGCTCGCCCCCTTGTTATATGATACCTTTTACATTGTTAATGGCAATACGTGGATTTATATCATCCTAAACCTCTGGCTAAACAGTCTTCGAGCAGAAACGCCTGTTATTCCCGAAGACTGTTATGTATTAAATAATAGTCCTGCAACGGGTATTTATTACGGGCATTAAATAATAGTCCTACAAAAACAATAATATTCCTTTGTAAAACTAGTTTTTGGGATAAAGGTGTTTGCAACAAGAAGAAGGAAAACAAAATCGCATTGCGCCAGTCATTTGTCTCAAGCCGAGGCACATGCCAAAGTAGGAATTAGGTACATTCCCTCAAAAACTTACCCCATTTCTCATTTGTGACGTCACAAGTTACTTATTTAACTATTATTCTTTTGTTCTTTTCTGGTTTTGATGTTATAGAAACTAAGCTAAGAAATGATAGAAACAAATTAAAAGTCAAAGTAATTGTTTGAGATAGTAATTATTGTTTTTATTAGTTAAGTAATCTTTGGCACATTGTGGAACGGTAGGACATAAACGGAGGGGCTGAATATTTGAAGCTCAGGGGGGCTATCACGTATCTTAGTTGACAGCCATTTGAAAGCCATGCTGTCCATTGTTTTCTCCCTTAGATTATAGTGATGAATACATTATATCAAAGCAGCAATGTACTAAATAGTGACCATAGATTTGACGTATACTAGCTGTCAACTGAGATACGTGATATGCCCGCTGGACGCACATTAGTCAAGCAAACTCCATATGTCAATCAGTTTTTTCAACTTTCAATTCATTGCAGATTTAGAAGCACATGTTTACATCTTACAAACGTATGCTTGGGTAGAATATAGATAGCAAAAGCTAAACAACACAGCTTAAAATGGACAGTAACTAACTGTAATTTACTTAACCAGGATTTTGGTCAAATATAAGTTGGTACCTCCCACGCAAGTGGTCGCAGGTTCGAACCCGAGGCAACACACCAATGACTTTTCGAAGTTATGTGTGTATTAGAAATAATTATCACATGCTCCAACGGTGAAGGAAAACATCATTCTCAATAAGATAGAAATTATTGTGTAACTCCAGAATGACAATAACTTCATCACAGCTTTTCCTACTCCTCTCCTTACGTCTTTAAATGCCAGTCATACCGGTTAAAATCACACTAACTAAACTCCAGAAGACTTCAAGAACTGTTATAAGATTCCCCCACTTAAACTTAAACCATTATTTAAATTAATTAAGTGTAAACAAAGTCCCAGTTGGTGTAAATAAGTCCCATCTGTTACCCTTGTGTGCAGTACAAAGCTGTCATAAGACTCATAAGCCATTTATAACGAGCTTGCGTGTTAAAACGAAGTGTATGGACCCAAACACGCTCGTTTTCATAATGTTACATTATGATTGATTGTTAGTAAGCTTTGCTGTTTATTTATACTATTAAAGATTTAGGAAAACGCTATACTTTTTTACAATGTTCGGTACAATGTTTTGTTTTGGACTTGGACGTGTTGTGTAACTTTACCTGTGAAGACAAATTTAGTTTTAATTTAAATCCCTTGTATATAGCCAGCTAGCAGCGGATTTTTAATAAATAAATAAAGAATTCATAAATCTTTTTTTAATAATTCTACTCCGTAAGAACCATTCCCGTTCTTCAAGGTATATTATAAAAAAAACGTGGCCACGGGAAAAAGGGATTCATTATTATATAAACGCTACTACAAGCTAACATTAAGCCATATTAATAAAATACTAACCTCGTAAAACTTGCAATGCCTGGAAATATTACTAAGTTTATTATACCCTTAACCCAGGCTTTAAAATTTAAAAACATGCTTAATGTATGTTGGACATTTAAACGTCGCAAAAGCAATAATTTGGACGTTTCCTAATAGTCCGGTTACTCCTTCCTTCTAACAACTCCATCTAATCGTTCAAACAAACATAAAAGTGATATACGAAGCTAACATCTTAAACCTACAATCAGAAGCACATTCAAGATAAAACATCCATTGACCTCAAAACTAAGAACATAAACGACATTTCCAACCTCAATCTATACTATAGTACGACAACTTCGTAGAGAGACTTGGATTCAAGGTTTACGCCTAGTGAAAATATGCAAAATTTAGAATTAAGAGCATCAATGACCCACGAGCCTATGCAATGCAACTCACGGTGGCCTCTATGGTGCAGCTTCTTTTTTTATAATCATCATTTTTAATAACATCTATACTAATATTATAAAGCTGAAGATTTTGTTTCTTTGTTTGTTTGTTTGTTTGTTTGTTTGTTTGAACGCGCTAATATCAGGAACTATAGGTCCGATTTGAAAAATTCTTTCAGTGTTAGATAGTCCATTTATCGAGGAAGGTTATAGGCTATATATCATCACGCTACGCCTAATAGGAACAGAGTACCAGTGAAAAACGTTACAAAAACGGGGAAAATTTTGACCCATTCTCTCTTATGTGACGCAAGCGAAGTTGCGCGGGTCAGCTAGTTTTAAAATAAAATTGTGTATATCAGCCTAGCCTTTCTTCCAACCTATGTAGGAGTCGGCTTCCAGTCTAACTGGATGAAGCTGAATACCAGTATATTACATTGAACGACTTGTTAAATAAAATTAATTATAAATTTAACCCATTAATGTCCCACTGCTGGGCAATGGCAGCTCCTGTAATGAGGAAGGGGCTAGGCCTTGAGTCCGCCACGCAGATCAATTGCGGGTGGGACTTTGCATACCTTCAAGATCTAGGAACTCTCAGGCATGCAAAGTTTTTCTTTCGCCGTTGGAACAAGTGATAATTATTTCTATATATACACACATAACTTGGAAGTGTCACTGATGTCATTGTGTTGTCTTGTATTCGAACCTGCAACCACTTACAAACACTGCACAGTGAGGTTGTCTAATAAGTCGTCGTACTATGACCTTTCGCTTTTTAGTTTCTCTTTGTCTAAATAAGTTTCGTTCGGCCATCTTTTATCTTTATAGCTACACCCCAGCGTTACGGATATAAAAGTGACAATTACTTAAAAAGGTTCGACCGGAATACTTTTACTGAACACTCAATGATATCTCGCTTTTATTTCGATGAGATTACCAAATTACATTTTCAAGACACTTTTGGATAAAATGGTTCTTTGGTCGTTGTAAAATTGAATGAGATGTGGGCAGGACTAGAGAATAGATACATTTATTGTTATAAAGGTCTATAATAAATGTGGGTAGATAGGGCATTTCGCTTTCAATTTGAATGATAACTTAGTAAAGATGCTATTAATACTGAACCACTTTGCTAAGCTTTGAAACTATCGCGGTTTGTATACATAATTCTATATTGCTAAACAGGTCTTAAACACGATAAGATTTTTAAGGTTTACGATACCTTATTTGCATATAATTAGGAGCCATCCGATAGTTAAGCTAGTCTGTGCAATGATAGCAAGTGTATCTGTTAAACTGCACGTTTGACGCAGTGGTTAACGTGGTCATCTCGCCGCAATAACCGTAGTGTCACATGTGGCGGGTTCGAATCCCACTCGGGAAAAATATTTGTGTGATGAGCACGAATAATTGTTCTGAGCTTGGTTGTTAACGTATCTATATAAGTATGTTTATCAGTTATCTGGTTACCACAGCACAAGCTCTACTTAAATTCAGATGACCGTGTGTTCGTTGTCCCAAAATATTACATCATTATCTAAGATGCATATTAAACGATCAATGAACCATTTAATAATTAATGTTTTAGCAATCTAAGTAAAGATATACTTAAAACATCAACTTCTGCATTATATATGCATGAACTCTAAAACTTGCAAATTGCAAATGATGGACACAAACTCCAATAGATTCACTTACAGTTAATTAAACTTGACGAATAGAATTTTCATTAATTTTCGATCAAATGCCAAAGTTTGCACGAATAGCCTTTCAACTGAAATTCTTTAGCCGAGAGGTTTTTAAAGTTAATAAGATTGTAGGTTCGAATTGAGTTCTAAAAACACCCTACAATAATGCGATCCTATAGTTGATATTAACTATCGTATTTTACAATAAAAATGAAATAAATAACATTAGTCACGCTAGAAGTGCAGAAGCAATTCCCAACTACTAACAATTTATCAGTAACTAAAAAGATATCGTGAAATGTTGTATAAAAATCTGATCAGCGCCTCTAGCGGGCAATATAGAAACTATTTATACAGTACATTGAAATGTCAAGCTCTCGATCTACGATGTTACCGACTGAAGTTAATAGCATTACAGATTTTTTTACAAAAAATTTCGTTGGCTTCTCGATAGTCGGTAGTCATAGAAAATGTTACCTCCGTTTTATATTTATCGCTCCCTTATTTCCTATACATTTACTAAAATAGTAATGTTACTAAAGAGACCGACCGAACGCTTGATGTATCCCAAGTCGGTAATAATTCTACACTTAATTAGTAACGTTGAGTTTGGGACTATTACCTTTAAATATATGAGTAGGCTCTACAAATTTCACTGTAGGTAATTGATTGAAGGTATGATTATAAAAATAAGCAGTATTCTTTCAGGGCTTCGACTTGGCTACTAGGCTAGTCAAAACCCCCGCCTACGCCGCCACAAGCGGCCGTGAGGATACACTCGGCGGTTTAGTAGCTATGCCCGCCCTTCTGGCGGGAGAGTCTCACATAACCCTGCACTCCACCCGGAATGCAGGTGTATGCTTAATGCATTAGCCACGTAAAAGAAAGGCTTGTCAAAAACGCGCAACCGCGAAAGTTTAGGTGTTGACGACGCTAAACTGCATCATGGATTTTAATGAAATTTCTTACACTGGTAGTTTATAACCTGGATTAACGTGTGTACGGAAGTGTTTAGTTTCATATTTAAAGCAAACTTTGATATAATGATGATGAACATAATATAGATAACTTATTTCAGATATAATACTAAATTCCCTAAAGCGTATATCTCAGGTCAATCGTTCATCGGTCATCAAATTATTCGGTTATTTGGGTCCCGTGATTAAGGGTCGGTGCACACGATCTGATTAACCATTGTACAGTGAATACATTATCGTCACGACACAATCACACGACGGATTAACGGAGCACGGATTTAAACTCGCGTTACATTATGTACATAATTACATTCTAATGTTAAGTGTACCGTACTAATTAATATTATGATGATTAATTTCGTATTTCCTTTTAATAATAATATACTTTTAAACCCTAACCCGCACTTGGCCAGCGTGGTGGACTTAAGGCCTAACCCCTCCCTCATTATGGGAGGAGACCCTTGCCCAGCAGTGGGACAGTAATGGGTTAAATTTATTTATTTTATTTATTATACTTTTAAACAGCAACTCGTGAACTAACATAGAAACGTATCTCAGTTAACAATTTATTTGAAAGCCACTATGCTTTGCATTATTTCTCTCTTAGAAAAAAGTGATTTAACACGTTACGTAAAAGCAGCAAACTACTTAGTTCAGAGAAGTTTATGGTACCGCATTAAAGTATTTCTCTCGATAAAAGGTGTAAATCCAGGTTATAAACTGTCTGCGCACAAAATTTCATCAAAATCAGTTAAGTTGTTTTGACGTCTTTTAGTAACAAATATACGAACTTTCTTATTCATCAAATTAGTAAGAATTAAAATACAAGTATTTTGTGTACTTGTTATTTTTCTTACAATGAATAGAGAAAGTAATACATAGTTACGCTCCTTTACACCCACTGAATATGAAATATTGTCGGACTAGAAACTAATTTGAACTTCTTACTATGCTTTGCGGGGTACTTCAATGCTTTGTGTAAAGGTCAAACCAGCTCATATTTTAATATTCAATGAAAACTTTAATTATTGTTAAATTTGAATTAAATATCGTTATTTTGCATTTCAAAGACCCCAACCCGCACTTAGCCAGCGTGGTGGACTAAAGGCCTAACCCCTCTCCCTCGGTTGGGAGGAGACCCTTGCCCTGCAGTGGGACAGTAAAGGGTTATTCAAAAATTTTTTTATTAATAATAATTAATCGAAACTCATAGAAAGGTAAATCGATACCAATGTTTTCAATTAGTTGATTTTCAGTAAATTTTATTTCCACAGTATTTAATTTTGTGATAGCACCAAAAACTGCCAGTAAAATAAAACTATTGCAATACACAGAAAAGCCTGTAATATCAGGCGATAGAACGGAAACGTTTTATACCAAAATTGAGTTGGGCGAAAACGCACGACGGGTGCCTACGTACCTGAGGGTGCGGAAAATACTGATAACAAACCATTTTCCTTCCGAGAGCGGCTGAAAAAACATACAGATAACAGACTGAGGTTTTTACGTAATCGCTGGAAGGCTGACACGTTTTTTATATAGCAGATTGTTTCAAAGTTTATGTACTTTAGGTACCCTTTTATGTAAATATGTTAGAAAATAATATTACTAAAAAGATCCTCTGTTGCTGCCTTCTGTCTGAAATATTGTATCAATTTTCATGCAGTTTATTTTTTAACAATGCTTTTCACAGTGTATATTCGTAACGATGTACAATAAACTCAAAATACCACTAATCAGATTTCCGTGAATGTACGAACTGTAGAATTCATTAAAGTTTTGTGTAATATAACTGAAATAAAACGATGCTACTGAGTTTTTTTTTAAATAATGGTCGGTTTCTAAGTAAAGGGAAAAATACTATTAAAATCTTATAAAGGAACTAAATCCTTAATAACCACTCTCATTGTCATGACATCTTGTTACAATACTTACTCAGCTAAAATCCGAAACAGATCCGACCCAAAGTACCAACACAAAAGAATTCACCCACTTATTTATTTACAAAAATGATGAAACAAGCCCCCATATAATTGCCTACAGCCTTCAGGCTTTACACAAGACGAATAAAGCCTTAACAAGATACTAAGATATTGTTAAAAACTTTTTGTTCCCAGTTTTAGTTAAAAATTCTGTTCGTGCAATAACTCTTCGTTCTAGAGATTCAAATTATAAAAATACTAGCTGCTGCCCGTGACTTCGTCTGCATGGCCTTTAGATTTCCTATTCTTATAACATTTTTATTTTCTGTAGCGTTATTCTCTATGGTCGGTACCATAGACCATCGATTGTTTGACATTCAAAATGTACTATATACATTTTTCCAACAGCGCCTAAGAGGCGCTAATCAGATTTTAAACAAAATTTGTGAATAGCTTACAGTGATTTATTTATCATCATTACATAGTATAAAGCAAAGTCGCTTCCCGCGTCAGTCCCTATGTCTGTATGTATGCTTACATCTTTAAAACTACCCAACAAATCTTGATGCGGTTTTTTCTAGTAGATAGGATGATTTAAAAGAAAGGTTCATGTGTATTTTTTTTTTTGTAAAATATCAGTTTTTTTTTAGTTCACTGCCTCCGTGGCGTAGTGGTTAGGGTCACCACGCCGCTACGATTGCGTCAAGAGGTCGTGACTCGTGGGTCTAATTCCTACACGGAACAATTATTTGTGCGATCCACAAATAATTGTTTCGGGTCTGGTTGTCCTTTGTATCCGTTGTTTGTATGTTTGTAAAAGTCCCCGCGACACAAAAGCAATTCTTAGTGCGGGAGTTGTTTAAAAAAAAAGGTTGAAGCCGGGACGGGCCGCTAGTATTTATATAGATATAAGAATTCTACTTGATTTCGTCTTGTATTCATTGGTCTCTCTTGTTTTATGAAAGTACTAAGTGCTGTTCGCGACTCAGTTCGTAACAATCTAATTATTCTTGTTTTCTTTAGAGCTTTTCTTTTGTTATGAAATATGTCATATTGCTGATGTTTCTTGAACGATCTTGTCGGTATTTTTATATTCTGTTTAAAGTGGAATCTAATGAAGTACTATTGTTTTTCTCATTTGTTCTCAACTAGGTTAAGAGTATTGTACTATCTCAAGTATTTACAGAACAATCAAAGTGTCTTTATTATACTTTGCATTGTCCTCGGAGGTTCGATTGCCGTACACTACAGTAATATACAAATGTTACCCTCTATGGCACATTATTTAAACGAAAAATAAAGATGAACTGTAAAAAGGCATAATCTTGTTAAAAATCTTTATTAGCAAGATTTTCTACAGTCAGTCTCGACTATCGAGAGTTTGACATTCAAATTGTACTACGAAAATAGTTTCTACAATGCCCGCTAGAGGCGCTGATCAGGTAATCATTTAAATTCCTTCATAGCTAACCGGTTGTCGATAGGAGATCCGTGGGTTAAGCAACCTTGGCGTAGATATTCAATTGATGGGTGGCCGCATAGTGATATTTGAACTGAGCGTCTCCGTGCTTCGGAGGGCACGTTGAAAGTCCCGGTTGTAGTCAATAAGATAACAGTCGTTAAACCATGTCAGAGGCCTTCGAGTGACTTAAACAACTTTGAAATTAGTGCCCACTGATCAAGTCTATCTAATATCTACAATAATGCTTTTTATTATTAAGTAACAACCCAAACTAACTGACACGTAACCTTCAACCAAATAAACCGTTAGGTAAGGTGTATCCAGTATCCTTATTAAGTTGCGTGTCACATTCAAGCCCGGCCCGGGAGCCGAACCCGACGTATTACAGAAAAGGGATAATGATTTGTCAGTCACGGAACATCGTCTTAACAGATCACGTATTACTTACTCTATGTACCTATTATATACCATGCTCTCTATGTGTCTATACGTTTTAATCTTTATTTATTAAGTGGCTAAGTAACGATATCCGCGCGGATCGATCTCTGAGGTAAGCTACGCTTGCCAAAGTGGTTCAGTGGATGAGTACCTATTTTATGCTCCTCCGTGTTTCGGAAGGCACGTTCAATTGTAGGTCCAGGCTGTCGTATTCAAAGTTATTTGACAATCGATACCAGCAGTCAGAACCTTGAAAATCCGACCAGGCTTACGGAGGGATATTGTGTTATATCCTGTAACTGGGTTGTGGAGGTACGACAGACAGTCGCTCCGTGTAAAATACTGGTATTCAGCTGCATCTGGTGAGACTGAAGGCGACACCAAAATAGTTGGAAGAAAGGCTAGGCTGATTTTAGGCTGAGTTCAAAGACAAAGCGATGTTGGTGGACTTTATGCCCGATTATCCAATCATCCAATCATTTGGATAAGCCATAGTCTATCTTAACATTTACGTGGTAGGGAGCAATCCTTTCAAATACTCTTAACCTTAGGCTAAAAAGCAAGCTATGCATTGCGCCCACCAAGAAAAATCATAACCCCGGTACTGAGACCTGAAAAACGTTTCAAATCATCTACCAAACTCGCCCACCTAAATATTCTCTACAGTAAAATTAATAACAGTTATTCTAGAAACCTATTTATCGTCTGAAAAACACAGCCAAGACTACCCACTGAAAAGTTAATTTGATATTGTTGTTTTCAAATTTAATTGTACGTACTTGAACAATTAAACAAGCAAAGCAGCAAATATTTCGTAACATTAATTAGCAATGAAACACTAACCTAATATTTAATGTTTACATTTCATAACAGTCCGGAGAAAACAATTTATAATTAATATTTCGAGAATAGCCGAGGAACCCTTTAACTTGTAAGTTTCGTCAAGTGAAATAATTACACAATTCGTAACTTTCCTAAGATCCCGTCGTTTTAATTAAAAAACCGGCCAAGTACTAGTCGGACTGACGCACGAAGGGTTCCGTGCCAAAAAATACATAAAACATACGTTTATTGTATGGGGACCCCTCATAATACATTTTTATTTTTTTTATTTTAGTAACTGTTGTTATAGCGGCAACGAAAATACATCATTTTAGCTGTCTAGCTAACACGGTTTATGAGATACATCCTGGAGACAGACAGACAGACAGCGGAGGCTTAGTAATAGCGTTCCCGTTTTACCTCTTAGGTACGGAACTCTGAAAACTGTAGAAAACACACTTTTTTGCGTCAAAAAGTTCCTTTTATATAATTTGGGTACTTCGGAAACAATCGAAAAGTTGATATAGAAAATGTAGACTTAAAATTTAATAACTGACTAATAAATTGACTTATTCGAATCAATGAACAACTTTTTGGCTGAGTTTTCAACTCGAAACTAATTATTTTGGATCTTTTTCGTTTCAAGGGTTAACTTGTTATGATCAATTTAGTTGAGAAAAGGATGGTTTCAAATTATTCGTCAGGTACTTTTAATATCTTACTTGTATTAAACAAGTTTTCTTTCAAATGTAATAAAGGTTATTAGTTATTTATATGACTCGTTGATAAGTGCATGAATACAACCTTAACGTAGACTATTTATTGTACTACAATTGTTTAATAAATTATATATTATGGAAATAAAAAGGGGTTTAGACAGAGTTGACGGATAATAGAGATGAGTAGAAGAAAAGATAATGTTGTGCCGACCCAACTTAATATTGGAAAAAGGCAAGACAAGATTTTAAACAGTTATAAACTTGTCTTGATAGGATTTCGAGGAAAAATGAATTCTAGCATGTTATTGACAACGAACTATCATCTTACTGGAGTTAATTGAATCTTCAATTAAATAAAACACTGCAAAAACAGTTTCAAACAATATTTTTGCTTACCTATAGCTAAGATGAGATGCCTAGTAACAAATAAAACTGACTAAACCTAGAAGCGCACGTGACGCGGGAACATCTGAGATTGGGGCTATAAAACACGCGGAGAGCTCATGAGATAACACGTAATGGAGATGTAGGTGCCTTCACTGATCTACATCTGTTGTTTATTGGTCTTTTTTGTGCTGCTTTTAAAACAGAAAGTAGCTTTAAAAAAGTATACTGTGTGGTGTATCGTACGCTTGGGGAAGGAATCGGGGAAGGCGATAATTTTAAATTATTTGAAAAGAAACTGTCCAAAAGGTTTGTTAACTAAATTAAACATATACAACTCAAAGGTATCTGCCCAAAACACTGGACGGATCGGGTGAAATCTGGCATGCAGGTAGATGCTATAACGCAGGCATCCGTTAAGAAAGGATTTCGATCAATTCTACCCCCAAAGGGATAAAATAGGGGATGAAAGTTTGTATGAAAATTCTATTCTAAGTCACAAACCACCGGGAAGAAGTCGCGGGCAAAAGCTCGTTGGTAATATTTTTAATAACGATTTTAATTTACCCCATGACAGGGTTTCAAAATGGCAACTACAAACAATATTGTACAAAAGTATTTTTTTGTAGAATACTCAAAACTAATTCTCACTACTGCAACGGTAAGCAATGCATATTAATGAGTGTGACGATAGTTTGTTTAAAGTTTTCTTGCTGCTAGTAAACTTATATAAAATTAACTGTGCTAGAACTCCACTTAACTTACTGTAATCTCGCCGATCTAACAGCCTCACACTCGTGCCGTTGACAGCGGAAAATTCAATCAGCGATCCTGAGACATACGACCCACATGCCGCTTCGCTGAGTTTTTCGCACCAGATTAAAGGTGATCCTATATTTAGTGTTAGCGGATTACTTTCTAAACGAAGGGAAATATCACGTGTGAGAAATAAGCCGGAGATACGCCTCTTGTTTGAACAGGCTCTTACGCAAATGGTGATGTTAAACCCAGTTTACAACACGCCCACAGGTTGGTAAACGATCTGTGAGGTACGCAATCCGTGCTGGGTGTTTGAAATGAGCTTTATCCGACCTGCAATTGACCAGAGTGGCGGGTTAGAGCTTACTTATAGTCATTTCAAAAGAGACGTAGGATCATAATGCACTGAGATTAGTTTATAGTCGATGATCCAGTTTTCAATTGAGACAGTTTTGCGGTAGTTGTGCCCGGTAAATGGCAATAGGCTCGCCTCTTATGACGTGAGACTGAAACGTGGGTGTATTTCACTGCCTAAACCTTTGGGTATAACAGACGTGATATTTTGTATGTTTTGTGTTGGTTAAACAAAAATATTTTCCTTGCCAGTCGATAAGCTAAAATCAGACTTTCTTTACTTGAACAAAAGGGCAAACAAATCGAGTTTCGTTTCGTTTCTGTCATTAGGGTATTTTTGGGGTTGTAAATAAATATTGACGCTATAAACAAACAAGGAACATTTTGTCGTTGGCGTAATATTTCATAATGATAAATGATTGGTGGATTGTAAATAACGTTGAATGACATTACGAATCAGCCCTGTGATTGTCTAACATTTAGGCATGCCCAAATGGTTTTTCACAAATCGATAGACACGAAACAAAAAACTTTAAATATATTTTTAAACTAGTGTTTCTTTTATCATTATCATTAGCAATCTTCGATGTCTTGAAAAGTAGTCAGGTGTGAAGTACTGGTCACCGGCGGTCCTGTATGACAACATGTACGGATATGAGCGAGGCAATGTAGGTTTGTAAGGATCGTACCAAGTGGCATTCTAAGGTCTCTACCTACATGATAAAAAACCGTGGTAATATGTATTTATTCATTTAATTATGTTTACGTTCCTTGCCATACATACATAAAACCATTATTTTTCCGAAAGCTATCCCTTTTTAAGCTGAAACCAAAAAACATTATCACTCTTACAAACTTTTGCTGCTTCATTCGCATCCGTGCATCTTGTCATATAGGACCATTAGTAATGAGCACTGCTAGTTGTTTACCATTCCCAAAATATAACATCAAAAGGAACACAATCTTATACATAAAGCATTTCAAAATTCAAGTCCTTCCGAAACAAAATTTTGGGTCCATCAGTGCATGAAATATAAAATACATACCCTGCTACCGCTCTCTACTGGCAAAAGCAGACATCTGAAGGTTTGCATACAATTTTGTAAGTCATCATAACATTATCTTACGGATGGTTAATCTTGACTCTTGAAGACAAGGAGGGGGCGTTTGTTCAATGTTTAGTCCTCGACAATGTATAGGCTTAACTGTTTAAAATTATTGTAGGGAGGCTGTTGCAAGTAGGCACTTTGAAGAATAAAAGCCTGGTTAGGAGTACTTATTATGCTTGCTTTAAAGCTGCTTCCGTGGCGCAGTGGTTAAAGTCACCACGCCACTACCTTCGTGTCGGGAAGTCGTGAGTTCGATTTCCACACAGATCAATTATTTGTGAGATCCACAAATAGTTATTTCGACAGTTGTACTTTGTGTCCGTTGTTTGTATGTTTATTAAAATCCCCGCGACACAGGAGCAATTCTTATTGCGAGAGTGGTTTAAAAACAAATCAACCTTTTCCTTTTTTCCACTGCGTTATAATTAAACTATAAAAATGGCTATAAAAGGCCGTTGCTCTGCAAAAACATTACCATATTCAACGCCAATATAAAACAACTCTATCAATACAGATTTACCACAAATATAATATAACAAACTGTAACGGAAATGGAAACTTCGACCCTAAAACGTCTACATAAACCATGGTATCGGTTAACCCTTGGTAAGTTTATCGTTATATTTATGGTTTGCGCGTATCTCGCGTGACCAAACGTCGATAAATCATAATTGACTTATCTGCGGTTACCGATCGATTATTGAACCCGTGTAGCTTCACGCTTGTTTACCGTGGTTTAGGAGGAATGTGAAAAACAGAATAATTAGGACGCTAATATCGTCTTTACGGTTCGATGACCGTGTGTAATTCAATTCATCATTTTATAAGATGTATATCTGTATTGTGTATTTCTGATGTATGACGTACTGTTTAAATTACTCAGTTTATTTTACAATTAAATTATTTTTACTTATTTATAGTCTGCACAATTTATTACTATTTAATATACATCAAAAGAGCTAAAGTGGTCTGGAATTATTCCTCCTACCGAAGACAAAATTCATGCCTTATGGTTCGATAACATGACTTGTGCCCTTCTAAAAACCACTCATTACCTCAAAAAAAGATAGTATTACTCAGAAATGACTAACGCGCTAACACCAGCATAGAGCAGCAGCCAATTATTATACATTTGACATTTGAAATGTACTGCCAAAATAGTTACTACGACGCCCGTTACATGCGCTTATCAAATTATCAAACAAAATGTCACGATAGCTTGCCAGTTTCTTTAATTGATAAGGATCGTGTTACAAAACCGAGCACGTATCTCGACAAACGTCATACTGTCAAACTGTGACGTCATCACAACATTTAATTTAACTTGTCCAACTCGATGTTTCTTTCCGCGGTAAATTAGATACAAGTTGAACCCTTTTCGATCACGAGTCGGGCTCGTCTCATGAGGATGCGCCATGACACCTCGCTGATTGTGTGTGTGACTTGAATTTTGTGTTTCCTAATTTTGACTGACTTATATACCAACTAGCGTTGAGAGCAGGCTTTGGCTGACTTTTTTGTTTGACGAGACTTTGTGTTACCTGATTTCGGCTAATATGCTAATTGCAGATGAATATTTTTTACAAAAAGTATTTTTCTAAAACTTTCTAATCTTCGTTATCATTCTTTTAGAGATCTGCCCTGTATTTAATACAGACACATAATTAATTTAACTCTACCAGAACATGTTTACTAGAGGTGCAATTCTTATTAAAACTTAAATACGCACAAACCTCCTATACCCGATGCTATATTACTCATAAGCTACACATACTAAAGTTAATGAGAACGTTTGTTTTATGTTGCTCACAATAAAACGATTGAATCAATTTCTGTAAAATTTGATACACAGACCTTTAACCCTTATAAACTCAAATACTACTTTTTCACTCGAAAACATTTCTACTCGAGGTCAGAGGCAAGAGTTAGTCATATTTCCAAACCGTCAATCATGCGTTAACTGTTGCTCTTTTGAACTTTTTACAATCTCGCAGGAATGCAATCACGATGCCAATACATCAAAGGCATATGTCATTTGAACGATAAATCAAACTAGCGTCCCGTGTGATACGTGAAGTGCACGTGATCTATCACTAGATGTCGCTGTGTGGAGATGTGGCCGCCATTTGCATTTAATGACTGACATTTATGAGCTGGACGTTTAACGGTGGGTGAGAGATATTTATTTCACGTAATATAGGGTATATGACGGTTTTATTTGTTCAATTTAGGCGCTATTTTGCTTAGAGTATATATATGAAATGTTTGGGACTGTGGGTACTATATTATAGGTAAAACCAGATAGTACCTAAATAGTAACGTATAAAAAAAATGTGATTATTATAAATGAAATTATTTTGAATTTGTTCATATGAAACTTATACAAAAAGGGGACTTTAAACTTTATAATGTTTTTACTTGCCTATTACTATCTTAATTAATACCGATTTTTGCGCTAGCAAAAAGCTACTCACTCAAACTTTGTAATCGTACGAGAGCTATCCCGTACAGTTACAAGGTTTCACCTCCCAAATCAAAAGCTTAAGGGTTAGTTTTGAAAAGAAGTTAGCGTTTAAATAAATTAAGTCTCTCCTCTCCAAGTCTCAGGGGTCTCTAAACCTTGGAATCTAAAACTTTTAATTTATACAGAAGTAATTAAAAGAAGATACAGCAGCTATAAATTTATTTGTCCCTTTTGGTTTCATTGAAGCTTCAAACTGATTTATACATAAAATTTTACAGTTGGTAAATAAAGTGTAAATTTAGATTATTTTAATGTTGTACTTAAATAATATATCATTGTACATATCAAAAATATTAAAATGCAGAAGTATAGATTTTAATGTTTCAGGTTATGCCCTTTGAACCGTTTAGATATAGTCCCTATTTCAATAAAAAAAAGTTAAGTCTACTGTTCAGTTAATAGTGCCCGATTGACTTTATAATATTGATAGTCTCCCACACATTTTTACATCAAAAGCGTCAATAATATTTCTCCAATATGTTTATTATAAAAATGAAAAAAGAGACCCTACTTTAGCTCCAGTAAAATAAATATTATTCCACAACTAAAACAATAACAAAATCTAGTGATCTCCTCCACCATAAAAAGCTCAGGTATTCAATTCACGTGTACAAATAAGGTATACTTGAGCTAGTATGGTATGGGACTATGGGTAATAAATCACATGTGCGGCCACATCGCTTGCGTCGCTACAACGACGGGCCTTCGCGTCATGTGTCACCGGTCAGCGCCTGCTGCTTACTACATACACTCACTTTATATTCACTTTAGTTTACAAAATTTTACTAAATATTAAAGAAAATTTATTTATTTATGTATTCATAACAAGTTTAAATTGTGTTAAATGTTTTGTACAAATACGTGATGAAAATAAAGACAATAGGTACAATAAATTTGTTGTAAATAATAAAGAACTTAAATACCGTTACTGCAACAAATTGTATTCTTGTCCGCATTACTCTCAGTACATAATTTATTTATTTATTTATTTATTTATTTATTTATTTTATTTATCAAATTAGTATACATACAAAAAATGTTTGCGGCGGTCCCTGCACTAAGCTCGTGGCTTGTATCGCAGGGGCCAGATAATACATTTGTGCATAGAAGACTATTAACAGTATGCGCAATCCGGTTCAAAAGGATTACTTAAAAGTATAATTACGTACATTAGTGACTAAAAATTATGTTGTACATATTTTAAAAATTAAACTCTGTTATAAAATGTCAGCTTAAATAAAAGAAAAAAACAGAATACTTATAAAATTACTTATAAAATTAAAACAGTAAAACAAAACAGTGTTCTTATATTATATGCTTAGATAATCATATTAGCAACAGGTAAGTATTATATAATTGTATTTTTGAGTACCTTAGAGTAGTAGTATAATTAAAAATTATGAGTGGTATGTATGTATGTATGTGTGTGTGTGTGTGTGTGTGTGTGTGTGAGAGAGAGTGTGTGAGTGTGTGTGTGTGTGTGTGTGTGTGTGTGTGTGTGACAGGGTCAGCTATATCCAGCAAGTAGCTGTTCAGAATCGTCGTAGGAAAGTGTCATAAGCCATTGATTTATTTTTCGCTTAACTTCTTTAATTGAGTATGATTTTATTTCTTTGTGTACTTGAGTTATTTTATTGTATATATGACGGCGTAAATATAAAGATTGCCTTTTGATGAAAGTAGTGTTTATGGAATTAACTGGAACACGGAAAACACGCCTTTGGGTTAGATCGTCGAAATTAGGTAGTTTTAGTAAAGACTTGTGCATAGAGATGGTAGCTTTTAGAATAAATATTTGACGTACTCTCAGAACTTTACATTCCTCGTACAACATGTCTGTGGGAAATCTGAAAGGTTTTTTTAGCAAGACTTTAAGCACAGCTCTTTGAGCTCTTTCTAAATCTATCATTTTGCTTTTTGCTGCTCCTCCCCATACAAGCGTGCAGTAGTACAGTAAGGATTGAGTGAGTGATTTATATACTAATAATAATACATTTTGATCAGTGCTATTTCGTAGGCATTTCATAATGTAAATAGTTCTTCTAACTCTTTTAGTTAGGTGTGTTATATGACCATCAAAAGATAGACGCTCGTCCAGTATTACCCCTAGATAGCGGATTGAGTGGGAGATATTGATGGAACTGCAGTTGCATGGAGAAGAGTTGCTATTAGAATTACAAGTATGTATAGTTAAAATAGGCGGAGACTGTAGTTTTGATGCGTTGGTTTTGTGGAAAGCCATGTATTGGGTTTTTTTCAGATTGAGGGTCAATAGATTTTTACGTAGCCACACAGCAATATCAGCCATGCCTTTTTCTGCAGCTTTTAACGCTTTTTGCCATGTTTTGTCTCGAAAGATAATTGCTGTGTCGTCAGCATAACATAATATTTTGGTTTTTGGTATATTTAGGTCCAGGATATCATTTATATACATGCAGAATAACGTAGGAGCAAGGATGCTGCCTTGAGGAACACCGACATTAATAGAAAGATAGTCACTTGTAGTTGAACCCACTCTAAGACATTGGCGACGATTCGAAAGGTAACTACGGAACCAGTCGAGAGCAACACCTCTCACGCCCAAGGCTTGAAGTTTATGAAGGAGGATAGGAATGGATACAGTGTCGAACGCCTTGGATAAATCAAGAAAGACGGCCAAGCTGCGCTCGTTATTATCCAGAGACTTAGATACGGACTCGGTTAATGAAATAATAGCATCTTCCGTTGATTTTGATTGTCGAAAACCGAATTGGTATTGCGATAGAAGATTATTATTTTCAAGAAAGCTACAAAGTCTGATATTAACCAATTTTTCTAGAAGTTTAGAAAATATGCTAAGTAAGGAGATAGGTCTATAATTGTTTGGAACTGATTTGTCTCCATCTTTATGGATGGGAGTTATTACGGCCGTTTTCCAGCTTTGGGGGAAGGTGCCCGAAGAGAGGCTAATGTTAAAAATATGCGTAAGTGGGGCTAATATTAAGTCTTTCATCTCTTTTATCATTGCAGGAGTGAAACCGTCAAGACCTGGAGCACTTTCGTTTTTGAGATTGTCAATAAGTCTGTTAATTTCAAAAGGGTCTGTAGGCTTGAGGAAAAGTGAGCCTCCGCTAGTGGCTTTTTCGGCTAATCTATATTGGGAAGCTAGTGTTTCCTCTGAGACGTTTAGTTCGCGAAGGGTTCTATCTGCTAAACACCGGCCAATGTTTGAGAAGTATTTATTACATTCATTAAGAGATTCTACGGGATCAGATTGTATTTTGGTGAGTTCTATTGCAGTTGTGTGAGAAGTGGTCATGTTACAGATTTGTTTTATAGATTTCCAAAGCATTTTAGGATTGTCTTTATTATCTGTAATTAAGTTTGCCTCATACTCTTGTTTCAATCTCTTTTGCAGATTCAGTAGGAAGTTTCTGTAGCGTTTATATGTAATCTGGCAAATAAGATCATTAGGTTTATTTCTACAATCTAAGTGGAGTTTATCTCTTATCTTTTGGCATCTTAGGAGCCCCGGAGTGATCCAAGGTTTAAGCGTACGGTGGGAACGTTTTACTGTAGTAGTTTTAGTGTTTTGTAACATTGCGTTTTTCAATATCTGGTTGAATTTATCTGTTGCTTTATTGGGGTCTGACGTCGTGATAACTGCATCCCAGTTTGCAGATTTCAGGTCAGTAAGAACTCCAGAAATATTCGTTTTGAGTTTGGTAAACTTCTTAGAATTTGCTTGTTTCATGTGACGAGTGGTCATGGCAAGAATGCAGAGGTCGTGGTCAGTTATCCCAACTGGGCAAACTATTCCTATAGGGGTGGACGGCGGCGGGGCTTTTACGAAGATATGGTCTAAGCAAGTAAGTCCTCTTGTTGGTCTGGTGATGGCCGGGAGAAGCTGGTGACTAGCTAATAAACACATGTAGTCGGAACATTGACCACTTGGAGCAGCACTACATATATCTAAATTTATATCACCTGTAAGAATGATATATTGATGACTGTTAATTTTACTCAAAGTGTTGTCTAGATAATTTAAAAAATTGTTTATGCTTTTAAACGATGGGGATCTATAAATACCAATCACAGTGATAGTTTCGTTAATCGTCAATTGAAGACAGTTACATTCTTCACATTGTGGTTCATTAACTACGGTGTTCCAACACTCTTTAACATAGGCTATAACTCCTCCGCTTTTGTTGGTGAACTGTTTGGTGTGAAAAGAAACGTAGCCGGGAATTGCTGGAATGAATGGGTTTTCGCCAAGCCAACACTCAGATAAAATTATTACGTCAGGATTGATACTCATAGAGTTTAACGCAATCAGAAAACTATCAAAGTTACGATGTATGCTTCTTATGTTTAGGCTTATTACTATGAAATTGACCTTTGGGCTAATTAATTCTGTACAAAGCTCTAATCTCTCGAGAGAGTGACATTTTATTGATATAGTTTTTTCAATATCGTCATAAATGTCAAGCATTTTTGTAAATAGTAAGATCAACGTTATCAGAGTAAGCAAAATAAATTTCCTCTTTCGAGAGATAGAGCATTTGACTGAGTGATAGAAGCTGACGAGCAGTAGTGGTAATAAATATATATATTTTATAAGGTGTGAGTGTATGTGTGTGTGTGGAGTGTGTGTAATGAGTGATTTGCTGTGTGTGTGTATTGGTTAGTAAATTAGTGAGATCAGTTTTAAACAAGGGAATAATAAAAAATATAAAGTTACGTACTAGAAGCTTAGGAACTAACCGGTTCGGACTGTGGTGGGGGGCCCAGTATTCGGTCCAGGTCATCAGAGGAGAGGATACGAATTGCTTGCTTGTTCTCATTCTCCTTGATGAAGATTCCACCGTGACGCACCCAGCAGAATCGAAATCCTTTTTTTTGTGAGCGAAGTCTTGCGTCACGAAATAAGTTTCGGTTGGCCTTAGTAAGTCGTTCGTTGACGAATATCTTCTGCGAGGGACCAGGTGTGATGTTATCGGTCGTCACATTCCGTCTCGATCTGGCTGCTTGCACTAGCTCGTCTCTTTTCTGTCGGCGTAGTAGTTTGACGACGATTGGACGCGGTCTTTTAGCTTCAGTTGATCGAAGCTCCGAGACTTTGGGTCGTTTCGGTCCCGCCCGAGCTACTTCATCTACATCGGCTTTGGTTAGCTTTATTCCCATTTTTTGGGACGTCAGCAGGACAATGTGAGTAAGATTTTCATTGTCCTGTTCTGGTATTCCAATAATCTCCAAGTCGTTTTTTATCAATTGCTGTTCCTGATTGGCAACTACCTGTTGGAGGTGGCTAACAGATGCTTTCAGAGTTGCGATCTCGATGTCTTTGGATTGACAGATATTGGAGTATTCAGCGAGACGTTCATCAATCGTTTTGGAAATGTGAGAAGATTGTTCTTTTATCTCTTGTCGAATTTCGGACATTTCCTGTCGTAATTGACGTAGTTCTGATATCAAGGTGGGCACATCAAGGTTGGTTGTAGAGGTCATGTCGTCAGACTTCTGTTTATTGCCTCTTGTGTTGTGAACATTTTGACTACTGATCGTTGTAAATGTATCGTTCAGCGAAACAGCCGGAGAATGCACTGGTGTGATGTTTGAGTTTTTTGGCTTCTGGCAAACACACGACGGACATGTCCACTTATCTTTATGAGCTTGACTGTACTTCTTGAACTGTCCAATAGTTATATTCAAGCAAGGTAAATCATACAACTTGTGACATTTTGAACACTCCATGTAGTTAATGTTGAGAATATTTTTATAACACGCGCTGCAAGTAGTGGCCATATCGACGTCTTCCAAAATATTAATAAAAATATTTATAAAATATTCTTATCGCTTCCCGGAATCGCGGCTCGCGAGCGCTGCAGGTGTCAGGTGTGCAATTTGTCGTAGGTCAGTTACGGGAGGACGCTATGCGCCCGTGGATTAATTTTGAAATGTTTTTGTTTATAACTTTACAATTACTGAATGTTTTTAATCACTGTTTTCACTATTGTAATGCTGGTAACTTTATCTTTCTTTCGGTGTAATGTTCAATATAAACAAACTGGTTTTTCCTTGTTTAAATGAATTAAAACTGCGGAGCAAATAAAAATTTCATTCATCGCGTAGAAGTAATTCAGTTTCAGATCAAAAAAGATTGAAGCATATAGTTTTCGTATTTTCTGTTTAGTTAAAATGCTTCCTTTTTTACAATTTTGCTAAATATCTAGCTAGAAAAACGAAGTCCACTAGTAACGGTGAATATAGGCCAATCATAGAAGCTAGGCCGGTCGATAATAATGTATTGCATGTCGCCGGCAGCGTTTGCTAGATTGACAGCCAAATGCGGCGTTCCTCCTTTGTGTAGCGAGCACTAGGTAATTATGGCCTCTATACTGGAAAACAGCCATCAGACTTGAACATACAAGACAATAGGGAGGTAATTGGCGTGTGCTTTTGAAAGGCTGATGGCGAAACGTGTTTGAATAGACGTTTTTAATGCGAAGGTTTATGAGGATGTATGTTTATTGCGCTTTTAAGAAGAAACTACTGAATAGATTTTGATGAAATTCTGCACAGTTTATAACTTACACAAACGCACTTCAGCAATATTTTAGATACTTTTGAACCTAAGGAACTCCTAGCAGTCAAACTGAGGCCATAGCTAAATTATAATTGTTAGATAGTTAAAACTTCAGGTCTCTTTTATTCAATACCTCATAGGCACGCAAACAATGAAACGATTTCTTCGCATTAAAGTTGTTTTTTACACTGTTTAGTTATCTGTCTTTCTTGTTCTAAGTTTTAAACAGATTGTTATGAGAGTACCTGAAAATGCCTCAAAATTGCAAAAATCTGAAATTTAATAATAAAAAGATATTATTACTAAAGTCGGTTCCAGTACCATCATATCTACGTAACTCGGAGCTTGTTAGCGGTATCAATTGTCGCGTCATTTCCAAATTTGTGCGCTCACGTGGCATCGCCCCGGAAATTGCTCCCCGGACGATATCCCTGCGCTGTTTGGACAAAAGCCATGATATCCGATATTTTCATCGAATGTTCAACGCATTCAACAAATTAACGAGTATCGATCGCTTCCGCTGTAACCTTAATTATGTAAGCCTTTATAAAGCTTATTATTTAAATATTTACTTTTATTTTGTTAACTTGAATCATGCGGCTCTGTCCGCAGCAGTCCTATTTAAGCCGGTGATGGATCGACTTTAGTGAAAAAGTAGTCAAATAGGTTTGGGTAATTTACTATCAGTTGCTGGCGATACAAGTGCAATTAGTTCCAAATTCAAAAAAAAACTGAGCAATTATGTTTGGGTTATTATTTTCTAACTACAAATAATCTTTTCTGACAACATAATAAACCTTTGTCAATCGACTGCGTACCTATCAATCCATACTTAATAATATAAATGCGAAAAAAACTCTGTCTGTCTGTCTGTCTGTTACTCAATCACGCCTAAACTACTGAACCAATTTGCATGAAATTTGGTATGGAGATATTTTGATACCCGAGAAAGGACACAGGCTACTTTTAACCCCGGGAAAATAACGGACTCCCATGGGAAAATTCAGGTGGCGGACGAAGTCGCGGGTTAAATAAAGTTAAGTTTCAAAAGATTTCATTAGTTCCCTTTACAACCACCAAATATAAAGACTACTGGTGAAGAATCCAACACTATCTTCATTATCCATGCTTATCACCAAAGCATAATAGACAGACAGTCTCTCACCTTTACAATATTAGTATAGATGTCTGGATGTATCGTGCTGCAAATATACAGTACTCTTTGGTGAATATATTAACTGTTTTAATAATGATCTGGTCAGGACTTCGGGACAGAATTGGGTCGAACTCAATAATGACTTGATTATTATGTTAATTAAATATATCTGTATGTAAAACCTTTACTGTAAAGGTTTTAATTCGATGATGGGCTAAAATACTGAAAGTTAATCGAGCATACTTCATAGGTTCGGTAATAAATCTAAAAACTTCGTTAGCGTAATCTAAACTTAAAGTGATGATATCGCTTAAAATAAGTTAAGGATTATCTAATGATACAAGGAAATTTGATTAAGATGACTAAGTGAAGACCTTAAATAACTTGGGAAGAGAGTAGGAGCTGATGAATTTCAAATATTTTTATGTAAGGACTAACAACCCGCCATGGCTTCGTTCGGGTTCACATGCATATTATTAACGCTTGGAAACTATCGCTTGTTCATAATAATAAGATGCATAAAATGCTCTTTTTCAATTAAATAGTGATAGAAGGTTCTTTTAATGAGTAAACTGGAAAACACGGAAGATTGAGGTTTTTAACATTATGGTCAATGATTTAAACGTCGTTATGTGGTCTGTGGTCTAGTTGCTAAGCAACCCTAATTGCAGTATCGCGTCAAATTACAATTAGTGATACACTCCGGCCACTATATTAAACCGTAATTATTTCGTATTAATTTGACGGCAAACTTCCCATACGATAAACAGACGAGCAACTCTTGGCTGCTTGAATGTTGCTTCCTACATTAAGGTTTATACAGCTTTTAAATCCTGCCTTGCCTTGTCTCCAGCTGCGACAAATATACTTAATAGTTTTGGAAAAAAGTAACTAATATGCTTTCTGGAAATGTGTACTAAACCTACTTCTATGGCTCCCTATAAATGTTGGTTACACTAATTAGTGGTGTAGCCAACATTTTTATTGTGGTGACAGTTCTTTATTTATTATTATATTGAATGCATATAAACCCGCCTTGATCTCATTGGCGTAAAAGAGCCCAAAGCCAACATATTACTATAATAAACTGCTACTTTACTTCACAATTTCTTATTATACCTTAACTATCTACAGCAACAATAAATCGCCCGTCCACTTAGCCCCCAAACACGTCATTCAGTGCAGAAACTAATTACGTGAGGCTCCGAAGTGCGGCCACACGTTGTAACATCCCGGTATTAAGACGAAATTCACTCAATATTAACACACAGGGAAATTAATTACTTCAGCGGCCTTTTACAGAATATTCCATCCTTGTTTTACATTTATTTTGGGGATAATGAAGCTAATTAATTAAGTGAAATGGTACGTAATTAGCTGCCGATGAATTTGAAGCCACTTTTCTTAATGACCTTTGGGTTAGATCGCGAAGACTTTACGTTTTACAACTGTATTTATCTTTAATTTGATAGTTGCAAGAGACCTAACCGATTGAAAGGAGTTCGAGGAATCATAATGTGCCAAAAGGCACGTCGAAATTAGAAGTAGTTTATAGACTAGAAAAAATAATAATGTAATCGTTTTAGTAATAGTGTAGTCTACGCTCGAGGTATAAGGCTATCATTACAGAGATACATAATATGACGCCTTTTTCCCATAGCGGAAGGCAGAGAGCAAAGAACGCTACTTGATATGATCCTTACAAACTTTCTTTGCTACAACTGCTATTATTGTTATTAAACTAATTTATGTACATTTTTCTTGTATGTTCAAGTTTAAAAATAATACCGTAATTTACCGAGCGTTTTCATTTACAACATGAAGTTTTATAAGGGTCTATATTCTGAACCTGACCGTAAAGCTGTATAACAATCCTAATAATCTGTAATACAATCATGCTGAACTGTACACAAAAATACTGTTAGATCACAAAATCTTTTTATCCTTTTTTACATAGAAAATGTAACAAACAAGCTTACTCTCGGAATTATTAAAATAAATTCTATCAGAATTTACGCACAAACTCGTTCGTGTATATTTGCGGATACTGAGTATATAGGGCATGAATATTTAGGAGCTTTTACGAATAATATTATATTTTCCTATTATGTTGAAAGGTTTACACAAAATTTGCACGATTTTGCTTATAAAAACTACATTGTAGCAAAATGATGATACCCTCCTGGCAAACATTCGGCTACGGCGGCCAGTTTAATTGAAATCAGCCAACTGTACAGGACTTTGTTAATAGTGTCCAAGTGTATGCACAATATACACAGGTACACACACTATCCCTTTACTGTCAGTCTGGTGGGACGGCTAAACCGACACGACCAGTGAGAGGTCAGGCGCAGCACCGACGGCCTTACGTGCTCTCCGAGGGACGGGGGTCTACGACTTCAACTTCCTAACTCCGGGCAATTCTTAACATCAAACTCAGGAAAGACTTTTTGGCCCGACCCGGGATTTGAACCTGAGACCTCATCACTACCGACCGCGCTACAGAGGCAGTAAAAAAGCGAATAACGAAGTAGCAAAATAAATAGGAAAATATATTATGTATTGTTTACTGAGTGAATATTAATTACTTTTCATCTCGGAGATGAGACTCCACGCGAAGGAGCCGCGGGCATTTGATCTGTAATACACGCATCGTTATGATGAGGATAATATACTCGGTTACTTACATACACCAGAGAAATTTGCTTTAAATTATGCTATGTGAAGCCGCATTTTAAACGGGAAACAGAAATTTCCCTGTCTACACTTTTTATCTTATTTATAATGAAGGAAAAGCTTGCGTGTTGTATTTGTTTGGCAAATACAACACGCAAGGTTTTCCGCAATTAAATAAATAGCTTAGAAGATCACAAAAGGAGAAAACTACGACCAGTTTTTAACATTAAACTGAGAAATTTAATTAGAGAGACTAAATTTGATTAAGAAATCTAAGTTATACGGACAAAAATAAAGTTATTTAGGATGATTGTCACTTGATAAAACAAATAAATAAGTAGTTTAAACGTGTTCCGGCTCTATATGATTCATACGTCAATCTACATTAAATTACACAAACGACATCAAAAATCAAATTACACTAAACGGCAACACACGTTTCCTTCAATAATCTCATGAGGACTCCAGTCTAACTAAAGGAATTCAATCAGGACCTCCTGAACCTCCGAGGACCAGAGAGACGTGCCAATTACAAGTGCCTCTAATTATCTACTATTCATGGGTTCAAGCCACTGAACTAGCGAAAGTGCGCTCTGAATAAATCACACACAAGCTTTACTCTTGCTAATTCAATTTGTACAGTCTTCTCCAACTAGGAGTGCAAGTTTTCTGTTTAAAATCTATACTAATATTATAATTATAAAGCTGAAGAGTTTGTTTGTTTGATTGTTTGAACGCGCTAATCTCAGTAACTACTGGTCCCATTTGTAAAATTCTTTCAGTGTTAGATAGCCCTTTTATCGAGGAAGGCTTATAGGCTATGTAACTTCACGCTACAGCCATTAGAAGTGGAGTAGCAACGAAAAATGCTACAAATACGGGAAAAAATTTGACCCATTCTGTCTTATGTGACGCAAGCGAAGTTGCGCGGGTCAGTTAGTGTATTATATAAATTGTTAACTTTGTACCTCCCTGAAGGGTTGATAAGGGGTTTTTTACAGGCAATTTTGTAGAGCAATGTGTCTTGTAATAAAAATGAACGGCTACGGTTTGTTTTGGGTTTTTATTGTGAGTTCATTGCATATTCTAGCTTCGTAAAAAATTCTTATCATTTTGAGTGCGTGTGTGTATGTTATAATTATGGTTTAGAGTATTTTTACAAATACCATTCTATATAGATTAAACAAACAAATTAAAAATACTGTATTTCTTCTAGCAGTTGTATCTATACACACAATAGCGTGTCGGGTCAAGGTAAAAAAATCGGCCAAGTGCGAGTATCTCTGACGGTTTATAACATAAAACCTGGTGACAGACGAAAAGACGGACAGACAGCGGAGGCTTAGTTTAAGTTTAGTTTTTAACGGGTTTCATGTTTATCCTTTCGGTACGAAACCATAAAAATACGTTATCAGCATTAAGCTTTTTCAGAACAGTCATTAAAAGCTTTAACATTTAAAGGTTTACTACTAGTCACGACAACTCGACAAAATTTTAAACATCATCGTTTAAAACGCCGTAACAATAAGTGTCAAACTATGTACCTACTAAAGCCTATGTTAACTATGTTATTATTTACTCTGGCCGCCTTCAAACACCGATTAGCTACCGATTACAACCAACTACACGTCTATCAAAACGCCTACATCACTTTAATAATAGTCAATTACTTTCCTACCTAATTACCCGTTTATTTTGATAATGGGAATTCACCTTTCTTACACAACCTTAGGACCTTAAACTATACACTTTAGCTCTAATCTGACAACTTATTAAAAAGCCTTGTATGCGAGGTTTTCAGCTATCGAATATACTTATATACAAAACTCAGTATAACATCAGTTAACGCAGCATCATCAGCAGATGATAGTGGTCTCTTTGATACAGCAACTCATCTATGGGAAGTCTATGTTCAGCTGTCGATGTCCTGAGGCTGAGATGATGATGATGATGATGATGACCTAAAAACCTCGTGCCAAGGCTCTATACTAAGTTTGTTCGACGATAATCGCGAGTTACATGAATTTTAACTAGATTTGTTTAAATACTAATAGAAGAATATATAAATAGAAGTGTTTCAGAAGACATTTTTCTTTACATACTTCACGTTTTTTAATACACAACCATCTCTAAAATAATATACCAAACACACATAACCAAAACATGAGATGTATAATCACAGCACCTGCGTGGGCAGCCATTGGTCATATCATACACTAAGCCATCACGTTCATTTACGTAAACACAATTTATCAAACGATTATTTATTTACCCGCCCGTTCCATGGCCTCATATTTAGGTGTAAATCACATGACGCAGGCGAGCGTTGGCCCTAATTTAGTAGGTAGGTTCGACAGATATGATTTATAGCAAGCAATTGAGATGTATTACAGATTGTTATCAGTGAATCATAGTCATTACTGTCTGTCATGGTTATTTAGCGGCCCGATGGCTTTTACAAGGACTTTTGGGATATTACCATGCGTTAATTCAGATAAGTATGTATTATATATGTATATGTTCCGCCCACTTCTGTCTACAGTTGCTACGCCAACTCGCACGGTCCTGCGCGAGACTCATCCATTGCAGTTCTATATTTTTTAGGATATCTTTCGACCATTTAGATTATAAAAGTACAACCTTTAATAATATTTTTGCAAATTATGTTCAGGGGCTGGATGAAAAGGTTAAACAAAGAATCAAAGATTTTGTGCGATGCATGGTTCGATAAAATCTCACCATGCTTCAAAATTCCGACATGAAAAAATTATCTGTTCGAATTTCTCCATGGTCAGTTCTACTTTCATTTACTTAGCTCACGAGTTTTATAATAAGATCTTCTTTAGAGTTCTATCAATTATTTGGCTACTTAACAAATACAACAGTTGATGATCACTTAAAAGGCCCGGGACTATGTTCAAAACTAGAAACTGTATTTCATTAGCCAAAAAAACTAAATTACTTTCCGAACAATCTAATATTTAGTCACAACTAAAGTACCATTTCTTCAACCAAAACTAAAAGCCCAAAAACTGAACAATATCACATAATATTAATAAACTAAAACGAAGTCTCCTTCATAACACTACATAGTCACAGTAATGTATCCGAGCGACAGATAACAATTTGAACAACAAAGTACGATGTAATCTGGAAAATTGACATAAACGTAAACAGCGAACATTGAACTAAAGTTGACTCGTACTAGCACTAGTATATCTCATCTTGAGACGTGATACGATGTTGTTAAGATAAAGTGTTCAGCTTATCATATAACCTAGTCTTTGTTCTATAAACGCGAAAGTTTAGGCGATGGTCTTGTCTTTCAGGCAAAAATTACTAAGTGTATCTAGATAAAACTTGATACATAGGTTGATAGTTAGGACTTGACTTTATCAGGGTATTTTTGTTCATTTTAACGAAGTTTTGGAGTTGAAACCGATATTTTATTTAACATAGATTATGCCCATATAAAATAATTTTGAGCAACATGCGAATAAATCAGTATATTATTTTACACAAATCAAATGTCTCTTAAAATAATTTTAAACTGAATTCGTCTCAATATCGTTTTATACCCCCGTGCTAGGAACGTTAACACAAAAAGTCTCTTTCAGACAAACCATTTGTGATTTTTTGATATAAGGGAGGTAGGGGCTTCCTTAAGGTTAAAGTTAAAGCACTTATTTAGCAACTTTCATAAAAATATAACACCTAAATATCGTCGTCAATTTCAAATAGAAAACGCCTATCATTCCATCAAAAAGATCCACACTAAACATAAGTAAATACTTTACCGGATACATTTTATACCACACGCAAAGTTAGCATCCAGTTTTAGTCGGGGCTTAAACTTGAAACCAAGTGTCGTAATAAGCTCTTTGCTTACTCACACAACCCGAGGGCACAATGATACACTTCATTTTACGACATGCATATTTTAAAACGTTACTCTTTGCTGGGAGCATATTCTTGACACTGTTTTATCTAGTCACATCTTCTAATATTACTAGCTGACCCGCGCAACTTCGCTTGCGTCACTGAAGATAATGGGTCAAAATGTTGCCCGTTTTCGTAACATTTTTCGTTGCTACTCCGCCCCTAATGACCGTAGCGTGATGTTATATAGCCTATAGCCTTCCTCGATAAATAGGCTATCTAACACTGAACACTGAACAAACAAACAAACAAACAAACTCTTCAGCTTTATAATATTAGTATAGATAAGTGCGAAAGTTTGTGATTATGTATGGATGTTTGTTACTCTTTCACGCAAATCCGACTAAACCGATTACGATGAAATTTGGTATATAGTATATAGCAGTGGGACATTAATGAGTTATTTTTTTAAATTATTAAAACACTAATTTACTCTTACAGATATAAAATAGCTGAACATCCAGATTAGCACATAGGCTACTTTTATCCCGAAGGTCCCGAGGGATCGGGATTTACACGGGAATAACGAGTTATGGATGGTTTACCACGCGGACGAAGTCGCGGGCGGCCTCTAGTATGATATAACGTTCGTGGTGAAATGGATAATGTTATGACCACTGTGCACAGGTGTTGGGATTCAATTCTCAAAAGAGCATTTGTAATTTACAAATACATGTTTTGGTCTTGTTGTAGATCATTGCTCGCCGTTTAACTATGTGGGTCTGAGTATAGCAACAAGCCGCTTTTTAATAGGCGAAATATAAATTAAAAGTGTAGTCAAGGTGTGCCCTTCGCAGCGGCTTTTCTTTATTCAGTAACACAGTTTAATTCCACTTTTTTATAATTGGTCTGCTATAAGTTGTTAGTCTCTGTTAAATCGCCGCACTAAATGTACTGTCAGCCCAAAAGTTGTCTTTTATAACAGTGAACAATATTACACGTATACTATACGCAAATTCTAGCAGACCCCCGCGATGCCGCTCGCGTTCCCGTTATTTCCAATTCAAAGTTATTTTTCAAGAGCCCTTTTCATACCAAACAGTTCCTCGTTTTTGGGACATGCATTCGAATAGCCAACATGTTTTTGGGTTAAAGCAGCGGTTCTCAACCTTTTCTTAGTCCGGGACCACTTTTATATTATTCTGGTTAGCAAGGACCACTATGTAAGTATACTAAAAATAAAGTGTAATAATCGTCCTGAAATTTTTAAATTTAAAATCATTCGCGAACCATATTTTGTCTTCCACGGACCACTGGTTGGGAACCACTGGGCTAAAGTATACATTTTCTGTTTTGTCAAGATATTCTCAGTGATTGCAAGGAGTTGAATCACGAACTCTATGCATGTTAGAGCACATGACTGTCGTTTCTGCGCTTTATTTTATGTCAGTCTTGTTGAATTGCCGTTATCTCAGGTTATGAGAGAGAATAGAAATTGCACCTGTGTATAGTGGTAATATAAACAAGCTATTTTATCTGTAAGGCAAATTTTTAATACGATTTTCAACTGTAGTATCGACGACCGGCAAGCTATCGAGAAACCTTGTATGAACATTGTTTCAGCGCTTTTAGCGGACGTCGCAGGAACTACTTTTACAATACATTTTAAATGTCAAACTCTCGATACTCGATAGTTCCGACTGCACAGAACTGCGCTGTTGTTGAAAGATTTTTTTACATTCGATTAAAACACTTATTTACCCATACAGATTTAAAATAGATTATTTCAATACAATTATTTGTCACACTTACGTTCTAAATTAAGAAAATTCTTGTTAGAACTTTGAATAAAGAGAATGTTTGTAGAGGTCCGAGTCCCGCCGGATTATCCGGACTTAGGATTTAAGTCCCCCGGGAGTACTTCCACTGATCGCTTCGGTTAGTGGCCGATAAATAAGTTATTATCTTAGCGTTTTCTCTTAGAAACTTATATCAAAATATTATGAGAATATTATACAACTCCTATTAGTTTAAAATCTCTAACCCTTTTAAAATTTATAGACAAGTAGTATGGATGTGAATGAGGCAGAGGAAGTTTGTTAGGATCGTCCCATGTAGCGTTTTTTGGTCTCTGACTACCCCTATGGGCTAAAAGTCAGGATATCTAAATATATATAAAACTCAAAGAAGACTGACTGGCGTAGTAATCTATCAACGCACAGCCCAAACCATTGAACGGATCAGACTTAAACTTGGCATGCAGGTAGATGTTTTAACGTAGGCTAAAAATAATTTAGATCTATTCTACCCCCAAAAGTTTGTATGAAAATTCTGTCCTAGGTCACAAACCACGCGGACGAAGTCGCAGGTAAAAGCTAGTGATGTATCTTTAAAACTTTCAACGTTCAAAATTCTATTCCCACATTCAATTTCCAAGCTTTTATGAACGGTTATTATTTTTATACGTCCCTAACAGCGAATAGCGCTTCCCATATAAAACAAACCAGGTGCATCCAGTTAAAATACACTCACAAACTTCTAACGAAATAATCCGCAAAACGAATTCCAAATTTGTTTTATTTTTAACTAACTGACCCGCGCAACTTCGCTTGCGTCACATAAGAGAGAATGGGTCAAAATTTTCATTTGTAACATTTTTTTACTGGTACTCTGCTCCTATTGGTCGTAGCGTGATGATATATAGCCTATAGCCTTCCTTGATAAATGGGCTATCTAACACTGAAATAATTTTTCAAATCGGAACAGTAGTTCCTGAGATGATCGCGTGTATACAAACAAACTCTTCAGCTTTATAATATTAGTATACATAAAATTTCGAAATACAGCAACCAATATCATCGTAGTATGCGGCACCATCCCACTCGACGATTTCACTAACATAACAAATTCAGTTTCATAGCAAAATCCTTTTGCAATTGCATACTCATCTGTATACAAGGACTATGAATACCTGGAAAGCGACCAGTTTTCACTATGTATATTAGGGTTCCCTTATCCAAAGGGTAAAAACGGAATCCTATCACTAAGCCTCTGTTGTCTGTCCGTCTGTCTGTCCGTCTGTCCGTCTGTCTGTCCTCATATACGCTTTATCTCATAAACCGTAATAGCTAGGAATTGGAAATTTTCACAAATTATGTCTTTTCATTACCGCTATAACAACGAATACTAAAAATATATATTAAAGGAGTCCCCTTATATTAAGCGTGTTTTTTTCGAATTTTCGAACCGTTTGTGCGCAAATCCGACCCGCAGTTAGCCGGTTTTCAATTTGAAAATAAATTGAACATTTACATAAATTGTTCTGAAACATCTGAAATAATACTGTACAAGCTCGGTAATCGAGTTTACTTACATTCGTGAATACAGCTCTGATTTTAAATACAATTTTTACTTTTTTGCATATTCGCTCCTGAAAAAATGGGGTGAGCGAAAAATTCGGTGCAACGTTTAGAATTTGACGCTTAGTTTTTAATTGCTCTATTCTGTTTTGTGGCGTTTCTTTTGTGCTGAACGTTTTGCTCGTCCAAATATGGGCAACAGGAAAAATACCTCAGAGATGTTACAAATTGAATTAGTAATTACTCACTAATAGTTGGTATCTTTAAAATAGATAGATAGCTTTTATTAAGGCTTGGGATAGGCCGGAATACCAGCAAAGACACGGGAGTAATACCGAGATAAGCCAGAGTAGCTTTTATATTAGCCGGGATACCGTATGTAATAAACCGTTGTAGCGACTGAAAACTAAAAGTTATTTTTAATTTTGTTTTAGTTTAATATTTTGGGAAATCAGTTTGTTAAATTATATTTCTTTTATTTCAGATCCTGACGGTACCGACCAGAAAGTATCAATAATGCTGAACGGTGAAGAATCAGAGTTATACTTCGTTAATTGCACTACAACAAAGGTTTGTGTGTTACTAATTACATCCATATTTTTATTAAATTATATTGTACTTGATCATATTTTGATAAGTATTGAATATCGGACATTATTAGACAATTTACACACGGTCATCTGATTCCAAACTAAGTAGAGCTTGTACTGTGGTAACTAAATAACTGACATACTTATATTGATAAATATACAACCAGGCTCAGAACAGATACTCGTGCACATAACAATATTATTTTTCCCGGCTGGTACTCCAACCCACCACTAGCGGCGCTATGTTCATTGCAGCGAGGTGACCACGTTAACCACTACGCAAAACGTGCAGTTTTTCAGAAGTATCACTACGAAATCCATTGATGCAATAGCATAGAAAATAACAGATTTTTTTATCTTTAATCGAAACGGTGAAACTATACAAACCAAATATCAGGATTTAGTTTCAGAACAAAAATTCTCACTCTATTTGAATTCCAGTAGATGCAAAAATAGTTCTTCTCAAGAAAATGAATCATTCTCACTATATTTTGGATCTAGTAGATGCAAAAGCGTTTTGGCTGCAATAAAAATTGTCATATTAAAATAAACATTTCTATCGCAGGAAGAAATCGAGCGAGCAGAGCCTCCGGACGCGTTTGTAGTGATATACTCAGTGGTGGACAAGGCATCGTTTCAAAAGGCTGAGCAAGAGCTCATACGGCTCATGGACTTCGACATGCTCCGCGCACGCCCTGCACTGCTGGTCGGGAATAAGATCGACCTGGCCAGAAGTCGAGCTGTCTCCACACAAGGTGAGGAAGGCAATATTAACCCACTGTCTTTACTTGGAAGTATGTTTTTATGTTGCATTAAAGTAACAAAATTATCGGATAATTATCAAAAAGAAAATAGTCTGACAACCAGTCTTACCGAAGGATATCGCGCTATAACCCAGGTAACTGGGTTGTGGGGGTCCGACAGGCATTCGCTCCATGTAAAACACCGGTATTCGGCTGCATCCGGTGAAACTATAAGCCGACTCCAACATAGTTGGAAGAAAGGTTAGACTGATGATATCAGAAAGAAAAAAGTTATTTAAACGCCGTACGGCATAAAGTCTTCATTAGACTTACATTCTTTTTCAATAAAATTCCAGTATATGAGCAACGTCGTTATCTCCTCCTAGTTTCAAAGGTTGTTAGGTTCACGTCGGCGTCAGTGCAATTACTAAGTAAATGCCAATATCCTGCTCTTATTCTTTGTTCTTTTATCGACACATTCTGTGTAAACTGCTTCCTTTTGTTATTGACACGTTCAATAATTCAACCCTATTTCTTGCTAATAATATAAATTCGTAAGATTTTGATTTTTTTTCACTAAATATGAATACTTACTTAAAATAAATACAATCCCGGCATACCAGGATTATTGGTTTGACTGCGGATGTAAGTATGTGTTTACCCTTTCACACAAAACGAATGAATGGATTTAAATGTAATTTATACAAAGATTTTAGTTTATAACCTAGATTAACAAAAAATACTTTTTACTCCGAAAAATCTTTGCACGCAGAGATGTCACCGGCAAAAGCTGGTCTTGAATAAATGTAGCAAAAGTCTTTTCATCTAACTAACGAAGTGAGCCCTCACAAACATGAATCTAATATAATTTGAAAGAAACAATTTAAGTACTAACTCAACCGAAATAATGTCTTAATTGTGATTAGATTGTTTTGAATACAAATACAGTTGAAGAATAAACAAACTTATTCAAGAGGCTTAGAATTTTGGGACAAACAGAATTTCAAAGTTGTTTAGGTACAAGTTTAGCTGATTAGAAACAATGCAATGTGGCATGAAATTAATTGGAACTAGTAATTTTAATCTGCCTTTCTAATATGTATGTATTTCGAAATGGTCCGCTCGAAGAGATTCATGAACTGGGCAAATTATTGCTTGTAATGAGGTAGGATTATAAGATTTTGGTCGCAAATTACTCGTAGAATTTGACTAATGGCTCGCGATACACTAAACTAACTAACTATTTAAACAGTGTAAAATAAATCGGGAATTTCGACATTTATGTAAATTATTATACTCGTGGCATGTTTCTCCGCTTATAAATAATTGGTTATCTTAACAGGTCAAATTTTCCAGCCGTTCTAATACATTTGCTGTCACTTATCTAGCAGATTTAGCAGACAGGTTATCGACACTTATTCATAGACTGTGAAACTGACCCTAACTATTAGGTAATGTAAATCAAACTTTTCGGCATTTTAACTACTAGATATATTCTTGGTTTCCGTTGCCATGTTTGCTCATGACCATATCAGTTTCACTACTTTTTAATAAGAGAGGTTAACTTATCAGTCATCTTCATACAAATACAGGCATTTTATCTATCGTATAAGTTATCTCACACTTATCCGTAAGCCGAGAGCTAACAGTCTTCTTACAAGTCAATAATACTTACTTCTAAATTACCAGCTAACAAAACAAAAGAACACAATTACGAAAGTCCCAAAACACCAATATTCTCTATTACATTTCCTTCCACGTTTAACTCACACGTAAGCAGACATTTATCCGTGTCCGGTTAACAACGGATTATCCGCACGTAATGACGTCATTTATCCGGACAAATTACTTTCTGATCACTCGAGTAGCTTGTCTTGTACGAACACGTGTTTGTGTTAAGATATTAGTTATTGTTTTGATAACTTTTCTATATTTACGATATTCTCTTATTTTAAAAGTTTGTTTGTGATATTTTTAATAGGTTTATATGAATAAAATAGAAGGCGTAGGGAGAGATGTATTGAAATACATTAATTTCCACAGTTAGAATGCTAGCTTCAAGTAAGATGACGCAAGGCTAAGATATAGCCAAATACCAAGCTCATCAAAAGTTGAAAGAGTAGCAATTTTACCTACTTAAATGTAGTACCCAACCACATTAATTTGCAGAGGCATGTATGAATGATGCACATGGACAAAAAAAAAAAATGTGATTTTGTCATTCGCTAAAGAAACGAGTCCCAATTGAATTGTCATTTCCCGCCTATTTTAATAATTATTGGTCGATCATAATCCCGCTGTATTCTGAAGTTGGTCAACAAAGAAAAAGAGTCACCTGTAATCCTTCTTAAATACTTATTTAAAACAAATAATAAATTGTTAGCCGTGAAGTATTTAAAGCCATTTTGTTTCAACACAAATTGAGAATAGTTTGTAATAATTATAAAATCTCAACTGTTTGTTCAACTAAATATATGTCCTAATATTTTACATTCATTGGAAATACGAGACAAAATGGCGCCTGGCCGGTCTCCAAATCTACAAATAAATCAAGTGCAAGCACTTTACATAAATACACAAGTTTTCAAACATACGCATACGGTTCAAAATCCTTTATTGTCTCAGTAAAAGTAATTACAATTACTGTTACATTACAATAAATATACGCAATAATACAACATGTTTGTATATTCTCCATCTTTGAAACATCTTTAGTGAAATCCTGCTTTTATCAATCAAAACTGTGTATCGAATTTTATCAAAATCTGTTCAGTTATTTTGCCCGCAAGAGTGACAAACATCATACATATTATCGTATTCATAATATTACATACATAAAATCATCCGTAGATCAATAGATGTATGGATGTGAGTGAACGAGGCAAGGAAAGTATAAAAGGATCGTACCAAGTAGCGTTTTTAGGTCTCTGCCGACTCCTATAGAAAAAGACGTGATTTTCTGATGTATTATCTATACTAATCTCAGTAACTACTGGTCCGATTTGAAAAATTCTTTCAGTGTTAGATAGTCTATTTATCGAGGAAGGCTATAGGCTTTATATCATCACGTTACTACCAATAGGAGCAGAGTAGCAATCAAAAATGTTACAAAAACGGGGAAAATTTTGACCCATTCTCTCTTATGTGAAGCAAGCGAAGTTGCGCGGGTCAGCTACTTCATAATATTATTAGTATCTATAACATCACATTCTTGCTATAAAAGAACCACGAACATAAGGTCAAATAACACTTAACTTCATCCACAATATATCTTTATTAAGGACAATTTGGTTCACCTCATTATATCAGTGAGGAAACGTATTGATTTCCCCCGGGCAAGCCAATAAGCCGCCGTAATGCTCCAGTACCTATAGGATTATATTATTATTATATTAATTATAAAATAAGGCCCCACTGTAGTTCGGCTGTTATGATTATGTGCCAGATTATGGCGGGCAGAGGTAATTACGAGACGGTTCGTGTACTGGTATATTGATATTGGCTTTTCCCAACTTCTGTTCTCATAATAACGTTATTGTATACCAATTCTGAAGCAAGGAAACGTAACTTTGATACTGGTTTGCGGATATTCTTTCAGTTACTTCACTTTTTTACTTTATTAATATCTATAAAAACAAATTGGTTTGTGAATGGTATATAAAGTTATTGTCTTAAAGAAATCTTGTAGTATTTTAAACCAGGTTTGAAAATAATAAATATAAGAAAATATTATCTCATAATACTTTGTGGTTATTTTAGCCATAATGTGGTTTGCACGACAGAAATCAGTCTATTTGTAAATCGTATCAAAAGTTATAATCACAAATCATCAATATCTTGTTGCTTAGATTCTTGGAAAGTTAACTCGAAGTTTTTTTCCTCCGTATAACTTGCCAAATTGGAAATTATTTTATTTGACTACATAGTTTTATCTGATACTTAACTAACCATAATTCTTTCTTCAACAGACGGCAAATGCCTAGCATGCACCTACAAAGCGAAATTCATAGAAGTATCAGTCGGCATCAATCACAATGTGGACGAACTTCTAGTCGGGATCCTCAATCAGATCCGGCTAAAACGGCAGCAGTACCAAGAAAGTGGCAGAGAGTCTTCACCGGCCCACTGGTATAAGTCCAGGGGGGTGGTACGAGCCAGCATGAAGGCAAGGCAAATGTTCACCTGGATCTTCGGCAAGGAAGACTCCAAGTTCAAAAACTGTGAGAATTTAAACGTCCTGTGAGTAGAGAATGACGGACCAGTGTTCGTCTAAGACTTGTGACTTGAGTGACACCAGTATTGTGACGTAAGTTAGTGTATCTGTTTGTTTATAAATGTTAAATGTACGCAGGTGGTTATACCCGCTGATGGTTTGTTAATTATTCGTTATTTAGTTGAATGATTTGGATTTCAAATCTCAGCAATTATTCAACAAACTTTAAAGCTAATATCTATATTATATTTTGGAAATATATTCAAGCTGTCATAAACTTTGTATTCAAATCCCCAAAAGCTTATTCAAATTAATTTATAGCTACTGAATAAGTGCTACTCTTATTCATTCAGAATTTCACACCTCGTTAGTCAAATATAACGACCAAAACTTGACTTTTAAACCAAACGTCAGATGACGTAACCACCTGTGTTGCCAACAAAAAAAATATGCCAAATATAAAATTGGTATTCACTAGTCGTTACGTGCCAATTTGAGAGAATTTAATAATATTATTAGATAATTAAGTATATGTTAAAATAACACATGCAAGTGAGGCATCAGTATTTTCCAAAATACTTTTAAATATATCATTAAAATGACGTATCAGCAATATATAAAAATAAGTGATAATTATATATCATGTAGTCATATATTATATTGGACCATGCATACGTATATACTTGTCTATGTAACGAATGTTATATGTATAGATAATAAATTAATACACCAATATCTATTGTAGAAATGTATAATATGGTATTACTGATTACTATATTTGGTTTCTACTAAAAGTCCCTGTTTAAAGGAGCCACACATATATAAGCCTACCTAGTTGTTTTGCCTAGCTTCTACTTTTTGGTATTTCAAAACACAGATTTAAATAAATAAATATTATTGGACAACTCAGACAAGATTATTTGATTCCAAACTAAGCAGAGCTTGTACTATGGTAACCTAATAACTGATAAACATATTTGGCCATAAAATCTAATTTGGCAACAAATTTAAAAAAAAAGCTTCAGAAAATCTTGCTAAGTGATGTTTAAATTGAACGATTGTCTTAATTTACACATACTTTTTGATAAATAATAAGCAGTAACGTAACCTAACACATTTGTACCAATTTTGTTTAAAATTCAAAATGATCCAGGGTCCATTGTATTCCTTCCATCCATGCCAAAAACCTACTCATTTATCGTAAAATACTATTTATAGCACATAACATTAATTGTAAGGAGTAAATAACAACAATATGAAACAAACGATTCCCAAAACATTATTTGCAGAATATTTATTTGAAAAGTTTGCTTATTTTGACTTTGACTATTATATCCACTTTGACCAATTATATAAGGTTAAAGCAGATAATATAATTAATCTATCACTTACACTTAATATTAAAATCTATATGAAGTGATAATATGAAGAATTAACAAAAACAATGCACAAACCTACCCGTTTATATATATATATATACGACCAATAAATAATAAACATTAAAAAGAATTTCAAATAGCCACTACAATAAAATTTTAATTTATCAAAAACTTTTCCAAATTAGTTACTGTTCACTTTTCAGCAACACACCGTAACAAGTTTATGTTTTTTATATTTCCCGTATCCCAAAAAAGCGAAATTTTGAAATAATAATATTCAAAAGCAATTAAAATTACTCCATAAATATATACTTTGTTTGTCTATATAATTGTAATCTTAATTTAAGAGGATGTTACCTAAAATCTTTTTATAAATGTAATTTATAGAAATGTATATAATCAATGCGAATGCACTTAAGGATTTGATGTTGTATTGATTATGATAAGTATAATAAGTGATACATTTATACACGTTCAATGTAATGTAAGTCTTGTACTCAAATTAACTGATTGTAATACTAAACCACTTGGACAAAGTGATTAGAGATAGCGATATTTATTTCAATCAGTGACTAAATTATACGGAACAAAATGTGATCACCTCGGAACGGGGGGAGACCCCGCTTAGAATCAGTTAGCAAAAATATTTCTACCAAACAGTACAACATATTATGATTTACCGTTTCAGGATACTAAATTACAGCAATTTTACTTTCAGAATGAGTTTCAGTTTCAGTACGTAATAGTTTTTTACAAAGTTATATATGTTACTTTCTTACTGTCATACAATTCTATAATCACTTTGTCCAAATAGCGAATAATGTCCGCGAAACTTAAACTCCTAAATAACAATATGTTAAGTGTCCCAAATTCACGACGACTGATCGACACCAAAGATGTTATATTATGTACTCCTGTAACTTCTGTCTATGTATTTTGAATTACGATTCAAAACAGTGCCTTTTTATTGTTAAAATGTATTGTAATACCTGTGCTATTTTATTGATAATTTGTGAAAATATTTATGTAACCTACCCTAGTTGTCGTAATAATATACTTTCCCATTGTTAGTTATTACTTATATATTTATAATGTTACCCTATTTAACATCTCGTGCAAAATGTTCAGAGCGAAAATACTTAGTAGCTCTGTGCGTCTATTGCCCGGGTAATGTGGTTATTTACCAGTTTTTGCTTGGGTAATGTCAACTTTTGCACGTGTGACGAACTTTGGTCGTTACCAAATCAGGTTTAATATAATTGTGGATAGTGGAATTAATTTTGTAAATAGAATATTGTTAGTATTATTATATGCATTTTGCAAAATGTATGAGCTTTCAATTGTATTAGTGGGCCTAGGCAAAGCAGTGTATGGAGTGGTGAATTATTTAGATTATATCATTTATATGCCGGGTTTTTTTTGGTAATACCTTTGTTTCTTTAAAGTTATTACTTATTTTAATAGTACACACAAAACTCCAATCCTGTTTATTTCTGAATAAACCATATTTTACGTACATAACTTGCGTATAAATTATAATTATCTACTTTGCCCGAATAATTTACCACTCCATCACGCCAAAGTGTGTGTAGGCCTTTAAGAATATTATCATTATTGTAACATACTGTAGCTAGTGTTTATTGTAAATAAAATGATTGACAATAAATTTGATTACTTTATGTGGTTATACATAATTTCCTTGAGCATAATTTTAATGTAGTTATCTCTTCCCAACAATATCACTCTCGAGAAAATTATTTCTTCTTGAAAATTCTGCAGGTAAGTTATTATGTAAAGAGGTAGGATAAACTCGCTGAATTTCAGGTAAACTGTAAAAAGACTAAAATATATTTCAGGATACATTTGAATATGCAATTTTGAAAAAGCCGAAGAAGGGCATCCATCTGAAATACATGAGATATTTATATATCGATGCATGCGTGTATGTATTTGTATGTGCCTTTTAAAATTTACAAATCCATTTACAAAAGCAGTAATTATTCCAAGGTTATCTTCCCGGTTTTCAGTTACTACTTTCAACTACAAATTCTGAAATGTTTAAATCTTTGTTTACATTTCATTTCCTTCTCAATGTAACCTATTTTCGAAATAACGACGCTTCATCAACCTGTACGACATAATCAATTTAACCCTTCAAACGCGAGAGGTGTTGCAAACAACAAAAATCAATACTCCATCCCATTATAAATCTAATTGTGGCAACATCACACGTTAAATTTCACTTAAAACATGTTAATGTCATTATGGATGATGATGTCATGATGAGTTGTAAGTCAGTGTTGATTATGTTAAATATATTACCGCAACGTTCCCCTAAGAAAGAGGGGAGATTGTTTGAAAACCTATAACTTTGTTTTAGCTGGGAAATTAATATTGTGGTATTGTTAAGGAAAAAATACAACAATTGAGTTACATTGTTAATTGCTTTTTAAGAATCCATGACAATCTTAGACTTTTTCTGCTATCTTATGCAATTTATATGTATGTATGAGACATTTCAAGGTATTAAAGTAAAAACAATTGACTGCCTCCATGGCGCAGTGGTTTAGGTTGCCACGCCGCTACTATTGCGTCGGGACGTCGTAGGTTCGATTCCCACACGGAACAATCATTTGTGCGATCCACAAATAGCTGTTTCGAGTCTGGTTGCACTCTGTGTCCATTATTTAAAAAATTAAAATTTTGTAAAAAGACCCCGCGACAAGAGAAAAATTTTCAGTGCGGGTCTAGTCTTTAAAAAAAAGGATAATATATTGCTTTTAGTGACTCAATATAGTAGTAAGCCACGAGAAAGCTAAAAAAGAAATACAAATCATACGATTCTGTCGTACAGGTGACAGAAAAGAATCCTCCATCCTCCATCGCCTATTATAAAGATGTATAGAAATATATTTTTTTTAAATGTATTTTCGACTGCATTGTGGAACTTTACGACTTGTCAGTTCATCTCATATCTAATTTAAAAGAAGACGATTAACAGCACATAAAACATTTTCAATCTAAGGCTGCAAGACCATGGAGTTTTACACTCCATAAAAAACTCCCTTAGAGCCCAAGAGTCGACGATTACAAGATAGCTGACTCACGCCCAATTCAATCTCCATAAAAATCCATTATAACAAAATTAATAACGTTTTCAACGAGAATTTCACGTTTTCCGAGAACGACAGACGGACAGAAAGTAATCGTTTAGCGTTAATTGTAATCTGGATATTGTTTGATATTGAATGCTGGGTTTCCGAGAAAATTTACACAATATTTTTCGAAATTTTTACTCTCGTTTCGTATTTTTAGAGGCCCCAAATTCTGGTCGTGGAATGATTTCAACGAATCCTATAAACGTGTTATTTTTATAATTCTATTTTGTAATTTTGCGAAGTAAAATATATATATTTTTTGTTCAAATGATATTTCCTCAGAAAGTATTATGTGTATTCATATTTGTTCCTTAAAGAGTTTTAACGACTCACGTTATTCGTAAACTAAAGAAAGTTTTATAGCAGTTTACAACATATTTTTACAGACTTTATATTCCCAAAGAAAAATATCACTAAAGTTTAAACCAATACAATACAATTGATACTTTAGACTTTAAAGTATCAATTTGCTTCTGTCGCTATCTTTGCGCTAAAGTTCTTAACATCGTTGATGAGATATCGATACCTCTGTATTAGACCTCCAAGCATCCGTAACGAGGTATCCGAAGGCATCTGGAGGCATGCAGAGACATGCCGAGGCATCTATAGAATTACCAAAGGCAACGTTGTCGCTTATCCGAGACATATTACTTTACGAAGTGGAAATTAGTTTATGAGTTAAATCAATTTGTATTCATGTGCGCTTGATTGAATTTATGGATATTTTTGAAGATATTTTGAAATTAATGAGAAGAATTTGTGAAGCTATATTTAGGGTGTTTATAGAGGATTTGTAAGTATGTATATTATGTAATCCTTGTTTTGACACATAAATATTTCGATTGCAAACGCACATAATGCGTTAAAAAGGAAAGAAAATGTTGCCTATCCAATGACAATAAGCCGCGATTGTTATACGTTTGGGAAAAAAAGAAGCATCGTACAAATCTTAATATGGCTTTAATAAGGTATGATTGAATGACTGATGAAAATTTAAGCCTGTTTTTGTAAGACACCTTCTTTAGTGTGCAACCTTGTGCATCAGGGTTTATCCAGATACTAACAACTATAACTGGACTATTCTTTGACAGCTATCACGTAAATAAATATAAAATTTGCGAATGTACGTGTAGTTTATCATCAAGACTTACATATTATTATATCAAAGGTTATATCCTAAATATCCTACCTTAATAAAACAGGCCAGGTGATACGAGGTACATTTTGTCCTAGATCAGCATAGGACCCAAAATCTTAGAGCTAACATAAATCACTACGATTAGTGCACGGACGGATTAGACTCAACCTTGAGAATAAATTAGTCAAACATCAACCTATTTTGCTTTTAGCTCACTAAGCGGTCAGATACACATTTAATAGTAATAACCACTTTAGAAACTACTAATATGAATCGTTTTGAATTAATAGGTACTTAATAAGAACATTTTAGGTCGGAGAAAAAGTGTTTTCGCATTATAGTATGAATGAACTTGTAATAAAATCTTTTCTCTACACAAATAAGCGCGATATTTGGGTACCTCACGAGCTCACTGAAAGGAACCTAATGAACCGTGTACTCATTTGTGATCTTTGAAGCCAAAGAGATTTTATTACAAGTTCATACCTACTATAATGCGAAAAGACTATTTCCCCGACCTAATATTTGTCTTGTATATTATGTTCAATATATTTTTTTGTTATCAATATTTGAATTGAGTTGCACTGGTAGCAGCCTTAACCAAGACTATTATGTGTTCTAAACAGAAAAGACAAAATCTCGGTAAATTTTGTGAATTGGTATAGTTGTAAATACTCTTCAGTTAACTGCCTACTTTACCGTACCACCATTAGTCGAACAATCTGCCTAATGAGAACTCAGCCTTATAAGGCCAGAACACAAGTGTAGTCACGTCCGATAGCCGGTTAAGATTGATTGCGGCGACGTGGCGATGGCGAGCCGCGTCCGGACAAACACCCGCATTTCCTGCGATACCATAAATCTGAATGTAGACTATATTACTTCGTGAATTTTGACCTTTCGAATCGTAAATCAAAGAAACTTAATTATTGTTATTGAAATTTTGTCATATCTGTTCCTTAAAGTGATTTTCTGTCTTTGAAATATGGATTATCGAAAGTTTGGCATCCAAAATCTACATTTTTCATTTTTTTTGGGAAAACACACACTTGGTCATCGAATTGCAAATTAAGCTGAGCTTGTACTATGGTAACCAAATAACTGATAAATATATTTAAATACTTCTAAATACATACTTATTAAATAAAGATACATCAACAACCAGGCTCAGAACAAATACTCGTGCTCATCACACAAATATTTGTCCCAGGTGGATTTCGAACCCGTCACACGCGGCGCTACAGTTACTGATGCGAGGTGACCAGGTTAACCACTGCACCAACCGTGCAGTTAAAACAACAAAGTAATAAAAATATAGTTCCTAAGAACCAGTCCCAAGGCATGCATGGTGTGGCACTCTAAGATTTGAAAGAACTGTCACAGAATTGTTGATGGTAAGACATCAGTAAAGCTCTTATGCTCTCAATTTCAGGAAGTCTGACCGCTATTTCCTCACCGCTATGACCTTTGGATGAAGTCCTAGGGTCAATACCCTGAGAATCTGGGTCATTTATATCTAGTATCATATTATATAAGTAAATGAAACATATAGCAAAGTAAGATATCGCAAAACCCACAAATAGACCTGCACTTGTGAAAAAGAACTAAAATTGGTACATACTTACCTATTTCCTTCGCATAAACAAAACAAACAGACATAATAACATCAGCAGAAAGATTCTCTCAAATTCATTCAACATTTTTGCCTCTAATTTAAGACTTAAAGTTAATAAAATTCTCGAGAAAATCGTCTCAGAAACATAAAACAACGGATATTTAAAAAGAATCTTTTTATATTGAACTTTCATCATCAAATATTGTCGTAAAATGTAAGTAATCCTTTTTTATTCGCGAAATCTGTTGTAATGAAAAATTGGAGACTGGACGGACACCGAGACAAGCATTCTTTAATAATGAACGCTTAAAGTTTTGTTGTCAATTTTGTTATATTTTTAATACAGAGTCCTTTGTGAATTTTACGAAAATATTTTCTGTAATAATTTTATGAATGAAATATATTCTAAGAACATTTATTTTAGCTGTTGGTTTGGGGTAAGGTAAAATGATTTAACCCAAACTCTAATTGTATATCTATGTTTTTATGTTTAGTCACAAACTGATGAACATACTTCATGAGCTTGACACAAAAATAGCTAGAGCCATTTGAACGAAAAGAACCTAATAGTACTTATCTTGACTCAGAAATCGAACACACTCGAACACCAAGACATTGCGTTCGTGCGATCAGCACTACCGTTTTAAACAATCTTATACACTACCTACCCCGACCACAAAACAAAACAGCATCACAAGAAATATCTGGATTTTTAAATACAGAAAAAAAATAGTTTGCCAATCATATCTATACTAATCTATACTAATATTATAAAGCTGAAGAGTTTGTTTGTTTGTTTGTTTGTTTGTTTGAACGCGCTAATCTCAGAAACTACTGGCCCGATTTGAAAAATTCTTTCAGTGTTAGATAGCCCATTTATCGAGGAAGGCTATAGGCCTATATATCATCACGCTACGACCAATAGGAGCAGAGTACCAGTAAAAAATGTTACAAAAACGGGGAACATTTTTGACCCATTTTCTCTTATATGACGCAAGCGAAGTTGCGCGGGTCAGCTCGTTATGAAATAGAGACCAAGTTTCCAATCGAATTATCTTAATTTCCCAATACCATTTCTACAACTAATTCTAATACAACGTTCTCAATTTCTCTACAAGTCGTTACATTGCATGCAATCCTACTAATAAGAGTATAAGCCGGTATTACAGTAGCCGGTGCACGATTAGCCGCGCTGTAAGCCGGTATAGACGGCTTATGCATCAAACGATAGATTTGGACTCCCGGTGTTGAAATATGAATTGATACTGAATTTGTTAGTTTATTTACTGAAGGGTAACTGCAAACTGTAGCGAGAGGCGATGTATCGCTGCCTCTGCGAGTCTACTGGTTTTTACTTATTAAGATAGTGTGTATTTTTGTCCTTCCTTGACGTCAAAACAATACCTATATTATGATGATGTGATATGATTTGACACATAGGTTGTTTGTGCAGTTTGTGCCGCGGGTATTAGTTTAGTATAATTAAGACTTCCTAAATAGTTTCAGGGTGGTCAAGATGCCATTGGGTAAGTACCTACTGTTATAATTGTCTTTAAGTAGTTTAAAGTTTAATATCCTGCTCGGAATAATATATACGTTCGTCCGATTTTTAATAACCTAACATTGTAAACGACAAAACATACCTATAAATAATATATACCAATGTGAACATCTTCGATAGCAATAATAGGAGATTATGATATAAATAAATAACTTTGAAATACATTCCGCTGGTAGCAAAATGTCGTCATCGTGTAAAACATAGCAACTAGCAGCGTCCCAGCAACACGTCGATTATTGTCACTCGCTTCTAAGAAGGTAACTTTGTTTCTTTGATTTTATCTCAATTAGCCGATTCAAAGATTCTGATGAAGATACTATCATTAAGAATTAATCTTATACATTCAGTATGAGACTCAATAAGGCTCGCGTCTTTTATTTAACTAATTATTTCAGCTCAATTCTATTATAGAACGATAAACAGTTTTATTTACGAAGGATTAAATTAGACTAACTACATAGGAAACAACTGCACGTTTGGCGCAGTGGTTTAAGCGGTCACCTCGCCGCAAAAACTGTAGCGCCGCGTGTGGTGGGTTCGAATCCTACCCGGGACAAATCTTTGTGTGATGAGCACGAGTATTTGTTCTGAGCCTGGTTGTTAATTTATCTATATAAGTATATATTTAGAAGTATATAAGTATGTTTATCAGTTATTTGGTTACCATAGTACAAGCTCTGCTTAGTTTGGAATCAAATGACCGTGTGTGAGTTGTCCATTAATATTTAATATTTAATATTTAATTTAACATAATATTGACAAGATGGGAAACAGTAATGTTCGGAAACTTGAGTGAGTGTGAGTTTTCTGAAGACGAAGTTGAGGATAGAGCGAAATCAAGGAGAAAGACTCACTACCATATTTATGGGATACTAGAGGCCACCCTTAGCCCGCGTGGAAACCCTTCCCGTGTAAATCCCGATCCCGGAACTCCGGAATAAAAAGTAGCCTATGTGTTATTTTGGGTCTTCATCTACCTACATACCAAATTTAATCATAATCGCTTCCGTACTATTTACGTGAAAGAGTAACAAACATCCATACATACATTCTCACAAACTTTTTATAATATAATGCGAATTTATAATAGTAGTAGGATATAACAAGAAGAGAAAGAGGGAAGGAAATATATTGACTAATGTGGAATATTCTTCATTCCCCTTTAAATGTACTCGTACACTGCGTCAAAACTCCTTTTTGAATCCGTCTGATTACAGACTACCTTTGAGCCTGCAAACAAATTACACCCAAAAACTGACCGTACAAGAGAATTATTTCAAAAAACATTTGTTAGTTTGTTTGTAACCGTGCGGATTACAGACCGGTGTTTTATACCTCCATAAAGGAATTAAAACAACACAGCTTTTAGGGAATGAATAAACAAATCCTACTGCATTGTGAGTAGTATTTTATTCTAAATATGTTTTTGGTGATCTAAATCCGGTTTTTATTGATGCATGCTAAAATAAATATGGGTATTGTGGAGTTAGCTGCATTAAACAATAAAACTCTATAACAATAAAATATCGTCACCTGTATGGTAAAGTTGCGAATGTGCGTTATTGTAAATTTTACAGGAGAGCATAAAAACTCATTTTTCTTATTTTTTTAAATGGCGCACTTTAGTGAGGCGGTGTCTTTTTAGTTTTTATTTTATGAAAATATAAGCAGAAGACTGCTAATTAATCAGCTAACTATTATAACAGTAAAATAATCTAATAAATCACAATCGCAACTTTGAAACCTCTAAGAATAAAGTCAGATTTTTTTTTGTTGTTCATGGTAAATTCGCGTATGTGTCAGATTCGCAAGTATAAAATCAATTTTATAGAGTACAACTACAATCTCATTTTGAAACTTGCGAATATCGCAGAAATGGATTGTACAATATTTAATTATTTTGACTTTATGGTAGTGTAGTAAAATTTTATTTATTATATAATGGTATGAAATAAAAAAAACTGTTAAAAAGATAAAAAAGTAATATTTTAATGAAACAAACTAAAGCTATACATCAACATGTTCATCCTCTTCCTCGTTATCCGGTTCAGGCAACGTGACAACAATAGAATCGGATGTTGGCAAATTATTGTAAAATTCATGATAAGCCTTAGGTATCAACATTTCATGGCACAGTTTTAATAGATCAGTTTTTTTTTGCCTTTGAAATAGGCAATCTCTCAGTATAAACAGGTTTTGGTGTTAAAGTGGCATTTTTGCCTCTCTTCGCTTTCAGTTTCAGTTCAATAAAATTATCCATGTTGTATTCGTTTTTTATAAAAATGGATTTAGGATTTTGTTTGCGGTATTGTATCCACACTGCATCTTGAATCTTCGGAGTACTATTAGTTGAATTTATTTGCTTTTTCTTAGGTTTGTTGGATTCTGTTACTGCAACTTTAACTTTTGTTGTATGCTACTTTATCTTGCTGTGAACCACCCGACTATTGAAATTATTGATCACGTATTTTTTTTAATCAGGACATAGTCATATGGAATGTGATTCGATTCATTCCAAAATTGAACAGAAGTCTAAAAATAATCCCGTTTATACTGCTTACTTTGGATTCTGTTGCTGCAAACTGTAATAATGCGCTGTTAAAGGCTAAAAAGTCATCATACAGTAAGGTATGAACATTAAAAGGGTGGGGATTTCTCCTTGCCATTCTCATTATTTGAACCCATCCATCAGGTGTATAAACGGGAGTATTTTTAGACTTCTGTTCAATTTTGGAATGAATCGAATCACATTCCATATGACTATGTCCTGATTAAAAAAAATACGTGATCAATAATTTCAATAGTCGGGTGGTTCACAGCAAGATAAAGTAGCATACAACAAAAGTTAAAGTTGCAGTAACAGAATCCAACAAACCTAAGAAAAAGCAAATAAATTCAACTAATAGTACTCCGAAGATTCAAGATGCAGTGTGGATACAATACCGCAAACAAAATCCTAAATCCATTTTTATAAAAAACGAATACAACATGGATAATTTTATTGAACTGAAACTGAAAGCGAAGAGAGGCAAAAATGCCACTTTAACACCAAAACCTGTTTATACTGAGAGATTGCCTATTTCAAAGGCAAAAAAAAACTGATCTATTAAAACTGTGCCATGAAATGTTGATACCTAAGGCTTATCATGAATTTTACAATAATTTGCCAACATCCGATTCTATTGTTGTCACGTTGCCTGAACCGGATAACGAGGAAGAGGATGAAAATGTTGATGTATAGCTTTAGTTTGTTTCATTAAAATATTACTTTTTTATCTTTTTAACAGTTTTTTTTATTTCATACCATTATATAATAAATAAAATTTTACTACACTACCATAAAGTCAAAATAATTAAATATTGTACAATCCATTTCTGCGATATTCGCAAGTTTCAAAATGAGATTGTAGTTGTACTCTATAAAATTGATTTTATACTTGCGAATCTGACACATACGCGAATTTACCATGAACAACAAAAAAAAATCTGACTTTATTCTTAGAGGTTTCAAAGTTGCGATTGTGATTTATTAGATTATTTTACTGTTATAATAGTTAGCTGATTAATTAGCAGTCTTCTGCTTATATTTTCATAAAATAAAAACTAAAAAGACACCGCCTCACTAAAGTGCGCCATTTAAAAAAATAAGAAAAATGAGTTTTTATGCTCTCCTGTAAAATTTACTATACAATAATGCACATTCGCAACTTTACCATACAGGTGACGATATTGTTAGTTTCACTGATACTTTAGTAAATATACGAATTAACCCATATTCGCTAGTTTACTTCAGATGTTTTGAAAAAAAGAATTTATTTAGTTGTGGTAAAGTATATTATCTACACTTAGTTAATTTGCCATGGTGACTCACAACGAATGTTTGGGATACGTAAATATGCTGCTATTGTATCTCATAAACTATTAAAGATACAGAGCTGAAACTTTGCGACATTGTGCATTACAATACAGGGATTACGTTATACCAAAAAACAGATTTTCGAGAAAACAGCAGATTCGCAACTTTACCATACAGGTGACGATATGACTACAAGTTTTTAACGCTGAAATTTTAGCGAAAGAATGGCGTGAGTGAGGCAAATATTTTAATAATTATAGTTTGAGTGTGAGTATGTAAAACAACGTGGTTTCTATAGAAAATATGGAGTATGGTAATTGAGACAAGCATTTAGTATCAATACTTATTCAACTTTGTTTCAGATAACTTCAAAAGTGTTCATTAATTTTGCCTTTTGTATTCGAAGTGACAGCCGAGTGGTTAAAGTTGGCGCCTCCCATGCAAGTGGTTGCAGGTTAGAACCCCAGTCAACACACCAATGACTTTCCGAAGTTATGTGTGGATTAAAAATAACTATCACTTGTTCCAACGGTGAAGGAAAACATCATGCATGCAAAGTTCCCATCCCGCACTTGGCCAGTGTGGTGGACCCAAGGCCTAGCTCCTCCTGCAGTGGGGCTGTAATGGGTTAAAAAAATAATATTAATTTAATTGCTTGGCACTCCAGCCAAGCTACACAAAACTTTCCTTATTTACATCTAGGGAGCAGAAAACCTCATAGAAAATGCGCGTATATTTTCTAAATATTTCCTTGTCATCTCCCCGACGCGATCTAATCCAATATGTTTAACTGGAGTACAGGGGGCACAGGTGTCGAACATGCAATGAGATTATAACAAAATGAGAGGTTATTGAACAAAATGCGACAATCTCGAGATACAGTGACGAAGGTAAGATTATTTTATACATAGCTTTAATACTAAAACTGCCTTTGGTGGAGCGATCGGTAGTGTATCTGGCAGCTGACAACGAAGACTGGGTTTGATTCCCAGGTTGAATAAAGTGCAAGGAATAGCAAGGAGTTTGGTTACATGACCTTTAATGGCAATAAGTTCGCCCCTATTACATGGGACTAACATTGTTAACGGCAAACGCGGGTGTATTTATTATACCTCTGCCTAAACGTTCAGGTATAACAGGCGATATAATATGTATTAATACATATAGATTGTACGTTCAAATTTAAAGACGAGGTAATAATAGGTAAGTGTCTGCTGTCGTTTAGAAGGTCTCGAATTCGTTTTTCAACTGCGGAAAAATTACTGTTGAAAAATATCATAACTTAGCAATTAAAAGTTATGTGGCGTTAATCTTCGTGTTTTAAAAATAATCTGATTGCATAAAATTATGTGGATACAAACTAAAAGTTTTATTTCACAGGAAGTTTTGAGTGGATAAAGTTAAAGTTGTTTCCCTCTTTGATCTCGCCGTCTCCGCTTACAGCTTTGAACTATAGATGTTCCTTTTTCTTTCGATAGATGTCAGAAATACGATGAGAAACGATATTAAACTTTAAAAACACACTTGAAAAAACAAGTAAATAAAAAATATGCAATATTTATTACGCAAGGATAAATAAAGTATTCACTACTTTAAACCATAGCTGACTATAAGGTTTCGATTCCTAGGAATAATGTGAGCTGTGTTATGAGCGTTTCCAATCTGTGTTAAACTATTCCGACACAACAGGTTCGTGTAACGCAACTTCTCCTGAGACCGATGGTATAAACTCCGAATGAAGAAATTCTATCTACACCTTCGAGTCTAAGGACCGTGATGTTATATAAAACACACATACATACATATAAGTTTTCTTAAATTACTATAAATCGGTAAACATACCCATAGCCAGTTACGCTCACCGGCCGGTAACCGATCTTCCGGATAAGCTAATCTTAGCGCGGTCATTCCATAGATGGCTCACTTAACTGGGCGACTCCGTGCTTTGGAAGGCCCGTAAAAAGTCGGTCCCGGTTGTTATCTACTACGATAACAGTTGTTAAGCCACGTCAAAGGTTTTCTGGCGGAGACCATATGATAAAAAATATCTGTAAAACTTATTTAAGAGACCTAAGTCATACTCTAATAAGCGAAATTGGCTTCATCTTTAAAATAATGAAAGTAATGAATATCAAAAGTATTCGAGATTATTCTAAAGGTTCAACAGAATCCTGAGATCGTTTCCAAGTACAATTTAAACAGTAATGTCATTAGGAACGGAGTAATAACGGATTATCATTCTGCTTAGAAACTCTTATTTACATTTTAATCACTGAATGAAGAAGATTTTTTTTATTTTTGTTGAAGTTATTTTCTTGGATTCGTCTTTATATGGATATCGTTGCGTTAAAAGGTAATTTTTATTTTAAATAACAAATACATATTTGTTGGATTTTAGAACGTTTTTAATATTTTGGTAATAAATTTGAATTAAAATATATTTTAACGCTCCTGTTATTAATTTTTCGATGAAATAGGTAAGGTTTACAATTTTATGACTGGCATGATCTTTAAGTTAATGATAACCAGTATTTATGTAAAAATAATAAAAAATGTCATCCAAAGCACGGACACACTCGGCTCAAATATCACTAAGTGGTCACCCATCTACAATTTTTTCACGCAGAAGGTTGCTTAACCAAGTCACCGCATACAAAACAATGAACGCAGTATGCCATTTGTAATATTTTTATCCTTTTCTATTTACCTTTAAACTGAAGTAATCCTAAGTATGATTAATTCACTAATATTCGTGTTAATGGCCTCAATTTGCTATTTTGTATTCAAAGAGTGCTTTTGATTTCAATTAGCATTCATTTATAAATTATGAGCGAGAGGTTCTGTGAATTTTTTCTCGAAAGTTTACATTTGTTTGTGACTTAAATAGATTTTTCTTGGAAATTTTGAAGTTTGAATCAGTTTTCTGGTAAATATGTAAAGATCTCTTTATTTTTAACGCCTAAGATTTTATTTTACTGGCAAATTTTAGCTATATGTGGACTTTGATGACTAAATATTATTTTTGATATTAAAAAAATAAATATTCGTAATAATTATGCAAGGTTTACAAAATTTTACCGGCACAGTATTTTTTATATAGAGACACGTACATTTAATTACAGAATCATAACATTGAATAGTAAGTAGCCTTCGAAGCCGTAAAAAGAATTCCAAAGATAATACAAAAAAATACTATAAAAACAAAGAGATCATATTTTACCCAAACACAGACAATAATATAATTTAAGGTTCATAAACTCAGTACTCGTATTATATATTAGAAATCACAGATCTTTTGATGTCACAAAGGACATTTCTTCGAAATTTACAATTATTGTGAACATTTTTTATTTAACACATAATTATCTTTAGATAAAATCCTGACTGTAGTCTGACAACTTATTAGTGAACCTTGACACGTGTGATTTATTGAGAGTATATAAATAATTCCGTATGTGTCAAATATAATAACCATAAATAACGTGATTGGACCAGACATGTTCACCGAATTAACCCGGAAAGGTGGACTAACATTGATTGCCACAAGATTGTCGGTGTCGATGAGAAAAGCGCTAGCAGAGATGGCAGGATGACCTGAACGCAATCGACCAAGAGGACTGGAAATCCAAAGTAGAAGCCTTAGTTCAGCAGTGGGGTACAGAAAGGACTAATTTAAAAAAAATACAAGGATAAGTAGCAGAGCAGCAAACATACAATTAGTCGTTGGATCAATCTGCTTGTGTCTGATGTTCCTTATTCTAAATTCCTAATTTGTGTATCTCCGCCTTCCGCAAACACTTGTCCACAAGGCTCTTTACCAAGTCATTGGACTACATTAAAGTACGCCTTTGTTGTCTGTCGTACACCAAACTAAGTTGTCGGATTATAGTGATTTTATTTTTGCCGTATTAAATCGTAAAAGCTGTGGACCAAGTAATTACTTGGAAGCAATTATAGCTCCCTCGAATATTGTTTACGTCATAATAATGAAGTTCTCAGCCGTACAATTTTCTTCTTTCTTTGAGAAAAAGTGCTGAGGTTGGGAAAAAATAAATAGAGATTTTTTTTACAAAAAGTATGTACGACGCTAATGAAGAATTATTTAATAGAAAGTAGTTTTGATCAATGTATAAGTTTACAACTAATAAATAATTTTGACATTATAAACCAGTTTTATATTCACAATTTTTTTACGTTTCCTTCATACAATGTCTATATTGGTTCAAATTGTTCTTGCGTATATATTTGATACCCAGATAAATAGGATTTCCGTAACTTCTGAGACATATGTGTAATCACACATTTAACTAAAACTTTCTAGACTATATGCAACAACACAAAAAGTGCCAAAAGATCTAACTTAACACTCACCTATCACTACTACTTCAATCATAATTAATAATAATCTACCGTCTACTTCAACACAAGCATCACTAAACACTCACTAACTTATTGACAGACTGCCAGTAAGCGATTACCTTCATATTGACAGATTGCATCGCTAATTACTCAAACGCTTACTAATTAATTAACTCGAACTTCAAGCATTGCTTAAACATTGGTTAATTTAGATTATTTATTTAACTATTGGTTAGTTATGGGTTTATAGGGAAAAAAGAAAATAAGTTAAAACTACTACTATTAATCGTATGGTAAGTGGTCAACCTGGTATCAAAGTTGTTCAAGCCGCCCGAAAGGCCTTTGACTTGGCTTAACGACTGTTATCTTAATTGACAACAACCGGGACCGACTTTTTACGTGCCCTCCGAAGCACGGAGACGCCCAGCTCAAATACCACTAAGCAGTCACCCATCTATAGAATGACCGCGCCAACGGTTGCTTAACCCACAGATCGTTTACCGACCGGTGAGCGCAACTCAACAACAACCTCAACAAAGTTAAAACTAACTGCTACGACAAGTGCGTAGCAAAATCGTCAGTAGTTATCATGTTGTTACTCATCGCCGGTTCGATTCTCAGATCAAACAAAATGTATGTGCGATATACGAATAGTGTAAAGTTCCTGTTTTTTTATCTTTCTAAAACCTTTTCCCACAGTTTTTAAATTTTCATGAAGTCACCTGAAAAAACCTGGTTTAATAGTCGATTCCGCTATACCTAATATACTGTGTCTGAAAAAAAATCACGTAGTTCATGCAAAGTGCTTCAAACCTAGGACCCCTCAATCACAAATCCAACACCTAAATCTTTGGACTACCACCACCCCTAAAGAACTTAACTAGGGGGTTAAGTTTAATAAAAGTTGTATTCAATTGCACTTTCCATAGGGGTATCATATAAATCTCCTCACTACAAAGAACTGTCTACGATTTGACAGTCACGTAGCAATATGCTACGAGATCGCACTCTTGCTACGAATACGTGCTACGTCAATGTGGTCTACGAGATTGCCTGCATCATAAGTTACTTTTAAGTTTAATTGTAAGCAGCGTATCTTGAATCTGCTAATAAATTAATTTTGTAGTTATAACTACAAAAATAATTTATTTAATCTACTTTCTCACTACTATTAGGCTATTGAGATATGCAAAAATGCTATAGGTTTCATTAGTAAACTATGGGATGCTAATTACAACTAAAAATTAACCCAATACAGCTTCACTGACCAGAAAAGAATACCACTCGAAACCTCGGCAGTAGATGTGTCCCCAAAAATCAGAGGCACTCAGCTAGAATACCTTTAAACGGCCACCCATCTATGAGATATCTGCGACAGAGGTTGTTTAACGTATTGATACAATAACCACAGCTAAAACACAGAAAAAACTTTTATGCAAATAGAAAAGACAAGAGGGAAATATATTTATAGTTGAAATAATATTATTTCAGCAAAGAGGTTGTATTTTCCGTGCAGGTTGCAGTGCTCAAAGCGTTTGACCGGCGAACCGGGTGCTTTGTTCAACAACATAAATATCTAACTGGTGTTCACTTTAAACTGAATTGTGCTAAATTGTACGTGTTTTCAACCGAATTTTATTGTTCCTTTATTTTTGTACTTGTAAAGTGAAATATGTTTCCTTTATTCTGGTTATTTATGTCCCTGCAAATTTGTAAATAGTGCGTTTTTCAAAATTAAGTATGCATGGACGGTGGTTATTTTAATTCAATAATGATTAACTTATGTTTATGCTGCACTAGCCTGCAACTATATTCATCATCTCAGCCATGGGACGTCCACTGGTGAACAAAGACCTCCCTCATAGATTTCTAGAATAGCCGATCTGATGCGACCTGTATCCACCGGCAACTTACATGGAAATATTTAAAAAAAAATCCAAAACAATAATTCTAAGTAAATCTATTTTGCTCGATTGATTAAATTGAAATAGCATTATAGACATGTTTTCTAATGCTTTTTATCATGGGCATAGATTTATGGGATTCTCTGTTTATTACTTCTACTTACTTATGGAATTATTTCAGTCCTCTCTTGGCTAGAGGACACTTGAAATACATGATAAATAAAAGCATTTTGACTAAGTATGTTTTAGTTATAGTTAATTTTCATAAGTTATTACATTAGATATACAAAACAACTACATATTGAACGATTGAAGGAATAAACAAACAATTCCAATCCTCTACAAAATGGATTTCATTCGCACAGAAACATAATTCTTTTTATATATTCTACTAGCTGACCCCCGCAACTTCGCTTGCGTCCCATAAGAGAGAATGGGTCGAAATTTTCTCCGTTTTTGTAACATTTTTTACTGGTACTCTGCTCCTATTGGTCGTAGCGTAATGATATATAGCCTTCCTCAATAAATGGGCTATCTAACACTGAAAGAATTTTTCAAATCGGACTAGTAGTTCCTGAGATTAGCGCGTTCAAACAAACAAACAAACTCTTTAGCTTTATAATATTAGTATAGATTTTGGCATTATACTTGTTTAAAATTTCATCAGTCAAATAAAAACAACTTTCGCATTTACAACACTAATAAGAATACAAAAAAATAATTACTTCCCTGAAACAATACATTGACTCAATAAAAAGCCAATAAGACTAATAAAAAAGCAATATTAATTAAGGTTGATACACACTATCGCAGCGACCGATATCAATTCATTGCGAACAAGTGCGAAGCCTACGACAGAGATTGATTCCCGAATGCCAAACACCCTTGACTTTATGTAGGGACCATATGATTTTATTATATACGGGATATTTTATTTTATGGATTATTAAAACCAGTGGTGTGTTATAAATATGGTTTTATGGAAAAAGGAACGTAAGTGGCTGGGTGTCATAAGTGCGATGGACTTGAGAAAATTGTTACTGGCCGAAAGAATATACGTAGTAGGAATATAATAAAAAAACTCCTATTATCGGAACAATTTTTGAAAATTAAGCTAATGTATGTGACCAAAAAACTTACGAACAAACAGACAAATAAATATTCTATTCGATTCTATTACTAAATGAAAGTTTGAAGTATATACATAATATATATTAAGTTTAGGTTTGGTATTTTTGACTAATTATTATTTTTGTCAAAAATATAACACTATCATCATTTGAATAAAGTAATCTATCAATAAAAAAACACTTCTAACAAAGCAATTCGATATTTGTACCTCCAAACACGGCCACTTTCGTGAGCTGACTACTACGCATAATTCAGTACATGTTTACACGAAAATACAAGCACAGGGCTTTAGTTAACCTTCACAGAAATTACTAGGGGTCCCTTAAGACTTCCCTTGCTATTCACTTTATATCCTTCCTTCCACGCTAAGCGTATTTTTACGACATCACTGCAAAAACTTTGTAAATATTCAATGTTTTTATTAAAACTTCTGTCTTCTGCGAATGGCTTAAAAGATTTTGAGAAACCTTAAATGGGTGTTTAAACTTTTAGATATTGAAATTTTATAAACTTTGTATTGCAAAGTATGTGAATTATTTATTTATTATGCCAAAAAAACTGGCGGAACAAATAGTATGAGAACAGTCAGTAAAACATAAATAAATTAAAGTTTAATTTTTTTCGCAAGAGTTAAAGTGTCTGCAGAAATGTTGATATTATTATCGTGACACCTTCTTATCACATAAGTATTAAACATTTGTATTTATTTGAAATAAACATTATTCTTGTCAAGTTGTAGAAAACTCACAGACTTTGGAAAGCGGGGGCGACTTAAACTGTAAAGATGTTATGGATCAATTATTCTACTTTTAACTAAATAGTTTTAACTCTGCACTTTGAGGCGCCAGTAGCCAGTTGCGCTCACTGGTCGGTAAACGATCTGTGGGTTAAGCTAACCTTGACGCGGTCATTTCGTAGATGGGTGACCGCATAGTGGTATTTGAATGGGGCGTCTAACTACTTTACTAGCTAAATAAGTAACACATTTACTTCTTTCTGTAATGAAATTCACCCCAAATTTTCTCATCTTTTCCTCTACAGTATACTTACTTTCACGGCTAGCATTTCTAAAAATGTCCCATCAAAAATCATGGTGACTATATCCCATGATTCCATGAATAATTAACAAGGGGTTACAGAAACCTTGTTACCTCTCCGAGATTGTACTAAATAAATTACTTGATTTCTATGGCGTCTCTGTCTTAATTATATTTGTCTTTAAATAAACGCAGAAAATGATTTCTTGGTTTTATACGAAAGACGGTGTTAGTGTTAGAAGTCAGTGGCCGAGTTTTGTAAATTAATTATACTTTTTGATTGAATTAAAGTTGTTTCTTGTACACATAATAATAAAATGACCAACTGGTCTTAAACACGATGGGAATTTTTAAGTTCTAAAGTTGCAATACCTTATATGTTACCAGATATTTCGACTTTTTTCTTGATTCATTTACAGAATGAATTTGACTTTATAATTCTTAATTTCATTTTAACTAAACAGGCTACACAGAGCCCAGTCTTGCGGAGACATTAAAATTTACAAACATACAAAGTGCCACGAAACCCGAAACAACTGTGTTTCACTCTGGACAATCACGTACAAAAATAACAAACTAAATAAGCGCTGCCACTGGCCAACCACTTATTTTTTTAAAGATCCAATGCCTAATTAATCCAATCATACTTAACATTGATTATTTACAAATAACAATAGGTAATCTAAATAATTACAGAAAATAACAAATATTCTTCTAACAAACAACACTACTACAAGGCATATGAATGCAAAAGCAATTATAAAGTAAAGATAAAAAGAAAAGCGTAATAGCAATTAGACACAGTATAATAATTTCACAGAGTTCATATCGTATGCTTTGAAACGTTCATCCGATTACTTGGTGCTCATATTATGCATATAAAGCCGGGCGTACACTAGCGGCACCACACTGCAGGTCAAAACTATAAAAGCGCTATAGTTCGGCAAATGTCTGAAGACTTTGCCTCGAAAGTGTTCGGAAATAAAAGCTATTTTTTACATTTAAGTTAGGCTAGGCTGTGACGCTAGCATTTTTAAGCGCACCTCTGCATGCTTGAAGATTCCACAGCATTCATTTTATTGTCGTCAGTGTGCGTAATACTCGTATAATGCTTGTACGTATTTTCTATTTATAACATTACACTTGTCATGCCCGAAGGTATAGACAATACGCTTTTTACTACTTAGTATGTTATAGGGGTGAGTTTATTGTCATACACCGAGCTCATTTCCAAATCTGACCAGCGCCTCTGACGGGTGTCGTAGGAAACATTTTGGCAGTACATTCTAAATGTCAAATGTCGATAGCTAGCCGGTTGTCGGTAGTCGATAGTGGTAGAGAATCGAGGTACTGAGATTTGGTGATTAACAGTTATATACACTACAGAAGTACAGACTACAGGCACGGTCACATACAGAGATATGCCAAAAATGTCTTGCTGTTCCGTTGGTGGACGCTAGGCCTTACTCTAGTCTACTTTGCGGTATAAACATATATGCTCAGTGCATTCAGACGATTAGCTGTGAACATTTTACAGCGAAGTAGCGCCACCGCGAGTGTGTTGCATTAAATATGTGCTGGGGATTTGTGACAACCTGTTTACTTGGAGAAGATTTCCAGTATTTACTGAGTGATATTAGGTATTCAAATATAGCGATAATTTGGTATGAACGTCTTTTAGTACTATAATTTCTGTATATTTTACTAATATGTATTTGTTGACCGCTTTACTTAGTATTCATTACCAACTTTATACTAATCAGCTCGGGTTTTTACCCTTTTACGGCTAAACTACTGAAATAAAGCTGTGATAGGAATTAGGATGCAAAAACAATCATCAAATTATTTTTATAGAGAACTCTTGGATATAATCGCGCTGAAAGACAGTTCGTATGTTAATACGAAAATAAATTTGCATGTTTTTCACTTTCTCGGCTAAAGTCCTGAACCAATAAAATAAATAAATTTAACCCATTAATGTCCCACTGCTGGGCAAGGGTCTCCTCCCGTAATGAGGGAGGGGTTAGGCCATGAATCCACCACGCTGGCCAAGTGCGGGTTGGGGACTTTGCATGCCCTCAACAAATGTATTAAACAAATTTTAGGCATGCAAGGTTTTCTCACGATGTTTTCCTTCACCGTTGGAGCACGTGACAATTATTTCTAATACACACATAACTTCGAAAAGTCATTGGTGTGTTGAACTAAAATTTAAGAAACCGATAAACCATATTTACTTATTATTTCTCTTCTTACAGATTCTTATACTTCTTAGCGAAGTAAAGTCCACGCGTTATAAGCATACAATATCAAGCAAGAACAAGGGTTCACTAATTAACTCTCTTATTTAAAAAGAAAGCAAAACGAATTATTACGACAGTCGGAAATCTTCCCAGTAAACAGACACAAATGACGAACAAACTGTATCAATTCCTGTATTATCCACATGCGTATTCGGATGGTATAGGACACATACACAGTGCTATCAACGAGATTCCCTTCGTTATCCACTGTACATTGTACATCAACTACGTGACGGCTGACCACTTTCACGATACTGGTACAATGTTTCAATTATTTCACACTAAGACTTGCTCTTGTGTCGCGGGGACTTTTACAAACATTCAACGTACACGAAGCACAATCAGAAAAGAATCAATTATTTGTGGATCGCACAAATAATTGTTCCGTGTGGGAATCGAACCCACGACCTATCGGCTCTCTGGTAGTGGCGTAGTGACGACCTTGGGGGCTATCACGTATCTCATTTGACAACTATTTGAAAGCCACTACGCTGTACATTGTTTTCTCCCTTAGATCATCGTGATTAACATGTTACTTCAAAGCAGCAATGTACTGAATAGTGACCATCAATTTGACATATACTAGCTGTCAACTGAGTTACGTGATCAGCGGGCTTGTCCACTGCACCATTGAGGCCGGCATTTAACTTCAATTACTCAGTATACAGACACAAATGCCGAACAATCTCATATCTCTGTATCATCCACATCCACATACACAGTGCTATCAACGAGATTCCCTTCGTTATCCACTGTACATTCTACATCAGTGCTACGTGACGGTTGACCACTTTCAAGATACTCGTGCATTGTTTCAAGCCGTACATTTTGATTTCCAGGAATTATGACGTAACGTAACGATGAAGACTTTCGAGGTAGAGTCATGTATGGAGCCACTGATATACTGTGTATATCAATGATAAGATCAGTAAACAGTTGAATAAGTAATAATAGTCCATTAAAATGTTACATGAGTTTTACATTTCTTAGAGGACGCAATTTTATTTTTGGAACATTTGGGGGGGTCAATAGAAGCTTAGCTTGAAGTTGGTGGGGTCGCCAGCCTTGTCCCCCGGCTGCTTTCTTAAAATAGGGGGTGGAAACACTATTTTCGCTATATCTCGGAAACTATGCGTCTTACAATAAAATTGAAAAAGGATAATTTGCAGCAAATTATTTTGCCTACAAATATGTTTACTAACTTTTTGCCCTAAATTAACAATTCATCAATTCATCAATCAGTCGGATATCAATCAATCAGACAATCGTCAGATGCAGATGCATAAACTTACGGATCACTGTTGTCATAAATTCTCATATGTTTATGTACAACAAATACAAAAATAATACGTAAAAGTAAGTACAATATGTCACACTGACACAATGTAAGTAGGGATCAGCACAATGTTGAGACAAAATTCTTACATTTCAGAATAATAAATCTAAGGAAAAGACACGGTAAAGGAAAACCGAAGTATGTTTCCTTTTAATTACAAAAACCACACAATTTCCTTTCTGAAACAACATCAAATCAACGCATGCGTCACAAACCAACGTCAAATGTTCTCAACAATTTGAGGACTATGAATTTTCGTGAGACAACATGATTTAATTTAGGTAATATTCTTCTTTATATTTTTGAGTTTTAAAAAAATATTTCAACTTTTTACTATTGACTACTAATTTAATTTCATATACTAATAATAGTTGCAAACAAGTCTTCCTTTGCCTGACATTATCCCACGTTATGTGATGTCGGCATAACATGCTTTCTCTTGGAAATATTTTGTAAAGGAGATTTGACAGATTTTTGTTATAACCTCCTACTTACTAATATTAGGAATTAAAATGACTAATTAAGCACACACAACACACTTTCTATCAAACTACACACAAGTTCTGAACAAAATTATCAATAAGAATTCTATATCGTATCAAAACTTTGCAATCGTGTTACTCAATCAAAATAATCTCAAAAATAATACTCAAAAACGGTCAAAATTACAAGGTGACAAATAATCCAATATGAACCACCTTGAGTACCACTGTTTCAAGCTATTATATTAATACATATTATTATGTGTATATGATTCACATAAAACACAGAGGACAATGAACGTATGTTCTAAGTCACGCCACGTGCAAAAGAATCACGGTTCGTTAAGCATTTCTTACTCTTTTATCTAAATACACGCGGTTTTACCAACAATCATGTCAAATATACGTTCTATGTTACTGTATTATACATTGTTTTACATTCATTATAAGGTATTATTCTGTGGTATGATTCTGAGAAAATTTCGCTGTTTGTTGAGTAATTAGGGTGTGAAAGAGATGCTTAAAACTTAATATTATTTCGTTTTTGGACTGATTTGGATGGCTGATGGATTCAGATTTGGAGCTTCAAAAGATTGATGTACAACTTAAAGTAAAAAGTAGTAAGTAGATGCTGTATGTTCACCACAATATAATTAAAAACTTTGACAAAATATAGCTTGTACAAACTGACAATAGCTTAATAATCATATTGTTACGGTTTCTAAATATTGCTTTACAGCATACAATGGTTTTATAAAAGCATCTCTATGCACTTTCTTAAGAGTGGATTTATAACTTGCTTGAGGCGAGTATGAGAAGATTGCATAAGATATGAAATGTAAACTCGCTTAGTATAATGGAGAAAAATAAAAGGAAAACATGAACTGATGAGAATTATATTTATTTATACTTTTACGGTGAGTAAAAAAAATTCGACACATTTTGAAATACTCTTTTAAACAAGGTCAACTTACTTTATATTTAGGAAGTAACGTGTAAAGGCTTTTTTCTGTGAAAGCTACTTAGAATAGGCATTTTATTTGACTTTGGGCCATTCAATGCGTTTGGAAGTACCTACAGTATTTTTACAAATAATAAATATATAACCTGGGTGGACTCAAGGCCTAACCCCTCTTTTATTTCGGAAGCAGACCCTTGCCCAGCAGTGAGACATTAATGGATAAAATTTATTTAATTTCATTTGAATGATGTTAGAGATATAACCTAATTTCTATAATCGTATTTCATCGATGAAACGACTTTTGTATAAAGATTTTGGTTTCTTTATCTTACACTTTGTCAATACAGCTTCCAATATTTATAGTAACAATCCCGGTAGTCGTATAACCATGGATACTGGTAACAATGGAACTCCACACTAATGGAACAGCACCCGTTAATAGCCATAAATTTCACCTGGCACCGTTTGTATGACTCAACACGTATTTACACCTATTAATTGATATATCTATGTAGTACTTGCAGTACCTACATTTGTAACAGTTCGGTTAGTTTTAGATTGATCTGTTCGTTACTTATTACAACTAATATTCTTATAATAAGCGCTTAATTGTTATAAGATTGTGACGAACTCAGTATGTTTTAAATTTAAAAACGTTTTTGAGCTTTCACTTACGGCAATATCGAATCAACAGTATTATTATAATATTCAGCAGTCAGCGCCTCCGGCAAGCGCCGTAGGATATTTTAGAAAAAAAATTAAATGTCAAACTCTGTATAGTCGACAGTACCGACCGAAAATCGCGCTATAGCTTCTCATACACATCTCATCAGTCGATAGCAGATATCGCCCTACAAGACCCTTGAAGATATTTTAATCTTTTATCAGGATTGTTAAAGTCATCCTATTAACTTGTGTTAACGACGTTTGCAACGCGAAGACCCTAAACATAACATTAAAATAAGTACGTTAACAATACTACAACTCTACGAAAACAAATAACAGTAACGTTTTGGGAACAATTTGGTTCAATATAATTCATATTAACATGAAATGTGAATGTCTGTCTGTCTGCTTGCATTCACAGCTAAACAACTGATTCAACCTGAATGACATTTAGCATGGAGATAGCTTAAGACCTAGGCTCAAAATTAGGCTTTTACTTTTTATAGGCCAACCTACAGCTAAGCTGCTAAAACGGCGTTGTAAAATACCACTTTAAAAAAAAAACTACCCCTAAGCTGATGGAACGAGGGATGAAATTTCGACTGGGAGCGAATCCAGGCGTGTCAGCTAGTGAACATTTAAGACAGTGTCCATTGGTAATTTGTCCGAAGAATTTGCTTACTACACCCCATTAAACAATACAACTACAACTAAAGATAAATGTGATTTTATTTTATACACAATAGAGCATAAAATCCTTTGACAGAATTTTGGGTATCTCATCAATGTACTGGTAAATTAATTTGAGCTCTACCGTCTGGAATATAAGGTTATATTTTGAATGCAACTTGTATAAGGAACCAAGTTTTAGTAAGAACTATCGGAATAATATTTGGGTAGGAGAAGTTGTAACAACTCTTAACTAATGCGAAATTAATGTGTCCCATACAAATGGTTGGGTTTTAGAATACATATACATAACAAAAGCACTTGTAAATAGGTACTAGGCTAGTATATTCTTAAGAACATGTACTTAATCAAACAAGAAACATGACGCTGTTCGACTGTTTCTATTTTTTTTTCAACCCATTACTGTCCCACTTCAGGGCTAGTGTCTCCTCCCAAACAAACGGGAGGGGCTAGGCCTTGAGTCCACCACGCTGGCTAACTGCGGATTGGGGACATTGCATGCCCTCAATAAATGTATTAAACAAAATTTTAATGCAATGCAAGGTTTCATCACGATCTTTTCCTTCACCGTTGAACCATGTGATAATTATTTCTTATGCACACATAAATTCGAAAAGTCATTGGTGTGTTGCCTCGGGTTCGAATCTGCAATCACTTGCGTGGGAGGTACCAACTTAAACCACTCCACTATCGCTACTTTTAAAAATAAAAATATATTTTTTTAACCCATTACTTTCCCACCGTATATAACTGACGTTGATTTTTTCGGTCCTTTTAGTTTAATCTAGATTATAATATACTCTCTGCTAAGTTGTCGGACCATAAATTCAGACAAAACTATACCCTAATTCTCGTATAGTATTACATAACAACTACAAATCGATATCAAGATATGTTAATACTTATGCTATTACAAACTTGAGGTGAACTCAGAATTAATTAGCGTGAGGAGTGGAGAGGTGTTTGTGTTAAGTTGTGAAGTCAATTAGCCCGTACAATGGCCTCACGAATGCTGACTGATTGATAATTAACGATACTACCTATCATAGATACCGGGCGTGATCTATTATCTTGAATATCCTACTAAAATCTGATTATATATCAGCTTAGCCTTTCTTCCAAACTATGTTGGAGTCGGCTTCCAGTCTCACCGGATGCAGCTGAATACCAGTGTTTTACATGGAGCGACTGCCTATCTGACCTCCACAACCCAGTTACCTGGGATATAACACGATACCCTTCGGTAAGACTGGTTGTCAGACTTTCAAGCTTCTGGCAACTGTCAAAGATCTATGAAAATGACCGCCGGGACCCACATTTTAACGTGCCTTTCGAAACACGGAGGAACTCGATATGTATAAGCTGGTCAACCATCCACGGCGCGGCTGTTGTTAACTAAGCCACGAGCTCCTCTAAAATCTGATTATTAGTGTAATAATGTCGTCCAGGCCGATTTCGGCTACGGTGGTCAGTTTCATTGAATTCAACCAATTGTGCAGGACTTTGTTTAAAGTGGCTAAGTGTGTGCACAATACACAGGTACGTTCTCTATTCCTTCCTGGTGCGACGGCTAAATCGACACCACCAGTGAAAGATCAGGCGCAGGACTATAAAAGTCGCGGCCAGTTAAATAAGCATTCAAATTCCCATATAATATTCCATTACAAACAAACAACGCGAACGTTTAAAGTTATGAAGTACGAGGCATGTAGGTTAGGAATCATGCATCGAAGAAATAGCTTTTTAATTTTTAATAAGAGTAACACTTACTAAATATTCTGATACACAAAAGAGTTTTTTAAAAGTCTATAGACTCAATACATTTAAAAAATTTAACCTCGTAACGCAATAACTGGCCATCTCGACATTAAACGTCCGGAAAAATGTTGCGACTTTTTAAAATTGGAACGGAAGCGGAAACGGCTTTGGCACAAGATGGCCGCTGTGTTGCCAGCGCCTCGCGTAATGAGTCCCATTGCCTTATTATTGCACTTTGTGTGCCAAAAAACGTCTGTTCCGCCGTTCATATGGATTCTGGTTGGATTATAAAGTTTTAATGGCGGTTATATTAACTTGGGATCCTTGTATGATATACTTTTGTTGTTGTTTGGGATTATAAGGCATTGTCCTGATTAATGAAATGATTCAAGCTCGTGGTTAAGTTAAGAGCCGCGCGGATCGACCTCTCAGGTAAAACTACAATTGCCGAGGTTGTTCCATAGATGAGTGACCACTCCGTGTTTCGGAAGATATTTTAAAATGTGGGCCTCGGCTGTCATCGGAAGCCTAGTGGTCAACCTAGTGTGTCAAAGTTGCTTAGTAGTTGTAACATAGTTCGAATACCACTATGCGATCACCCATCTATGCAATGACCGCGTCGAAACTTGCTTGACCCAGAGTTCGTTCACCGACCGGAGAGCGCAACTGGCCATGAGCACGTCAAATATGTAATACACTTATTCGTACAGTCTTATGTAATTGATGTTGTTGTTTTGTAACTATGTTGTTTTTGTACTAAAATGAATAATAATATGTTTTTTGTAATCTTCAACTAGCGATCTTAATTGGTAACGCAAGAATAAATAATGAGGCAGTCCACTGAGCATCTAGTTATAAGTAGTAAAGTGTTTTGTTTTCATCCATAGTATTTGCACTACAAAAATATTATATTATTACAATATAAACTACTCTAATTTTAAAACACACAATTTTTTTACGGCGTTGTCAGTCAATTTTTTTTTATGTTAAGTTAAGTATGTTTAAATGTTGTTAAAAATTATTACAAAAATCACGAATGTATTTCATACATCTCTGCCTACACCTTCGGGTATATGAATGTTTATAATATTAACCCATTAAAAACTGCTAAATTAAACACCTGAAAAACACAACCTCTCTATAATCTAATCACATCAATAGCTATTCCCTTCTGTTTTCAATCGCCATAATTACCACTCAAACTGGGAGCTGAACTAAATAGTCCATAAATCTCTACCCTTCGCGCCGATGTTTGTCATCAACAAGCCCGCAAGAAGGGTAACTAAGTACGAAAAAATGCAAATTGTTGGTGTGGCCATACGACCCGCATTCGAAGAGATTGTCCAGCTTATAATACGGAGGCATTCTACCACTGTGAACTTATTTTATTTGGAAAACTGTTTAGCACATCTTATGTATAAAAAAATAACATCGAAAATAGCACTACGTGTCATTTATGCCTCAGTCTAAGGCCGAATTATTCCGCTTTGGGCAATAATGCCTTGTTTGGGTAGTTTATCGGTTTTCATGATGCAGGAAGTATACGGACGTATTACGTTCTTAATTTTATTTTAAAGTAGTGATTTCTTGTTTTAATTATCCATAATAGTAATTTGGACTTTTCAGGCCACTACCAGAAACCGATATTTTGTGAGTGTGTTACTTAAAAGTAGAAAGTCCTGCTCAGACTCGAAAAACATGGTCACATCAAAATTACCCCACAGTAAAGCAATCTCTTACTTTGTATGCAAATTCTTCCTTTTTTGTCCAAAATTCCCTTGCGGTTCATATTTTTTAGGATATTTTATCTCAGAAGGATGCATAGCTAAAGGCTTAAGCATTTGAATGATTAAATATTTAATGAAAAGGGGATTTTAATGAAGAAATAATTAATAAGATAAGTCTCTTAAAAATGTATTTAGACGTATTTTAAACTCAGTTGAGATAAAAATGTAACGTACGAATAGATGGCTGCAAAGTAGCCTAATATGTCCTTTTTCCTGGGCAATAGTTGTCTCATAAACATAGGTAGTATAAAACACGCGTAAAAATAAGTAACATTCTTAAAACGGCCAAATATACTCCATTATAGAATATTCTTGTAGATTTTCATTACCAGTAGTCAAAAGCGTGAGAGTCTTACAACTAGTGTTACACACCGTATTATTTCCTCGTAACTGGGCTGCGGAGGTCCGATAGGCAGTCGCCATGTAAAATACTGGTATCCAGCTGCATCTGATGATCACCTGTGCAAAAATGACCACATAAGGTAGATACCCTTGGGCCATAGAACCACATTCACCAATATATATTTCTAAAAATTCTGATTTCAAACATATGCATAAAGCGGCAATTGTAGTAACTAATGTTTCATGTATTTAGTCTAGTACATTTCATACATGTAGTATGTATGCTTCATTCATAGGAAAAAGATACCATACAAAATATTCAGTAGTAACTGGTTTCAAATGAGTTACCGCTGCCAGTTCGCTTTGTGGCTCATAAACTTCATCTGAGTCTATCTTTATGAATGTAGATAGAACTGTTAGATGATTAAAATGTAACAGAATTGACGTTGCTCTAGGAAGGTCTTGAATGTTTCAATTTCGTTTTGATTTGTCGATATTCAAGATAGGTTTTCCAACAGAACTTAGGTATTTTTTATTTGTTGTCATTTGACTTGAAAGAACTTTTAAATTTCATTCCAAATTTTCTCTTCATTATTATCTAAATAATAAGAAAATAACCAGAATCCAAACATCCAATATCATTACTTGATTGATTTTTCTATTGTCATATAGGTACCTACATTTGTTCAAGCAATAATTTTAACTTGTCAGCCTACCAATAAATAGATGACCCAATAAATGCATGAAAAACGTACGTAAAATCACGCATGTTATATACTCGAAGGTTTAGGCAAAGGTGTATCTATACTTAATATTATAAAGCTGAAGAGTTTGTTTGTTTGTTTGAACGCGCTAATCTCGGGAACTACTGGTCCGATTTGAAAAATTCTTTCAGTGTTAGATAGCCCATTTATCATCATATAATATCACGCTACGGTCATTAGGAGCTGAGTAGCAACGAAAAATGTTACAAAAACGGGGAACATTTTGACCCATTCTCTTAGGTGACGCAAGCGAAGTTGCGCGAGTCAGCTAGTAGAATATACAACTATTTTGCGCCATTAACAATGTCCTCAACATTATTTTCTGAAGAAAAAAAAACTAATTCAAAGAACTAATCATCTATTAAATAAACTACTTTGTCATTTATAATTAACTTAACTACCTCACGTCTATCGATAAAGTCGCACAATTACAACTTTAATTCGGCCGCTCGCCTCGGTCCCTAGTTTAGGGTCCCACGGGGACTTATGCCTGACAACTGTAATAGTGACTAGCTGACTAATCAATTGATCTTGTTACGGTCTAAGTTGTAAACTGAAATACAATTAGTTTCTACACTAATTAACTTTTATAAATATTAGGTACTAGCTGACCCGCGCAACATCGCTTGCGTCACATAAGAGAATCATAGTTTTCCCCGTTTTTGTAACATTTTTCACTGGTACTCTGCTCTTATTGGTCGTAGCGTGATGATATATAGCCCATAGCCTTCCTCGATAAATGGGCTATCTAATACTGAAAGAATTTTTCAAATCGGACCAGTAGTTCCCGAGATTAGCGCGTTCAAACAAACAAACAAACTCTTCAGCTTTATAATATTAGTATAGATGTGATGTACCTACACGCCTATAATAAAGAATCATGGCATCTATAGAATTACCAAAGACAACGCTGTCGCTTATCCGACACATATGTATAACTTTACGAAGTGGAAATTGGTTTATGAGTTAAATCAATTTGTATTGATGCATGCCTAATTGAATTCATGAATATATTTAAAGATATTTCAGAAATAATCAGAAGAATTTGTGAATCTGTATTTAAGGCGTTTATTGTTAGGTCAAACACGATATCTAAGGTTACAATTTCTATGTATTTCTTCAAGTTAAAGTCAATAATAACATTTGTAGGAGAGGGAATTGTTTGCTAACACTTTGAATCGTGTGTTTCGAAAAACGATTTTATCACGATTTTTTAGACATTAAATATTAGCAATCGTTCCATATAATACGTTCATAATTTAAATTAAATATTAAACATTTTATTGACGTAAATGCCTGCAATCGACGTATGTATGTTTCAATATAAATACGTACTATTAATAATTTCACTGAATCACTTATTCATTTATATCCACATTCAATCCGGTACTTACAGTACAAGTACAGTCTGCAACAAAATAATCGGAACAAATACAAAATAATTGCAATTTACCTCAGACAATTTTTTTTACACCCATACATACATATCAATATCACACCTTTTTCTCATAGGGGTAGGCAGAGAACAAACAACGCTACTTGGTACGATCCTCACAAACTTCCTTTGCCTAGTTCACATCCATACATCCTGTGATACAGGACCCTAGTATAGCCCCACTTTCCATACTTTTTGTTCTCAGGACGACTTAACTTTTGATAATTATGATGCATTCAATTCAAAATAATATACATATATTATAAGCGTTAGAATTTCCACCGACCGTATCAAGTATAGTATTCAGTCTATTCATTAACGAGCTACAAATCCGCAAACATACACCTCAAACGAATGTCAACTCTTGTCTTCCTTCAGGAGATGGCAATCATCGAAAACTCTTTGCCAACTAACTTAATAAATTTAACCCATTTATGTCCCACTGTTGGGCAAGGGTCTCCTCCTGTAATGAGGGAGGGGTTAGGCCTTGAGTCCACCACGCTGGCCAAGTGCGGGTTGGGCCTTTTTGCATGCCTTCAATAAATGTTTTAAACAATTTTTTTTTTTAGGCATGCCAGGTTTCCTCACGATGTTTTCCTTCACCGTTGGAGCAAGTGATAATTATTTCTAATACACACATAACTTCGAAAAGTCATTGGTGTGTTGCCTCGGGTTCGCAATTACACCACTCGGCTATCACTACTAACCAACTTAATAATTCTAATAAAAATCACCTTTTTAATCTGCCCTCTATAGTTATTTAACCCCACAAATGTTGTTCGAAAGGAACTGCTTCGTTGCTGTCGGTACTGTAGCGTACAGAAGAAATATCCGAGGTTGATATTAAGCTATTTGAAGCGCGGCCATGCGAGCCGTGCTCCATGCAGCTTACCAACTTACTCGCTTCTGTTACAATGCAGATACATGACCAGTAATACCACTGAATTTAAACTAACTCGGATTTTATTACCAACTGATTAACCCCCGGTTTCTTAGGCACATATAAAAAACGTTATTGAATAGATAAACTACCGCTAAATGCACTTAGAAACCGGGCATAATTCGTTAATATTCACTGTAACAACTTTACTGTTGTTTTATGGTGTAGGCAGAGGTGTACCAATTAAAACCGCGTTTTACTATTTACAATGTTATGAGGGAAGCCGATTGCCATAACTGGGTACATCGTGTTATTTTAACTACTACAACGAATTCCCTAAAATAAATTAGAGAAGCCGGGTAACAATTTCCCAGACTCAGCAATTGACACTTTGAAGTCGCTACGTATTTTGAATAATAAAATTTTCATTCATAAAAAGACAAAATATATGCGTAAAGAGCGCCCGGTATGCAAACAATCAATCTAATAGTACATAAATATAATTAATTCTGGTATGTGACCTCTGTCTAATTGTATTAGTGTTAATGACACATATATAAACAATACAATATTACCGAAATAGACAATTGATTTGTTTATTTGGCCTTGACTAAGGTCTAACTTTACTCCACTCTACTACGGATCTGTTAGTCTTTCTGTGTGACGTAAACTCGAAAATGACTGTACAGATTTTCATGTGATTTTTTCAAATGACTCATGATACTGGCTTTATTTAGTATATTTATTTATTAAGGTTTACTACTTATTTTATTATTAATTCTTTGGGAAACAAACACCTTATAAATATGATAAATACGTAAAGTGAAATAATAATAGAAGTATTTAATTGGACTATAAGTACTACGTTCCTATTTAACCAAAAGACAGTGATTCGCGAAAAAGTTTATAGTGGATAATAAAATTAATAAAAGTTCATTTGTATAAACAAAAATATGGTAATGGTTGTTAAAGATACTTTTCCAAAGGTGCATATGTTTATATCTAAGTATTAGTTAAATAAATAAACGATCGAAATTAGTTTACCCACTGACTAAACTGGTTTTTGTTCAAAAGCAATGGCGAACTAAAATTATATTCATAGTGCATTGAAAGGGTTCCAAGTAAACTTACTTTACACGGAATTATTCTCGACGTAAATGCTCAGAAAATACAGTTTTCTTTACATTATTTATATTTGTATTTATTTGCTTGTTCTTTATTAACCTAGTTACTATTTCCACTGAGAATTACCTGAACTTTGAATACGTACTTTATAAAATGTAAATGAATATTTATTTTAATGTTTAATTGTATGTTTACGGTAATTATACGAGGAGATTTTGTTCGTTTAAATCTCTGAAGTAATTAATTATTCTGCAATAATAAACAACACACGTACTAAATATTTAATACATAGAAATATAACATAACGCCTGTTAAATCTGAAGGTGTAGGCAGAAGTATATGAAATACACCCATGTTTCGCTATTAATAATGTTAGTCCCATGTAATAGGAGACGAGACTGTTTCAATTTGCCGGGCACATTGCTGAATTTCGAGCTACTGTTGTGAACTATTGTTTTTTTAACAGCTCCCGCACTAATAATTTTATTGTTCTTGTGTCGCGGGGACTTTTACAAACATACCAGACCAGACTGACCGAGGTGAGCGACCATCACCATGGGTAGTGCAACCTGTGCCTCGATTTGCTACCACTATCGAATACCGTCAACCGGCTAGCTATCGAATTTTGACATTTAGAATGTACTGCCAAAAAAGTTTTTACGACGCCCGTCAGAGGCGCTGCGCTGATCAGATTTTTATACAAAATTTCTCGTCGACAGGTCGGTTGTCGGTAGTCGATAGTAATAGAGAATCGAGCTACCCACCCGAAACGTTAAGCATTCTAAGGTAAATTGATGTTCACGTTAATTCCTATATTCTAAAATCATTTACTTGAACAAGATCGTTAGGTCAAAGCCTCGTTGGTACATATAACCTCTAACGAACATCTTTGTTATATGATATTGGACATTTTGGAAAACAATGCCAAGTTCGTCCGTTGCTCAATTGATTGTATGTTTAATTAGAATTTCAAACTGATTCACGTGAAGTGTGAGGTGCTAGTGACAGCGGATGAGCTGTATTATTGATGAAATCGCTTTTCCTTAAACATATATATATCTTTATAAATAGTAGAGGTGGTGATTACAAACCTGATGGTGAGAAAAAGAATATAAATTTAACTCGTTACTGTCCTACAGCAAGGGTATGCTTCAGTACCTCGATTCTCTACCACTATCGACTAATGACAACCGGCTAGCTATTGACATTTGACATTTAGAATTTACTGCCAAAAAAGTTTCTACGACGCCCATCAGAGGCGCTGATCAGATTTGCATACAAAACTCGATGACAAGTCGGTTGTCGATAGTCGATAGTAATAGAGAATTGAGCTACAGGAATAGGGCAGGAGCCAAGCCTTGAGTTGACTACGCTGGTCTAGTGCTGGTTAGGCTAGCATTCCTTCAGGAACTGTGTTAAAGAACTCTCCAGCAAGCAAGTTTGTAATTGTTTTCTTCCACTCATAGATTTTAAAACTACATTTTAATCAAAAACCTAAACAATTTCTAAACTCCATTTTATTCCTATTTATTTACATTCCTCTGCTATTTTAAGGAGGCTTTGATAGGCAGCCAATCTTATTAATAAATTAATATAATTGAAAACAAAAAAGAAAGAAATTAAATATACGTTAGGTACATACCTATAACAAAAATAGAAGCTTCACCTAGCGGTCATTACACCTAAAATCAACTTATAACAACTTCGCTAACAATGAGTCCACACATCAATTTATCGAGGCACGATTACACCAAGCATATTTAAACACAGTATTAATACACGAGCCGCAGCTCTCCCCGCCATTAACCGGGGAGATTCCTGTGACACCACAGTTTTGGCGGGAAACAATATTTGTTTCACAAAATGGCGGCCGCTAGTGAATCCTCCTTTTGGGATTTTAAAGGCATAGGTAAGTTTTCATACTGCAAAATTATTTTACTTTAAATTATGATTGTTCTAAATTTATAAGTATGTAGTGCGTTTGCTTTTCCTTCTTTGTCGTTAAAACAGCTGTCACATCCAGATTATATCTAGGTAAAGAACGTGGGCATCTATTAGAAAAAATATGCGGGCAAAGCCGCAGGAATAGGGTATTCTTTTTACCCTTGAGTTAGTCGGTAAATAATTATTTGAGACAAAAAGTTTCAGTGTAAATCGATACTATAAACTAATGTGCGTTCAAGTTATTTCAATCCATCTATGTAGGTTAAGCTTGAAAGTCTGACAAACATACGAACTTTTACGTTTATAACAGTAGATAAAGAAGAGTTCCTAAAGTATGAATAAATGTTTTTCTTATATTAAAAAGAGACTCGTGGCCAGCAGTGGGATAATAGTGGGTTAAATGAAATATAGAATGAACATAAGGTAAATTTACGCAGATTAGTTTAGTATTTATATCACCGCAATAAATGTTATTATATACCTACCTTTTAAGTACCTACTTCACCTGAAATAGAATTAGAATGTATTACAATTAATTAATTTGTAATTAATCAATGTTTGATTAGTTAATTAGTCACGCATAGTTATTAGTTAATTATGCGTATGTACTATCGAACAAACTGAATCATGACCCACCATGTGCTTATTTTCTAAAACACGTCTATATAAACGTAGGTCGAAATTCGCTTGAACCTACGTTTCCTTGGTAACGAATTTGTTATCTGTCATTATTGCGCGTTATGTCAAATCTTTGTGCTTCAATACAATAATTCTTTGTTATCGTTTTTAACAGGCTCCATGGCGTAGTGGGTTGATGTTACAACTGCGACGCGTCAGGAGTAGGTTTCGATACCCACTCAGGACATGGCTAAATCGGCCATTATAGCAAATAATGTTACTATAAAAATTAAAATAATATAGGGTAACCAGTATAGTTATTACCCGGTTAGGGAATTTATACACAATTTTGGTCAATAGTATTCTAGTAGTACTCTATTATAAACGCAACTTAAATATTTTTTCTAAAGGAACATCAGTCATGTTTCATTGTTTCAATAACTTTGGAAACATTATAAATAAATTACCTATAAAAAACGACTTCTAATATTTAAAAACTCAACGAAATCGGTACATCGCAATTCATTTGAACTGGTTTCTTTAGAAATTAAAATAAACGTATTATTGCTTAACGTTGGCAATCACTGTATGATGGGCAATGACTATAGTGGTTACCCTAAGCGTTTCACAGATTTCTAAATGACGTGCTTTTTGACATTTCACACAAATAGATTTTTTCGTAGTGCAAAGAGTTTAGACTATTAACATTCTAGATTCAAATTAAGAGTGATTTATCGAAAACGTATCTAGTACTGTGGTAACAAAGGTCAAAGTTGTCTGTAGTCGTAGATACATCATGACACAGTCGTATTCATGTTTAAAATGTCCTAAGTGCAACTTTGACGTTAGAGACGAAATTCTTATTGTTTTGACGGTTTCAAGCGAATTATCGGCAAAATGGGTCAAGATTCAGTTGGTTCGATAGTACTTTGTATTAGAATATTTTCAGTTTTTAGTAAGCGTTATCCTGAGGAAAGTATCATCGTATAATACATTTTCCTGTTAATCTAATATTACAGTAATTATCATCGGTGATAATTTATTAGATAGGTACTTATAATAATAAAAAAATTGTGGTCACCACCCCGCTACCACTGCGCTGGTATAGTGGTTTTACCTGTCATCAAACAAATATATCTGTAATTCACAAACAGTTTCCTCAAGCCTAACTAATTCCGGGTCCATTGATTGTATGTTTGTAAAAGCCCCTACGCGTCAAGTTAAGTTCTAAATAAAGAAGTGGTATTAAGTAATCAAAATCAAATTAAATCAGTTATTGTTGTTATTTTGGGTACAGTAAGTGGTCTTATAAAAGGTATATTTGTCTCCAAGAACCCGCCAATGGGCTTACACGAGAAAAACACCTAACAAACTGTGTTTTTTTCTAATGTGTGACTAAAAAGAAGAAAACACTTTTCTCTCTTTCTTTCAAATACACCTATCTCTTTCAACAGATGAATACAACGACAGAAAGCTGCTCATCTCCTCGCCATACCCGATCCTGTTGGTTGTGACGTCATATCTATACTTCGTACTGAAGTGGGGCCCCAACTACATGAAGAGTAGAGAACCATACAATCTACGCAACTGGCTCGTCGGATACAATGCCTTGCAAGTTATTGTCACGTTTGTCACTTTTGTTGTGGTAGGTGTTTTACTTCACTTGTTTTATATACATATAAGTTTTGCCTGCCTCTTAGAGCTAGGCCAGCATTTCTTTGGAAGGCACTGGTGAAGTTTTTTCAGGGCCTTTCAATCCACGCACCAGATGTTCGGCTACAGGGGTGGTTGTTTAGTGGAATCACTACATAACCCAAGATTTCCCCCAAGGAAATTCGGGTAACTGAAGGGATTTTTCATCCCGCAAAAAAAAAGTGCAGTATTTCATACCTGTTCGGTTGTGAAGCTTATTCATGGGTGTCCGAGGTCTTACATTGAAAATGATATTCTTTTACTTAATCTCCTACGGGCCTGCGAAATAGAAACAGTTAAAAAAGGTACTCTAAGAGATAGTTTTATAAGCTGATATCAAAATCTGATTTTCAGAGTATAACTCAGTTATTTTCAAAATTAAATATACTAATTCTAAAATTTATATACTTATGTTGTCCGGAGTTTGTTAACGTGCCCGCTATTTAGCAAATACATGAAACTAACTTTGTAAATGGCAAAAAGTAGGTGTATCAGATACACTTCATCCTGAACCTTTGAGTATAATAGGTGTAAAGTTGTTTATTATCAAATTATCCTCATTATCCTTTAACTTATAAATCCATTACCTGAAACGTCACACTGACGCACACTTAGTCACACTACATAAATATTAATAGCGATTAAATTGTATAATATTAAGCAACATTTCCCGCTATCACCCAGATTTGGCCCCCATTCCCGAACGGTAACGACATCGCTAATTTTGTTTCCTATTTTGTTATGTAAGCTGCCTGCTAAGTTAAGAAGGATTCATATTATATACCTATGTTTATGAGCTTTTTGAAAAGGTTTTCTCAAGCTCAAAAATGTTTTATATGTAAAAAAGCTTATAAATTATTTGTGTGATTTTTATTATAATACATTCAGTATTTTTTTGTGTGAACCATCCATACAAGTTTAATTATTAGTAGGGTTTAGGTTAGTTTAATAATTGATGTAAGGTATCGTTTTGTAAGATTGAAGTTTTAGTTCTCAGAGTAAAATTATATTTTTTAGCTAAATGCGAATTACAAATTAGTTACAAATCAGTTACACTCGGCAATAGTCCCAACTGAACTTATATGCTCATAAATCACTCCAGCATTTTCAATCGGTTAGTCGACAACATAAATAATATTTATCTCAGACAAGTCTGGTGCGATTTACTCTTGTATTTTTAAAGCTTTTATTAATAAAACTATCCTAGCTAAGAACTTGTCTACGTAAGAAAAAGTAAATATTTTAAAAGGCTAAAATAAGCCTAAAGAACACTAAAACTCAACATTTATATCAATAGCGAAACTACAATTCTACCCACTACTAAACACGAGACCTCTCTTTGTCAATGCTATCTTTTATCATTTTAATAAACCAAATGCCTACCTACGGAAAACCAATGTAATTATTATTTAATTCAACAATTAAGACGTTTTACTCCATAACTTACCTTATAATCCATTCACTTAAGAATTTTAATATAGTCATATAACAAATTTCAGTTTATACATAGGTGCAAAACTTTTAGTCAAACGTCAATATGATCTAGTACTGTTTAAATATTGCGTGTATTCCCATCCCAGTCACGTCTGTACGCGCTGCTGATATTACATACGTGCATTTAAATATTGCCTTATATTGCGGGCTTTTAAAAACCGAAAAGTAAATAATATTTCTATCAGACGCAAAAATTTAAATATCAGTCAGCAAATCGAGTAGATGGTTTTACTATTATCTTTAAGACGTTATCTTTCTATGTTTCGTAATTCTAGGCTTTTAAGAACGAAAATTTCCTTATTTTAAATGATGCCATCACTTAGAATTGTCTAAAATAAATGAATACTGGCCAATGATTATGATAAAGATATAATATATAAAGACAAACGTAAGTAGCCACGTATGCATGCATATGACTCTATGGAACAAAACCCACTGAAAAAAAATCGATGAAAATTTGCACAGATATACCTACATTATATCTGTGCAAATTTATATACATTATAAATTAATTAACTCGTATGATATTTTTAATGCCCGGAAAATCTTTCAACTATAACTAAATCGTAGGTACAAACTTCTAATAATAGTTAGGTTCAATGCAACACAGCAAGAGGTCATTGACTTCTATTGTTTGTCTATATTCGGGTTCAAGTCCGTCGCTTTGTTGCACACGACCTTAGTACATAGCCTATATACATACATAGTGGATGATCTTGGAAAATCATGAATGATAGTGATGTAAAGTATAAGTGAAGTAACTTTAATGCGACGGGTCAAAAAGAACCAAAAATAGTTCTTATCTAATACCTATTAGTCCTCTTTCGTGGGACTATTTTTGGACAAACCTGTTGGCAAATACAGCGCTTATTAACTGCAAGCTATATTTCGTAGGTAAGAAGCAATGAAGCATATAGCATTTTAACTTGCGAATTGAGAGTTATTTCTACATAAATTGTACAAAAAGACAGCTGGTTTTGAGAACCTCCTCGTTTTATACAAATAAGTAATATCACAGCACTTTTCTTGAATTGAGAATTTAACTTGAAATCTTGTCGTTCGCATTTACAAATCAAATCGTTTATTGCTTACTAAGTTTTATATTAGAATTCTTATATTAGTTTGGTGACAAATGTAGTAGCCTGTTTTACATGGTAGGTAGAACAAGATTTTGTACATAATACATACTTAGCTATTATTACATAATGTATATTTACTTTTTATATGCTTTTTCTCGCTCTCGGACCATATAGCTAGTTAATATTAGTTATAAATGGAACAGTATTTCTATAGCAAAATTCCTGAGAAGTGGAGACGAAGTTATAACAACTATAGAAATTCAAGCGAAACACAAGTTGTACGTAATACAAAGTTTTGAATCACTTGCTTGTAGTGGCTACCATGAAACTGAAATGTTTCCGAATTTCTGTAAATAAAGTGACTGCTTTGAAATCAGATTAAGATTGCCAGTTTAAGATTGAGAAGCTCAAGTTATACTTGCATTTCGTTGCGACTTGCCTTGCCTTGACTAATATAAGGAACATTAGTCAACAAAAATCTAGACAGAATTACACATCTATACTAATATTATAAAGAGGAAAGATTTGTAAGTTTGTAACGAATTGACTCAAAGAGTACTCGACCGTTTTGAAAATTACTTTCACCATTTTAATGCTACATTATCACTGATTGATAAAGGCTTTTTAAATTGCAAGAATAATGATAATGTCCACCCGTGCGAAGTCGGAACGAGCCGCTAGTTCTTAATCAATATACTCCGAAATTTTAAACGACTTGTCTATATAAAAATACATGATTACCTCTTGATTAACGAATAAAATTGTTTTGTCACAGCTTGCACGTGGATTAAGGCTAAAGACACAAGTTCATAAAAAAATCATCTGAATTCATATCTTCTATACCACGATACCAATAAAAAACCTGGCTCCATATTCGCCAGGCTTGAAATATAGCAAAAAAATATTCTGTTCAATTCACATTCTTTTTTATAATTTCAGGGAAGCAGCATGCTATGGAAACAAGGACTTTGGCCTACTACGTGCCATGTGGACAGAGATATGGAGAAACGATTACGAGTGAGTAGCAAACTTTTATGTTTACACGAATTATGGCTTTATTTTGGTTATTTTATGATTTTTACAAATATTTAGGCCGTAGTCGAACCGTGTAAAAGGTATTAGGTAGTGTTTTTATGGTTGAAGTTAGTCAAACGTAATTATATGTTTTTCTAACTCTGCTGTGGAATAATAAGAAAACAAGTGATCCATTACACTATTAAAATACCTTAACAAACAAATATAATTACGACGAATTAATATCAATAAAATCTGAAATAAACAAAAACAAAACACAAAAAACAGCACACATTTTTTATTAAAATTAATTCTGACGTTTTATACCCAACAATAGCATTACCGCGAACCCGTGAATATTGGCGGTAAAAAGTGTCCGCCATGTTGAAATAAATGTCAATATCATTTACCGTTTGCTGAATGAAATGCACCGGGAATTGTGAAAGTAGATACATTTCAATATGCGTTGATGATGCCGGAAAATTTAAAAATATATCCATTTATTAATTAACTGCATGACAGTTTATTTATTTACCCATCATGCTGTTTGTCTTTTAAATTTTATTTTATTTGAGCGCAGCCATGACTGAAACAGTTACAATCTTTTTATAGTGGGATTGTCGAATGCCAATACGTTTCGAATGAATTCTTTCAACTAATTTATGATTCCACAGCTTATACAGTACTGCCAATCCCATGGATCGTTTTAGGTCACGATCAAAGTTATTCTCGTATTAGGTTTCTTAATTTTCCTCTGTAATAATAAAAACAGCACTCAAGAGTTTAGGAACGCGTCTAGTACCCTAATATAGCACAATAAGCTCGTTTCTCGCCTTTTAGCATGATGTAATAACTAAGTGAAACCATTGCGTGTTTTATCTTGCTTATATTACTGACAACTCATAATATGGATATACCTTAATGAAGCAAAGGAGTCTAGTTTATAGTCTCTGTCTACCCCTATGGGAAAAAGACGTGATTTTATGTTTGTTTGTATGTATTGATAATTGATATCAAACACAATTTTTCCCTTGCAATTTGTCTATAAAGAGTCCACAAGATACAACAATAGTTCAAATACGGTACGTACCTACGTTTCATTTTCTCTCGTACTTTACGAGCTACTGCGTTTACGTCGTATCTCTCAAAATATTGTTAAATATATCCTTTATTAAACTGTTAAACTTTTATAAGTTTCAACCGCTGTGAGATATATGAAAAATTGTAATCAAAATCGTGAAAACACTGTCTTACAGCACTGTTGAAGTGTTTATACTAGTTAGTAGTAAAACTAGAAATGCTGATGTGTTTAAATATCAAACGTACATATTCAGAAAATAAAATAGAGTAGTTGGAGCAGAAACTAATAAAATACAGATTTATTGAAACTTTTACGTATACTTTGTTAATGAACAAAGTTATTGAAAGAATTCAAATTCTCTAACTTTTACGTAGCCAGCATTGTGAATTCATGGACTAACCCCTCTTACAATTTGAGAAAAGACCGTTGCCCAGCAGTGGGGCATTAACGAGTTAATCTTGCATACATAATACATAATATATCAGAAACTGGAGTAACTACTATAAAAGCGAGTGAAAACACCAAACAAAGTTAATATACATACATATACTTTAAAGAAAATGACTTAATTTGACATCCTAAATTCTTATTATATTTGTTCGTAAGATGAGTTTTGTGCCAGTTACTTTAGCTACAGATATTGAGTGTAATGTTTCAGAGATGGTTGTTATAATTAGCGCCGTGTGAGCTAATAGGCTTACAAGTACTCACGCCGACAACTATTAGCTGAAGGGTGAATGTACCGGTTGTTGTCGAAGATATCTTACTTCTTGGTGTTTAGGAATTGCTTTAGTTTTCTAAGGAACGGTTAAAATGTTCGTGTAAAAGTTAGTGCATTCGTAATAGAAGAAAAAACTAATTCCTATTTATTTTGAACAAATTATTACATCTCGGAGTTAACGTTTCGTTTTAGTTTTAACAGGAATGAGAAAATTCTCATTTAAAAACTAATAGATTCGTTATAGAAGAAATTAAAGAAAATAATTACTCATTATTCATGTGGAACAAAAATATACACTTATTTTGCTGTACAAAAGAATTTTGACAGCTACGCAATGTTTATGTAATCGTAATTATAAATAAAAGCCTTAAAAATATTCAATTTTTGAAACATTATCTGACAAAACGGCACCATTTGTGTCAAATAAAGTTGCGAATCTGACGGTGAATTGACCACAGTAAAATAATTTACTTTTCTACAAAGTACAGTTTCACTGTTACAATGAATATTTAAAATAGAAAATTATAGTTTATTTCGTATTTTTAGCACAGGCTTTAAGGTGTCTAAGGTACATTTAGCGGTAGTTTATCTATTCAATAGCTTTTCTTTTTCATATGAGTTTAAACCTTTTAGCCTGTGCTAGGGTTTTAATCGTTCGTAGAAATCAATCAAAATTTCTAGAAAAAATCTCACTATTATACACAAAATTCACCGTCTTACAACTGGTATTTGCACCTTAAACACGCTACATTATAAATGGCGGCGATAATCAGAATATTTCCCTTGGGGCGGAGCACAGATTATTAATAACTACATGATTATGTTCCTGGCAACATCGTGTGCTACTCATGTATGTTGCCGACAGTTGCTTGTTGCTTTTTCTTATGAATATTGCTTATTACGCTATAAGCTAATATAACATTACGGCTTCACTTCGTTGATGATGTAGACAGTATTATTTGTATGAAATAATAAATGTATGATAGTCTGTTACGCTTTTGTTTCTTAACCGCTGAACAGATGTTTATTGTAGTTTACTTGAGTGTCTATAACATAACACTTACTAAGAACTATTTATTAACCTGAAACTGTCCCACTTCTGGGCAAGGGTCTTCTCCCGAGCAATGAGTTCAGTCTTAGAACTACATATTATTATGCTTAATATTATACTATAATGCAACGGGTATTAAACGCGATTGAAAATTAAAGGTTAGGATACCTTATTTCGTTTCGATCAAATTACATCCACCGTGGTCACGGGCTGACTGATATAATACCTAACGAAAAAGAAAAAAGAACAAAATACAATATAAATTGACTATTTCAAATACTTTGCAAGAAGTTTACGAAAAAAAGGATATTTTGAATTTGAACGAAAACGAAAATCGCAGAAAAAAGCACTTAATCAATCAAACACCTAAATTTCTTTTTTTCAACAGCTCGTAGACGGCAGTCACTACTACTTCCTCACAAAAGTGGTAGAACTGGTAGACACGGTGTTCTTCGTTCTTCGCAAGAAGCAGCGTCAGGTGTCTTTCCTCCACGTGTACCACCACACCATCATGGTGATGGCGACCTGGCTCATCACCAAGTACGCCAGAAACGACACCGTGCTCTTCCTAGGAGTTATCAACTCCTTGGTCCATGTTATCATGTATGCGTATTATGGACTGTCGGCCTTCCCCCATTTGGCTAAATATTTGTGGTGGAAGAAGTATATTACTATGATGCAGTTGGTAAGTTTCTGTATTTTATATTACTCCGCCATATCTAACAGTTTGTATCACATAAAGTTTTATCTAACAGTGCGAGATTGCATCGCGTCCTTGAAAAATGGAAAAGACAGCCGAGTAGTTTAAGAATTTTCTTGTCACTCAAGTGTTCCAGGGTTCAAGCAAAACACAACAGTGCATTTTTAAAGTTGTTTCAGTGTTTAAATTTAGGCATGCCTTGTTCCATCAGTAACCGCAATCGGCCAGTGCGAGCGTAGTGGACACAAGGAGGGAGAGGGAGGGAGAGGGCGTTAGTGCCAGTATAAACATCAGCTCCGTAATAATTTGTGATTTAAAATTTGAAAAAGTATCTTTATGCATCAATAGTGTTAATTTAAGAGTATTTAAGACGATAGGATTAACCGAGAGTGTTATCTCGAGTGTTCTTCCACTGACTGGATAAATATCAGTGTAAAACCGTTTTTTTCACTCAAACAGTGCAAAGTAAACAATTTAAGTCAATATCAGCTTAAAACATTGTAAATATAGTGAAATGCAGACTATTAATTAACCATTTCCATAGTGAAAAAACTTAAAACAGTGATGTAATAAACAAATAAGTGTAATAAAAACAAAATCATTTAAGTGCATTCAAAAAATCGTCAACGTCAAAAATTCAAAAATTAGCATCACCAACAACCGTCTTTCACAAAAACAATAAAAAACTTTATACTAATCAGCCAATTCAACATAGAAACTAACGACGTGGTGGCTAAGTGCGACAGTACTGGAATTTGATATCGAAAGTGTCGAGTTCGGTCCTCGCCGACCGATACACTTTTTGTAGTTTATCTTTCGTCTAAAATTTAAAATACGCCAAAATGCCGTATGTGTCTCAAAGGAGAAAGCGTTTGTCTCGTTCAAATAATGATGTTTCGCAAACCCAGGACAACGATTGTTCAGAAATAAGAAGTTTAACAAATGAGAGTATCTTAAGCGAGGAATTAATGAATTTAAAACTAAAAATGGAACAGATAATATTGGAACTTGATGGTGCACAAATAGAGATTGAGAACTTAAGTACTGAGAATAAAAGTCTAAGAAACGAGCTAAAAGAGTGTAAGAAGGAACTAGAACATCTTAAAAAGTCTACTAATAAAAATATAATTTATTCTCAACAATCCTCGACGTCATCCAAGAGCGCCAATAATATTAAGGCTGGAAAAAAAAGTTCAAAAGAAAGTACTGATAATAACTCAATACAATATAAAGAAACATGTATAACGAACAAGCAATCAAGAACAATCCAGAACAGGCCTAACGAAGCCGAAGATCACATCCCAATAATACATTCGAACGATTTAAACATATCCATTAAAGAAACATCTAATTCCGGTAAAACAAAGGACAGAGGACTACTACTAACAAATGACAAACAAAGGGACTCTTCAGAAACACTCAAAGAAATTCAAGCTAGAAACTACGACAAAAGCAAGGTTTTAATCCTAGGTGACGAACAAGGAAGAGGTCTACAAGAAGCTCTATCAACACTTCTAGGCTGCCGGTACGAGGTATTTACACTATTTAAGCCGGGTGCTAAATTATGTGACGTAATAGAACCTGCTCTGTCAATGACAACGAATTTCTCCAAAAATGACTTCATTATTATTATTGCTGGATGTAATGACAATAGACCTAATGAAACTACATCGTTCTTATATTATGTATTAAATAAAACTACACACACGAATATCTTGATCAGTGAAGTCCCTTACAATAAATATATTAATGAGAACAAACTTAACAAAGAATTAAAATATAATAGTTCACATTTTAAACATTGTTCATATGTTGATATGGGTTATTATTATAATTATTTACCTAACAGAAAACAACGAGTTATAAACATAGTACAGAGACTATTGAAAGAAATACTACGAATTGGTTATAAAAACAACTATCAACAATACATATCTAAGTCTCTAATCAATTATAGTCAATGCTTTGAAACTAAAACCTTTTCTAATTGTTCTACTCAAACAGACAACAATGTTACACAATATGATATTAGCATAAGTTATGATAAAAACTTGGAAGAAACGTGTTTTTTTCGGAACTGAGCATGACAAACTTTGTGTATTTCATCTTAATATTTGTAGTTTACTCTCTAAGCTATATGAGCTTAAGTTAATAATAGATGATTTAGATACAAAACCACAAGTACTTTGCTTCTCTGAAACTTTTCTGTCTGAAGATACTAAAAAAATGTTAATCATCCCTAATTACGTCACTAGTGTCTATTATAATTGAGATTGTATTGTTACTTGATAGATAACATTAGCTTAAGAGTGTATAGGATAAGTTTACACCTAAAAAATTATAATTATAAGCTATTGCATGCCTTATGAGGTAAATTGTGCTGTACTTCCTACTTATAAGATCACATTTATTGTATTACCACAATTTTAGCAATAAAGACATTTGAATTTGAATTTGAATTTGAATTTGAAGGCCTAACCCCTTATCATTACGAGACCCTTTCCCAGCAGTGGGACATTAATGGGTTGATTTTCTTTTTACTTTACTAACCAATTAAACTCCTTTAGATCCAGTTCATCATGATGTTCATACACGTGGTAGTGAGCCACCACGTCTCCGAGTGCCAGCCAGCCTACTACCTCCTCTCCTCAGTCTGTTTCAACACTCTTTTGTTCCTCTACTTGTTCGGAGACTTCTACGTGAAGTCCTACATGGATAAGTACAGGACCAGGGATATAGTGAACGCAGGGAAAATGATAGGATCTAATATAAGTAGCAAGAATAGCATCAATTATATCATGAATCATCATAAGTTAGCGGGTAAAATGCATTAGTTCTTTGTTTTTTTTAGCTTTAGATTTGCAAATGGAAATCGTAGGAAATAATCCGGTATGTTTCGGAATATAGATAGCATATCCGTACTGTTGATTATTTTATCTTCATTCAACTTAATAACGCAAATGCTTTCGAGCTAAGTTAAAAGAATGAAACGATAGCAGGAATAGAATATATTCTACAATCGACAATGATAAATTCTACTTAAAACCGAAACTAAACTTAAAGTACCTGAAAGATTTAATATTCCTGTTCAAATTACACTGTGATTGTCTACAAAATTAGGAAATGCATTTTCGGTTGTTTGCCTTCCATCCTCCTATCCTGTAAGCGTATCTATGCCAGCCTGAAAAGTACTGTAAAAAACAAATGCTTTATATAAGTTTACCTGTTAAAATTTAAGTAGATAATTTAGTTTTAATTAGGAAATGTTCAATGCCTTTAATCTATGTCCCGTAGTCATATTTTAATGCTTAAGTATTTGTTAATAATAATTGTTACAAATGTTAGTATTATATAAGTTAGTTAATTTTAGGAGATTATAGTGTGAACATTAAATGATATAAAGACTTCGTGCTAGTTATTTTTTTATTTCAAATATACCCCGTCGTAACCATTCTTCATACATAATAAATATGAATGTTGGATGTCAGTTGCACCAATCAAATATAAATAACTCCTATTAAATCCCGGGCATGAGTTTTCAGCCTAACCTTTCTCCCAAACTATGTTGGAGTCAACTTCCACTTTGGTCTCACGGGATGCAGCTGAATATCAGTATTTTTACACGGAGCGACTGTCTGTCTGACCTCCACAACCCAGTTACCTGGGCTATAACACGATACCCTTCGGTAAGACTGGTTGTCAGACTGTCAAGCTTCTGACTACTGTTAACGACTGTCAAAGATCTTTAAAAATGACAGCCGGGACCCACAATTTAACGTGCCTTCCGAAACACGGAAGAACTCGATATGTATAAGATGGTCACTTTGGTCACCCATCCACAGAACAACCTCGGCGAACAAGCGTGGCTTAACCTCAAAGTTGTTAACTAAGCCACGAAATCCCAGCCTGAAGATAATATAAGCTCATTTCACATTGTCACCTACATAGAAATCAAATCAAGGTCTCCACTCAACAATGACAGGCCACAATTAAATTTCGTACATTCATCGGTCCATTCATATCATTCATTCATTCGATATTCAAATTGACGTCGTACGACGTTGATTGGATCGCGTTGATGAACGTTAATTTGAAATTCCCTTTGTTTGTTTTTTATTTGTTCTCTGTTTGAATATTTTTTGAAATAATAAATTGCCAGTGTTATTTTACAAATGTAAGGGTGAGATTACATTTGCTTAATTGTGTATTTGTCATGTTACTAATATTACTTAAAAACACACACTCATTCGAACGGCTGAACCAATTATGATCGATTTTGACAAAGGAATAAAAAAATGATATATTATAACCTAGTATTAGACAAAAGTACTACACGCTGTAGCCATGTCTAACTCAACAACTAACTGCACGTTTGGCGCAATGGTTAAAGTGGTCACCTCGCCGCAATAACCGTAGCGCCGCGTGTGGTGGGTTCGAATCCCACCCGGGACAAATCTATGTGTGATGAGCACGAGTATTTGTTCTGAGCCTGGTTGACAATCTACTATATAAAAATAAGTCGGGTTTTCCTTCCTGACGCTATAACTCCAGAACGCACGAACCGATTTCCACGGTTTTGGATTCGTTGGAAAGGTCTCGAGCTCCGCGAGGTTTATAGCAAAGAAAATTCAGGAAAAAATTCAACAGAAAGGCGAAAAAACAGAGAAAATCATTTTTCTCATACAGCGCCATCTCTGATACATAGCATGTACTACATACCAATATTTGTATCGTATTTCTTTTAATATTTTTATTTGACAGCTACTCATTGTAGATGGTGCCGGTGCGTGATATATTGTTTGACAGAGAATTTCATGTGAAAAAACGGTATTGTGTTCAAAAAAGTAAAAAATATAAGTTATTCGTTTCCTAACATTTTAATTGGAAACCAACAAATCAATTACGTGTATTGTGCAGATTTTTATTCGATTTCAACAGCAGGCATTTTGTCTTTAAGGTGGTAAGTTAAACTGTGTAAATTATGTGGATCGTGCATTTGAGGTTAAATTCACTACTCTGTCCATAGTCCAAAATGCCTAGAGGACGACGTGCGAACATCGGCCGCCGCACAAGACATGCAAGCCAGCAACAAGTGTATTCACAGAACTTAAGCGAAGTAAGACAAAATATAATAAGAGAAAATGCCCGATTAAGACAGCGCGTGAGCACACGAAGATCATTGGCATCATACAATCGCTAGGCATTCCAATATGATCCCACTGCGAACTACAGTAATGATGAAAATTTAGATATTGGACCAATGACGACTGTATGCCGATATTGTAATGCGTTAAAGTTTAAAAGAGAAACGGCTGGATTGTGTTGCGCAAGTGGAAAAGTCAAACTGGATCCATTACTTACACCACCACAGCCACTGAAACAATTGTTCGATGGAAGTGATCACGATTCCTACCATTTTCTTCAACACATCCTTGAATACAATAACTGCTTTCGCATGACTTCCTTTGGAGCTAATATCATTCGAGAAGGCGGCTTTATGCCGACTTGCAAGGTAAAAGATACAACACACAGAACCAATCACTCACACTAACAAAATGAATTGCAACAATAAAAACTACATATACACCAAACACTACACCATCACACGATCAGAAGTTACACCGTATTCTTCAACAAATGATTGTTTGCAATTACAGATACAAGGACAAATATATCATTTGCATGGTTCAATGGTGCCATCACCGGATGAGCCGCATCAATTTCTGCAAATATATTTTATTTCGTCGATGGTGGATCAGCTGAATGTGCGTTGCAATATACAGGGAACACAACAGTTAAAGAGACGAATTATAGAACAGTTGCAAGCATTTTTTCACGCTAATAACGCTGTGGTTAATATGTTCAAAACAGCATTGGAACAAATGCCATCGGATACGCACAAATTTGTCATAAGAGCGGATTGTACCCCAACAGGTGAACACGTGCGAAGATTCAATGCACCCACCGTTAATGATGTTGCTGCAATTATTGTTGGCGATCCAACTAAATCGCGAGACATTGTCGTTCAGCGAAGAAGCAATATCATGCATCATGTAAACGAGACACATCGTTTGTACGATGCGTTACAATATCCAATCATTTATTGGCAAGGGCAAGACGGATACGACATCACGTTGAAGATGGTCGATCCAATTACAGGTAAAATATTCACACACTAATTATATTGCTATTATTGGTTTCTATTAACAATTCATTTAATTTTGCATTTTCAGGTGTATCAACGAATAAAAATCTAAGCGCAATGAATTACTATGCGTATCGTTTGATGATTCGTACACATGAGGAGAATGTCATTCTGAAGTGCCGTCGGCTATTCCAGCAATTCGCTGTCGACATGTATGTCAAAGTCGAGACCGAACGTTTAGCGTTCATCCGATACAATCAGGCAAAGCTACGATCTGAGGACTATATACACTTGCGTGATGCTATTCATTCAGATGGCGATGTTCAGAATGTTGGACGTCTGACGATTCTTCCATCATCATATATCGGAAGCCCACGCCACATGCACGAATACGCTCAAGACGCTATGACGTACGTGCGAAATTATGGAACTCCGGATTTGTTTATTACGTTCACTTGCAATCCGAAGTGGATGGAAATTGAACGTGAGATGGAACCGGGACAAAAACCGCAAGATCGCCATGACATAATCGCCAGAGTATTTCAGCAAAAACTCAAGGTTATGATGGATGTGCTTACTAAGTATCGAGTTTTTGGTGACACACGTTGTTATATGTACTCGGTGGAATGGCAGAAGCGTGGACTACCGCATGCTCATATCCTAATTTGGTTGCTGAACAAATTAAATTCAAATGAAGTGGATGACATCATATCAGCTGAAATTCCTGATCCAGTCACTGATCCCCATCTACACGACATTGTGACGACGCAGATGGTGCATGGACCGTGCGGTGCTTTGAATCCATTATCGCCTTGCATGGCTGATGGAAAGTGCACAAAACGATATCCGCGACCGTTAGTTGCTGAAACAGTCACAGGGCACGATGGATATCCAGTTTATCGTCGGCGTTCAAAAGAAGATAATGGTCGAACTATTAAAGTCAAAGTTCAAAATCAAGAGATTGAGATCGGAAATGAATTCATTGTACCATATTGCCCGCTGCTATCACGAATTTTCGAAACACATGCAAACGTTGAGAGTTGTCATTCGGCCAAATCAATCAAATATTTGTGCAAGTACGTCACAAAAGGCAGCGACATGGCTGTGTTTGGTATTGCGTCGGAAAATGCGAATGACGAAATCAGCAACTTCCAAATGGGCAGATACGTCAGTACTAATGAAGCACTGTGGCGATTATTGTCATTTCAAATTCATGAAAGATATCCCACAGTTGTACATTTAGCAGTGCATTTGGAAAATGGCCAAAGAGTTTACTTCACTGAGGCTAATGCCGCACAACGAGCTGAGAGACCACCATCGACAACATTGACTAGCTTCTTTTCAATGTGTGAAACAGATCCATTCGCAGCGACGCTGATGTACGTTGAAATGCCCAAGTATTACACTTGGAATCAATCAACAAAGAAATTCCAACGTCGCAAACAAGGCACCCCAGTTCCAGATTGGCCACAGGTGTTTTCCTCTGATGCACTAGGTCGTATGTATACTGTTCATCCTAGAAATGATGAATGTTTTTATTTGCGACTGCTGTTGGTAAATGTACGTGGACCAAAATCATTTGCGCATTTGAAAACTGTGAATGGCCACCAATGCCAAACATATCGAGAAGCATGTCAACTATTGGGTTTGCTGGAGAACGATTCTCATTGGGATTTAACACTTGCCGATTCAGTTGTTTCATCAAATGCGTACCAAATACGAACGCTGTTCGCAATTATCATCACCACATGTTTTCCTTCACAACCAATGCAGTTATGGAACAAATACAAAGACGACATATGTGAAGATATCTTGCATCGTTTGCGCATTCAAACGAATAATCCTGACATGCAAATAACCGATGAAATCTACAATGAAGGATTGATTCTGATTGAGGATCAATGCTTGACTATTGCAAACAAGCTACTGATTGAAGTAGGAATGATTGCGCCAAATCGATCGATGCACGATGCATTCAACCAAGAATTAAATCGAGAGCTGCAATACAATGTTGATACATTTCAGGAATTTGTTCAAAATAATGTGCCGTTACTGAATGAACAGCAAAAACAAGTATACGAAACATTAATACAAGCGGTGGACAATAATACTGGTGGTCTATTCTTCCTGGACGCACCTGGAGGGACAGGGAAAACATTTGTCATTTCATTGATTTTGGCCACTATTCGATCAAGATGTGACATAGCTTTGGCGTTAGCATCATCTGGAATTGCGGCGACTCTTCTAGATGGCGGTCGTACTGCACATTCTGCGCTTAAGTTGCCACTCAATTTAAACACAATTGATACTCCAACATGCAATATTTCCCGATCCAGTGCAATGGCAAAATTGTTGATGCAATGCAAGCTCATTGTTTGGGATGAGTGCACAATGGCACATAAGAAATCACTTGAAGCACTTAACTTGACACTGAAGGATCTTCGGCGAAATAACAACATCTTTGGCGGCTTGATGATATTGTTGGCAGGCGATTTCAGGCAGACTTTGCCAGTAATTCCCCGTGGAACGCCTGCAGATGAATTGAATGCTTGCCTGAAGGCATCACCTTTATGGAATAACGTAAAAACATTATCGCTAACCATTAATATGAGAGTTCAACTTCAAAATGATCAAAGTGCTGCACAATTTTCCAAACAATTGTTAGCTGTTGGAAATGGAAAAGTCCCAGTTGATGCGACATCTGGATTAATTACTCTTACCAACGACTTTTGTCAATTTGTAGACTCTCAATTAGCTCTTATTGAAAATGTTTTTCCAAACATTAGTGAGAATTATCAGAATTATGCTTGGTTAAGTGAACGAGCAATTCTTGCCGCAAAGAATAATGATGTACACGCACTGAATTTCACCATTCAATCAAAAATAGCAGGCGATTTGGTGACATACAAATCCGTTGATTCTATAACAAATCTCGATGAAGTAGTAAATTATCCGACGGAGTTTTTGAACTCTCTGGAGTTACCAGGATTTCCACCACATAACTTGCAACTCAAAGTTGGTACAGTTATTATGATATTGCGTAATTTGAATCCACCGCGACTTTGCAACGGTACTCGACTTGCGGTAAAAAGACTTATGTCGAATTTGATTGAGGCAACCATCATTAACGGAAAGTACGCAGGTGAAAATGTATGTATTCCTCGAATACCAATGATTCCGACCGATCTTCCGTTTGACTTCAAACGATTACAATTTCCAGTTCGCCTTGCGTTCGCAATGACAATTAACAAGTCGCAAGGCCAATCGCTTAGTGTTTGCGGGATAAATTTAGAGAATCATTGTTTTTCACATGGACAGTTATACGTTGCGTGTTCACGAGTTGGTAAACCATCCGCTTTGTTTGTGTTAACGTCAGACCAAAAAACAAAAAATGTGGTTTACCAAAGAGCACTTCAATGAATCTTCGAATAATTTGCGGACACGTATAACGCTTCGATTCAGTATTTACTTTGGATTCACTTTCATATACTTAGAGAAGTTCAACTAAATGACACTTCATTTTTGTATTCAAAATGAATTCATTACTGTTGTGAAATGCAATATTTTTTTCCTTTTCAAATATAAAACATAAAAAAATGTTTCTTCATCTCTTAATCACAAAACGAAATGTTACATAAAACGAAGCCATTTGGTGGCGAAACGGAGTTCGCCGGGTTTGCTAGTTTATCTATATAAGTATGTATTTAGAAATATATAAGTGTGTTTATCAGTTATTTGGTTACCATATCACTAGCTCTACTTAGTTTGCAATCAAATGACCGTGTGTGAGAAAAAAAAACAGTAATGAATGCAGGCAGCTTTATGTACAAAATATGTGATAGAGTATTATCTAAATAAACGAATAAAACCAACATTTTCATATCTAGTTTAGTTACAACATTGATCTTAATTACTACTAGTATCAGCTGAACTATCTCAAATTATATTCATAGACGTGAACTTACTAACTACTTGTTAATTGAACTTGTTCAAAGCAGTAACTAATAATAAACTATTAAACACGGTAGACATTGTTTTACCCAAACTCGAACTTTGCTACTTCCGTAGTGCAGTGGTTAAGATGGTCCAGACACCACTTCCAGTGTACAGATATAGTGAGTTCAGTAGCGCAATTCTCTACAGTCCGTACTGTCGAGTATCGAGAGTTTGACATTTAAAATGTGCTACCAAAATAGTTCCTACGGGTCCCGCGAGAGGCGCTAATCAGATTTTCGTGTAAAATTTCTCGATAACTAGCCTAACTTACTATCGGTAGTGGTGGCAATGTCTTGGTCTCATCGGATGCAGCTGAATACCAGTATTTTACATGGAGCGACTGAAGGTAAGTTCGATTAAAATTCATGTAATTTACTTTGTGTCCGTTTGTAAAAGTCCTTGCAAACTTAGACTAGCCCATAGCTGTCTTAAAAAGTTTTGTAACCGTCCGCGACGATAGTCATATAATTTCAGTTAATATTTCAAGCAAATAACACCAAAAGTTTAATCTTGATTAATTCTATTATTTTTATCGCAAACAGACAGACAGACGCATATAAGACTTTGTTTTATAAGAATAGAAATAAATAAATATCATTGGACAACTCATACACAGTCAATCGTTTCCAAACTAAACAGAGCTTGTATGTACTGTAATAACCACATAACTGATAAACATACTTGTATACATCTAAATTCATACTTATGTAGATACATAGAACCAGTAGTATTTAATATTGTTATGTATTGCAGTAGTTGTTTCATTAGTTTGTAGAACGGCATGTAATTTAAAGTTGATCAACAAGTTGTGAACAAGGTTTGCAGTTCACGACACATTGTGTTATACTTTAACACTTTTAATTATAACCACCAAGATTGCAACTCACAGGGCCGCACTTGAAGCTAGAAATAGAAAGATAAGCTAGAAATACGTCTTAAAGATTAAATCAGCCCATCCTTGCTTCCTACTATGTTTAAATCGGCTTCCAGTCTCACCGGATGCAGCTGAATACCATTGTTTAACATGGAGTGACTGCCTATCTCACCTCTACAACCCAGTTACCTGTGTTATAACACGATACCCGATATAAGACTGGTTGTCAGACTTTCAAGCTTCTGACTACTGTTGACGTCACGATCATCACCGTTGGAGCAAGTGATAATTATTTCTAATACACACATAACTTGTAAAAGTCATTGGTGTGTTGCCTCGGGTTCGAACCGCAAATAAACATCAGTCTAAGTCTATAAAACTCTTCATAATTCCCTTTAATAAAATATCTACATCTATATTTACCACAATCGTCAAATATTTTTTCCACCAAACATATTTCTTTCTTCTCCCTTCATTCACTCATTTTCAATATGGCAAAGATTTGGTAGTACGATAAAGCGTTACGAAATAATACAATAAAGGGCAACCCCGGCAAAGTAATGAGCTTTTGAAACCTTACACATTGTACTGATTAATGAATTCGAAGAAATTACATATTATAGATATACGTATGATGGTTTTCGCTGAAATTATGACGTGCTATTGTAAGGTATTACATGTTTCAAATATCTGTCCTTTAATAATATATATTTTTTAATCAAATATGCCCTACGACTTTTGCACTTACCCTCGGCTTCTGAAGTACATTTAACGGTAGTTTATCTATTCAATCGCGTTAAAACTTACATAAAAAACGCTATTGAATAGATAAACTATCGTTAAATGTACTTAGAAACCGGGGGTTAGTCTCTCAGTTCAAATTATTAACCTACCCTTTCTTCCAACTATGTTGGAGACGGCTTCTAGTGTAAGGATGCAGCTGGATAAATTGCCTAAGGAAACTTAATGATTTTCGAAAGAAAGAAAACTCTACAATTACGAAGTATCCAGCGACTACCGTCTGTCTGTTAGATCTCTTATGCTTGTATCTAGCTAGGCAACCGGTTGAGAACCGAGCGCAACGCAGGTTGCAAATGTACATTTATTGGCGACGTCGCCAGAGTGTAAGGAATCCAGACTCCTTAAATGACTAGTTGGTCATGGTTCATAGCTTACGACGTATCCAAATTGGCAACGTTGCCAAACCGTCACCTACTGAGTTAGCTGCCATAATTTTCAAAATGAATTTGTTTGTTAGCCGGCAACGACGCCATGGCCTCTCAGTGAAGTATAACCCTTACAGCGGGTCCTCTAAGGGTCCAAACGCTTGTACCCAAAGTTCGGATCACTTGACAATTAATACGCAAGCCTCCAATTATGCTAACATTACAAATTGTACCCACAGGTCGGTGGTAGAGCGGCGACCACGCAAATCTTGTGTTCTTGGTTAAATGTCAACGAAGGTTAGATTGATGGCTGTTTCTAATAGTACGATTAAATTTGAAGATGGTTTTCGTGATAGTTACGTAAGGCATAGAAGGAGATGGGGTCAGAATACGACGAAATAAAACAAGGAGTTTGATTAGATATAACGTGTTTTAATTTGTCTATTAAAAAGGTACCCAGTTTCATAAAGAGAAAGGTTGTGTGTGAACTTTACTCGCCATTGATGATTTACTGAAGACTCTGGATACCAAAAATATTCTAGGAGTGAGATTTATACCAACTATGCCCGATAATACCGAGTTTCACCACAGACACATATCATAAGCTGTAAAACTGGCCATCGGATCCCAACGCTTGTTAGAAAATAGTAAAGAATAGCAATATCTTTTTCTTTTCCAACATTATAATCAAGTTACACCGGTCTTGCTATAAGGGCAACTGCTCTAACGCTCATTTTCCTAACATAATAATGCACTTACTAAGTCCGCCCCTGTCGTCTTGACTTAACCAGCTCAGATTTTAATTACCGGCCGCGGCGACGTTTTGATGAACCTATCTATCACCGTCTCACTCTACTCCACTATGTCTATCCTTGTCTATGACATAATAGGTAAGAAATATAAGTCAGGGTGATGGAGATTGTAATTTTTCTTACTAGGTATGAAAATATATTGTGACTTAAGAGTGTTTCAAGTTGCATGGCTATCAAATAATGACTGTTCTTTATGCCGAAACAATAAAATGATCAAGCAATACTAAATATTGTAAATCTTTGGTGGCCGTGAGTTTCTTGCTAGCTCTTCTCATTAGGCACTAAACCCCGAGCTAGTGGTAGATTTTGTAATTGTAACGACTATTATAAGTGTCAACTATTAAGTTAAATTCAAAAATTAATTGATTTTGATTTTTAACATTAATTATTGTCAACTTAAATAAAGCTTGGCTTTGACACGTTGCTACTTACCCCTTATTTCTTGTTTGTTATAAAAACCGTCAAAAGTTTAAAGTTTTAATAGAATTTCAGATGATTTTTATAACTAGTGCTGGCTTCTTATGAAACCTTGTAAGTTTCACAGATACGGTACAGTCAACAACAAAAATGGCTCAAACAATGATGACTAAGTACTGCATAACTTATGTATTCTTATCTATATTTAAACTTTTGGGTGTATGAATGTTTGGATAATTGTATGTTACTCAATCACGCCGAACTAGTACACTGATTTTGATTGTATGACAAGATGTATGGATGTGAACGAATCAAAAAACTTTGTAAGGATCGTGGCAAGGGGCTTTTCAGAGTCTCTGCCTATCCCCAGGAAAAGAAGGCGTGATTTTAAGTATGTCTGTATATTTCTATAATACACTACAGTGCTTGTTAAAGTATAGTTAAGTGTGCGTTAAAGAAAGATACAAAAAGTAAAGGTTAGCCGCAAAAGACCAGATATTTTCGCGACTTTTGTTGCTAGCTAGCTGTACCTCGCTTTCCTTCTGTTGAGGTTTATTCACAGTATACAGCTTTTTCCTTGGAAATATTCATAAATTAAGTTTCCCTAGCGACTAGCGAGTCGGTGACCATCAAGTAAAAGTAATAAACAACGACAAACTTTACGTCACTTAACTTTTTACCACCATTATTTATGAAATTATTTTTTTACTTAAAATGTCAGTGTCCAAGAAAAGTCCAAGAAGGATGCCAATACCTGTTTCTGAAAGACAACTTTAAAAATAAAGTTAAAAGAAACCTACGTAGACAATTTTAAGTAAGATTTAATTTATAACAAAATACTATTAATAGTTTTGTGATTGGCAGATAATAAATGATATTTTATCTGATGCTTGAGTGTGATTATCTACTACTCAGTACATCAATCAAAACGTTAAATAGCTACCTAGACAGCAATCTACTTAATACAAATTGCGGTCACAATTATTAAATCAACCAGAATACTTTTCTAATCGAATTCCCTTCAATTAAAACGAAAAGTCGCAACTCAGTAAGGGCCCACTCGAGGCCGGTCCCAATTAACATCACATAAAAGCGAAATTGACCAATGACGTTGAACATTAACTAAGTAAATAAGGTCTAATATCGTACAAAGTTCATTTCAGTGACAAATTAAATTATGAACGGGTCAGAAAATCATATTGAAAAGCATAGATAACAGGGTTTGTAGCGGTTTAGCTCGTAAAGAGCTCATTCCGAGCGGCCAAACTAATGGATCAGCGGTGTTGCCAGCCTGTTGAAACTAGGAAATGGACTATATTATGAAACTTGAGTTGATTAACACGATTTTCATTTTATCAATGCATGTGTGTATTGAAAAAAAACAGTTTTGTATTCGATTAAAATATTTCGCATGTATTATGTCACTGTATATTTGGATAACGTAGAGCAGAGTAGAGAATTGGCAGGAGTGTATAGCCCAGGAAATAACATATCATAACGACACTAGGTTTTTCAGTAACGATGCAACAAAAATCAAGGTAAAAGGAGCCGCTGGCTTCAACTATTCAGATAATATATGTATAAGTATACCTAGTGCCGAGTCTTAAGAAACAGCTACATTTGTTGGTGAAACAGTCACAAATTGCAAATTGGTCTTTAATTACGACTTTGACTCCACAACTTTTCTGGTAGAAAACTTTGATGATTAGCATTCGTACTTAAGAAAGAGGTTAATGCAGAGTACAAGTTTCTCACCAAACTCAAATTTACATTAGGTAACCAGTCATAAGTCTACTTTACTTAAATAAATAAATTTAACCAATTTTCCACTGCTGAGCAAGGGTCTCCTCCTGTATTGAGGAAGGGGTTGGGTTAGTCTTGAGTCTTGAGTCCACCACGCTGGCACATTGCGAGTTGGGGACCTCGCACACCTTCAAAAACTGTTTTAAAGAACATCTCAGGCATGCAAGGTTACAACACTTTTCCTTCACCGTTGGAACAAGTGATAATTATTTCTAATATACCTACTTACACATAATTTGTGAAGTCATCGGTGTGTTGCCTCGGATTCGAACCTGCGACCACTTGCGTGGGAGGTATCACTTTGTACCACTCGGCTATCACTGCTCTTTTTATATTTTATTTTACGACTATAAAATGTTATCAACTGACAACATTGCATGCTAACGAGGCGAGCCGGTGGCCCGTGACGTAATGACAGTGTATTGTTGGCAACACATAATAAATATTTTATCGGAAAATTCCCTTTTGTTTTCGCTACAGATGAGAATAAAGAGATAATGTCATTGTTCTTTATTTTAATTTCATTTAACTTATAATAAACTGAATGCCGCTGTAGCGCAGTCAATAATGTATCCTACATGACTACTGCTAAACATAAGGTCTTTGGCTAGATTCCCCGGTTGGGCAAGGTGCTATTGGTATTTTGTAATTTTGTATTAGAATATTTTCCGGAGTTCGGTAACGTGCTGGAAAATGGCACTAAGTTCGCCTCTTATTACATGATACTTAGGTACATTGTTGTGTATATGTTACTGTAAAAGCCCGAACGGTTGTAAATCCTAAGATTTTCCGGTATAACCTAAGATTTACCAACTCGCAATGGTAAAAGTCCGAACAATTCTTTTATTTCGAACTTTTACCTATATTCACTTGATGATATCGAGATGTCGCCGGAGCCCCGCTTCGCGGGGCTCCTCCTTTTGGGTGGTTAAAAAAAAATAACCACGAAAGCTAAGGTGGGAGCTTCGCTTCGCTCGCTCCCACCTTAGCCTTCTAACCTAACCTACCCATGTCGCTATGCCCAAAACTCCTTCTTTATAACTATGTCACAGTATATAATTATACCGTGAAATAGTTATAAACATAGTTATGAAAGAGGATTTTTTTATATATCGTAACATAGTTTTTAAACTCTGGCTTGTTCGGACTTTTACCATTGAGAGTTGGTAAATCTTAGGTTTTACCGGAAAATCTTAGGATTTACCACAGTTCGGGCTTTTACAGTAACATATATACACTTCTGCTTACACCATCGCGCATAACAGGCGTGATAATATGTATGTATTTTCATAATTATTGGCCTGAATACATCTATTGCAGATGATTAAAGTGGCGTAATGTAGAATTACTGTGTATTACCTATATATTGTATGTATTTTAATAAAATAAAAATCAACTGATTAAGTTCTGAATTATTATGTACTAGCGTTTACCCGCGAATTCGTCCGCGACCTGAATTTTCCCATGGAAATGCGTCATTTTCCCGAGGTGAAAACTAGCCTATGTCCTTTCTCGGGTATCAAAATATCTCCATACCCAAATTGGTTCAGTAGTTAAGGCGTGATTGAGTAACAGACAGACAGAGTTACTTTCGCATTTATAATATTAGTATGGAAGTATGGATTTCTAGTAATGCTAGGAAAGGAACTCTTTTACAAGCAATATTCTTAGAGCAGTGCTAGATAATGTTTCTAAGCTTTACACATTCACTTTTAATTTTTCTATGGGTGAGCCATAAGGTAAGAGATAAATTACAACCCAATATAGGCGCCCTTGGAGGAAAACCAAACCAACCATTATATTTTGAAAAGTGCCATCTGTTATCTATAAAGGAAACTGATAAAGCACTACGGCTACACTCTTTGGTGTGACTGAAGCTACTGCTTTCTGTCGAGAGATGTCGCTGTATGTTAACGACATCTGCTATGTGAGCATTTCTCAAAATATTTGACCATACTCTCAAAAATAGTCTAAAAATAAAATTCATATATATTGGACATATTACGCTAAATATAGGTAGCTTAAACTATTCAAATTCTGAATTTGTGATTGATTTTCTGTTTTAGAGATGTTTAATATAAAAAAACTGTAAAATATTAGTTAAGGGTAAAATAAAAGTTCCTTTTTTGTTACTTGGAAATCAGTGTAGAATCATAAAAACTCACTTATATTATAACATGTTGAGAAAAGAACAATTGTGAATAATGTAATACAATATTTTTTATTGGCACTACATCTGCTTTTTTGTTACCATTAACACTTTCTACTCACAAAGTTTTGTTTTTCTATTAAACAGAAAAGGAAGAATGCTATATTTCTTATTTATTATAAAATATCTGTCATAAAGTTAATTTTAAACCATTACTTATTGTCTTTAAATTTAAAATAATAACAATATTTAACATAATTCTCAGCTTTATTTAGGGACAGTAACAAAAATAGAAGCTTCGGTAACAAAATTGGAAATGATAGGCTTAGCATACACATACTTGACATTATCATAAAATGGAAATAAAAAGTAGTAAAAATCAATACAAAATTTTAAAAAAAATTACGAATGTTTTAAACATTCCAAAAATAAAAGGTTCATCAAATGAACTAAAGGAAACAAATAAAAACTTGTGCCTACTTATTTATCACCTTATTTTTAACAATACATTACAATCAATTAAAAATCCATTCGAAAAATAAAGTAGGTACTTTAGTGCTATGGTCAGCCGATTCTACCGAGCAACCGTTTTTATTTTGTAATATTTATATAGATACATACAATACATTTATTGTAGTAGTATGTAATCGGTATTATCAAGTTTGGTGCTCGTTTGAAAATAATGCCCTATTCATGTTAGATCCTATGTAACAATTTTCAAATTAAGCAATATCAACGTAACTTTAGAAAGAGAAAGCAATATTATGCTATAGGAGTTAAAAATAAAGCTACAACAAAATTTTTATGAGATGTGTACTTGGCTTTATAAAATCCTTTTTTGTTACCCCGCGTTCCGATTATACGTTACCACGCGAAAGTAACAAACACAGAAGTAACGAATTGAAGGTTATAGATATTCAAAAAATAAAATTTCCGTTAAATTCTAACAGTTGAAACAAGTATTTTGCATCAAAATGTAGTGCATTAAACTAACTTTTAACCAATTTTAACAAAATATTAAATCACTATGAACTTACCTTGACACAACGTAACAAATCCTGGAAAGAATTTGTGGCAGTGCAGTGTGAAGTGTCTGGTCGCGGTTGTTGTTGACTCCAAAATGTAATTTCAACAATATCGCGAAGTTAAATGTCTAAAGTGGTGCCACGAGTAAAAACACTTAATAATTTAACACCTTTTGAAAAAAATCGATGCGATAATCGGTAACAAAATCTGAATTTTGTTTCGGAACTTTTTATGGGACAATATTAGTTTTGAAATAAAATAAACAAGTATAGCATGTTTTACAATAAACTCAATATTACATGAATTTTAATACATTAATCAGTGTTTTAGGATTAAAATATATATCTAGGTTCTTAGAATTTTATGAAATTATATGAATTCGAAATCACTGCGGTCACCATGGGACAAACTGTTTTCCATACTACGAGAATTTTGATATTTTAGATTATTACATTTTAAAATTAACTAATCAATTTGTACGCTATTTTGATATTTTGTCTGATAATTTAATAATATTGATGAAGTAATGACAATCGAATATATTAGTTGTAATATCATATTAAAAAAATAATCAAAAACAAAAACATGGGACATTGTGATAGTGGATGTGGTCAAAAAATTTGAGAATTGCTCATGTGAAGATAGATATACAACACTTATTTTGTGCAAAATATTGTATAATAATTGTTTTACTAGATTATGACATAGTAAGGACTTAATTAATCTAGGTTTCTATTTGCTAAACTAAAATACCTGCAATAGGAAGAAGTCTTAGTCAAAGAATTTCTGTATTACATAGGATATTATTCATATGTTTTCAATAAAACAATAAATAACTATTCGAAAAATGTATTATTTACAACTACCCTACATATAAATTACAGAATAATCTACTTCTTCTTCAACAAAGCTTGTCCTTTAGGCTTTAATCTGTTGGCAATGATTTGTTGTCTCTCTTTCTCCTTGGCTTGTTCCATTTGTTGATGTCTTGCTTTAGCAAAGTCTAGCTCGGAACTTAGTTCTACAATTCTAGAGGCATAATCTCTCTGCTTTTGTATCCTGAGCTTTTGTTTCATCTGAAAACACAAAGAAAATATTCAAGAATTAATCATCACATAGCGAAGGATTCATTATAATTATATAGCTTAGTTTTTCTTCCGAACTATGTTGGAGTTGGCTTCCAGTCTTTAATTGTAATAATATCATTTCATTTTAAACTGGACTAAGATCACACCCTAGTTTGGAATTGTAAAATACACTTTGACATAAGCTCGAAACTGATTCAATCATTCAAATTCAATTCTTTCTTAAAGTCAGCCTACAGTTCTTAAAAGAATACAAGGGCATCAACGCACATTTGATATGAAACACAAACTCATATCAAGTCCACTCATATAGCAAAAGACTCACAGCAAACAATGATGCATAGATTTCTACTAGACAGAGAGTCTAAGTACTCTACCGGGAATGAAATCTAGAAATGTATTTGTCTAGATTTCATGGAATCAAAACAATATCTGAAACTAATATGTTTTTAGCCAGAGTATACAAAGGGAAACTGCTACTTTTATTAGTGATTGTTAATAAGCTGAAAAGGAATGCTAAAAAAACCATCATTATGTTACTGTCATTCCTTGAGTAGACCCTTGCCCAGCATACATACATAAAGTGACGCCTTCTTCCCTTAGCGGTAGGCAGAGAACAGAGAACATCACCACACTACTACCACAGTATGATCCTTACAAACTTCCTTTTTTCCTTCCTTGTTTCATTAACATCCATACATCTTGTCCATACAGGACCACCGGTTTATTGACCAGCAGTGCCATAAAAATAGTAAAGTTAATTTTTGTATTACCAGAAGAGGTGTTGGTCTGCCATCCAAATAGGTGTAGTCAGGAGTGTCAGTGAGAATGCCTTCAGCGGTCTTATTGGCAGATAGACCGCGTTCTACTCGCCATTGCTTCATATTTAACACCGAAGTGCTGCTCAAGGCTCTAGAAAATACTGAAATAACAACAAGTAAATATGATGATCACACTCTCATGACAGAAGATACATGTAATAGGTTAGTTACCTTTCATTTGTGCAAGCATTGCAGGATATTTTAGTAAAATACTCATGTTTGAGATATTATTCCACTATGACGATATAATATATAAACTAGATTTCTCAGTATAATTTTCTCTAAATTTTGAGGTTATTTATTTATTATGACAATTTGAATAGTGACAGAAATAGACAATTGACATTAATGACATTTCAAGCAGGGATGACGAAAACCAAAATTAAAATTGATATTGATATCACGCTTGGACCGGTCTTTTTTAGCTAATTTACATATACTATCCCCATTATTCGACGTCTAAATTCAAAATTTAACGTATGGTATTTGGATGATGGAATCCTTGGAGCGATGTAGATAAAGTTTTTAATGATTTGGCTTTCCTAAAAAAAATAATTCAAACGAATTGGTTTATAACAAAATTCAAATAAATGCGTTAAAATTTTAGGAAATAATTAATTCATGTTACTTCTATACGTAAAATAAAGATAACTATTCTAGATTGATTTAATTATAAGATCAGAATCTTTTTTATAAACAGGAGTTTTTAATTATTGCTCTATAAAAAGTCCGTGTAAATAAAGCAATATTTAATTCAATACCGTAAAACGGGGTGAATAGAATTCGCGGGGTGAATAGAAAAAAAATCAGGAAAGTTTTCAAGGCTAATATTTGAGTACTCCTCGTTGAAGAATTTAGTTCAAATTTGAAATGATTACACGTCGATATTACTTCTCTGCGGTGTCATAATTGTTTAAATGTTTAAAATGATATTTATACCCAAAAAAATGCTTCAAAGACAACCGTCCTCGAATGCCTTAATATCGACCTCCAAAACTTTGGATTTAAAGTGGGATTTCTTTTCTAATGAGTTGTTTGAAGTGTTTATCTCTTTAGGTGTATATTAATCTATAAAGACACAATATTGTTGATTGAAAAAACGTTTTTAAACCTAAAAAATATGTTTAAATCACAGAAATAGTCATTTTTTTGTATAAACGGGGTGAATAGAATCGTTTGAAGGGTGAATAGAACTACAGTATGGGGTAAATGGAAACATAGCAGGGTTCAATAGAAACGCGTAAGGGGTGAATAGAAACGAGTGAGGGGTCAATAGAGATTAATAAATAGGGTTGTCAAAAACTGTAAACAAAATTAACATAAACAATGAAAAATTAATAGTTATTAATGTTCTGAAATTCACAATTATCATTGTATCAAAGTTATAACGGCAAACTACTGCATATAGTATGAAAGTTAGTTAGGTTATCTTGTTTTATTTTTTGAGTTAATCTATACGAATCTATACTAATATTATAAAGCTGAAGAGTTTGTTTGTTTGTTTGAACGCGCTAATCTCAGGAACTACTGGTCCGATTTGAAAAATTCTTTCAGTGTTAGATAGTCCATTTATCGAGGAAGGTTATAGGCTATATATCATCACGCTACTACCAATAGGAGCAGAGTACGGGTGAAAAATGTTACAAAAACGGGGACAATTTTGACCCATTCTCTCTTATGTGACGCAAGCGAAGTTGCGCGGGTCAGCTTGTGTAATTATCAACGGTTATTTCAATTTTTAAACACACAACCTCCCTTTTCAGCATGTTGGATAAGTCGTCTTTGGCAGCCCTAACAGTTTTTCCATTCACCCCTTTGGTCGTTTCGATTTACCCCTGTCGCTGGGTGAATAGAAATTGACCATTTTTTTAAGGAAATATCGTAAAATTATGCATATTTTTCGACAAATATGGTTTTAGCTCTTTCTTCATGGCGCCGGACATGATATAGAATAACCCGACAATAAAAATAACAAGTTATTCGCAACAAATTTTTAGGACAAAGTTGAAAATTGTTTCTATTCACCCCATTTTACGGTACCTATCAGCTCATCAACTGACGAATACTGTCTATGGTCATCCCTTAGTTCTTGTTTTTTTTTCTATTAAGTCATTTTCAAATATGATTGGTCAGAATTTTGTACTTGTGGTTTTTAACCAATCAGTGACTAGAATGTGATTTTATTTGAACCAATGGTGTGCACGAATTGTTAGTCATCGTTTTGTTGTCTATTGTTAGTATTCCGTATGTTGAATGAAACCAAGCAAAAGTCGACGAAAAACAGTCGGAAAAGGATTTGTGTCATCGGAAGTTGTGTTTTTACTGTGAGAATACAATATATAATAATAATATTTGGCTAAACGTTGGTTTTAAAAGTTATTCACCTGCTGGTTCCATTACGTTACCCGGTATGTTTTAATACTTATTTTGTTTTTATGGAAAGAAAACAGATCGATCATTTGTTGCGCCATACGTCTAGTACTTTCCAGGTTGATTTTCTTTAACTGGCTCTGACCGAGTCTTTCTATTTACTTCAATCGATAGCTTTTTAACTACGACTGAGTTTTAAAAGTGAGTTAGATATAAATTTTGCGTAGAATATGGAAAGCGAATAGTAACAGTGTGAATTGCATCACGATTTCGTGTTGTCATTGCAGTGAACAATAAAAACAAGATAATTACCGAAGATCTATCTATTTACGTAAAAATGTACCTAGTCAGTAGAAAATAATAGTAGTAAGAATGTATTTAACAGCCAAAAATAGAACAATAAGTTGCACTTAATTCCAATAAAAATATTTTTGGGCAAAAAAAATTATGATCATAAAATATTATTGCGATTTTACTTGCGCCAATACGTATCTCAATAATTGTTTAATAAGCCTGCAATTGAATAATAAAAAGATAAGATAAAATTGACATCCCAAAGCTTATTCTTACAAAACATAGATAATGGTAGGTATCTATAATTTTATAATATTTATTTGTTTCAGGTTTTTCAGTGACCCGTAAGTGCTAAATACTGTCAAAACGGCAACCGAAAATTTAACGTCGAAAGACCAGCCAAATTACAACACTATGTGTATGTATAACTTTTTTCTCAATTTATAAACATATTAAATTTTTTTCTACAGTTTGGGACCATGTGGCAGAACCCAGGAGTATATCCGGGAGGTCAATATATAATTTATTTATAATATTTAATTGAATGATAAAAGTTCAGCTCCGTAAAAGATAATTCATCTTTCTAGTTTTTTACCATTCTCATTTGCAAGAACCATAAAAATAATGTTTTATTCATTTAGAATGAGTTTGAATATCAACTTACTGAATAAAAAAAATACTTTTATCATTTAATTAAGAATATATGTTGCACAAAAACAGCACGGGCACTTGCTATTTTGTACCTCTCTATATTGTCAATGCTGTTGTATTTCCTCTCTCTATTTGTGTTTTCTATAGAATCATTTGCAGAATTGTTCTTCCCAAATAAGTTTATTATCAGTGTTAAAACAGGAAAGAACTTGAAAAGTATAACAGTCCATATTTTCTATATAAATTTAAATGACCAATCAGGTTTCTCTGTTAGATTACAATTGCCAGTAATATCCTAGTTTTGAATTTGGAATAAACAGGAAAAATACCAGAATAATACTACCTACTTAAAACTGCCAATTTAGAAAAAAAATTAAAACCGTAATTATTGTTCCCTACACAGTACACTATAGGCAGCTATATTATTGTCATAAAATAAGGTTTTCTGTGTATTTCCTATAATTATCACAAATTATATTATATATTTATCTCTATTATTAATTTAACCCGTCTCTCATTATGATAGGAGACCTTGCCCAGCTGTGGGACATTAATGGGCTAAATTTATTTATTTCTATAAATATTACAGCAGACAGACCAAGCACACACAACTTATATATACTGTATATGACACATGCATGTATCATTGGGGTAACACAAATGACAAACAATCATTATGCACTTTATAAGCGTTGTAATATAAACATTGTTATTTGTTTATATAGATAGCTAGGGCTGTTTGCGTTTGGGTAAATCCCATGATCCTTGTTAATTGGCCTTAACATGAGATAAAAATTCAAACCAGTTATTTCCGGGTGCATTGTAAAAAGTCTACTGTGGTTTCCTAGCAGACAGTCAGTTTCTTTACTGAACCAGTTAATGCATTGATGATAGTACTACTATCTTATGCCTACAGCTCTGTCTGCTTAGACCATAGTTATATGGCTTATTTCTAGCATAGTTCTAGTTCCCATTCTAAAAATTGTTTGATGGACTTTCAAATTATCTCAAAATTTAATCCAAATTGGTTCAGCGGTTTGGCATGAAGAAGAGATAAATAGATTTACCTTCAAATTTATAATATTAGTACAACATACGCTGATATGCTATTCTACTGAAAAAATAATCTCAGAATTATCCCAATAAACACATTCACTTCATGAAGCCTGAAACTCAGTGTCACCTCTTATCAATATTGATTTCCGGTATTCAGATGATAGTGAAAGATTTAATAAAATCTGTCCAAATGTACATGACGTCAAATGCTCGTATCCTGATGTTTATGACTCATTTCAGGGAGTATAATGCCGCGTCATGAATAAAAGCTGTTATGTAAGGAAAGCCTTAACCATGGAAGTGAAAATTATGATAAATCATTAATTTAAAACATCTCAGTGACTATATTAATATCAATCTTATGCGTTAAAATATATATACAAAACATCGCGGTTTTACCCAAATATACCTGCGTTGCGTCCACACCAATGTTCTAGTCCTACTTAATAGGGAGCGACCCTATTCCCATGTATTGGGCACGTTACCAAACGGACTACTATTAAAATTTATCTCTATGGATTTCTTTATTCGGATCGTACAGGCTCTGTGGCCTATATTTTACTTACGATTTCATTCGTTTTGTCATAAGAAGGTCGCATATCAATTGGTAACCAAATTCAGCGCGTCGCGTCCTTATCTTGAGAGTTGCATTGCTATAACCTGTTATTTTCTCTTGTTTATTACTTAAGACACTAGGTACTTGCTTTTGACAAGTACCAACTTACAGATTTTTTTATCAGCAGCTTTTGTATGTCGTAGAGTTTTATCATGACGGTAACTAGGTAATTTATAAAGAGCATTTGATTTGTTTAGTTTTGTAGGGGGGTCTTAAGTCTTTAATATTTGAATTGCATTAGGTTTTTTCCCACGTTGATAAACCGTTTTGCGAGATTTTTTTTCTTAAGCATACTACAGTTTACTTAAGCCAGTTACGTTGTCATGCTCATATGAGTGGCTAATGCTAGACCGCGTTAATATTCATCATAATAGTTATTTACGTATAAAACAATGCAATCATTATCAATAATACACTGACTGATAAGACATTCAGCCTGACGTAAACCTTCAGTGATTCATACTTCGGTGAAATATCGTGAAATGCCTGGAACTTTCTCGAACGCTTGTTTGAAGGTGAATCTTTAGCAGCTGCCGATAAAGAAGATTTATTTATAAACAGTGTACGTAGAATCGATTGAGCTGATTTATGATTGTGTGTTACGGTCGGGTCAATGACCTATAAAGGGATGGGCAACTACAGTTTAGAAATAATTTTCACTTGCTCTAACGGTGAAGGAAAACATCGTGAGGAAACCTTGCATGCCTAAAATTAGTTTAATACGTTTATTGACGGCGTGCAAAGTCCCCAACCCGCACTTGTCCAGTGTGGTGGAATCAAGGCCTAAGCCCTCTCCCTCGTTGGGGAGGAGACTCTTGCCCTGCGGTGGTTTAAAAAAAAAACTACAGTTTAGCAGGCTAGGATTTCGTGTCAAACGAATATAGTAGTCAGATGTAGATTTGTCTCATATTGATGCTACTTTATTGATTTCGGAAGTTCCAATTAAGGGTACATTTCTTTAGATTTTTTGTTGTATCTTTAGTGCTTGATATATAGGAATAAAGACTTATTTCATACCTGGTAGTACTATAGATAGTATGACTCAAATCTGTTATCACTAAGTTTACACATATTTCTTATTTATTTATACTCTGAAGGTTAGATAGTCAGAAGATCCAACATCCATATTATCTGCCCTTTCTCGAAACTTTACAACCTTGCAGTTTTTAGGCCACCTTGTCCAAAATACTTTTACCACTTTGACAATCCGATGCTGAAAGTCGTTTACCTTCCATCAATAAAATATGACTGCTTATATGCCCAGTAAATCTTGACCCAGAATTCTGGAATTAATTGAAATATTGTCTCCCAAAATCCTGTTTGAACTTCCAATTATAATATACTAGCGACTGCCCGCGTCTTCGTTCGCATGGAGTTTAGTTTTTGGTTCGATTCCTTAGTATATTATCTTCCTCAATAAATGGCTTGTTCAACCCAAAAAGCCAATTTTCAATTGGAACTGTTTCTGAGATTAGCGCGTTCAAACAAAATATTCAGCTTTACAATTTCATATCATAGCATCAGTAGATTTTTAATATTTTAAAGGTTACATTGGAATGTTGTACCCGGTTTCCTTATTTATCTGGTCATTCTGATCATCAACAATAATATGGCTAATAAAATAAATATACATTATACATACATAATGTAGTTTCCTCATATTTAACAATGTTATGTAATTTTTGACAACTTGTCACAATTATTAATTAGATGTCGTTAAATCTAGAACGAACTCTTTTTATATGAGTCAACAACGGGAGTTCCATTTCCGCAGAGATTATTTGTGTGATGTATGAGTAGTTCCTAGGTGTAATTCTTTGTATCCTTTGGTACCTCTTATGCTTGTATCTCTGGAGCACAAGATTACACCATTTTGAGTGCTGCAATTTGGTGTTGAGAACATTTTCCTGTAGTCCAATAGGCTTCCTAGATACCTCCTGTGGAACTGGAAAAGTAATCTGTATATGTTTTCATGTGGGATTTATTATTTCTACTTAGTCCAGTTTATTTTCCCCGGGCCAGGACTACTCTGGATTTCTAGACTCCCTCATTCTGCTATTTCTGGCTATGCATCCAGGAACCCACAAGGAGGAATTATATAATTTTTGCTATATTTTAATTACCAAATAATATACTCTACGAGTTTTTTTACACTATCAATGCCATTTGTGTTGTAACCGTTCACACGAATCTATGTAATTGACGTAATCGTCGTATGCTGCCCGTTGTATAGTAGTTTTTGTCTCATATCTGCATGAATTGTGTAGGTGTGGTACATTGAGGCCTCTGACTTCGTAAGCGCTAATTATCTAATACTTCCTATATTATTCCTTGTATTTCACCAAGAACGTCCATAGTTTATCAGTTTCTGGCCAATGTGGTAGATTAAGGAAACCCTCCCTTATCTTCTAAATACAACCAGTGCGATAAGTTGCAGTTTCTCCCAAAATTTGTGATAAGTAGATTGTGATAGAGTATCTTCTTTCAAAAGTCGGAGAATAATTGACTACTTCCGTGGCGCAGTGGTTTGGGGCACCACGTTGCTACCAAAAGCAATTCTTAGTGCGCGAGTTGTCTTTTAGAATGATGATAAGCTTCTTAGTCCTCATAATATTTTTAGAACGACCTATTCAAAGTGATCAAATATCATTTTATCTGATGTTAAAATATCTGGAACGTTATTAAGATAACGTGATGTTTATCAGAAAATAAATTTATGAAGCTGTTTTGTAGTATTCGAATTATGTTGGACAAGACACTCAGGTTTCAATGTCATGATATCGACCCGTATTTATTACACTAAAGTATTCTAAACCCATACAAAATACAAGAGATTTTGTGTAACAAAAATAAATGGTTTAAATGTTTTAAGAGAAAAATACCGAAATAAACGGGATGCAACGACCGTGTGACCTTGACTTATTTAAAGTTTTATCCAAAGAATTTTCTGGAATAATCTTAATATTATATTGTAAAGCTACCATACATATAACTAAGTTCATTTGAGTGAAAGTGAATGTAACATAGAAAGTGTACAACGCAGCAGAAATGTGACACCTGCGTAAAAGTATAATTTGATCTACCTATATTCTGTTATAAGAATCTAATATACATATATTTATTTGAGAAAAGATTCTCAAATTATGTTTATAGTATCTTTGTATTGGTTTATACTTTAATGCCCATTATCTACTGAATTCAGACCTGTCCTTTAATGTCTCTTCATATGATCATGCGTCGCTATCTATTTTGGCTCTATAAATTCGATGTTTTTGGATAAACTCGACTAATGTCTGGTCGTCATAAAAATATGGGTATTTGACTACCATTCCAAACTTAATCTGGTAAAACGCTCAACAATGTTTACGCATATACCTACCTACCTATTAAAAATTTGAATCATTTGAAGTCAGGCGCCATTGCATACAGAGTAACCTTCAGATTTTATCGCTTGTTCCAATATTGTTGTTCTAAATATGGACATTTTATCGATTCTTCTAATGTTACCGTACACTCGTGGACACCACATTAGGCGAGGTGAATGCATGGATTGCGAAAACTCACTGCGACGAAAGTAAAATTCCCACTAGTGACGTCATAGTTCAGGATTTCAAAAGTATCCATTTATAGGCTGTAATAAAAATAATTTGTTTAATTTTGTTTCTGAAACAACAGATTAAAGACGGTCTTTACGCAGTCTTGACCCATTTCTTCTGCGACCCACATGACCAAGCTGTCAGTGGGCTGTAAAATACCTAATTACTATCAAAGTCAATAACGACCCGACACACCTTTCTACAAATGAAACAGTTATCGATTATCTATACTAATATTATAAAGCTGAAGAGTTTGTTTGTTTGTTTGTTTGTTTGTTTGTTTGAACGCGCTAATCTCAGGAACTACTGGTCCGATTTGAAGAATTCTTTCAGTGTTAGATAGCCCGTTTATCGAGGAAGGTTATAGGCTATATAACATCACGCTACGGTCATTAGGAGCGGAGTAGCAACGAAAAATGTTACAAAAACGGGGAAAATTGTGACCCATTCTCTTAGGTGACGCAAGCGAAGTTGCGCGGGTCAGCTAGTTAATTAATATAATTAAACCACAAAATTGGAAAGTAAGTTTACGCCTATCAGCTCATCAGCCTTCGTTTAAAGGAACGACTCGAGCCGGCGGCATCGTAAAGTAGCCTCTGAGTTAATCACATTAACAATGGACACACACAAACACACAAAAACAACCACAAATTACCCACACACATGCAAAAATACGTCAATATTCGAACCACACAAAGAACACTTTCTTACGCACACATGCATAGTATTTACACCTACATATACAGTTGTTTATACACAGACATGTGTAGTATATTCTGCGTGTGCATGAAACTCACACATGTAAAGCAAATTGCAAGGCTGTGTATTATACACTCATTGTATTTATATTTTTAACTGTACGTTGGATTTTCCTTGAGGAAATACTCTGTTTCTAGTTGGGGAAGGAAATAGTTCTTTTTAATATTTAATACGTTATAGCACTGGGAATTATTTCGCCAGAGTATTGTGATAATGGTATTTAATATTTCGCCTTTTGCGGTATATAATTATGAATTCACTTAAATTATGAATAATGATGTCTTCCTGGCCAATTTAGTCTACGGCGGCGGCCAGTTTAATTGAAACCAGCCAAATTATGAAAACTGAACTTTCAAAGAGTTTTCGGTTTCAAAAGCATTTATCAGTTTCGTTGCGTGTTGCAAAGAACAATGATGAGTGATAACTGTTTTTATCAAGATGATGCATTTTCAGATTGAAAATATGAATGCGAGGTTTCAAACTTTATGTCCTATATTTTAATTTTTCGTCTTATTATGTTAAATACAGTCCGTTTGGTATTGAAATATACTTAAAGTCGCCCAGGCCCACTTATGTGTCAGAACATTAACACAAAGTAACGTTGCCCATATGTATTTAATTGGGAGTTCCCGTAGCGCCATGACGCACACAGCATCTCACTCTTCCCTCCCACTCTTAGTAGTGTATTACTATTTATTTAAACACAAATATTTTCTTCACTAGTCAGCAATGTATAAATAAACTAAAATATTTTGTTTACAAGTTTTTTTTTACGGCAAAATCTCTTATGAGTTTAATTTAATCGAAAGCTATCTAGAGATGACAAAAGTGGTTGTAAAAAAAAGAAAAACCGGTAGGAAATCGTATCCTGCACATAAAGTTATTATGAGTTAATTTGAAAATATAGGTATCTGGACATCACAAAAGAGGCTTCAGAAAGAAATCGTCTACTTGAAAAGAGAGTACTCTCGTTTTCTCTCTTCATTCGATACAGTAACATTATTTGATGCTGAAGTCCTATTCTGAGCTCAGATCAGTTCTGCCAAATTTTGTATCGTTATTTTGAGCAGTTTAGTTGTACACGTAAACAATTTTTTCATACATAGCTAAAGTAATTTACTTGACATTAGTATAGTATATAGACATCTGTTTCTTCATGAAACTATCAGTAAAAGTTAAAAGATAGCCTACGCACTAGCGGTTAACCACGGGAGCGGCCAGTCAGGGAGAATAGATTGATTTCGTATATAGCGTCGAAAAAAAACTTGTTGTTAACTGTTGACACCTTAAAAAACTCAAAGATGATAAAAAAATGATATAAAACAGGTTTTTTAATGTTCATTATCATTCGTTGGTCAATATCATCAATATACCTAATGTGTAAGTCCAATGTACGATATGCTGACGTGTTATCATGATTCATACACACGTCCACTCTATTTGTATTGAAAGTATACGTCATTTCTTTGAAATTACTATTTAAAGAGTAAATGTAGTGTGAAGTATTGTTCTTGGAAGTTATTTATTAATCGAATATTTTAAGTTATTAAGTAGTTGCGTAACAATTTGTAAGAATTTAATTAATTAACTTTGTTTTAATAAGTGGAATAATTTATTAAGCAGGTTTTTTCTATAGCATGTCAATTGATTCCTTTGCTAATGATAATGTCTTAAAAATTCACGGAATACATAAAGGGAGTCCTTTATAAGTCGATTGCAATCATTTGGAGAGTTGATGGAGCTAGAATATTGATTTGATCGGAATTAAATTTTTAATTAAAATATTTTTCAATAGCAGTCCGAAGTTTAAAATGCCCGGTAAATGGCGATAGAATCCTCCGCTATTACGTTGTAAACAGCGAAATGTGGTCGTATTTCATACATTTCTACCTACAGCTTTAAGTATAACTAGGGTAATTTTACAAATACAAAGCGTGCTATTATTTCCATTCCAGACTCTCAATATAATAGAAATCTGACAATATGCAAGTTGTAGTGTTCGTCACGGGTCACAAACGGCGCACATAGCCAAGTACTTAGTAAATTTTGGCTCTAATTCAAATTAACAGATCAATACACAATCTAAACACGTAATAGTGCGTTGAAATTTTTTCTTGATATTTTTGGCTATTATAAGCGACACTACCAATGTATTTTATAAACATTTGAAACGCCACAGCATATTAACAGAAATTCTAACTGTGAAATACTAACAAAACTAAAAACTTCCGCGATTGTAAATCAAAAAGTAATTCATGTTAAAAATCACATTAGAAATGTATAGAGAATGTCCAGATATTATAATGGATATTATGGCGCGTTGAGCCTTGATCGTTGAAAATAGTATTTTTATATTATTTCATTTGTTTTCAGTTTGAATCAAGTAATATTTGGCCTTGCCCTGAAAACTGAATTACTGAAATAGCGTGCCTAAAATGTTTATTTTGTAGTTAAATTATGATCGAAAATATTTAACACGGAACTTAAGCATTTTAATTCGTACAAAATATATTGCTATATATAAGTTACTTATAATATACCTTCCTGTAATTAAGACTGTAAAACAAAGATCTATTTATAAGAGGATGTTTATACCCAGCATTCCTCGAAAGATGTTTCGGGTAACTCCCTCTTAACGGAACAAACGAACCTTCACACGTCTCATTATCGCCTCAGAGAATCTTATTTCACATACACACGCACAATATGCACCTTATCACATACGACATAAATAGGGTTGCCAGATCAAGGCTAATCATTTCCTGAACATTTCTACCAAGAACGGAATCAGAGTTTTAGTCTCCAGTCAGAGACTACACTAAGTAGGAATGACGAAAAAAAACGACGATATAGTATCGTAACTTTGTAAACAACTAGTATTTTTTCATTCCGGGATAGAAAAGTAAAATTACTGGACACGGACAACACGCAAAATTCCGTGACAATTTTGGAAATGCCAGCCATCTGGCAACCCTAGACATAAATCACTACAAACACTTGTATAATTTCGACCAATTGTCACACGATCCTAATGAGTCAACGTTGCGATATCGCTGAAATTTACTATCGGAGATTAAATACATCCTGTATAGTAATATATACCTTATTTCAGTACTATTATAGGCTGTATTTCAATGTACTTAGGTAGAAATTAGTACCACACAGTTTCAAATAAGATTCATTCAGTATTTGTCAGTGTCAGTGCAATGTCTACAGGTGTGTTGTCTGTGCCTTTTGTGAAAAAAAACCGCTATTCTCTATTCCTATAGTGTTGTGCCAGTGTTCCCAGTTATACAGCCTATTGTTTTTTTTTTCTATCGTGTAAAGTCCTTCTGAATGTTGAAGTCATGCCTGCTATATATTATTTTCTTTGAAACGAGTTGTTTTAATTATGGTTATTTGATGTTAATTATGTTTGTGAGACGAGTCTCCAGGTAAATGTAGATTTTATTTATATTGTAAAGGAAATAAGGAGCATTATAAACTTGAGTTCACGGGATGGGATACGAGTTCAAGGGCATGATACATTGTTCAGGGCTGTAGTACGAAAATAAAGTTTATATCAAAATAGCAGTAAATAAGAATTAAGTTTTCTGGCAGTATGGAATAGGTATAGGTAATAGGATACATAACTAACCAATACTCTATCATTTTAGCACATCGAATTTCATTGCAATATTTTTCATCGGTAGAGAATAAAGCGGGCATGACTGCTACGAACTTAACACCAATCATTATATTCATTTTTTTATTTTGAATATCCACAGATCAAAACCAAGGCGGGTACCCGCAAGGTGGGTACCCTCAAGGCGGTTATCCTCAGGGTGGCTACCCGCAGGGAGGGTATCCTCCCCCGGGCGGCTACCCGCAAGGAGGTTATCCACCAGGCGGCTACCCACAGCAGGGCTACCCGGCACAGCCACAGCCTGGCTTCCAACCGGCGTATGGAGGAGCTGGATACGGTGATGTAAGTTCAAATTAAAATTATTTTTTATTATTACTACTTATTATTTAGTGTACCTACTACGGTTAATAGTCATCCTTTTATCAAAGCTGTTCCAGCCATTTGAAGGCTTTTGACGCGGCTTAAGAATGGCTTGACAAACAATGGCTTAACCACAATTATCAAAACGGTCGATTTTGAACATGCCCTGCGAACAAATACGCTTTACTCAATTACCTACCATGAGGCGGCCAGCTTGAAATTTACTTCTGAAACTTATTTTCCACAATCTATACTTACCTATAAACTGAATAGCTTGACTGGTTTTAAACATTGATTATCCAGAAACTCTTAATAAATATGAAAAAGTTTTAAATCAGCCTTAGCAAGTGTAACTATGGGAAAACCGCATGGTGTTATTTATTTCACATATTATATTGTCTGTGTTATTTATTAATATAATACGGAAAACGAGGGTAATACATTTTGCTTATTACTGTTTTGAAAATGAGAAAAATAATAACATGTTAGTATGGTGAATATTATTATTCTGTTTTTATGATAAGAAACCGCCAATTATAGATATTTTTCTTCCAAATACTACCTATTATTCAAATTACCCTATGGTATGAAATAATGATCTTCATGTATTTGAAAGAATAACTAAAATCGTTTAACAACTTTTGGAGATAACCCATAAAAATAGACGACCTTGACCTTTGACCTTCCGAGTTGACCTTGTAAAGAAAGCTATGACAGGTTTGCTGTCCATTTAATTAATTAGACCAAACAAGTATTGTGTACTTATACAGAAGAAATGTGAAAGGAAAAAGAATATAATTTAAGTCAACCTTTATTACCACTGATGTGTAACGCAACTTAGTAGTAGTGCATTCTTAATAGATAAAGGTCGTAAGATACAATTAGTGCTTACACTTAAATACTTGTTCTCGTATATAAGTACTAGTAACCGGCGGTCCTATATGACAAGTTGTATGGATGTGAATGAAGCAAAGGAATTTGTAAAGATCGTACCAAGTGGCGTTCTTAGGTCTCTGCCTACCCTAGAAAAAAGGCGTGATATTACGTATGTACATTTATGCTATTCTTCAACTGAAGACACAAATGTATAGTTTTGTAAACACGCGTATTTTCGCATACATTTAGTAGAAAAGAGTTCAAGGTGAAGTCTGAGTAATCGACTGAAATGTAAGCTGTCTGCGATGTAAGATAATACTTGATAAATAAAACTATAAAAATTCTATAGATATACGTAACGTATATGATAACACTGATAAATTGTTACTATACAATAAAAAGATGCGTTGGAGTTTCGTTACTGGTCTGGATCGTAAAAAGGCACTAAGTAGATCCCTCGCTGGAAAGAACGCTTTTATTGGCTTTAAAACTGTAACATGTTGTCAATTGCCTTCTTTTTATTTAGTTACACCAAAATGGCTTAATTTCTAGCTATATTATTTTGTTTACAACCTTAATTTATTATTGGGACTCAAGGCCTAACCCGCTCTCTAACCCCTCCTTCAGCCATGGGTTTAACAAAATTTAATTATGACCAAGTACCGATTTTCCATTTTCTTTCTTTGAGTGCTTCAACGTTAAATGATATCACGTGTAAAGAAGTATCCTAGGTTTCAATTTATGTCTTAAACTACCTATATATTTAACCCATTTCTATCCCACTGCTGGGCAAGGGTCTCCTCCCGTAATGAGGGAGGGGTTAGGCCTTGAGTTTAGTTAAACTACCTGTATACCAAATTGAATTTATAGCAGTAGCTTAAAAGAATAACAAACACACAAACCCTAGCAAACTTTCGCGACCTTCACAATGTAGTAATTATTACCTACTCATTCGTACAGGTAATATAATAGCCAATATCGATCTAGGAGGCCATGATCGTACAGTCACATGTCAGGGACAAAATGGTGCTCAATGAAGATAATTTCACTGGTTCAGTTTTCACATGGAACACGTGGCACTTAGATTTGTGAGTATTGATTTAGTTATCGTATGATTTGCTGAAACTAGTGTCAAAGATGTTCAAGCCGCTTGAAGGCCTTTGATAGCTAAGCGACTGTTATAGTTGACAACGACTATGTATGGCTTACCCCAGTTTCTGAGGTATACTTAGCAGTAGTTTATCTATTCTATAGCGTTTTTTTATATGAGGTTAGTCTTTCTTCCAAACTTGTAGAGTCTGCTTCCAGCCTCACCGGAGGTAACTGCCTATCTGACCTCTACAACACAGTTACCTGGGTCATATTTTACCCATTTTTGCAACATTTTTTACCTCTACTCTCCTCCTATTGGTTGTAAATAGCTTATAGCTTTTCCTCAATAAATAGGTTATCCAACAGTAAAAGTATTTTTCAATTCGCACCTGTAGTTCCTGAGAGAAGCGCGTTCAACCAAACAAACTCTACAATTTTATAATATTAGTATAGATAATATTGTTAATCTATACTACTAATATGACTAATGTGTACTAGCAATGAGCGTTTCACTAATGAGAAATGCCGTATATCGATTTTATAGTGACAGTTTAAGTAATAAGTTAGTGTAGAATTGATGATATGCGGGGGCTTCTATAACTGTTTGTATTGGTCAAGTACAAGATCAATACTCGTTAAATGTCAATATTAATTCTTAGAAAGGCCGAACACGTGTAAAATAATTACTCTCTCTATATAAAGGATATTTACAAAGACTCATTCATAAAGGTCACGGTCAAAGGTCAAAATGCAGTTGAGGTCAAGTTCAAAGTACAAACTGCAGTTTCATTGATTTTGTATTTTTTTTTCTTAACCTCTGAGTGGTATACTTGGCAAGTCTGTTGAATTTCGTATTTGAAAGAACAGCTTTCGAACATATTTATATACATAATGAATAGGCTCTTATATTGTGTACTATTGTATGTATGTAAACCAAAACTAGGAAACCGGAAAATGAGTATTCTTAGTACTGTTTCGTTTCCACATAATATGTTATTTGTTTTAGTCTATTCGCCAATAGATATCTGTATCTAATCTAATCAGTGCTCTCCCACCCACTTCGCCTCCACCGCTAAACTACTTTACATTTTGTTATGTCAACTATATTATGCTAAATACATTGACAGTTCTCAGAATCTTAATTTCTATTTTCTCACGTTTTTTTATATGTATAGGTACTTTTACTTGTTTCTACGACTTCGTCCGCGTAAATAGATTTACTACAATAACTTAGCCATTTGAGGTGTAAATTATCGTTGATGTGTACCTAGTTCATTATGTAATTAATTTTAATATCCATCATCTTACAGTCTACAGATAATTTAAAATGATGTAACTGGATGACCTTGAATTAGACTATCACGACTTATCTATTATCTCCATAATAAACACATTATTTAACGTGCGATCCTAATAGTTATATCATGTATCAATCAGATTTCCTTATACGAGCAGCTTTTAGGTTCTTTGCTACGATTGCCTGTTTAGCTAAGATTTTGGCAGGAAAAGAAGATAGAGTATGCGACTGTCGCGCAAGAGGTTTCGGGTTCAAATCCTGGGTCGGGCCAAAAAGTCTTTTGCCATTGGCCGTGATAGTGTCAGTTCCACCAAGCTATGAGAGTACAGGAATAGAGAGTGTACCTGAGTATTGTACACAGTTGGCCGCCGTAGCCGAAATCGGCCAGGAAGATTTTTGTAGCTCAGATCTATTATCCCACTTTCTATTTGAAACACATATATCTAAAAATATGCCTTTCTGAATACATCTTCAAGAAAACAGGCGTGGCATAGCCTCATTCACATCATAATACTATCTTTCGTCCATGGCCATATGTTCTTACATTCCTAGGCCCGAAATAGATCTCAACTCATACTTCATGTATTAAAGCAACATTAACATCACTTTAACACGTTATTACATAATTCTGTTACGTTTCTTAATGTACACGTTTTAAATTGTATAATGATTGCGTGAGCTAGTCTAGACGTCGTAAAGAATATGTTTGTAAAGATACTAGTTAACCTTGAAGTCTATCTGAGAGGTCCAGGTTGCTCAGGTCACATTTAAAACTATAGGTCAGTTTCAATACTTTTCCGGTGTCTTCTGTAGCGTATAACACCCTGCAGCATTGGTAGATGTAATTTTTTACAAGATTTCCATACAATAATAAACCCTGTAAGGCGGTAGATAGATTGAGCTTCATCCATATTTATAATCGGTTTATGGCTTACGTCTATATTAGTACCTCAGAAGGCTCAGAACCTCAGAATCTTCAAATTGTCTTAGACAGTCATGAAAGTCGTACTGACTTCACAAACTAACCACTACTTATGCATCTACACTTATTGCATTTAGGATGGAGGAAATACTTTTCACTATTTACAAACACTAACCTTAACAATTTCTTGGATACAAAGTCAGACACTGCTTAGCAGCAGTTTGGAAAAAATATTTTTTTCATTGTATAGACTCCTCTAAATCCATCTCTTAGTCACATTTTAGTTGACCATTTCATTTCTTACCAGTATTGCATCCGAAATCCTTTTGAATTTGAGCCAACGGCTTTCCAACTATCAAGCCACAATACTATCACGAACCGACCAATAGTGAGTCACTTAAGTATTTCGATATAACAGCTTATCAGACCACTGATAATAGCAGATAAAGTTAGTTAACTTAGTACACGGTGCCGTTACATACACAATATACTCATGGCTCAGGTAATGTTATTTGATGATTTTTTAAGTGTAACTAAATCTTTACGTGTTTTTAAGTTTTTGCCGCACTTGGCCAGCGTGGTGGACTCAAGGCCTAACCCCTCCCCCTCGTTCGGGAGGAGACCCTTGCCCTGCAGTGGGACAGATACGGGTTATTAAAAAAAAAAAAAATAGTTTTTGTCGTTATTGTGGCGATATGTTGTGGCTTTTTTTGAGGTCAGTGACTTGTTATTTGTTATTAAGTACTGTTTTATAGACCCTTAGTGAGGTCTAAATATAATTCCGAACTGGAATAGTGTTAAAAAAAACGCTTGCAGATATGTTTCGCGCGTATTTAACTCATATTTTATTGACATTTTCAGTCATAAAAATGATTGGAACTGAAATGACGGATCGTCTATGTTATTTTTTTTTCTTGAATGAAAACAAAAGTGTTTGTTCAAGTTTGTTGTGTATTTTAACTAAAGTTATCATTACTAGATTAGAGGTTATGTTTGATCCGCCTAATGCTCTTCTGAAATGTTAAACTCCCTAGTGTTTATTGTTTTCAATATATATCCATAGCCAGTTGCGCTCACCGGTCGGTAAACGATCTGTGGGTTAAGCAACCCCTGCGGCCCTGGCGCGGTCACTCCATAGATGGGTGACCGCATAGTGGTATTTGAGCTGGGAGTCTCCGTGCTTCGGAGGGCACGTAAAAAGTCGGTCCCGGTTGTTGTCACTAAGATAACAGTCGTTAAGCCACGTCAAGGGCCTCTCGGGCGGCTTGAACAACTTTGACACTAGGTTGACCACTAACCATACGACAAACAAACAAACAATTATGCTAACCAGTTTCTTCATAAATACCTAAATTACTACAGTTACTTTAGATATTTATGATAGTACAGTAAGTGTCAATGGCTTTAGTGAAAAGTGTTTCTTCATAAAACTATCAGTAAATTCGTGAAGAAACAAATTTGACTGTCATTTCCTTTATACTTTGTTACTGTTACTTTTAATGAAGAGCTGGCCGTTTGAGGTGATCTGTCTCTAATGTACTATAAATATAAACGATGATACTATCAATTCACTATTAACAGCATTATAATGTTTCCTCCTTAACGACTACTAAGTATGAAATGTTTCTAGAACGTAATGTGTTTAATCGTGCATTGTTTTGTGATAAAACATATTATTTTGGCGCGTTATCTAAGTAAGGCAGTGATTACTAGAGTAGATAGTGTCACGTGTAATTCGGCGTGGCATTTCGTAGCTGATTTTTGAAGCAAGCTTATGTCATAAAATAGTTGTAAAACTTTTGTATTTTACTGCAATTAAAGCTTTAGAAACTTTCATATTATTGGTTGGATAAAAATGAAATATCTTTTAAATCTGTTTTAAGTGAGAAAAAATGTTAGTAGAAAATCTCAGAAAATACTTTTTACCCCGACTCAGGATTCGATTTGAAACATTGACTCTGATCCAACTTAACAACAATTAGTTCTATACACAATTAATATTATCATATTCAAGAGATTAATTGGACTGTGCATTTCCCACTAGTTCATATTCCAAATATTTTAATCTGTAACACAAATACCGTATTTCGTTAAGACTTCTTTTAAACTTCGCTCGCATTTACCAATTTTTACACTTATGAAATGCACAGCTAATTTTGATTTCTCTCGGATCATATGCCTTAAAAAATACCCAAAAAACCTTCTATTCTAGTTAATACCACAGAATTGTAAACAAAACAAAAACAATTTCCACGAAGTCGATGCGACATTACGTAACCAAGAGGGGAGTCTCAGTCGGGGAGTAGACATCGAGGCGCCAGGCTTAGATCACTGGCTCCAAACGTCTTTCATAAAGGTTATACTACGAATATAATAAATGCGAAAGTTTGTGAGTATGTATGAATGTTTGTTACTCTTTCACGCAAATACTACTACGATTACGATGAAATTTGGTAATATCCCAGAGTTCCCGAAGGATTAGGGATTTGCACGGGAAGGGTTTCACGGATTAAGTACTGGGCGGCTTCTAGTAGTACCATAATGTAAAGATACTTTTAATATTTATTTCCTCTTACCTCCTTGTAATCTCACTGGTTCTCAGCCTTTGGAGTATATTTTATAATTATTTTTTTGTGAAAACAGCTAGTTTATACACCTTTACAGCTTTTACAAGTAAACCTTCCTCTTGAATCACACTAGGAGGCGTCCATATGTTACTTGAGCTGTTTTTATTTTATTTTCTGAGTCACTTCTTTCCTAGTATTATGAGTATTGTGACGTAGATACTAGTAACACCTTTTTCCTTGAATGAACGTCTTTTACTTTTACGTCATATATACGTAGAAAAGACTTGCATATTTTATTTTTTTTGTGTCATAAGTGGTTTACCTTATTACGAAGTTGTTTAACCTGTCTTAATGGGAATGAGGCAAGGGAAGTTAGAGTCGTACCAAGTGGAGTCCTTTGGTCTCTGCCTACGGGGAAATGACGTGATATTATTTATGTATGTACCTATGTATGGAGATGTGAATGTATGTATTAGCTCCATTGCTTATATTTCTGTTTTAGGCTATTAATTAGAATATTGCGGGGCAAGGGTCTCCTCCAAACGAAGGGGAGGGGTTAGGCCTTGAGTCCACCATGCTGGCCAAGTGCGGGTTGGGTACTTTGCTAGCCCTCAATAAATGTATTAAACAGATTTTTAGGCATGCAAGGCTTCATCACGGTTTCCTTTACGTTAATATACACATAACTTTGAAAAGTCATTGGTGTGTCTCGGGGTCGAACCTGCAACCACTTGCGTGGAAGGTGCCAACTTAAACCACTCGGCTATCACAGCTATATCACTTCATATCTAAGTCTCTTGTTGCCTTGTTCACATCTTGCCCCGGTTTGATGCTAATTTCAGACAGTCAAGGTTAATTTGTGCATACCATAGCAGCTAGAAATACAACAAATCTAACCAAATGACATTATAACGACTGCCGATCGATCGCTCTTGGCCTCTACGGATACATTACTGCGGTTTATACTTCCTAGTTCATATACTGTGGCGGTCAAATACGACTCTCAACTATAACTCATTCATGTATTAGTATGACTATTTGTCACAGTTGTTTAAGATTTTCAAAGGCCTCATGGTTTGAGACTGTTATCTTATTTGACAACATCCAAGATTTTTACGTGCCTTCCGAAGCACGGAAGCGGTCTGCTCAAATACCATTAAACCACCACCCGTCTATACAATGTTTGTGTTAAGGTTGCTTAACCGACTGATGGTTTACCGACCGGTGAACAACTAGATATAAGATTTATTACTACTAAAAAGTAATATTTGTAAAATTCCCCATAATTTAGAACTTAAGCATCATTTGGCTGACTGATTGTCTACAAATAATTAACATATTTAAAATGCTTGAGGGTTTAAAAATCCTGTTTGGTTTTCAACTATCTCTTTTAAAATGATAATCTTACGATAATTGATTCAGTTATTTCGGAGAACAAACAACAAATTAAATTAGTGGGTGTAGTAAAAAAGTTGTCAATCTGGTCTGCCCAATCGCATTCCAAAGTTCACCTCGCCTCTACGTTACTTACGAAAATTATCTAATCCGATTAGAACATTATTAGAACATAATTTGAATTACTAATTAGATTGTGTTAAAATCAATATTTACGTTGAATTTGGTTAAAACGTACTCATTTTGGTTTCGTACGCGATTATTTGCCACGTAGAAGCACGAACAGAGAAAAGACTTTCGAAAATGTAGAAAATCGGATATGAAAAGCTCATGATTCGCACTCGTATGTTATACACTGATTCTCAGATTACTGAGGCACTAATCACGTATTTACAAATACGTAGTCACTCGCCCCGAATAACATCTACAAATTATCAACTAAATTAATTAGGAATAACAATCTGATGATAAAAACAGCATGAAAGTCTGTTGCAAGGGTTTAAAGTTTATCGCGGCGAGAAGACTTATTTTAATAATATGAGTGATATGGTAAAATGTAAATGATATTAATATTGTATGTTGTTGTTTCCAGCCGGCAGGATACGCGCCGCCGTCGGGAGGCGTCGGCGAAGATGGCGAGGTCAAAGGCTTCGACTTTACCGAACAGTCCATACGGAGGGCTTTCATTCGTAAGGTAAATATCATGTTCCTTTTCTTTGAACCCTTTAATGTCCCGCTGCAAATATCTCCTCTCGAGTGAGGAAGGGGTTAGGCTTCGAATCCAAAAGTAATTTAGTTAAGTAATTTGACTTAACGTTCATAAACGTAATACGTACAGTAAGGCGATTTCCTATCACTATAAGATTTCGTATGAAAAAGCGATCAGCGCTCCTAGTAGATTTTGCAAGAACTATTTTCTTCAAGTATCTTCAAATGTCAACGCTCGCTGGTCAATTACACCTATCGTAGAAAATTGCGCTTCAGATCCTATCATTTATCCAGCCATAGGTACAATAATCTGTCCCAAAAGGAAAATGACCAACTGTTGTACGCATAACGTACGTTTCAGACGTTTTCATTATTTTTCCGTTACTTTTAACATAATAATATTTAGGAGATAGATTATCCTATAATTATTTGCAAGCATGTAACTGGTTCTTACATTTATGTATGTATTAATTTCTATTTATTGTCATTTTGCAGGTGTACGCCATCCTGATGTGTCAGTTGCTAGTCACGATGGGCTTCATCGCGCTGTTCCTGTTCCACGCACCGACAAGAAACTGGGCTCATTCGAATCGTTGGCTTTTGTGAGTATTACTATAAAACTATTACTTGAAATCCGCATTATAAATGGCGAAATGTGAGTGTATTTCATACAACTTTGACTACACCTTCCGGTATAACAGGCGTGATATTATGAATGTAACCCGGAGTTGTGTAATCTGCCCCCCGGTATATGGCAATAGGCCCCTTTTTTTAAACCCATGTCTGTCTTATACTCCTACTTCTGGGCTAGGTTCTACATCCGAAAGAGGGAGAGTTTGGACCTTGAGTTCAACACGTTGGCCAATTGCCGGTTGAAGACTGCATGCCCTCAAGAAATGTGTTAAAGAACTTGTAGGCATGCAGCCTCGTTCCTTATGAAAATGAATACTAACTACTAACACTGTATAATGGCAAAACGTAGGTGTACTTCATACGAAGATCTGAACTTTTGCGGATGCGCATGTTTATAAGCAACAAAGAAATTATGACCAGGACTGTTGCGGAAATTCAAAATCCGCATTCATTCAATATTACGTATCCGCATTCGAAAAAAATCTTAAAATCAGCATCCGCAACAACCCTGCTCCATACCTTAGGTTGTAAGTATATATGTATTTAATAATAGTGTGTGTATGTTCGCAGCTGGGTGGCGTTCGCGATAGTGTTCGTGTGTCTGATCGTGATGGCGTGCTGCCACGACGTGCGGCGCCAGGCGCCCATGAACTTCATCTTCCTCGGGATATTCACTGTCGCAGAGAGCTTCCTGCTCGGCGTCACGTCTAGTGTCTATGCTGTTGATGCGGTAACTATACACACAACACTTACTAACTCTGCCCAGCGAATCCGGTCGTTAGCGTCCGCATGCGGGGTGCGGGAGATTTTGTAAACGCATGCCTTAGAGCCCGCATGCGGGGAAACGTTTTCATTGGTCGTTAGGTTCCGTATGCTAGGCACGAGAGAGTTGGAAGATGACTGATGACGTCTTATGACAGAGGTGCTAGGAAAAGGATATCGTGTCACCGAGTGCTTTGTATCGACCGAGCTATCGATGGACTGATTTTATTGGTCGTTAGCCCGCATGCTAGGAGTCCCCCACGTTCGAGCTACCGGCTGACTTATCGACTCATGAAAATGCGCCCTTAGGTTGTTAATTTCGACAAAAAAAAACGAAATGACTTTCCGAACAATGTAATGGTTTTGGTTCCTGAACGTTCGTTTCATACAAATCTTTCCTCTTTATAATATTAATTTAGATGTTATTGTTAAAGTAATTCAACACTATTTTTGTTTCCAGGTACTGATGGCAGTGGGTATAACGGCAGCTGTTTGTCTCGCGTTAACACTATTTGCGTTTCAAACGAAGTGGGACTTCACGGTGATGGGCGGCGCGCTGCTCTGCGCTACCGTTGTACTGCTTATATTCGGTTAGTATACCACAATAACAACACTCTCGCGATTGTTACACACAATATTATAATACGATGGGTCTTAAACGCGATTGAATATTAAAGGTTACTTGTTTACCCGACTGGCAAAGTCTGTCACCATGTTGTATCACATGAACCGTGATAGCTAGACAGTCGACATTTTCACAGATAATGTATTTCTGTTGCTGCTATAACAAAAAATACTAGTAAAAAACCGGATTGAAATATAGTATGTAGTATTAAAGGGTCATATTTTTTTATTAGTACGGATACCCTTCGTACTTGAGTGCAACTTGCACTTAGCCGGATATTTTTAGATAATTCACAAAATGACACTTGAATCAGGCAGTCAATAACATTCCCTATATTTTATTTACAGGTATCATCGCAATATTTCTACCGGCGAACCGAATCGTGACTCTAGTGTACGCGTCGATCGGTGCGCTGATCTTCTCCCTGTACCTCGTGTACGACACTCAGCTGATGATGGGCGGCAAGCATAAGTACAGCATTTCACCCGAAGAGTACATATTCGCCGCTCTCAACTTGTACCTGGACATTATCAACATCTTCCTGTACATTCTCACTATTATTGGCGCAGCTAGAGATTAGGACAACGACGGGGTTGCGGTCTAAACGAACTGTTATATGCTGTGTCAATCATTCTGCAGTGTTTTGACGTTTACTACTTTTCCAGTCAGTTTTGCAACTGCTAACCTGATGTGGATGTAGCGCTAGTTTATCTCTTCAATAGCGTTTAAATTCATATAAAAATGACAATTTGAATAGAAAAAGTGAAGCCTTAATTCCCCTGTAGCTAATTCAAGTCTATTTTACAAGTGCTGCGTTACAATACAACACTTTATTCATAGTATAAAGAAATTAGTTTATGTACTACTATTTACTACGGAAACTAAGTTCAGTACAATCAAAAGACTTACTAACTGACTTGGTTATACGAACTAAACTAACGCCAAAACACTGCAGTCTTAAGCTTATCTTTTTATCTAAAAAACATTAAATTATTCCATTCATTTATTTTCATCACCTATTCGCCTCAACTTCATTATATTTTGCTGATTATATTAATTTTGTGATAATAAAATTTAATTTTTTGCATTTACTGTGGAAAGTGAAAAGACCGTTGCCCTACCAAAAAAATAATTTTAGGCATGGTTCATCTGACATAGACGTATAAAATATTTGCGATTATAGAGCGATGTGTTAAATATATAAAAGGTCTTAAGTCGACACAAAAGTCATACTATCTTCGTCGTTTTTGTATTGAAAGGAAGAAATGGCATGATAGTTTTCAGTGTATCTATTACTGTTAGTTTTAATATATGTTGGCTTTAACTGAAAGATTTTAACAGACCTTTTCATACTCATAAGATATCCGATATTTAACGTTTAGATTACTACTGGGCATGTGTCGTTTGTTCAATATCAAAGAACGGAATCAATACTATTGATAAAATGATCTTTGTTTATCACGTATCTTAGTTGACAACTAAGCGAAGCCACTATGCTGTACATTGCTTTCTCCCATAGATTATAGTGATTAACACATTACATCAAAACAGCAATGTACTGAATAGTGACCATCAATTTGACGTACATTAGTTGTCAACTGAGATACGTGATACAGGTTCTTTTTTCAACTACGCATACCTATTTTGTAGATAATTTCTTAAATGTACACGCTTTCACTGTGCTTATTAGTAATTGAAATATTTTTTACGTCTATGTATTGGAATGGTTTTTGATGGCAGATGGGCCGTGTCGTTGTAACCTATTTCGTAGATTTAGGTCTCCTATACACTTGATACCTTACTCAATATAAAGTACTACTCAGCTTTACACTTGTAACTTGTTGAGCGACTGTTGCGATACATTTAACCCTTTGACCGCCAATGTCGGCTATATTTTACTCACGACGCTATATTTTTGTCGACATTTGCCGACGAAAGCGTCGTGAGCACTTTCTGATTTGTCGATTATAGCCGTCCGTGGCGGTCAAAGGGTTAATGAGTAATATCTGTATATTTGGCTAATTACACTGAGATAAATGATTATATTACTATATTAGAACTTGATTACAAGACTTTTGTTCTAACATAGTTGTTTAACAGTCCAAATAATCCTTACTAATAAACGTTGTGTAAGCTCTGATTAGTTATGCAGTATTTTGTCTCTTTCAATAAGCTTTAAAACTGTGTATGAATGAAAATGACAAAACACTGCATAATTCATCAGGAGAGCGATTCTTTCCGGTCTATACTTATGAAAATCCAGAATTTGACATTTAAAATGTACTGAATATTAGTACCTACGACACCCGATAGAGACGCTGATCAGATTTTTATACAAAACTTCTGGATAGCTAGCAGGTTGTCGATAGTCAATAGTGTCAGAGAATCGAGCTAAAAAGCTGACACGGTTAATAGTAAGACGGTGAAACATAATCGTTTAATATTTTAGTACAGAGTCACTTGTATCGCAACAGTTGCGCAACTACGGGCCACAGCTTTCCATGTGTCTGTATAGAATTGTCGTGATTTTAACTTAATAATGGCGAATATTAATCACTTATGTAAATTAAAATATCTATATGAGCACAAATGTGACTCAATATATTATAGAGTTATACTTCTGCCTATACCATTGATTTTAACAGTATTGTGATGTCGTTGAAAACCTCAAATATTTAGGTGTAGTACGGTTTTGGTGTAAAATGCCGATAAATAGTACAAAGTATGTCTGTCTTTATTTTATCGGCTGTATGATGCTGTTACCTTTGCCGTACCACTCCTACCGACGTTAAGAAAATGATTAATTTATCATTAGTTAGGTATGCTAAGGTTTTTTTGTTATTTTTCCTTAATTAATTAAATGTAAAATATTAATAGTCATTTTTCTTTTATTTTCCTTCCTCACTATTATGATATAATAATACAACAATAGAATAAATAACAAACACAACATTCATATAGTTCAACTGTTTATTATTAGTGCCCAATTACGTCACTAGATGTCACTACTCACTACATTATCTTGAGTTTTTAGAATAAAAATGACATATTTTGTTAATAACTATAGTCTACAGAACTCATTATAATTCATAATTATTATCACAAAGTACCTGTATTTTATTTTGGAACAGTTAGCAGCTTACTTCCGACAGTATCGAGTCGAAAATCAAATTCGATTGGTTCGAACAAACGTCAAATATTAGTTTTAAATTTCAAACTACCCACCGCGTGATCAAACACCGGTTTAAAATGAAAATAATCTACATAAAACAATCCTATTAATTTCACTTTAAACCAGCGTTCAATTACTCGCTAGTTTGAAATATAAAACTTTACATTTGTTCGAACCAATCGAATTTGATCTTTTACTCGATACTGTCGGGAGTAAGCCCGCAGTACCTAATTTTAGTGTTTTATGACATATTCAAGTATATGTATCTTACACAATAATATTATATAGCGTATGTACCTATTTAAATAATAATTATTATAGTGATAGTGTATATTTTTATATAAATGCTTAGTTGCACGGCTACCGAAGTTGAAAGCGATTTCTTCGCAATTTAATAACTATCCTTATTAATGGCGATACATTCCGTGATTTGTTTAGAAAAATATAATGTGTATTATTACAACGCAAAAAGGACTTTAGTGCTATGAAAATTTAAAGATTATGATATCTTTTTATTCCGTCATCCTACTACCAAAACCTATGTAAGGCTGCTTGCTCATGCCTGGCAGGACCGCCGCTTAGTGGGCCGAAACGTCAAGAAAAAGAAAGGTTATCGTAACGTTAAAATTTTGCATAGCATTTAAGACCTTTTTACATTGTAATAGAATACGATGTACAAGACAGTGTACTTAGTCAAAAACATTAATGTATATTTTAAAGAGTAAAGTATCTACTTATTTAAAAGAAAATAGGCATTCGAAGTATTATTAGCCGATGTAAAAACGCTTTCGTGGGCTTACATTTTGTCTAGAAATTAATGTAAGGAATAAGATACATTTATGGAAATTTAAGATTTTCGCGTCGAAATTGAGGTCAATTTAGTGCAAATATACTCTTATGGTTAGCTCCTAATTTCAGGCAGTTCCTGTTGAATAAAATTTACTTACTTGTGATTGTAAAGTCGCTAAGCCGCGTCTTTCTCATATTTCCTGCTCTCCCTCCTCCCCCCTTTCCCGTTTCCTCCCTTTTCTGTTTCACACCTCCCTCTTTCCTTCAAATTTCGTTAAATATGGGCGATCATTTTAAACGGCTTTAGCCACTTAGCGGCAGGGTTCGGAATTATCATAGATATATAATTTCATTTTTTTTATTGTGTTACGTTTTTTTTATATTGAAAGTCAATCACATCGAAATACTATAGTGACCTCAGTTTTGATTGTTTCCATAAATGCGATATTGTACGCCATATATTGACAATACGAAATTATGAAACATAGTAACAAACTTGGGCTATACAACGCAAAATATTATATTTATAATCTAGATCTAACTTGTCTATCTTGAAAAATAATAGATTTTTCAGCAGTCAATGTAACGGAACATGTAAAAAGCTAAATATTAATAAATAAATATTATAAAGTTGGACATGAATGTGGTTTTATTTAAAAAAAACCTCAACAAGATAGTATGCACGAGGTAATGTTAAGTCATGATATCTGGGTTCAAATCCTGATTTCTGCCGTTTTCTGGTTTTTATGCCTGAAAAAGCTCGTTAAATTAATTCGTTCGAGTAGGTATGTAGAGGTACATTCAGTAAGCTACATTCAGCTTCAGATTTTCGTTTTCACAACTTTCTATATTTCGAATTCTTGTTTTACCTTAACGGGATCAATTAGAATTGGTTGGAATAATGAATTACAATCCACATTGTCATTATGTCGATGGTATAATATGCATGTTTCAGAATAAAATGGTTTCAAAAGATTGAATACGTTCATAGACATTTATTTTGCATATGTTTTGCCGTTCCGTTACCTGCACTTTTACAAATCGCTTATTTTTTATCTTCCTCCAACAACTTGCTACTATCTGCTATTACAATTAGTAATCAACAGACACAAAGTTATTTGGCGCGTACGCCGTACATGACACTTAGCACGTTATCGTTCATAGATTTGTCGTAATAACTTTATCACTCGCAGTGCGGTCGTCCACCATGTCGCTCGTCGTGGGCCTGTTCAGTTTTGTCATAATTTTGTTTATTTATGGCTTAAAAACCAAAGACCCTAAACCGATCCTTGGTATCTACGCGGTTGAAGGAAAGTGGTATTATTTAAAATATGCTCTTTTCGCCTGCTTATATTACTTCAGAAAGGTAAGATTTTTAATTACAAATTAATGATAGTAATGATTACTTTTCGGTATGTGTGATAGTGTTCATAGATAGTAGCTGTTGTTTTTTTTATTTACGTTTTTAATTACTTTTTTACTGGCTTCATTATGTCTTGTAATTAACTTTGGTAATGTCCAAGTTGTTAATTAAATGCTGAAATTTTGATTGGGCTAGTTCTACTTAGTTTAACTAATACTGTTTTCAGTTGTTGATTTTGTTTTTGTTAACTTATAATTAACTTCGTTAGGTACCTAAATTTATTTAAAAACTTGACTTAGCGTCTTCCGTATAAAAATGCTAAACGAAAATGCTTTTAGTAAGGAATCTAAGCATAGATCCGACAGTGGCTGTAATTTTTAACAAAAAATACAGATTGTTTCGTTTTACCTAAGCTCGCAGCTTTCGCGTTTATGCCGTTGCGCCGCCGATTTATGACATTTTTCACTGAGCTCTAACTGAGCTTACTGACCAATTATTAGGGTTTCTCTTTTTTGTAATAATTTTATTAGTTTGCGTGTTCCAAATACATAATATTAAGCCAACATTGTTTTTATGACTTGCGATGTTTTCAAGGCAAAGGACAAATAGTTAAAATAATATTTTTACCTCATTTTATTTATTTAAATACTAACACATCGATTTATTATTTGCTTGACAACATTAAACATTTATTTAGTCATTATCCACAGTTATCTAATATCTAATTTGTAGTGTAATCACCAAATTACATAAAATATATTTTTATCTATGACTAATTAAAAATATGCTTAATTATAATTGCTACCCGGAACCCGGTTTTAGTAATTGTTTTGATAATATTGAACTGGTATAAATTGACAAAATTAACCCGCCATGCTTGTTTCGAAATTAGACATCGTTAATTTCTGATACATTTTTTAATTTCTCTTTCCACACTCCTTTATACGTGTATGTATACAAATAAAATTAGATTTTTAAACTCGCTGGATTTGCCAGGATTGCCACCTCACAATCTTCAATTAAAGGTTGGATCGGTGGTTATAATGTTGCGAAATATCAACCAACCGCGTCTTTGCAACGGTACACGGTTAGCGATAAAAAAATTACTAAACAATGTGATAGAAGCAACTATACTCAAAGGAAAGTATGAAGGAGAAGATGTTCTCATACCGCGCATCCCAATGATTCCGACTGATGTGCCATTTGAGTTTAAACGACTACAGTTTCCAGTGCGGCTTGCTTTTGCTATGACTATAAACAAGTCCCAGGGGCAATCATTAAGTGTTTGTGGTATTAATCTAGAAAACCCATGTTTCTCACATGGTCAATTGTATGTTGCCTGTTCCTGTTGGAAAACCATCAGATTTGTTTATCTATGCGCCAGGTAATCAAACAAAAAACATCGTATACCACAAAGCACTACAATGATAATAATAATAATTATGATTCACATGATTAACAATAAAGCGATTGCTTACTTTTAAATCCTTATATAATTATGTTGTATTTAATTATTTTTTATTCACAACGCCCTATCACCAGGGTGAAGGTTCTGTTCAGGAGATTTTTTTTAAATACGTAGGCAAAAAAACTGCCACATTACAAATCTTTTTGACAGGACGAAGTCTGTCGGGTCAGCTAGTATACAAATAAAATTTGATTTTAAGTAGAAACGCACTCCTCCGTTTGTGCCCAAATAAAAACAATATGCAGTTCATTTAGGTAGGTATAGGAAAAGTGAAACTTGCGTGGTCAAGCACAGAGAAACTGTAGGACACAAGTTTCAAATAGAAGCTGAATGATTGATTGTGTTCTCTTCCTGTTACAAAGATACAAGCACAGATAATATACATACTCGTATTTGCGGTCACAAATATGCAATACTTATTTTTATATTTTATAAGATTAACTAATTATCACGTCTGTCTGCAGGTGTGTTAATCCGATACAGCTGGTATCATTGATAAGTATTGTGATAACAACATTGTAATTTTTATTGTACATCATAAAAATCAAAGGATTTTGTTTTTGACAGCATGTACGACAACGCAACAGTAACACAATGCAATACTGTTGTGGGTTAGATCCCCTCGCAGTACCGATATTTCAATCCATAACGTTTGAATAATGTAATCTAAGATCCAGCTGTTATTAAAGATTCGAATAAGGCTTTTTTTTAAATACGGGAGATTTATAGAACATAGTTTTGTTACCAAAATTTACTTAAACTAACTTCGAAAGCACGACTAAGGCGCGATCAATTGTTTTTTTGTTTTATCAGCCTGATGGCATTCTCTTACAAGAAATTTCCCTATATCAGACGACCACGATTACTCTTTCCTCTAAAATTATATTGACATCTTATTATGCTTGTCAGTATTCGAGCAAGAACTCGGCAGCAGGCACCGATGGCAACGCTGGACAGGGGGTTAAGGCGATCGCTGATGTCTCCGCCATGGACCGAGCACAGCCACTCAGCGATGATGCCAAGGTGTGTACTGCAAGACAAACAATTATGCAGGATTTTAAAGCAATAAGAACCCGTTACTGTCGTCTCGGATCTTCTCGCGTAATGGAATGCCATGAGTCTATCAAGCCGGACTAACGGAACTTGGAAATTTTGCACTCCTTCAAGAACCATATTAAGAACTCTTAGGCATGCAAGGTTTCCCATCTCTATTACCTATGTCACATTCAAAGTGGTTATTAAGTATGTTTAATGCACACTTATCACCAAAACACTTTTAAAACCCTCGCACAGCTGCTCCCATTCACCTCCAACGTAGCTGGTCCAGTGTGAGGGGTTGGGTCTTACTTTACTGTATTACGATACTGTTGCAGGCTTTCGACGCGGTGTTCTTCATATCATCGAAGACGGAAGTTGACAAAGGCGTGTACGTGATCGCCGGCTGCGAGCGAAGACCACTGGGCATGTGCAACGGACTCTTCTATATTGGGGTAAGAAAACCATACACGAATTTCAGCATAGTTTAATGTCTAGTATTAAAAATATTGATTTCGATACAAAAAGTACACTCCTGGGGTGTCATTCATCAGAGTCGTTTGTTTGTTAAATTGTTTTTAAAGATGCCTGATACAGCCTACGATTTCCCAGATAAAGCCATTTGGGGAGAATAGTAAGGGTAGAGTAGCCTGAAGTTGAGATGTAACCGGTTTTCATCCTCTATGTGGCGGCTCAAGTCTAACGCAATTCAATAGGCAATATTATTTGTAGTAATTCTAAAGTTCCCATAAACTTGCGCTCTAATCTCTCGTCTCATCAGCTTCCCGGCAAAGGTCTGTTATGCAGTAAGAAGATACCCGACACGGTGCTGTTCGGAGCTCAGATCGGTGAGTTTGGAGCCGAGGGCATCAAGATCACGCCCGTCGTTCCCATGGCCAAGTGGACCGTGTCGTACAAGGGGCAGATGTGGTGAGTAACCCTTTGCTACATTATGATATTCGAGCTATAAAACCTTGTCAAAAGTCTTTAAGCGACTTGCACAAAAACTAGTGCTACTATTAAAAAGTCCCTAACCCGGGCCGCACTTGGCCAGCGTGGTGGACTCAAAGCCCTTGCCCAGCAGTGGGACAGTAATGGGTTACATTTATTATTTTATTATTTACTATAAAAAAAAAATCTAACTCAATACTGTCTCAGCGCTAGATGAGGATCTCCTGATAATAGGGGCTAGGCCTAGAGTCCACAACGTTAGCTATGTGCGAGTTAGGCATCCATTCAAGAACTGTTTTAAGGAACTCTATGTCATGTAGAGTGTAATCACGATGTTTTTCTTCACCATTAGAACAAGCGATAATTTTTTAACACACCCATGACTTTAAACACGAATCTTGTGACTTAGACCGACTGGCACTATAACCAAACAATATAATATACTAATATACCTGGTCTCCGACTCTAGGTATCAGAACGATCCGGACAAGATGGTAGACGTGGACTTCTTCGGCGAATGGAACGCGACCAGCAAGCCCTTCGACTTCGACACCGACCTGCACCCTCCCGCCGTCATCAGGTCCATCGCCAAGGAGAAGTGGAGCAGGGAGTACTTCCAGGGACTCAAGACGTAAGGACAAGCATTATATCTAATACACTTCGTATAATCTCTCGCAACTAGGGGGCTTAAGAAAAAGTATTGTACTATTTCGATATTTTAATTGCATGTAGTTAACCCGAACGCCTTTAACTATTAAACCCTTTAACTATAAAAATAATACGCAGACTATTGTTTTACAAAATTACAGATACGTATTTGGTATCTCACATACATTTTTAGATTTTTGGCATCGACACACACATAATAGTACGCTTATTTTAAATGTAAATTGACATAAACGTCTTAATACCGTGAAGGTTTGGTGAAGTTTCGTACAAAGTAAACATTTGAAAATGTTGCTTGTTTTTACATTGGTATTTTATTTTTCAGAGCCCACCAGTCACACTATGAGCAGTTCGGCACCTTGAAATGTAAATTCAAGATCGAAAACGAGTCCTTCGAGTACACACTACCTTCCTTCAGAGATCATAGCTTTGGTGAGACATCGTTCTTTTGATAATATCGTTTCTCCCAAAGAACCTTGTTGGACGTTATTCTTCCAAACATTCTCTTCTAAGCAGATCTTGCTTAGTTTGGCGTCTTTATTGACATTAATAAATGTCACTGAAAAACAAACTTATGTACTTACTTAAAGCGAGCTGTATTTTTTTTTTATTTGGCGCTGAAATTGATATCACTTTTCGATGTCAAAACGCTGTTTTCGTCAACTAAAAAACCTATTCAAAGTTAAGTTTATTAAAGTCAAAAACAAAAATTAAAAGTAATTTTTGGTTTATTATAGACCAATTTCTAATTATCTTAATATCATAATTTCAGGCCACAAACGCGATTGGACATTAATGCACCGGTACGCCTTCCACCACATCTTCCTGGAGAACGGCAGCAGCATCAGTGTTGGAGTCATTTGTCAACCATCCACGGCTTCCAAGTAAGTGGTTATACCTATGTACCTACTTATTTTAAACATACACGACGTAGGTATGTTATACCTGAAGGAGTAGGTAGAAGTATACCTGAAGGTATGGCTGGTATTAATCCCATGTAATGTGCGATAAACTACTTATATTATTATGAAACATAAATACACTGGTTCCAGTATATAAATGAATCACGTAGGACTATAGTTTGTTTCTATGTTATCAGATGTTTTCCTTCCGATTATCCGGAATGCAATACATTTTTCATAATACTTATTTATCCTCAGTGTTGCTAAACAAAATAGGGATACAACAATTCGAATATTTCCTTAGTTGACTGTCCCTAAACATTTCCTTCACACAAAATGGTAGCAAAATAAAAACAATATTCGGAAAATAATTGAATACTTTAACTGCACGTTTGGCGCAGTGGTTTAAGCGGTCACCTCGCCGCAACAACCGTAGCGCCGCGTGTGGTGGGTTCGAATCCCACCCGGGACAAATCTTTGTGTGATGAGCACGAGTATTTGTTCTGAGCCAGGATGTTAATTTATCTATATAAGTATGTATTTAGAAGTATATAAGTATTATGTTTATCAGTTATTTGGTTACCATAGTACAAGCTCTGCTTAGTTTGGAATCAAATGACCGTGTGTGAATTGTCCCAAAATATTTATATTTATTTATATTTATATTTATAAAAATATTTTATAAAATATTTATATTTATATTTATACTTAAATATTTTAAACGATACTAAGTATTATATACGTACCTATAATAATATTGCTATTTATTTACAGTTTCGAAGTAGGTCAGATAGCGTTACCAAACGGCGAGGTGTTGGCAGTCAAGTCAGTGGATATGAAGCTGTATCAACACGGAGAAAACGGCATCGCGCCTCGAGACTATGCCTTCACCTTCGTCGCTGGTGACCAGGAGTATCATGTTCAGGTAACTAGTTATAATAGGGGTTATAAGTGCAGATAACAGGTGAAAGCAACGGCAAGTATGGGTTTGTGACTGATTTCAAAGACAACTGCTACCGTCGCGGCAGATACCGTTTGCGGTTTAAAGTCATCTGGGGTCAGCAGTTCTCTGCGGTCTGCAGCTCTCTGCGGTCTGCAGTTCTCTGCGGTCTTCAAATGTCTACGCATCTTTAAACAGCGTGAACATTGTCAACCCTACGTCGAAACATGCTTTTGGTCGATGACAGACGGTTGACGTGGTCATGGGTTCGATTCCCATGCTATACAAATATTAATTGTTAATTAGAATTTAAAGATTCCTATTTACCATACCTATATGCAAAAATTGCAAGATAAAATTAAGCTAGAATATACACATTTTTATTTCCAGGTGTTAGTGGAATACGAGTCCATCCACTACGTATCATCAGACTGGGACGCGCGCATGTGCGAGCGCTTCTGCAAGTTCATCGTGAACAGCGTCCCGGGGCGGGGAGTATCCGAGTTCCACTACAGACACAAGGACGGAAGACCAGAGTCTGCCGCCAAGACCGACCCCGAGTGGTACCGCAAAATGTGCCATAAGATTTAAACTAATTCTACAATACTGTCGGTAGATGGCGCTGTTAAAGAATTTTATCGAAGGTGTAGAATGTTTGTGGAAATACTCTGATATATCTTTACGTTATTTTATGACTTCTAATTTACACATAAGTGAATCAAGGCTAGGTTATTTGAGTCAACCTAATAAATAGTAGCCACACATTATAAATTCAAGACCCTGTTAAAGTAAGGTACAAAACAATCTGAATCCTTCTTTAAATGACTCTTTTTAGAAAAATAGCAGAAGACATTGATTACTATAGTAATCAATAAAACTAGTAATACCTATAGAGGTACGTTTCGGTGATTAGTTGCTGTCAAACGGTACCTATGATAACGATATGACGATAGTTCAGATAAAGATATTATTTTAGTATAAGTACCTACTTTTAAAATATTTAACTTGATTCATGTCATTGTCTCCGACTGAACTTCATAATTTACCGTAATATTATTCATTTTATACTTTAATAAATAAAACCTTATTTATTTTGACTAACGGTTTGTTTTATTCCATCACAAATATCTCTTAAAATTCTGACTACACCTAATCGTTGTTAAAACTTTCTGGAACAATATGAAGCAACGAAATAGGGTTAAGTGGATCCTGATTCACATTTCCTCACACACGACCTTACTTTCAAACAAAAGTAGACCCCTTACTCAATCAATTATAGGACACTTAATAAAATAAATACTAAATTTGACCATGACAAAGTAACCACGACCAACTTCCACACGATTTTCAACATCATTACCAAATACATTACCCGTTTTATTTGGCTTTAAATTACTCTTGTTGGTATGTAGTCGTCAATGGATAAAATTCTGGTCGTATTGTGGCTTGTTCCCGACCTTGATTGGGCAGGGAACGGTCCTTATGTCCAATTATGTCGCTAATCGAATTGACTGACCACGGCGAATGGGATAATTGCACACGCGCATCCCAATTTATCTACATGCAGGGATTTAAATCTAGAATCTTTTGTGTGCTGATTTTATCGTTGGGATAAGAATAGTTCTGTGTTGCGGCTGATTTTATAGATCCTGTGTGAGCTTGAATGGAATGACAGATGCTGTTTAACGATTTTGAGACTTACCTATGTATGTAGGTTTAAAATTTAATGTCATAAGCATGGTTATGCCAATATTTCTGAAATTAAAATTATGTAGAAAGTAGGATCTATCAGGTGGGAAAATTAAGTGTGAAAAGACATGATTGAGTGTAAAGTTCCGAATACGACATCTTCGGATCTCACTATCATATGGAATAAAGCATGTAAAAGAGGTAGAAAAAAACCCCGGTCCCCGATAGTACTTACTACCTAAAAAGCTAAAAATTCATGTTATAAAATTCTTTTGCTATATTGTAAAGTGGCTCGGAAGTTTGTCAGAGATTGACAAGCCTTTGCAATTCGTTTATTACAACAGTAAATCTTCTGAAGAGGTTCCGGAATCTCATGTTTGTATTATTATTATTCTCTATAGACTACAGGCATTTCCACCTGTGTGCAAAAACCTACCAGTTTCTCTTGAAGGTTTTACCTTCAGTAAAATTCCTCAGAAATTGTCAAATCTTAATATCTATAAAGTACTGGTTTGTGTTAGAATTATAAATGCAATGATAGATAATTTGAACATCAGCCTGTATTCGCGGCAGTGTTTAGGGTCTCGTAAATAGTAGGTATGAGAGTTACCTCGCGCACTCCCACAGTCACAATAGGTGCCGTGAATCGACTGGACTATGGCGGTCTACCATCTCTGAAATATACCTACCGATTAATAAGAACAAAGGTAAGATTTTATTAAATAAGGGTAATTAAATGTTGTAATAAATAATTATAATAGAAACTGAAAAAATAGTAATGATTTTACATGACATCATTATTCAAATGAGTAATTTTGGCCTACTAATGGGCCACTTCTGGGTTCAAGTCTTCTCTCGGAATAAAAGAGGAGTTGAGAATTGACTCCACTACGTTGCTGTTGCTGCTCAGGTGTGGGCTGTGGACTTAGTTTTGCGTTATTATTACAGAAATTTAAGTATGAGCCTCATCAGAGCTGTTTTTTATTTTTATTTTTATCATGCTGTTAGCAGTCACTTCGGTCAGTCCTATGTCTCAAACCACCTTAAGACTTGTAAAAATAGCATACTAATCTTATTTAACCACTAAGGCAATTTTTAAATACCATCTGAAGAAAAGGGTCATGAGGTGGCCACATCGAAGCTAGCGTAATTCAAGAATTGATTGGTCATTAAATTATCGATTAAAATAAATAGTTTTTGCCATTTTACAGTAGGTACGGTACCCTCGTCCAGGTTTTGTCAACTTTTCAGCATGGATTTCGACGCGATTCTCGAGGACGTGGGCACATTCGGCCGTTACCAAAAGCTGGTGATATACCTGGTGCTGCTGCCTGCTGTCATACCGTGTGGCTTCCACGCGTACGCGCAGCTCTTCATGGCAGCCAGTGTCGAGCACTGGTGCAGAGTGCCCGAGCTTGATATTATCTCTGATGTCAATCTGGTGAAGAATATAAGGTAACTAACTTTATGCTTCACGAAAAATGTCTTTTTCCTTTACAATAAAGACAACTCCCGCACTAAGAATTGCTTTTGTGTTGTAGAGACTTATACAAACATACAAACAACGGACACAAAGCACAACCAGGCCCGAAACAATAATATTATTTGTGGATTGCACAAATAATTGCTCCGGGTGGGAATCTAACCCACGACCGTCTGACGCAGTGGTATCGGCGTGGCAACCTGAACCACTGCGCCACTTGTCCATTTTCTTTTAACGGCCGTGGTCTCCTTTTGTTTCTCGAGTTTGGTGATGAGATACTCTGCATTTGAACTTCGAAATGACGCAGCTGCTTAACATATGCGAGGGACTAAATACTGCTGAGATTCCAAAAATAGTTTGGCAGTTACAGGAATTACCTCCGTTAAACAAATAACATATTTACCTTGTTTTATTTAGATTTACATAAGTCTCTCGGTTCCAGCATCCCTATGGAGTTGAAGAATGGAGTCCTGCAGTACTCCGAATGCACGATGTACAAACTGAACTACAGCGAAATAGCCAAGAACTACAGGAGTGTGGATGATGCCGCGCTCGGAGACCCTACAGCAGAAATAATTCCCTGCTCTAATGGGTGGAATTTTAACAGGAATGTGTATAAGAGTACTGTGGTTACTGAGGTAAATACATGATGAGGGAAATAGCCTATAAAATTATTTTGTGATATTTTATTGATAGAACAGGATTTTTGTGCAAATACTCAAGACGGTACTTGCACTTTGCTGCAAAGAATCGAAGCAAAAACATAATATACACTAAGTCTGACCCCCCGTTAGGCTGGCAGGTTTCTTGAGCTGCATGTGCTCTGTAGAGGAGTCCTTAGACTTGCATACCCTTTTTGGCTATTGTCGACCTTGTTAAGAATTCAAATTTACGTCCTATGTTTACATATCATGAAAAAAAATCTAAACATTTTTGTTAAGTATATACAGTTCTTAACAATTTTTGTTCACAGTGGAGCCTGGTCTGCAACAAAGACTTTCTCCCAACCCTCGGTCTGGTCCTCCTCGCAGTAGGCGGCATCATCGGCAACTACATCTTCGGCTACCTTCAGGACACCTTCGGGAGAAAGCCCTCGTTCTTCATCTACCTCTTCATTGAGTGTATCTTCGGAGTTGCGACAGCGTTCGCACAGAATTACGTGATTTGGATCATTTATAGAATCGGTGTGGGGTTCACTGTACCTGCTATTATGACTACACCTTATGTTTTAGGTAAGTAGTCTGCAATATCGAGTAGGTACCTAATTGATAAAATTAGTTTTACGGACCCGTATAATATATAAAGCGGAAAAGGCTCAGGACAAGCATGGCGTTAAATCATAACGTTATTTAAAGTCTTCGTGCCTAAATGTTAGCGAACGAATAAGATGTTTGAATCGATTTAACAAAATTAAATAACGTCTTTTGGGTGTCAAACAAGGGCTGATTTTTGGTCTCTTCACTCGAACGAAGCATATTTACGTATGAGAATTCACAATGTTAACTTTGTCAATTAATCATTGTGTCTTTGTCTCGAACAGCGATAGAGCTAGTGGGTCCGAAGTGCAGAACTCTCTGTACAATACTCTCAAACATCGCGTATTCTACCGGCCTGATTCTGCTCGCGGGCGTGTTCTACCTGGTGCGAGACTGGCGACATCTAGCGCTCGCTACCACGCTGCCTTTTGTCTGCTTCTTTTTGTATCTGTGGCCGATGCCTGAAAGTCCACGGTGGCTGCTAGCGAGAGGACAGTTTGAGAAAGCTGAAGTTATTTTGAGGAATATGGCTAGGTAAGACAAAATATAAAATAGCTACAGCTTACTGTTGGTTTCTATCTATAGACTATCCGATAGATAAATAAGATATTATATCAAATTGAAATGTCTTCCGAAATTCTACGTGTATAATATATGAATACAGCTGTAATTTTAGTATTTAAACTGGTAGAGGATTATGGAGATCTAACTTTTCGTCTTTTTTTCAGGATAAATGGCAAATCCTTACCGGCCAACTACATGGTACAACTTCACCGCAAATACGAAACTGACAAATTGAATCAGGACATTGAAAAAGCGAAGTCTAGGAAATATGGCATCCTGGATTTGTTTAGAACACCAAACCTGAGGAAAAAGACTATCATTATAACTTTTATTTGGTTTACAAATACCAGTGTTTATGTGGGACTGTCTTATTACGCGCCAGTTTTGGGTGGAGATGAGTTTTTAAATTTCTTTTTGGCGGGTATCGTGGAGTTGCCAACTTATTTATTCTTGTGGCCGTCGATGGAAAGACTGGGAAGAAGGTGGACGCTATGTATGAGCATGGTCGTTGGTGGAGTAGCGTGTTTGACCACGTTTTTGGTGCAACACGGTAAGTTCCTAACTATATCTACTAAGTACGAAATTATTTCATTAGCTGGACATCGCTAAATGCAAGATAATATTCTTGGAAACGCAAGACGACATTTGTCTTCCTTCTTATGAAATGAGAAACAATACTAACTATACCTATGGATTAAAAAAAACTTTAAAGCTTAATTGAAGGTATTCCTAATTTTCTTTTTCACAGAAACCTATGTCACCCTAGCATTATACTGTGTTGGCAAAATGGGGATATCATCATCATTCGTCGTGCTACCGCTGATGGCGTCTGAATTATATCCCACTGTTGTCAGGGGTCTTGGGATGAGTTTGAGCTCTGTACTGGGAATGCTTGGACCTATTTTCATTCCGCTTGTTAATTATTTAGTAAGTCAGAAAAATATTTTGGTAATTGTTATTATTATACCTACTCTAGAAGCAGTATTTTCTAATGTTTTTCTTATTACAGGGGTCCGATATAATGGTATTGCCTTTAATAATTATGGGAGCATTGCTCGTCGCCGGAGGTATTGCCAGCTTACTCTTACCAGAAACCCTCAACCAACATCTTCCCCAAACATTAGAAGATGGCGAAAAAATGGGATTAGATACAGACTTCTGTTGCAGTCCTCCTGTTAGAGAAACTAAAACTAATACCAAGACAGATGCAAAGGAAACGAACGCTGAACAAAATATTTGCAACTCGTGCAATGCTCTGTGTTCGTGCCAAATGGTGAATGTTTCTCTAGGGGATAATATTGCTGCCGTAATTGAAAAAGATAATGAGAAAGTTGATTTCATTTTAGTTAAGTAATGAAATGTACCTAAACTCTGTTTAATGTTGCGTAGTAAGTAAATGATTAAAACTTTGTAGATTTTTTTGTTATTTATCAACCTATATTATAAACCTCCTCAATATAAAGCCAAATTTAATAACGAATCAGGATTGAACATATCTTATTAGCAGTAACTGCATAACTATATTAAAAATATATAATTCTATATAGTAGGAAATATTACTAAAATGCTTTGCTGAAAAACTACGTGCTCAATATTTGAACCATAACCAATGACATTGAAACGTATTGAAGTAAAATATTACTAAATATCTTGTCTATGTCGCTATCAGCTGTCACTTGTATTTCTATTTTATGTGCGGCTTTTGGAAATAATTATTTATTCCTTGATGAAATAAACAAAAATATTTAATATTGAATTATGGCTTTATCATTCTTACGTAGTAATGTAGTCGCTAGAAATGTAAAAAGGCAACTTTACCAAAACAAACGCAATGCTGGATACGTAGTGCTGTAAGTTATCATTGATTTTTGTTTCTTTATCTTTTAAATACAATATTATTACAGAATTAATCTGTTTATTCAATTAAAACGGGATCGTCTTCTTCTCAACTTCGTTACCTGTAGGTTTCATGGTTTTAGTTTGTTGTAAATAAAAATAGTAGCAGCTCCATAAAATTTAATCTGTTTTGGGTTAGGACATGAAGAAACGCCTTAATTTACGTAATATTGAAGTTTATTAGACGATTTACTTACTTGTAACTATTTTCATGCTTTATTTTCATTATTGTCATATTGTTTTTATTTGAGCTCACAAAAATAACCTAAATATAGTCGCAAAAATATTGTGTAATAACGCAGCTCTTTATTACAGAATACCAGAAATAGGTGAAGATGCAGAAAATACTTTACTCTCAGACAATGGATTGCCAGAATTCAATGATATTACTATAGAGAAGTGCATTGCAACCATAAGCAAACAGAGTTTGGAATATGAAAATGGAGTGAGACAGATAGAACACTCGTCAGTTGAGAGCAAGAATGCTTTTGCTGATGTATTCAAGCCTTTGGAGAAGCTGGACAGTCAACTAGAGTTAACATGGGGGATGGCAAAGACTCTATACTTAGGAAATAGCTCCCTCATGCCTACAAAGTCATACATCCAGCTACATGAGAGAGCACACAAGGCTAGAGCAACCAAATTCAACAGTATCCCTATCTTCCAAGCTGCTGTCACTGAAAAGAACCGCCTGAAGAAACTTTCAGATGAAGAAGAGAGACTCCTAAACAAGTATATTCTTGAAGGCAAACTAAACGGTTTAGATGTCAAAGGAATTAAACGAGAGAGACTTAACAACATTCTCAATGGCTTACAGAAAGAAAGACAAGTTTTTAGAGACAAAGTTAATATTGCAAATAAGGTGTTCACAAGCACTATTAAAGACAGAAACTTGATTAGGGAGTTCCCTCCCAGTCTGATCAAAGATATGGCAATGGGTGTAGACCCTGATAAAGGACCATGGAAAGTTACTCTGCAACCTCACATCTATGAGCCATTCATGCAGTACTGTCCTGACAGAGATATGCGTTGGAACTCATGGCAGGCTCATGTACAAAGATGTTCAGGCTATGTGAACAAGGAAATTGAAACTGCCACAAATCTGGAGAATATTAGGAGTCTGCGAAGGGAACAAGCAACAATATTGGGCTATGAGACTTATGCTGACATGAGCATGGAGACCAAAATGGCAGGATCAGTTGAAAATGTTAATAACATCTTGGATAGTTTACTAGAGAGTGCAAGATCTATGCAAGATGCAGAAATTGAGTTGCTACAAAGGTATGCGCTAGAAAGAGGTTTTGATGCCAAATTGGAACATTGGGACATTCCATACTGGCAGAGGAAGCAAAAATGGTCATTGTATGGCTTTGATGAAGACAAGATTCGAGAGTACTTCCCTCTGCCAAGAGTTATTAACAGCCTCTTCAACTTGTGCAGCACACTGTTTAATATACAAATAGTTGAGAAGACCGGAGCACACACTTGGCACAAAGATGTTAAATTTTACGATATTTACGATGAGTCTGGAAACAAACCCATTGCTAACTTCTATCTCGATCCTTACGCACGACAGGATGAAAAAATACGCATTTATGATGATGCTGGGTGGCATATTGCAATCCGTAATAAGTGCACATCAACCGGTACTACTCCTCTATCAGCTTTGATATTCAATTTCCAAACACCAGCAGATGGGAAACCATCCTTACTGACTTTCAGTGAAGTTGCCATATTGTTCCAAAGGTTTGGCCACTCTCTGCGCCATTTATTAACCAAAGCCAATTATTCTGAAGTTGCTGGATTGTCTAATGTAGAATGGGATGCCGCTGAAGTATGTGGTCAAGTTATGACACACTGGTTGTACGACCCTCACACAATCAGGGCTGTGAGTGGCCACTACAATACTGAAGAACCTTTGTCCGATGACATTGTAAAGAATCTGCAGAACATTAGAGGTCACATGTCTGGTTACAACTTGTGTAAGGAATTATATCTATCCAAACTTGATTTAGAACTGCACTCGAAGAAGGCTTTCTGGAGAGATATTGTGAGGGAAATGTGGCCAAAGTACCATGCGTTACCTTTCGACAAATATGACTCACATCCTCTTTCATTCACTAAGATATTCTCTGAGGAGTGGGGAGCGGCGTATTACTGCCGCTTGTGGTCTAGGATGATCGCTGCTGATATTTATAGTGCATTTGAAGAAGCTAGACTTGGTGACAAGGATGTTCTGACTGTAGGCAAGAGGTATAGGGATACATTCTTGGCTGTTGGAGGCAGCTGCCATCCCAGTGAGGTGTTCAGAAGGTTCCGTGGCAGAGATCCGTCCCCACATGCTCTACTCAAAAATCTTGGATTGCCCAAACAACCTGCTAAGATAACAGAAGAGTAAATGCATTCAATTAATGTATTATAATATTATTCCTATTATTATAAAGTTTCTGTTGTGATATTTTGTATTTTCTATTGCCCATTGTGAGTAGTAGCACCATGTTATTGTAGTTTAATAATTTTAGGTTTCATTAGACAAATGTATAAAATTAAAATTAATAAAACTAGTTTTCAAAAAATTGGTAATGTTTTAATATTATGCAATGAACTAAATAATTATGAACATACTAAACATAACTTTGCTTATGAAATATCAGGTATTTCGAAAACAAAACGTTAAAAAATAAATAGCTTAGGACATCAACATAAATAATAAGACAATATTGCACTGTGACCAAACTGAACAGACATCATTTGCAGCTTCAAAAAGGAGAGACGATTTCATTTTAGTATAAATTTTAGAACTCGCAAGCCAAACATAAAATACGTTAGTTGTAAATTAATACCAAACACAATTTCAAAGTCCTCAGTCAGAATCAGGATTCTGTTCCCAAGCCCTCTCCATATCATAAATATCCTTCTTGATATTCTCGTCATCCGGCAACAGTTTAGCGGCTGCTTTCATTTCATCGATCGCTTTGTTCAGATGTCCAAGTCTGGCTAAAGCGGCCGCGCGTCGAGCTATACATTTAGCGCGACTACGTCGATTGCTCTCGCATGGAGGCCTCATCAGGTCTAGGGCCGTAGAGCAATCTTGGACCTGGAGACAGGTAGTTGGTGTAGTAATTGTACACGTAGATGAATGGATAACATAACACTGAATCAATGGTCATTATAGCTAAAATCAGTGATATAGAATCGTACATGACATGAAAATTTCCGCTCCTCAGTGGTTCGAATTCACAAAGTCTAGGGACTCGTATGCATCCCACCTACACAATACGCTCAGTCCAAGTGTTTGTCCAACCTTTCACGTGTGGAGAGGAAGCTTTGATCGACCATGAGTTTAGACTAGATGTGGGACTGGAAGCATTTAATACTTACACACTTATTAAAATTGCCAAGAGCGAAATGTGTAGCGGATCTGTTGGCGAACAAGCTCGGTAGCTTGTCAGAGAGCGTAATGCCGTGGCTGTAGGCACTGACGGCGCCTAGGAAATTGCCGCTGCGAAAGAACTCGTCGCCTTTGGCTTTGCACCACTCGGGATCCTGCTCCTCGGGCCGAAGGTCTTCGGATACGAAACCTGAACAAATATGGAACATTCATTGTATTCTTTTAGTACGCCAGGCGAATCAATGGAGATATTTACCTACCCTTAAACCATACTCATAAAATTCCAGTTCAATCGACAGGAATAATAATACTCTAATAAGAAACTGTGGATCAACTCTATTAAGTTCGTTTTACTTGTTCAGACTTGATAAATCTACTAAATCGCCTTCTAGGTACCGGTCTACTCGAGTAAACTACAAACGAAAAATGTTGAGCGAAAAATAAAGTAGGTTTTAGGAAAGAAAAATGGCAGATGTAGCAATGATAGTCAAAGAAACTTACCAGTTGCCCTTCTTGCTAACGTTATATTCTTCAACCAAGCCTGTTCCTCTCGCTCTTGCGACTCTCTGCTCGGCGTCGGGAACGTTCTTGGCGTATGAGTGATCTCCAAGTCCATCCTCTGTCTTAACCTTGGTAAAACTCTCTTCTCAACTTGTTGCTTCTTATTTTCCACAAATTCTGACTTGACTGGCGTTTTGACTGGTTTCCTTGGAGTCTGAGGTCGATTAGCTTTCTTTGGTGTGACTGCAGGAGCCGCTGTCTTTTCTATTTGAATATCAACTTTTTCTTTTTTCTCTGTAAGATTATTTTTGTTTTTATCATCTTCCTCGTCATCGGATGGAGGTAGCTCAGTTATTTGTACGCCGTTCTGCGTAGGACGTGAAACTATAGCCAATTTATCTTTTACTTCGTCTGCGTTAACTCTCCATTCTTCCAATGCGTCCATGGCTTCTTTTCGTGCATTATCGCGCCTAGAGTCCATCAACACATGCTGTTTATTGTCTATGTCCATAGCTTGCTGCACCGTAAACCTTTCCAGCTGACTCTTCTTTATTCTTTTATCTTCTGACTCCTGCTTCGCTTCTTCCTGACATTTCTCTATGACCTCTTGCCTCACTTTCATTTTCTCTTCTTTACTCAACTCCTTTTCTAAACTATTCCATTCAATCTCCTCTCTTTTCAATAAATCTAATAATATCATGTCTTCTTTGACCAAACACTTGCTGTTTTTTATATCTACGTCGTGTGATAAAAATACTTCGAAAAGGAAAGGACTAAAATGTGCTTTGATGTATTTATCAGTAGGAAAAAGATCGACTTTCTCATGATTAACTGGGTTTAGCGGGATTCTTACGTGCACCACGTTACTTGATTGAGACCACGTATAGTCTTTTACTAGTATAGGCATTTTGGAAGAATCAAAACACTTTCGCGACTAAATCAAGTTATTATTTATGTCAGAATAACAATATTTTCGTTGCTATAGCAACGCGCTCAATTTAAAAAGCGCGCCATTGCGTATCGTTACACGCAGAGGGCGATCAAAACAACATATATTATTTATAGTTTGGTTGCTCATTCACACATATTTAGTAGTTTATCTGACCTCAATAGACACGCCGGTAGATACACGACCGTGATTTGTGCATTTAAACGAAAACAAATAAAGACTACTAGCATTACATAAATTGTTTTAAAGTAAATAAATTTGAAGTAAATATAGATAGCTTTGTTTTTGTTTTGTTAAGTGATAGTGATAAGAAGATATCATTTATTTAGTTACAAGGTTGTTGGGAGAACAAGTTTAGTTGCTCGTTTGATTAGCCGCTGCGAACAACACGATGACTGCAAAAGTGCAAACTGGTTAGTGTTTTTGACATTACATTACCTTTAATTTTATTCCTATTTATATAGTCTATAACATTTATTAAACCAATATTAATCTGTTTGCGATAATAATTATACAGTTTAATTATTTTAAGTTTAATCAATGATAATATATAAATAAAATTCTGTTATACTGCATGTTTTTTAATTATTGATTGAAGTCTAGTTCATGTTGAAGACGCCGGCAGCTAGAGGACGTGTCTTTAGCAATTGCTAATGTAGAAAAGATTTAGTTACCTTCCTAGTTTTCTGAATAAAATCGTAGGATATGAAATTATGAGACTTAGAAATTGTTAATCTCAAAGAACTTGTGTTAGTGTATCATAAAACTTGGCTAGTAAACCTAATTAAATATGCATAAAGTAATCGGGTAACTACGCCCGGTCAAATTTGCCACACGGGAATATTAATGTAAAAATTACGCGGTCATATTTTGTATACCTTCGGTTAGGTATAAATTTATAAAAATCGTTTGTTTTACAGTCTTGGGGGACGTAAGTCCATCGGTCCTAGGCCGGACTCTTACCCACGAGCATCTAGCCATGGACTTCTCTCACTTCTACTCGGACCCTCCAACGCAGTTGGCGGACAAGTTCAAGCGGTTGCCGTACACGTTGGACATGATTGGATACATTCGGCAGTATCCTTACAGTTCGCCTTATAATCTACTGTTTGATGATACAGATGCGAATTCTGCTGTTCTTGATGATCTGATTGCTTATAAGAAGTTTGGCGGAGGTATGTAATAGCCACTAGACTGGTATATTTAATGGTAAAGTACTTACAACTTAGGACTTTATGGTTTAGAAAGATGTTTTTTTTACGGGTACTTTTAGTGAGGATGAGATTTTTCTGACAGCCGTTTGATAAAGTACGTTAACGTTATCGGTTTCTTGAGATAGGTAAATTCATGATGACGGAGAAATAACTAGGTACCTAGTACCTACTTCAAAAGATTATTTAACTTACCTACGTTAAAAAATTTCCTTTTTTCTTTGAACTGAAATTCGAGGTCGTAGATTCCCTTTCCCCAATGAAAGAAATCAATGTGGGATCTTTAACATAATAACCTGGTACTTAGTTTTGTATGTAATTCGTTGTCCTTCTTTGATAAATATCTTTGGACTTGAATACGACCATCAGATTCTGATTCCAAACTAAACAGATCTTGTATCCATTCTGGTAAAAACTATCATACAAGAATGATTCTCAATGAGTTTTTTTTACAATGAAGGCAAACTCTTCTTTCTTCTAGGCACTATAGCAGAAAACACAACAGAAGGCATCAAGCGTAACGTGAACAGATACAAGTATCTATCAGAACAAAGCGGAGTGCACATCGTAGCCGGCACAGGACACTACATAGCCGATACACAGGAACTGACGTGGCTGAAGCAGTCCACAGAAGATATCTACAATCATATGTTGAAGGAAGTGACGGAAGGATGTGTTGAAGGTCCAGGGATTAAAGCTGGGTTTTTGGGAGAGATTGCTAGCGTATGGCCGCTTAGAGGTAGGTCCTGGTTTTTGTAGTGGTGCAATGCACTTTTGCATGGATCAAATCTGGTATGTGACTGGTAGAAAAATCTCTGGTCTGTTTCAAAAAGTCGACTAGCCGTCGGTTATGTTCCCGTTAGCTAGATGCATTGTACAAATTCCGTGTAGTAGTAAGGATCTAAGGTACAAGAGAAAAATGTATTATCCGGCTAATGGAGTATAGTAGACACCGAGAGTTGGGTTCGAATCCCACCCCTTGCACTACCTTTCAATCGACATGGATCCATTGTGAAGAATTGAAACAAGCATTACCACTGAAGGCGTAAGGTGGAAAAATATTTCTGTTTTAGTCAATGGCAATATATTTTTCATAGCAAAAAGATTACACCTAAAAGTTTTCAAGATCCATCTTTTATCAATTTGTATGTTCTATCTGGCTCACGTTCTTTTCTTTTCCCGTTATATCACAGATTTCGAACGTAAAGCAATCATCGCGGCGGGTGAACTGCAGCCTCAACTGAAGTGTGGAGTGAGCTTCCACCCGCACAGGATCCCGGACTCACCGTTCGAGATCATACGTCTTTATCTCGAGGCTGGCGGCTCTAAAGACAAGGTCGTCATGTCGCATTTAGATCGTAAGTAGAAAATATCAGATCTTTGTGAACTCTCCTGTTTAGTATTTCCACTGCCGAAGATTGGTATGCGAAAGAATAGGCAAAAGTCTTAACAATTACTTATTCCATCTATGTGACAGTGTAACTTGATAATTCAGAGCCTTTGCATCAACTCATAGTCATGGTCTAGGACCGGAAAGTTTCATGTCTTTTCATATTTATTTGTTGATGTTACTGAAAAATTCGTTATTAGCTGATCTCCTGGGCATGGAATTCTGTGGTTTTCAAAGGTTCCAGGGTCCAGCCCTACATGACTTTAGACTGATCGAATGTATATCGATAGTAGCTATTCCGTAAGGCAGAGTGAAGACTGTTCCTCAGTTAATGCATTTTATTTGTCGCCTTGCAAAAAATTGGTTGCTGTTGTAAAATATGTGTGACTTTTATCCTGAAGTCAAATTGACTACCTACAAAACTCTATTTCATTTCTAGGTACACTTCTACAAGACGACAAACTATTAGAATTCGCGGAACTCGGCACGTACTGTCAGTTCGATCTGTTCGGCTGCGAAGTGTCGTACTACCAGCTGAGTGTACCGACCGACATGCCGAGCGATGCGCAGCGGATGGACAAAATAGCCCTGCTGGTGAACGACGGCAGAGACGACAAGATACTGATGTCCCATGATATACATACGAAACATAGACTGGTGAGTAGTAGTAAAAATATAAATATGGTGCCAACTTTGAAATAGTTCGTATAGGTACGCAAAGGACTCCTGCAATTGCCTAGCAAAGTGGACTTCGTGCCTAACTCCACCCTTATTCTGGGAGAAGATCCTAGACTAGTATTAGGACAATTGGCCTTTTTTATGCGTAAAGATGAAGATCGCAAGGAAGGCATACAACTAGATGGTCGGAAGATATCGCGAAATGTGTAGGACTGCAATGGATTAAACAAGTGCAGGACCGAAAAAGATGGCGTACTGAGAGAAAGGCCTATACTCAGCAGTGAATGGAAGAGTATATTTGTAGTGAGGAAAACCATAAAGCATTTCAAAATTCAATCTTCACTTAAGTTTTCAAAAATATCTTTAGCTTCTGTTCAAGATAATAGGTACATTTATAGCAACAAAATTAGGAAAGTACTAAACAAGGAAAATTTTATTGAAAATACTTGTGTACATCTGTTGTTCTGTTATCAGTTATCTTATATCACATTTTATAATGCCCCTGGCGTCTCAACCAGATCGCACCGGTTTCTTATCATTACAAACATTGTGATTGAATTTCATGTTTGAGCAGAAGCAAATTTTGCTTTGTGATAATAAGTACCGTCGCAAGCTCTAAATAATTACATAAGCGACTGCCTTCTTAAAAAAATTCTACGACCGTAATTTTTGCTTCAACATTATTAAAATTATTATAAACTAGAGGCCGCCCTTCGTTCGCGTGGAAACCCTTCCCGTGTAAATCCCGATCCCTCGGGAAGTTCGGTATAAAAAGTAGACCAAATTTCATCGTAATTAGTTCAGTAGTTTTTGCGTGAAAGAGTAACAAACATCTATACTTACATACATACTCACAAACTTTCGCATTTATAATATTAGTAGGATTAGTGTATTGAGCAAAATTATTGCATACTACTTTGGTATTGTAGGATCATTTTTTTTTTAATTACAGATTCGTTACGGCGGCCACGGGTATTCCCACATCATAAACAATGTGTTGCCAAAGATGAAAACTATTAAAGGAATATCGCAAGAAGTCATAGACAAAATTACCATCGAGAACCCCGCAAGATGGTTGGAGATTAAGAATTAAATCGATGGGTTTATGGTGTATAATATTATGCCGATATTAAGATATTATTATGAAAAAACATAATTAAAATAGGAATCTTTTTACCTAAACTGCAGTATTTATTATTTGAAACATCAAGTTCAAACAGTGTCACGACCCATCTAATAGAAAAATTAATAGTAAGGGATAATTTTTGAGCGGGGTGTGTGACGGATAACATTAACCAATAACTTTTATTTTAACCTATTCATGTATAAAAACAACTGCCAATATTGAGTCTTAGATAAGGTTACCGATACTTATTCAAAAGTAATACTGGCCATAATATTATTAATATTAATACTAAAATCGGTATGTCAAATAAAAAACGAATATTATAAAATACGTTATTTTATTTACAATACATTATGTACCTAAGTTAGTTTCGTTTTCAGGAAAAGATTAAATAACAATTTCATGTTGCGAAAATATATATTTTTAAATGGATACAACTTTCATATTTCTGTATGACGCAGGTGTTTGGAAAAATAAGCCTTTCTTGCTTGTTGTTGTACAAAACTATTAATATTATGGTATGCTGCTATTAATTATTTAATCAAGGTGTTATAAGCTAAAATATTACTGAATCGATTTGCACACATTTTATCAATAAAATATACTGATTTATATAGATTATACATATCATTCGTTAATGTTTTACGTTAACAGAAATATGTCGAAATTTCTTTGACACAATATCCTTATTTTTTTATTAGTTAGTACTGGCGATCCGCCCCGGCATCGCACGGGTTTTTCTTTAAGACCATTTATAGCATGTAGTGGGCTATATTCGCTGTATTTCCACAACACCTGCGTCACATACAACCATTTAACATCGTAACATTATCACTTATAATTTTCACATTGTTCTCTATATTACTATTGCAAATACAACAGTACGCAAATATTGTAATAACTCCACATGTCCTAGTATACAATATGTTATGATAAATGAGGGCAGTTCAACTAATGTATATAGACTAGAGAATGTTCTTGTAATTAATGATCGCTTTTTTCCGGTTTTATGTATGAAAAAACAATATTTTATTGCTTTTTAGGAAGACTTGTGTAATACTTTTGATCAGTGATGTGTATAATACAAACGATCATTGCGCTCACCGGTCGGTAAACGATCAGTGGGTTAAGCAACCGCTGGCGCGATCATTCCATAGATGGGTGACCGCCTTGTGGTATTTAAATCTGTCAAACTAAATCACTAGGTTACGCTTCACATGTCGCCGGCACATATCATGTCTTGGGACTATTTTCCAATAGTGTATCTCTAGAACAATGCTATACAACAGCAATCAATTAGTGTATTAACACCTTTTACATCACAAACCATCGCAATAATTAACTACAAGAACAAACCAGAATCAGCAACATCGATATGACGAATGAAATAAAAACGTGCTACTACCCTAGTCCTCTAGGTCGAGGTTCTGGAGCTCTTCATCCAGGTCTTCGTCGAGGAACAGGTTCTCGTTGATGGGCACATCTCCGCCCGTGTCCGTGGCGGTGGGGGAGCTGTCCTTGGAGCTGTCTTCTGCACTTGCCGTGCCGTTTTCTAAGCCGTGACTTAATTGTTGTAGACGATCTTCTTGCGCTTTCGTGCCCGTATCGTCCACCTGGAGTAAAGATATTATTTTAGTACACAGAGCCACAAAATTGTAGTGGAAAATGAACCGGGACATTATAGACTCGTAGCTGGACATTAATGTCCTGTAATTTGGGGGATAGCCAAGGTGTTTCTCATCTGGTTTCCTATAGTACAACAAGTGGAGGTAAGTCTACCTGCACGCCAAATTTCAGCCCGATCCGTTCAAAGGTTTGGGCTGTGCATTGATGATCATTATGTCAGTCAGTCAGCCAGCCAGTCCTTTGGGTTGTATATATTATTATTTTAAGATATGTCATTTACTATATTTCCTATTTCCAAATACGTGTCGTTCTCCTTTTTATACCGATTTTTCACTGCAAACTTTAACGTTTAAACAAAAATCACAATATAGTGGTGTGTTACCTCGGAGGCCTCCATGCCGATAAGTTCCAGCTGCACCTCCCGGTACTCCGTGACGTCGGTGTCCTCCTCCCCGTAGGTGGCGAGGTCCACGGCCTCGTCGTCGTCCTCGTCGGCGTCGGCGGCCAGCGCGGGGTCGAACGAGAACATCTCGCGCCCCGACAGGCCCACGGCGCGGCCCGCCTTGTAGTCGCTGCGACGTTGCTCGTCCGCCTTGTTCAGTGCCTCCTGCGATACGAATGTTATAAAACTTAGTAGCTGTAAAAATTATATGGAGGGTACAGAATGATTTTATACAGGACCTCTGATGAATGTGTCTGACTGTAAGCTGTGTTATTATTATTCTTACTATACTTTTCGATAGAATAATATTAATTGCAAAGTAAACTTTGCTATTAAATTCCGTAGTTCTTCACAAAGTTCCAAAATAAAAGAAATACTTCATCATTTTACATCTACAAAAAGCTGGCGTATAAAGTCATTTAACAGATTGAATAGAAGAAAGCATTTGTGACACTTTATAAAGAGTAGATAGATCTGATGGTGTCTAAGTGGTCAAATAGAAATACACAATTTCCATGGCAATTAGTACATAGGCTATTTCTGCTTTCGAATATCTCAGATAAATATGCATGAACAAACCTGTTTCTCCTTAATCTTCTTCTTCTTCCACGCCAAGAATGTTTCAAGCGTGATCTTAGTTTGATTAGGTCCTAGTGCTGCTCTCTCCCTCTCAATGAGGTCGACTAGAGAGATCTCATTCTTCTTCTCTTCCAATTTCTTCTTGTCCCTCTTGAGGACGAAGCCGGGCGGCAGAGCGTGTCTGTAGATACACTTGGTACCCGCGGGACACTCCCAGAACCAACCGTATTTTGATTTTTCGACAGCTTCTAAGAAATGTTTGCAGATCTGTAAAATAACAATATAGCTTTATTTAGAGATTTTAAAGTTACTTCTTGGATTGAAAACTTTCTCTGTAAAGATTTTTGCCTTTGTGCAAAGCAAGAACAGACTACTCATACATTTCATTACAGAATACTCATACATTTGCCCAGATAATTGTTGGAGACGATCTTCTAGCGCTTTCGAAGATATAAAGACAAATTCAAACAAAATGGAGCATAATGTAAGAAGAACATTACTGAAATTGTGATTGAAGTATCTAGCATGTCTAGTCACTTATACATATCGACATAATTAGTTGTTTGTACTTGATAGTTGAGGCGCTCATAGCCAGTTGTGCTCACCGGTCGGTAAACGATATGTGGATTAAGCAAACGTTGGCGCGGTCATTTTATAGATGGGTGACCGCGGTGGTATTTGAACTGAGCGTCTCCATGTTTAGGAGGGCACGTAAAAAGTAGGTCCTGGTTGTTGTCAATTAAGATAACAGTCGTTGAGCCATGTCAAAGGCCTTTCGGGCGGCTTGAACTCTGACACTAGGTTGACCACTAGCTATACAATAGATAGATAGAGTACTTGTATACAAATGGCCCGATTATGATGCAGTTTGAAAACTGATGAATAACAATAAAAAGTTGTAATAGCCTTACAATATCAGTAGTAGGTCTCTGTTTGTTTCCTTCCCCGTGCTTCTTCTCCACCACCTCTTTGAGCTTGTCTTCGTCCCAGTTGTCCATGTTGTCGTCGTCGTCGCGCATGTCCACGTATAGAGAACGTTTCTCTGCCTGTAATGTTAAGTACAGCATTTTATAGAACATTATTCAATCTTTGTAAAAAATAAAATATTATTCCCTAAATTAAACCAAAGTCAATTTCTTTTTGAGTAATTTCGAAGTATATCACAACATTTTATTCAGGATGGATGGAGTCAGGAGGATGGATTCCAGCTCTATCAATCATGTGAATTAGATCATATAAAGTTGAAACATCAAAAGTAAGAAAATTTCAAGAAACAGTCTAAGCAAGTTTGTATTTTCTAAGCTGTGTTAAACTCCTTATTTGCTGCTATTCCACAAGAAAACTTTACTGAGCACTACAACAACACTCTATAAGAACAAAGTTTATTTATTTAATTGAAATTAAACTTGAGTTGTAAATGTCAAGTAAGAGTATAAACTGACCTTTCTTTCAATAGTCAAGTCGTGAGAGAACTTGCACTTGTCTCCCTTGGTACACTGGCCCTGCTTGAAGAACGCACACACCACTGATTTAGGATCAGTGCCTGGAAATAAAACAATAAAATGTTAATAACTTGGTAATACAATAGGATTGTCAATAAAATAAAAAGATGCTTATTTAAAAAAATCTACTTCTACAAATTTTTTTTAGTCTATACCAGCCATTACAAATACACACATAGTTAACATCACACCTTTACCCATAAGGGTATGCAGATGAAAGATTGCCACTTGATACGCACAAACATTATTTGATTTACATCTTTGCTTCTTTGATATACATTGATAAGCTCATTTAAAAATTACTTCTAGTCTTAATTCTACTAATATTACAAATACGAAGTTTGTGAGAATCAGTCAGACAGTTTATAACCTAGATTAACACATAGGTCACTTTTTACCACGGTAAGACTTTTCATACAGGTAAAATCGCCCACGGAAGCTAGTAGACAGTATTTCTTTTAAGAGTAAGTTAAATAAATAATCTACCTTTCTCAACCTTCTGTGTCTGTACAGGCTTGAACAGCATGGCCAGTTCCTTCTGCTCCTTCATCTTGGCCTCCTTGTCTTTCTTCTTGTCCTCCATGGGCTTGGCTGGGTGGATGCCGCCACTCTTCACCTGCTTCTCTACTTGCTGGATAAACTTCTGCTGTTTAGCACCCTTCTTGTTCTTTAGACCGAAGGTTTTGTCCTGGAAGAATAGAATGAGTATTAGTGTGAGTTATTAGGTAATGCTTTCATCTGAGAACTATAGTTATATGGCTTATAGGTTACTGTATAGTACCCATTCCTGTGAGATTTATTCAAAATCAAAACTTTTTTTTTATCCAAATTGGTTGTGGTTTAGGCATAGAGTGAAGACAGAGAGACTACTTTTATTTAAATGTTACACAATTACACAACTCTTTGTTATTCTATTTCTAAACTTCTCTAGTCCAACATGGAGTAAATTTGTGTGTGTACCTACTGCGGTTATGTTATCCCAATGATTTAATTACTTAGTATTTTTACTAAGTATTTAAACAGATTGTAATAGGTAGTCTACCAGTAAGCCTGTGCACATTTGCTTGTGCTTCTACCTGCTTCTAAAGAGTTGTATTCTGCCAACATCCAACAGAATATTTTTTACAGCTTTCATTCAGACCATTCATAATGGCTGGTACTAAATATTGGTTTATAATAATAAGTCCTGCAGCTATTTATCTATTTGTAATTTAAAATTCATAGGGTCTTTCTGAGAACTTGCAAGAAGGCTTCTACTGCTTGGTGCTGTCCCAAATCGAGTCCAGGACTATAGTACGGGTCTACGGGAGTTTTCGGGTGCTACGTTTTCTTAGCCTCTATGAGTTATAATAAATAAATGATGAGTATTTTATCACCTCAATGACTTTCTCCTTTTTCTTCTGTTCCGTCTTCTTGCTGGCCCCGCCGCCTCCGCCGCCGCTTGCTTTCTTCGGTGGCATGGTTATGTTATTTCTCGAAACTTCAAATTAATCCTAATCTACTACCCCTCCTGGATCTAAATTTTAAATAGTAAAATATCCCAGGATTTCAAGGAACTTGTCCCACTTTTCTCTATTTTACACGTATTTCCTAAAAAATAAATATCGTCCACGGTGCACAGCCTGGCATTTGCAGATGTTGTCGCGTTCCAGTTGCTCAAAAAGAACAAATATGACTAATGTTCTTTCTTTGTTTCGCTTTCAAAATATCAGCATCTTCTGTCTCATTTTTTCTCATGAAGAAGCTAAAAGTTTCAACAATTCAACAAAGTTTTACTTGAAATGAAAGACACATTGACAGCTGACAAGTGACATCAGTGTGACAAAATGATTTTTTTTAGTGAAACCGTAGTAACGGAACATATAATTCGTCCAAAATTAAAACTTACATCTGGTTCGCCCCATAAAAATTTCACTCGAAAAAGAATAATAAATAAGCTCAAAATAACCTTAAAGTTATTTTTTTTTAACTTCAAAAGATAAGTTTGAAATAAAATTAATTGGTACTTATTTATTTATTCACACGGTGTCAGACAAAGTCAGATTGGAGTTTTGACATTTCTTGCTGTAGGAATTCTTTTATTGCTAATTTATAGTCTGTGAATAGTGATCATAGTGGTTGGTTGGTTGTTCGTTAAATTCGGTCTTCGCCGTGCGTAAATGTGAAATAAACAGTCGCTTGAATTAGGCCATGGCGAACGATACCCTGTGTAAAATTAAACAGCCCGAACAGAAATAGTCTGTGTTTAATTTTCGTAAGAGAAAGTCATCATGGAAATTGTCGACGTTGAAGAATGCCAGCCCGACCCTGCAGCGGTCACAAGAAAGAAAAGTTTATGGGCTAAAATTAACAATAGGACAACGTACAGTTATTTATTTAACATCGTAATATCGATACTAATGCTCACTTGCCTGGTACTGGTGCTCTACTTCTTCAAAGAATATCTAAAGACGATTTTATACTGGGTAGACGCGCAAGATCCGTGGATAATATTTTTGTTATTTATGGGTTTATTTTTGGTCGTCAGTTTTCCCGTGACGATTGGTTATTTAGTGTTAATAATTACTAGTGGATATTTATTCGGAATTGTTCAGGGTTTAGGTACTGTTTTGGTGAGTGCGAACTTTGGTGTTGCGGTGGCTCACTTTACGTTGAAAGCCTTACGGAACTATCTGCCGTTAGACCGGCTACTGAAGAACGAGACAGCCAGGGCTCTGTTGAAGGTGATATCGGGGCCGCAAGCCTTCAAGATCGTATTCTTCGCGAGACTGACTCCAATACCCTTTGGAATACAGAACACAATATTTGCTGTGAGTTTGTTTGTTTATTTTTTAAGTGTAACTAATATGATAATGACAACAGTGCTGATTGATGAGTCAAGCATGCAAGTAGCAAGCCTTGAGCAGTGTCAAGGTCCCACTAATATAATTAATTTTATCAATGCAATGCTTTATGCACTGCTGATTATGCTTATAAGACAGTTTCACTCCATTTATTTTTAAAGAGATTTTTTTACTATAAATGATCACTAATATCTTTGTATGTATGTATGATAACTTGCAAGGGGATATGATGTGATAAGAAAAGCTATTAATATGCCTATCTAATAAGAAATGAATGCAAAGTTAACATTGAATATATTGAATCATACATTCAGTATTTATAACTGGCATAATAAATTACCTGAACTAAAAATATTTAACAATTTTTTTTAGACACAAATATGGCCATAATATTCTAAACTGACATCAAAGACTATCACTCTGCTTGACAAATAAATACTAAAGTATACATAAGCCTTTTTACCTTGAATAATACTGCCAATTCAATAAAATGTATAGTGGTGAGACTTATTCAAGCAATATATATTTTAGAGGTATTTACTTCTCAGACCTATTGTTATTAATAGTATTATGTTATTACAATACTATTGAAAACTCATAATTAACAATATCTCAGCCAAAACAATATTAATTTACCTGTTAATTTAGCATTAGAATATTCTAACTAGAATTTATAAAGCATGTTATTAAAGCCGAACCATTTAATTGACAAAAAAAAACTTAGCAAAAACAATGCCACAATTCATAACTTTTTATAAATAAAACAAAAAAGTCTGTCTGCAAAGTTCATAGTCCAATTACCATAAACTTAAAAAAAAACTTTTTGCATAGTTGAAATGCTGGTCGGTTGTATAACTTGAGACTTGAGTGTAATAGAATATTTGTAACACCTTAAGTTGTTACTAGAGGGTGTTTTTTAAAGGTGAAGGCTGTTGAAATACCACAGTTATAATCCTTCATGTACAACTGTATGGTCAAGGCTGAATATTATTATGCCATTTCTTATATTCATAATGTCACACTTTTTTTCTAAGGGGGAAAGGCAAGGGTAAGACGTATAATGCCTTTTTTTATGACCACAAACTAAGTAAATATAGATGCCAGTATTTAAATTAAATAAAGAGATTTTTCCTCATAATTAGTTGAAAATTGGTTATCACAAGTCAATTTATTGAAGTGGACTCAAGGCTCCACTCTCAAACTCCTTATTTAAGAGGACACCCTTACCCACCCTTGGACCTTTGCCTCAGTGAAGGGTTAAAAAAATGCACAATTAAGAGGGTTTTTCCCAGGAATTAATCAAGGATGTATTTACTACAATTTAACCTCTTAATCTACAGTAAATTCCCTGCCGGCAACTGTCAATGTTATGAATGTATTATAAATAAACAGATGGTGATACATGTCTCATATATATTTATCATAAGCGGTAAATATGTTAGCTTGTTATGCATATAAAATATGACCTATAAATAAACCATATATTATTCCTTATCAGGGATAAACATATGTAACTACTTGAATACTTTATTTAGTTAAAATTAGCATTTTAATTTAAAAGTGACTAATATTTACGACAATTTTCGTTAATTCTTTACTATATACGACATACATCATGTTTTGCAAATCTAAAAGAGCTAAGAACATTGGGAATCAAAAATAGTAAACTTTTTATACGAAACACGATCAAACAAAAGTTTCTATATAATTATGCATTTATTAAATACTTCATTCATGTAGTCTAGATACCATAATCCCATAATAATAAACTAAACCCATTACTAACCCAGTGCTACTACCGTGCACTGGTCTCCTCTTCGAATGAGAGAGGGGGATAGACTCTCGGCCTTAATCCCGCCACGCCGTACCTATTAAAACATAAAAAAAACAACAAACATCTGGACTACAGACAAACAATAACATACCATTAAAAAAATCTCGTCAATGTATTTCCTAGAAAACATCGGACATACACGCGATATTTTCGTTGCAGACAGTAAACAAAGTGTCATGTCTTACTTTTAACGCCAGTACAAGAACTAAAAATAAAATGACTAGACAAAAAGATTTTCTCCCTGAAGTCTTAGCATAGTTTACGTACACTTTTTATTTCCTAGAGATCCAAAGCATAAGCAAACGGCTTTATGATTCAATTTCTGTCTGGATCGTGAACCAATCCCATTAAAAATATAACTGCATTGAAAAATCACACGCTTCTTTCGTATCCTTAATTTCCACTTTTATTCATCCTTCCGGTTTCATCCTGTCATACCAGTGTTTTCTTTCAAGTACTTTATATGCAACCGAATCAACACGCCATGAACATTTTCTTTCTTTATCCCTAAGATAATTTCCCATACTAAGAATTTATCTTGTTTGGGAGAGCTTTAATACAAACAACAAAAAATAAGACATTTCCAACTTCATGAAAAACCACAACATCAAATGCCTGACTGACGTCTATTTAATATTATCTTAACGCCACTAATACACTGTTGCATAAAGCAAGAGCGGATCCAGGAATCAAGGAGGTTAAAAAGTTCCATTTTCCTGCCTTGCCTATTTATCGGCATTTTGCCGCTGAATTCCTTTACCTTAGTCTCTTTCCGCCTCGTATTTCGGTCTTAAACAAGATCCTATTCAAACATTTAATGTATTTTAAACTCTATGTTATTGAATGCTCATGAGGTGCATATTCTGCCCGTCGCTTCGGTGCCATCGTAAATAAATATTGAATTTTACGACCTTTGCTGCTAGTAATGGCTGGATCTATTCATAGCAGTTCTAGCTAGTCTTCTATTATTCAATCGGTTATGTTTAAGCTTAGATAATTGCTGGATTGTCATTTCTTGAGAAGGAACTGCCGTTTGACCTTTTAATACCAAGACATGATCGAAATGTTTGCAGGATTCCGCGTATTGATTTGGGCTGCATGAAAAATGTAAGCAATGATAAATAGTTTTTATTGCTCTACCTAAATAATGGTATTTTTATTTGATTATCTCCAAAACGTTAAAAAAAAGCTTTCAATTCTGTAATATAATAAATCGAGGTATCAAGTTTCTAAGTACATGTCGCTAAGGTTACCTCTCGGCCTATTCACAAAGGCTTACAACATAATAAGATATTTTTTTAAATGTACTGTTTTGTCGTCCGCAACTTCTCAAAACCACATCCCGTCAAAAAGTCTCGTAAACTAGTTCTTTATCTGTTCGTAAAGCCATTATATTTGGAGCAAACCACCGTAACTTTGTCCCGATCATGAGACCATAACGAGTCGGCCATTATGTTAGATACACCTTTTGTTTATTGATGAAATGAGAAGCCATTGTTATAACGAAACTGATTATGATTGTTCCTATATTAGGTGCTGACGGCTAAATAGGGAAGGAATAATTATTTTGGTCTGAAAAGCTATTTATTAACTTGGTTATTTGTGTCTTTGAATCCTTTTCCACTTTTTTGATATTTCTTTTGATTCCTGTAGAGTCAAGATAAATCATTGTGAACACTGTAACTTTACCAAAGTGTCTTGAAAATCATGTTAAACCGAAAATTGGCTAAAGTAACAACCTTAAGAATTATTTATCTGATGGTTTTACTCAAAAAGGAAACATTATCACAGCATCAACAATATTACCAACTTCACACTAAGGTTTTGCGTGTATAAAAATAATTATTATATGGGTATTTCCCCGTATATTATAATAATAATTATAAGATAATGCATGCAACGCGAAAGTTTTTAAAGTTATAATCAGTAAGCGCAGACTAAAAACATGTCAAATGACGTAGATGTTTACTTTAGTGATTTTAAGACTATAAAACCAGACGAGGTCGTCATTTCGAAAGTATGTAGATACTAAGCGAGTATAAACTCGATTTCATCTAAGTATAGTATGACCAAAGTTGATCAACTAACTAAATTAAGTTACCTGAACCTATTACTGTCCCATTGCTGGTCAAGGGTCTCCTCCCGTAATGAGGGAAGAGTTAAGCATTGAGTCAACCACCAAGTTCGGGACTTCGCATTACTTCAAGAACTGTATTAAAGAACTCTCAGGCGTGCCAGTTTACTTGCAGTTCCAAGCGCAAGCGGTTATCCCGTCGCACGTCACATACCTACACGGAATTGGAAGGTATTGGTATACCAGCCCTTCTGATGGGCATACTTTAGCAATTATCTCAGCCAAAAATATTTAGTATCTAAAATAAGCCATATTAATTAAAATGTTAATAACAAGTGTTAATTTCAATTGTATGCGCGTGCGGCGGTCAGTGACGTGTGTTTGTTTTGAGCCGTCACTCAGACCGGCTCTCGGCTGATAACGGAGGTAATCTGTTTCCTCGTTACTGAGATAATTTGACTCGTAGACTGTAGTTTGTAACTGTTTCTATGTGGAGTTTTTTTCTGCTAAAAGTATAAGAGAAGTGTAAGAATATTAAAGCGAATGGCGTTTGAGTTACTTTAAAAAAAAATGGTTGTAACATCAACTAATTCCCTTTTTCGGTATGTTTTTGGGAGAAAACATGCAGTGTCGCCCGCATGTGACGTAGGATAAGGACAAGCATTTAAAGAACGTCTTATTGGGAATGGGAAGGAAATTAGGTATATTACCCGATTACCTTATTGTACCACAGAATGTGACTGCAATCTTACTAAACCTTTTTCTATTCGCGATCTCTACTTAGCATATAACTTTACTCTCACGTTAAAGAGTATTGCTACTTTGTCTTATAGTAGCACAACTTTATTGGCATATTAATCTTCCTTTTATGGAACGGTTGCTTAAACGCCAGTTCGTAACAGTCGTAACCACTTATGTTCAGCCGGAGTCCACGTAAACCAAGTTAAACTAGAAATATTATTAAACTACGTAATTGAATGCATTATTTCACGCCCAGTGGCCACGCGAGCGATACGTCTATCATTTCAGAGAACCACTCATTAGCGTATTTGTTACCTACTTATTTATCACTTAGCGGGAATCACTCATCGGTAGACGATTATTTAGGTTATGTAACACTAAATATGGGCGGTATCTTAATTTGTAGTTACTATTTAGCATTACTGACATTTTGAGACGAGTATCAACGTCTGTCTGGATAACGGATCCAGTCCAAAAACGGTGTCCATCTACAAAACAAACATGTACTGGATTCGCCAGTGTGTCTGGATTTTATCAACAGGCGGAAATAGTTAGGCTGTCGTTAAATATTTAGCGCAGGAGAAGATTGCATTATTTACCCCCTGTTTCTGAAGTAGGTCCATTTAGCGGTAGTTTATCTATTCAATAGTGTTTCAACTCATATAAAAAAACGCTATTCAATGGATAAACTACCGTTAAAGTACTCAGAAACCGGGGGTTACTGCTAAAGCTACGACCAAGAAGTTCAGATATAAGGTATTGCTCAAGACATCTATCAAAAAGATATCGGAGTTAGACATAATTATCCCCGATAAACTCGCATTTAGTTGATAACACAGGTCAACCCGGCGACAGAATAATTAAAGATTAAAATAATCTCGAAAAAACGTAGATTTCAATTACGCAGTACTAATCTAATTACAACACAGTTCATTAGTTCGAGCAACAAAATGAAACAATATCGAACTATTAATTAACACTAGCAACATCAACTCGCGCGTAAAAACGCCGCAATATTTATTTATACTAGAGGCCGCCTGCGATTTCGTTCGCGTGGAAACCCTTGTAAATCCCGATCCCACGGGAACTTCAGGTTAAAAAGTAACCTATGTGTTGTTCTGGGTCTTCGGCTACCTACATACCAAATTTCATTGTAATCGGTTCAGTATTATTTACGTGAAAGAGTAACAAACATCCATACGTACTCACACACTTTCGTATTTATAATATTAGTAGGACTATAATTGGCGGGAATGCTCTATGCTTTTAGCTGTAATAGTAGAACGACATGAAGCAATTACAGTGATAAATACATAATTTGATGAGTGCAGATAAATGGCTGTGTCAGTCAATTGACCCCGATATGTGTCAAGATGACAGCACGAGTGTAATCCACTTTGCTAGTTTGACGTATGACGGTTATGACGTGCCGTGAGTGACTTTAATAGTTGATTTTATTTGATTAAAAGATGGATTCAACTATGTTTGTTGTTACTACAGTAAAGAAACTGGTTGGAGTGTAATTTCTTAGATTGACGTGTATTAACTAATTTTGAGAATAAAGTAAAAATGTGGCGTTCAACACTTTTGGCGTCGCCTTTTTTCCCTCCGAGTATGTTCTCAAATATAGAAACATATACTTTCCAATTTAAAAATATACATGCATCAGTTTTATTTCCTCTTCAGGTACTTTAAAATTGAAATTACACCGTTAAGAAGCAAAAAAATCAACCTATTACAGAGAAAACGCTTTGTAAAATGCAGTTACGTACAAACATAAGCCTCTTTGGTACTATAAAACATTTACAATGTACTGGCTTATCCAATAAAATTCAAGTGGCCTGTGGCACGTTCGTATTGCGGCTCATACCGGTGCATACTTGGCTGCACCACCACGATGTAAATGTCAAAGGATCATGCACGTAGACCTCCACGGCCTGCAGCCGACCTATTTTCGTAAAAGGATTACTTGCTGTGCTGCAGAAGGCAGACATTTTGTTACTACAATCAACTTTAATTGACGGTGACAATATAATACGGCTACATTTTGTACTGTCCAGTTTTTCGACAATGTTGCCAAAATGGACCAGCATTTTTGGAGTATTTTACTTTTCTTTTTTATGCTGCGAGTGGCATTGGTTTCTACATAAAATCGTAATGAATATGTACTTTAAAGCTTATCTTAAAAGTCGATTAATAATTCAATCAATTTTTAATGGAATTGAACTTAATGTGTTTTTTATTCCATGGTATTGTTGCCAATATATTGCGACTTTTACTATTTACTGCAGCCATAGGAAGTCGCATGCTATACTCTTCGAAGGCTTATATTTTCTGCATCAAAAGAATGCCAAAGAATGAAAACTCGTGTAGTATATTTTTAAACGCAATCTTTTACAATGACTCACATAACTATACGAAAATAACTACATTAGCGAGATGAATCGATACTTTTAATAAAAGTTTTTAAAATAGCATGTTTACGAAGTCACATGTACTGTTGGATATAAAACTACGCCCACGTAATGCGTAGAAGAAAACATGTTTGTGCAGTAGCCTGCATTCTCACTATGTTGCATAAGTGTTAGCACTATCTATAGGAAAATTGCGAGAAATTGTGTTATGTTGATAAGTTTTCTATAAAGTATGGTTCAAAGACCGCTATGATAGGAGGGATACTTTGAAACTGGAAAAGGGGGGCTGTTATTGTAAATTGTGTTAAATATTATATTGTCTGTACCATATACCATGCCATGCAAACACACGCATAAAATATACCATCACGTGCTGATCTTTCTTCGTCTTTTGGATTGGTGTCGTGATCCTTATTAGCTAGTTGACTGCGGAAGCCAGCAACAAAATCTTTGATGATGTAAAGTTACTATCTGATGACTTATAACGCAATCGAACAGCATTAGCTGCATGCATCTGCGACAAAAACGATAATGATACATTATACATTAAGGAGTATTCCCCAAGCCTCACTTTGCTAGTGTAGTGGACTCAAGGCCCCCTCCCTCGTTGAAAACCCTTGCCGAGCACTGGGACAGTCAAGGGTTAAATAAGGTTTTCTACGTCCTGAACCTACATTTTCTGCAAATTAAGCTATGGAAAATAAGTTGCTGAAAATGCAGGCGCTAGAAAAATTATGTTGAAAGATGAATAAGTACTTCAAGTAGGTACTTCATTCGCAGGTTTATGCCAAAAACAAAATCAAATCATTTATTCATTTAGGTCAAATGCTGACACTTATGATAGTCAATGATACAGAGAGTGAATTTACCGCCAGTTCGGAAGGGAGGGTCAATTAGAAGAGCTGGCAAGAAACTCCTGGCCTTTCTTATTTTGCCGTTCTGTTTACCCCCAATACGTAAGTGTGACATTTATACACTAACGTGTTCGAATTCTTCCACGGTTTAAGGTTAAATGCATACGTTTTCGTACCGTTGTGGCTAAAAATAGTTTTAGTTTACGAATTTTTCAGTAAGTGCAGTCTGCAGTGCTGACATTAATGTTTCAGACGGTGTTAGTGTTTCGCGATGGCCGTGGGTGTAAGGCACCTAAATCTTCGAGTAGTCTATTTAGGAATAAATATTGCAACTAAAATAGAAACATTATTATGTGTTGCTGATATAATAAAACTGAATAACTTATTTTTATTCGTTTGGACGCGTAAATTTGTAAATTTCCAGTTGGATTTTAGAACTTATTTTTGTTGCTGATATTTATGGGAAAGGCTAAACTGCTTCGAAATACGCGAGCGAAGTAATCTACGTGTATGAAACTGCGATAACTATTGTCGAAATAAGAAGTAATAGATACACTTGTCTTCATAGGACATGTAACTTGATACTATCTATCAGAAGCTTACAAACGATCTGTCTTGCTAATGAACGTCTTGAAAGCTCTGATTAGTTATAAAGACTGTTGTCTTTTTTACTGATATATACATTTTCAAAACTGATTAAAAGTGACAAATCTATGTATAAATAATCAGAGCTTACACGGCGTTTATTAGTTAGTGTACAATAGTTTCTAATATTTCATTTTAAAAAGCCCTTTAGTACTCATAACCTTGTCAATAATGTGATGATGAAGTGCGTCCATTTAATAAACGGTTCTCGCACTGAAACCCTCTTGGCAATAGACTAATTAAATTCTGCCGCAGTGAAAGCGACATACTGGTAGTGAGCGCCCTAGATACCACGAGAACAATGGGTTTAATCATTGTTATCACTCTTCTGTACGCAATCATACGTGTGAGCCGATTATACTGCAGTTTGTACTATGATAACAGGCTAAGGTTGGTGAACTAATTTGTAATAGAAGTGGTTATGAAGCAATTCCAGGTATCGTTTCATGGGTTGAGAGTCATTTCTGATTGTAATTTTTGTCCGGGATATTGGTTTGTTAAAGACTTCTTCAAACATTGTATGACCTTCTAAGTTTATTAACACGTTTCTTGAGGGCATGTGACTTGCAAAGTACTACTCTATTGTAGGGCGGGATAGCAGGATAGCAGGACAGTCATGGATGGATTTAAAAAGACTTCTTCTGACCCAAGAATAATAGGCTCTGAGTTGAGAATTTGTCTCATCGATGCTAAACAAATGAGAGCAGCAATCTAATTTTTTTGTCATGCAGAATTTTACGTCCATGAAAATTTACCATGACAATGCATAGCTAATTTGTTAATTCTTTTTTATTTTCAAGTCGATTATTAGGTACCATAGATTTTCATTTGACCTATGTATCTGGCAAGGAAATTGCAAATCATGTGGTAAAAAATTAACATAAGTTCGGCCCTCGCCCTCTTCCGCCTCGTTACCATCGATTAAATCCCTGCTTTGCACCAATCAGCGCATTCCACCCTTTACACCCCTTATACCATATATAATAAGGCCTTTTGACGTGTCATGGTCATTTAGGTACCAAGAAATACGACGTTTATGTCAAAATATTCGTCCTTCACTTTTGTTATATTTCCCATGAATAAAGGACTCCTTTTTCTGAAGGTTATACCAAGAAGTTGGTAGTTCTTCCAATATTCTGTGGCATATGGCTGTTCTACGTACTTAACTAAGGGCAGGCCTTTTGCCATTCAAACCGAGCTTGTTGCTACTGAGATTTCAATAACCTGTGGACGTGCCAAGTCATTCAACTTGAATTAGCATCGGTTTCAATCAAATTTGTCAAAAAATTTAGAAATGTATTATTGTGTTCTTCTTCACAACTCCATATTTTACCATCAATATTTAAGGTCAAGGGAAGAACCACTATCTCACTGAATCCGATTAATTTCTATGCACAGTAAGTAAACTATACTCAGAGGCCTCCGTGTCTCACGCCGCTACCTTTGCGTCGGGACGTCGTGAATTCCATTCCCACACGAAACAATTATTTGTACGATCCACAAATAACTGTTTCGGTAGTACTTTTTGTATGTTTGTAAAAGTCGCCGCGACCCAAGAACAATAAATTGTTGATGCGGGAGTTGTCTTTTAATGTACCCACTATAGTAGTATAGTAGTACAATATGCTATAATAGTTCCAAAGGTATATTCCCGGTGTCCACCCCCTGCTTGTCCACCCCGGGTGGACAGAGACACAAATCTTTTAAAAAGTTCTCGGTGTCCACCCCTGGGGGACAGTGAGAATTAATATAAAATTATTCCCGCTGGCCACCCCGGGTGGACAAAGACACGAGTTTCATATTACTACTCTCGATGTTCACCGCCGGTGGACAAAGCCAATGCTAAAATAAACATTCTCAATGTCCACGCTTGCTGGAATTGGGTGTAAATAATTATAACAAAATTAATGAAGTAAGTATATACCTAACATCTTTTACTTTTGCAATCTACACAAATAATTATCACAATAGGTACTTATTAATCAAAGTCACAGACTTTACATCCTCATCCTTTCTAGAAATAAATCAATATTGAAGTCCCCATTGACAAGTCCCATTCGCATGTCGTGAATAAAATGATCACTTAAAATATTTTTTTTTACGTTTATTGTTATAACTTATACCTTGGTTTAATGAGTGCCGCAACTTAGGGTCAATCAACATTATATGGGAAAACACACAATAGATAGTGTACCTACTTCTATTTAGCCTAGAGATGTTGATAATATGATTAAACTATATACCTACTTCATTAATTTTGTTATAATTATTTACACCCAATTCCAGCAAGCGTGGGCATTGAGAATGTTTATTTAGCAGTCCACCGGCGGTGAAAATCGAGAGTAGTAATATGAAACTCGTGTCTTTGTCCGGGGTGGCCAGCGGGAATAATTTTATATTAATTCTCACTGTCCCCCAGGGGTGGACACCGAGAACTTTTTAAAAGATTTGTGTCTCTGTCCACCCGGGGTGGACAAGCAGGGGGTGGACACCGGGAATATACCGTTCCAAAGACAAGCGTGATGTTATGTTGTACACATTATAGCTGTTACCATGGCATTGTAACTAGGACGTTAACGACTTGTGCGTTTCGCTTTCACTGCAACGCGAACGTCTATTGTGAAGTATTCGTTACTACAAGTGGTATTTGTATTGATACGATTGTTCAATCGACTGTCTTGGAAACAGTACTTAGTTTGTGTTGAATTTATTGATTGGTTCTTAGTAGAGCAGTTCTAAGATAATTATTTTGCAAGGTAATAGGAATTATGATTACCTTGTGTCAAATCTGATAGAATGTGTCGTACATTTTGCCATGGTCTCGGGTCCAAAATATAGACAGGCCCTATAACATATCAGAGTTATTGAATCAGATCATTTAATTTTCCCTCGTTCTTTAGCAATAAAGGGGACGTTGAAAATACAAACATGGCATTTCGTACCCATTTCTCCTTCTGAGAGGAGACATGATTCTCACCGAGAAATTTCGACTTCTATGCGTAGCGATGAAAACTAAGATTTGTATTCTTTTACACAGTTCCTACGTCAATTTTATACTGTTGAGCCCAGATTCCCTTCCTATAATCAATATTATGAAATGGTCTCGAATTTAATACTCAATGATTTCCTCCTATAAAATCTACCAGACGTGATTAGCTGACGGCCATATATTTAACGACCATCGTCATTGTTATTTAGAACCACCATCAGCAGTGTAATGGCTGCCATCACCATAAGAAGGAACACCATATTGGTCGTTAAAACTTTCCATGGTGTTCTATTTGTTTGATGACCTGATGGTTAGCACGGAAAACCTTAGTTCACTAACAGTTTCAGTACATGTCTATGAGACAATAGAATATTTTAGCCCTATGACATTTGTATTGGCTGGCTGATACCTTGCAGTTGAAGACAGAAATCGGTACCATTTTATGGTATGCTCAGTCTATCAATATCAAATCATTTATTATAATATGTCAAATGCTGACACTTATGATAGTCAATGATATAGAGAGTGAATGTACCACAAGTTCGGAAGGTAGAGCCAATGAGAAGAGCTGGCATGAAACTTCTAGCTAGCTACTCTTTTTAATCGTGAATCTATAAAGCATTGATGATGTGAGGAGCTGCTACTGCACTATAGGGAACATCTCCTTTATAATCGAGGGTCCAATCGAAAATCCTCAAAAGAAAGGTGGTAAATGCTATCCTATAGTAAAAGCGTTAATCAGCAACAGTTATTGTGTAACAAAATAACACCAACTGTATTGAGAATTTACATAACATAACAGCACAATGTAAGCAGTTACATTTCTAGCGTACTTCTAGCACGCAATAGAATCGAAAAAACACGCATTAATTAATTACGCAAAGTAATTGATTGTTATTCAAATAAATCCCATTATGTTATTGTATGTAGGACTCATTGATAAACAGATCTAAATAAATGTAAGCGAAGGTCGTTTTTATCGAAGAAGATTGATGGACACTATCGATAAAAGATAGTAGAAATTTCTACACACTGCCTTTGTGTTTGATTTTAAAACGCAAATAACTTATCAGCTACTCTTACAATGATATCAGTTCTTGTTATCTTAATAGAAACTTGTTTTTATCTGGTATAGGGCAGTAAACTTTTGCCGCCATGTGTCTTGGTCCGGAGCCAAGTGTATCTTGAATATTGTACAATTTTTAACCATTCGTTTGTTCGAATACCAAGTAAGAACTGCTGGATTTTGTAGGGATTTATTCTGATTGAAAGATTAAAGCTAGTGGTTTAATCAAATACGGTTTTATGGTTTCAGAGATATAGATATTGCAGCAATATCAACAGATATTAAGACGGGTTGCCAGCGTTGGCTAGTGTTTATTATTTACAAAACTACACAATGCGTGTGAGATCTCTTCGTTTTGTGATCTTCATTGTGTCCCCAACGAAGGACATTGTATCAATGACCGCAGCATCTTTAATTTGTCGCCGCTTCGATTCTCGCCGGTCATGTCGACTGTCATTTGTTCTTATTTAGAAAGAAAAACAACATTCTTGTTTTGGTATTAAGGCCATAAATTGTTTTTATTGAATGCATGATTTAGCTTTATGTATTGTTTACGATTGTGAATATTTGAGATAGATTTTTACATAGCAGTGTTTTTTCTTCAAGCCACTTGACATTGGATGAATCTTGTGCCCCAATTCTCAATTCAAGCAAAACTGTGTCGAAACCGTTAATAATTTAATCGGAAGTCAATTGATGGAATTTGAAAACAATGGATTGAAATGAAGACTTACAGAATCTAACGAACATTCTCAAATTTTGTGAAAAAAAAATTGCATTCAGGCAGTTATTTATAACATGACGTCGTTTTAAAACGGCCTGAAATGTCCGATTTTTAAATCCAATGTTGTCAGTCAACAAATTTAGCATATTTACTGATGTCATGGCTAGTAACATATTAATCGTCTACAGTCCAGATGTTCGATACTGTAACTGAAACCATTTTTATGTGTAACCATCCAAAGACTTCCAAAAATATGCGAAGAACACATGCAAATACTTTTGTTGCCTTATTTTTTATATGAGTAGTACTTTGCATTTACCCTGCAGATATAATTAGAATTTTCTATGCAGTGGTTTTTCTCTACGTTCAATAAAATTTCGTTGACAAAAATCAACATAAAAAACATTTTATATCTTATCGATGCAATCCAATAATTCACAGTTAACTGCTGCATCTGACGTTATAAAATCTATAAAGTAACGAATGGTTGTTAGTTATAGAGCTATTGGCAGTCAAAGCGTATTGTCTGCACACATATAAAACTAAAGTTAATGGCCGCTGGGAAAGTTCATCCCGATTTATTATTCTATTCGAACAATTTGCTGAAAAATACGTTTTTAAGGAAACATGTAAACATCGTCGCCGATGCCAGAAATATACCGGCGAGGTTCAAGCTCATAAAATGTTTATTTTACTTCAAGGAATATTTACATTTCGTCAGCAGTTTCATTACATGCAGTAACGTCTAAATATATCTTAGAATATCAAACGAATATCGTCACCTTCGATGTTAGATATTGATGTTATATTGAAAATGTAACGCTTATTTTATATTTTACGACTAGAGCGAATAGTAACGCTATGTACTTCTATAGCGGCTCCCAAGCTTGGCTATCATGTTAGTATCCATTTGTTGGCAAGAATAAAGGTCTTCAGGATAGCTTTAGCCGTAGGTATACCTAAGTACTTATTAATATAGTTTCTGTGAGTACGCATGCTTCTGCTAGGTCACCATATTGCGTGATAATTGGATCAGTAGCATACAAACAATGATGCATTATAATGCTTATCACAGCAGGATATCCTTGATATATTGTATCGTTGAAGCTAATGATAATAACTTTCTACAGCTTCAAACAACTTCTTTAATAATGATGATAGTATGAACCATGTACATTCTGCTCAATATAATTTATCTTAGTTATTCTCTCCTACTTCTGAAAAAATAGAGAAAGAATAACGGGCCCGTCTCTTTTTCGTCTATTACTATACTAACCTATTTTGTTGTTTCCATGCAAGTTTTATTAGTTTGCGAAGCCAATGTTTACACATTTTTTTCATACTGACATTCATACGGGTAATTGGCCTATTTGGAACACACTCATTTGTGTCGTCCGTGCCGTCTCCAAGGCCAGCACCGCTTGTTTATCTTAACACAATCGATCAATCTTTCTGTTTCACTTTTATGTTTATCCTGAGTCTCACTCTAATTCCTTCAAACCGAATGAAATAGAATCATCACCTGCAAATACTTGGAAAATGTCATATTTCAACTGAAATAAAAACTTGGAAGTCATACATTTCAGTGTTTAGGGCGTCGCGTGGCTGCTACAAATAGCACGAATTTGTTTCAAATGCAAATACTTGAAAATTGTTGTTTAATTCGCCGTCGGTGGTGGTGTTAATTTACAAAGGCATTGTACCTGTCGTGATTCCGTGCTTAGCAAATAACACTAAAACATAATTGTACACATTTAGTTGCTACCACCGCACCACTTTATAATCTTTACGAATGCTAATGAGATTGACGTGTTCCACTTTTCCATATTTCTTTACATAAAACTTGGGAATGTATGTGCCGCACGCAAATATCAAACGGTTATAATAACTTTTGTAATTTCTAGGAAAATCGTGCTAAACTTTCTTTCCTTCGTGTGGTCGATTTGACTGATTAGCTAAACGACCGCCGCCTAATGGTCTACACCGAAAATATTGCTTGTTGCGTGAAATAAAAGCGTGTAGGAAACACTGGCAACTACTTTATACCTAAATAAATTTTCCTCAAAAGTTACCGGTTGATATAGTTGGTAAAACCTAAACATTTTGGCATTCAAGATTAAACTGTTCTGCGAATACGTCGACTGTTATTTAGGCGCACGCACTGGCGCCGTGCGCATTACCAACGATGACAGATGGGCTCGTCAATTCACAATCTAGGCAAGACAGCTGAAAAATAAAACTATCTATTTCCTGCAGTTACTGATCAGCAGTGACTAATGCCTGAAAGGCAACCGCAAAATAGCTTATTTTACTACGGGCCCAACATTCTAATTGTCATTAATGCCGCTATGTAGAGTTTTTATTTTAAGATAACTCCCGCTCTATGAATTGCTCCTGTGTCGCGGGGACTTTTATAAACATACAAACAACGGACACTAACCCACTACCTCCCGACGTAATGGTAGTGGCGTGACGACCACCTTTTAACCTCTGCGCCACAGAGGCCGTCGATTATCTCAGTGATAAACTGTCTCCTCGCATAACAACACCCCACTCAAATATTCTACTATTAAGTGCAATATCTTACTGATCTACGAACGTTTCGAAATAAAACGCAAACAGAATGAAGATCACACAGAAAAAACACATGTAATCGTTAGTGAGATATAATCTTCAATCAGTCTAAGATAAGATCGTAACAAGTGTTATCGCGTCGACTGTCACCGTGACTTGTGACGGCTAAGTTCGAGGTAAAGCGGAACTTTTGACGTTGTAACACTTGTTACAGATAGTACTTTGACACTTTTGGTACGACAACTGTTTAATTCTCGGAGCTGGTTGCATTTTGAGAGCGGCTTCGAATTGTAATGCTTCGCTGTTTCATTAACAGACTAAGTAGGATAAAAGAGTTTTTGATCAATATATTCTCCGCTGATATGCCTAAGTTCTTCAAAAAGTAAAACCCTTGTGACTTATGTATACAATACCTGTTTGCTCAAGAAGGTCGTCCAAGACGGGTACCTCATTCAATAATTTAATTCAAACTGTCAAAAAACAGGCAAGACATCCGTAAACTGATGTAAATTACTAATCTTTATCGTTACTCCGTTCCAGTCCACTGCCATACACTTCACTAACAGCACATTACGGAGACCGTTCTTCGTGGTGGAGATCTCTTCATTTGGATACTATTACTATTCTTCAATACTCATCCAGTTTTCTCTCTCCCCAGGTAAGCGACGTAGGTGGTTGCGGGTACCACTTGGCGACGATGCTGGGCCTGCTGCCGGCGCAGGTGATCAACGTGTACCTGGGCTCCACGCTGCGGTCCATGCACGACGTGCTGCACGAGTCGCATCTCACTGGATACGTCGTATTCGCCTTCCAGGTAACATACACTTATTTATTAGGCTAAATGCAAGTGGACATTTATCCAGCGATATTAAGAAAAGTCCGAGAATAGCTGAAAATACTCAAGTTTTTTTCGTACACTGACGTCAGCAGGCGCCAATAATTACAATTTGTAATGAATAAGAATAAAAAAAAGCTTTTTTTATTTTTTTTTGCAAGCAAGGGTAAAATTGTTCATTTTTTTCGGAAACCAGAAATCTATATAGTCTAGGAGTCTTGGGATAGTTTCCCAATAAGTATAAAAAGGTTTCAGATAACCTATCTGCTGAATAAAGAGAAAGCAAATGTATGAAAACAACTTTCAAAATTCCATCTGATAAGCTATCTGGTAGATATTTATAAAAGTATAACCAGGACTTATTTTTCTTAAATATGCACTTGCCCAAGATGTAAGGAATATACTCCGCACTCCGGAAGATAAACTACTAATAGCATCTACCTTCGGCCGATGCAAATGACACATAGTTGAAATTTTCCTTATAGTGTCGTAACTTAATGGCATCAAGTGACCTCAAGTTACGTACGTGACCCTACGTCTAGTTGCACCTGATTAGGGTTGACACTATAAGCGTAATTGTCTTGGGAAAAATTGTATTAGGAAGTCTCTTCTCTTACGAGTTCAGAGGTCGATCGGCCGGTTGTCTAGTTCTTGTAGTTTTGAAAGTTTAGAAACTTGTGTTAGAGTAACAGGTTAATGAAATCACGGTCACAAAGGAAATTGCATTTTTCCTAAGATAAGTTGGTTGTAACAGTGCAAAACTGCTTTACTAGTCCGCTCAAAGAATACTCCAAAAGCAAGTGTAGAGTGCGTGAGAGGGATCCAAAATTTTCGAAATAAAAGAATTGTTCGGACTTTTACCATTGAGAGTTGGTAAATCTTAGGTATTACCGGAAAATCTTAGGATTTACCACAGTCCGGGCTTTTATAGTAACATACATATATATAAACTGTGAAATTTGTCTTTAGGCTCGTGATATCAGGCAACCCTACTAAGTCTAAGAGGTAGGTACAGGCATTACATTATCATTTCTTACGATCAGTATCCTTGATAACTACTTTTGGTGGCATTATTTATTGAAACTTCCTTGTTTGTACAGTCGCAAGACTACAAGACTAATGCTTGAGGGGATTTCTCCATACCTAAGTTACCTTAATGGAGAATGGAGATAATCACGATATTTTGAAAGGGATTATTTATAGTATAACGCTTTAGTCTTTTCAAAATAACGTCTTTGTTGCAAACTTATGTTATTTTTCAAAGGTGACCATAAAAAATCCTTAATTAGAGCTGTCGTCGAGCCCAGGGCGATTTCCTCTTTGATTTCTTTAGGCCCAAATCCAGAATTCAAATCGTCCAACTCAACACCAAATCGGCGCAATACGGAACGATGAGTGGTAGATGGGGCAGGTGGGGGTCTGCCACGTTAGTCTATGTTAATTAAATTAATCGTGACTAATGACAATAGCACCATGTTCTAGTCAAGTAGAACAAAATCAATAGTTAGCCTACAATTACAGTCTCCAAACAAGATCGTTATGCAGTTAAACGTAGTAGTTAAATTGACTAATTGCAAACGATCCACGTTTGTCGCCACACGTTCATTAACGTCTTTCATTGTAATGGACCTACTGTTGTTGCGTACATTAAGTTTGGCCTTAGACCTTAGAGACGGTGGTCAACCTATAGTGTCAGAGTCGTTCAAGCTGCCCGAAAGGCCTTTGACATGGCTTAACGAATGTTGCATGTTATCTTAATAGACAACAACCGGGACTGACTATTTACGCGCACTCCGCAGCACGGAGACGCTCGGTTCAAATACTACTATGCGGTCACCCATTTGTGGAATCACCGCGCCAACGGTTGCTTAACCCACTGATCGTTTACCGACCGGTGAGCGCACTGACTGGCTGGCTTTAGGTACTGAAAAGGATCTTGCCAAAAACAATCATGTGTTCGCATTCGCAAGTCTATATTCTATGACAAGGACTTCCCCTCGGTTTCTCAGTACATTTAGCGGTAGTTTATCTATTCAATAGCGTTTTTTTATATATAAGTCTAGCGGACCCGACAGATGTTGTCCTGTCTACACGTCTTTCATTTGAAAATTTTAAACTTTTTTAATAATCTAAACCATTCTCAGATCCCCTTGAACACACACAAAAAATTTCATCAAAATCGGTCCAGTTGTTTAAGAGAAGTTCAGTGACATACACACTTACAGAAGAATTATATATATAAAGATAATTATACGACATAAAGATATCAGAAACCGGGGGTACGTCAACTAACGGTTCTATACCATAATACTTGTGTTTATAAAATCTGTTTTATATCATACTTGTGCAATATGCAGTCTTGTACAAGGAAAATAGGTAGTTTCGAAATCCTTACGAGTATATTAATTATAATTATTATCAGTAATCCACTTGACAAAGTGATTGTATCAGTCTCTACATAATAATACGATTACAATATTGTACTTTAAACACGCTATCAAGTGTTCTAGAAAATTATAACAAACAAACAACGTTCTGGAGAAAATTTGAACAATCCATATTTTTTTCATAGCCTACGTTAGTCTATCCCACTACTGACCAAAAGTCTATTCGATAGACTCCCAGATTCCTTTCATCCTTGTCATCCTTCTAGGAAGGTGTCTGGAGAAGACTTTTTTTTCTTACCCTTTTGGGCGTCCACTGCTGAGCAAAGGCTTCCCCCTTTTTCTTCTAAATACCCTGTCAGCGGTAACCTCTGGTACATCTTTCCGACCAGTAATTCCCGGTACAGGTCGTCCCGCCATTTCCATTTAAGAAATTCTTTATGACATTTTAATATCTAAAGCAAGAGCTGTTTCAAAACATATAAAGGAATCCATATCTTTTCTAATTCCACGAAGACGATCCTAATGATACATTTTCGATGTCTAGCTAATATAATAAAGTATTTCTTGGTATTCGTGTTAGATTAAATATGATAACACACTCGAACTACTTATTATTGATCGGAAACGACACTTTACCTGAATTGCTCTGTCTTTGCGTGCAAGTAATTCTATGTTTCAAGTCTAAGAACAACTCCTTAGCTATTGAGATGACTGGGCTTATTATGAGGAGAGGCCTGCCTTATGCTTTTAAAAGTGTTTTGTTTTGCTGTCCAGTCAGGCTTATATACTTTATGCTGTTGAATTTTAGTGACGTTGAGGACTCATTTCCTTTAGTTGTAAATGATTTAAAATCCCTGTTTATGTAACCTGAAATAGTAAGATTTTGGATTGCAAATTGGGTTGGACGTTTTCTGGAATTTCCAAAATGAATAGATTAAAAATCTATTCATTTTGAAGATTTTCAGTTTTAATCATATTTTGATAATAATTATAGTCTTTTTAGACTCAAAAATTCTAGATCTATCATCAGTTTGAAAAGGGTAAATCGTAATAGCTTGTGAATTGTACCTTTAATGCAAAAGTTACCAGACCTCAATAGTAGAGAGCTTACTACCAGAAAGAACGTTATCCATATTACTTAATGACAGGTACAAAATTAATTCTCGCCTTCATTAGTGCTACACCAGCTTAGCTTAGCTTTCTAATCTAAAATACAATTATCTTCACAAGGTAGGTATATTGCCATTGCATCAACCACTTACAAGATAATAAGTGTGTGTCAGTTGCCGCTCCTACATTTTCTATTGAACTGGGCTTGGCAACACCATAAAGATATCGTTCAGTTTTCCATTATTAAAAATCCATTAAGTATGAGTAAAAACATTTTGTAGAGAGAACTCACCACTCAGTAATTATTAATTTTAATTTGAAGTAGTCTCCCACTCTGCTTGATCTAAAATTGCAACTTACCGGTTCTAGCCAGTGGTATTTTAAGGATTTTCATAGAAACGTGTTGTCAAAATAAGTCATCTTATGACATCTTGTTGTAGCTGCTCTGAATCAATTAGCTTATAGAGTAGACCTATTTTTTACTGACACATGACAAGTACGAGGTAAGCTATTCGTGTCTTTACATTTTTTTGGAGAAAGCAGTTGACTTGCACTTCCGTAAAAAGTATAAATAGTAGTACATCTTTGGCCAATGTTTAGTCACGTGAGAAGGAGTATCGTTATATTTTTTCCTGCCGTTTTAGTTTTATCCTTACTTGTTCTTTGTACCGAGTACTTCCTATCCCGTTACTTTTATGAGTCAGTCAATCACACATATTGCACTTATAAACTGCAATAAACCGGTTTTTTACCTGTTAGTTAATAAAAATCTCAGTCTCATACGTCATATTGTTTCTGAGAAGTATACCATTCTCTGCTCTGTTGAATGAGCAATATCTTATTTGTTAATATCGAATTGTTCAGTTTAAAGACCCGGGTGTATTTTAATGGAGGGTCTAGACACGGATCTAAAAGCAGCTATGATTTATTTGTAGGTATTCCCAACGTTAGTTTTTTCTGTGTTGTGTAGACGGTCAACAAACTTCCATACATATTGAAGTAGGTTGTTGTGTATTACTTGTAAAAGACATAAGACATTTCTTTTGAACTGTTTAGTTCTACTAATCACTTGACCTCAGGTAGGTTCCCGAATGGGGAAATATGATTTTTTATTAGATTGTTGTTAATTATGGTGCAGTAATCAACTCGTCCCCTAATTTATACACAAGACCTGATTGTATTACGTCTCTAAATCTATTTAGACAAGGCGTGATCTTATTTAAAAAACCTTACAATCTTTGCAAACCTGACTGGTTATAACAGCTTCTGATCTTTTCCCTTTTACTTTTAAACGTTTTTCCCCTCATTCTCTCACGTCAATGCGAACACATATACACTAAAACGAGGTCTAGGTTAACACTGTGAGAATTGAACCGCGCCTGCATTATTGTAACCGGCTAACTGCTAATGACCATACTACTGTGGTTTTACAATGCTGTGAAGTTAGTGCTTGGATAGTTTCCTATTTTGTTGTAATGAGAAGTTTGTGAAATAAATAATCATAAATTTAAAATAGCGAATTCTTATAAAATTCTTGCATAAAAAAAATCTTTCCATAACCAATGGGAGCGGCGAGGTAGGATGTTTATTTGATTGCTCGATAATTTTTATTTAAAGTTAATGATTTAATGGATTGCATATGTGTATATTTTTGTCAATGTTCTAACTGGCATGGTTTCAGTATGCTGTATCCTTTATGTTCTTCGACTAGTTTTATCATTTAGGTGTGTTTTTAATTAGTTCATACTATTATTATCTGTTTGTTCGTTTAAATATTACTCTTCAAAGATAATCATTGTAACTGAAAATAAGACTTTTTCTTTCCTTCTACAATTTTCTACCAATGAAAAGGAGCAATTTGTAAAGGGGCATTCCCACCTGTTCTGTATCAACACAATCTAGTTAAAATGAAAATGAAAATAATTTTATTGTTGGCAATAAACAAATATAAACAATAAAAAAAAGAACAATATGTGCACGTATTGCCAACAATGAGGCCCTACTTCAGCTATATGCTGCAATACCACGAAGATATTGCAGCGCTGGTTTTCAATGAGAGCCTCATTTTGAGCGATACTGTTACTTATCTAGGTTACTACAGCAAGTATTAGGTCTTACTTAATATTAATAATAATTAATAATTGATACAATGATAATTTAATAAAATAAATATATTTATATTAATAATACTTTATAGGCAATTTATAGGCATGATTTAATAATAAAATCTATGATTGAAATTACTAGTTAATCTAGATCAAACAATACTTATCTTTTACAGACTATTATCAGCCAGTAATATAAACATAGATAAGCAAGGAGTCTTAACCACAAAGATATTATCTGTAATGATCCTCTAGTTGGTTTGTGGTTAACTGTAATTGCTGATAACTCAGTCTGGTAATCTTAAGTAAAGTTAGGAGTTCCGTGTGTTAAAGACACATTTGCTTTTACTTTTCCTTGTATAACCAGGGCTAGAAATCTTTTGCATGTAATTTTGCGATCACTCTACTGATGATGTTGGTTTGATATTTCAAAGGTTACAACTATGGAGTTAACTATAATCAAAATTCTACGGTTGTCTGCAAAATACCAAATATGGATCTTTTAATAAGATAATATAGTGCTCGGTAGAATACAACGGCAATTAAGTATTAATTGCCGTTAGTACTCTACCTCTTTTGGAGCTTAAAATAACGCTAAGGTATGCAAATAAAAATTCTAAGAAGTCATACAGGCTTTAAAACCGGTATGAAATACGTTGTGCCTGTTAGAAAATAACTTGCAGGCATCTGATCGTCTGACAAGGTAATCTGGTATCTAATTTATCTTAGAGCACAACATGAAGTAAAAGGAAACACATGTTTATATAACACTAGATCCCGTCCGCATCTTGTCTATCGTGAAGGTTTTTCTAGAGTGAAAAGTATCCTATGTTAATCTAGGTATATCAAATTTCATTAAAATTCGTTCTGTAGTTTTTTTCGCGAAAGAGTCACAAACATAAGTATATATGTATCCATCCCTGCACACTTTCGCATTTATAATATTAGTAGGACTTTAAGGGCCTATCATCCTGAAAAGAAGCACACCAGAAGTATAAAAACGTTTCAAATAAACAAATACGAAAACATGAGAAAAACTGCAACCATCTCGAGGAAAAAGAATTAATAAATTAGCATTACCTATCACTAGTAAATAAAAAATAGTCAACTTAAAAGGATATTTAAATAATCTGAATATTCGCTACATCATCAACTAGTTTTCGATAGTCGAGTAGATTGTCAAGTCGAGTTGTACAAAATTCGCTGACAATATTCCAGTGGTCTTTCACATTCAAGAGGCTGTCGCACAAGTGGCAATCAGTTTGTGCAAAAGTATCGAGCCTTTGCTACACGGAATGAAAACTGGATCTGGTTCAATATAATGAATGCTGTGTTAGTTTGACTTTTAGATTTGTAGTGTGAATTGATTTTGAGTACTTTTGTTCGACGTTTGTCGGCACATTCAACAGTCGTAAAATGATATCTTAGACGCGAAGTGGCAATTTTTGACGGAACAGCGTGGTTTAAGATGCAGAATGTCGGTCTTAATCGCAAAAAGACGAAAAAACTGACTTGGTGATTGGCAAAGAGTGGTGATAAGGGTGTACTTTCAAATGGCAATAAAACATTATTTAAAATATCTAAAATATTCGCTACATCATCAACTAGTTTGCGATACAGTTCGAGTAGATTGTCAAGTCGACTTGTACAAAATTCGCTGACAATATTCCAGTGCTCTTTCACATTCAAGAGGCTGTCGCACAAGTGGCAATCAGTTTGTGCAAAAGTATCGAGTCTTTGCTACACGGAATGAAAACTGGATCTGGTTCGAATATAATGAATGCTGTGTTAGTTTGACTTTTAGATTTGTAGTGTGAATTGATTTAGAGCACTTTTGTTGATCGACGATTGTCGGCACATTAAATAGTCGTAAAAATGCTGTCTTAGACGCGAAGTGGCAATTTTGTCGAAAAACGGCTGTTTTAGTTGCAAAAGCGTGGTTTAACATGCAGAATCTCGGGGGTTTTAGTCGCAAAACGACAACACAAAACTTACTTGGTGTCAAAGGGTGTTAATAAGGGTGTACTTTAAAATGTCAATAAAACGTATATTTAAAAAATCTGAATATTCGCTACATCATCTAGTTTGCGATAGTCGAGTAGATTGTCAAGTCGACTTGTACGAAATTCGCTGACAATATTCCAGTGCTCTTTCACATTTGAGAGGCTGTTGTACAAGTGGCAATCAGTTTGTGCAAAAGTATCCAGACTATCCAGTCTTTGCTACACGGAATGAAAACTTGATCTGGTTCGAAAATAATGAATGCTGTGTTAGTTTGACTTTTAGATTTGTAGTGTGAATTGATTTTGAGTACTTTTGTTGATCGACGATTGTCAGCACTTTCAATATTTGAAGAACGGCTGTTTTATTTGCAAAAGCGTGGTTTTAAACGCAGAATCTCTGGTATAGTCGCATAACGACGAAGAAAACTGGCTTCGACGTACTTAACCTATTTTTTTATACCAATATTTTTTTATTAATTTTGAAGTTTGCGTTTCTAATTAATATATTTTTCGTTGTTAATTAAAGTGTTCTCTCATTGTCGTGTAATTTATCGTCTCTTGTATGAAACGTCAATAATCCTTTACTATTTATTACTTAATCCGTTTTGTAAATTGTGTTACATATAAGTAGTACTAGTACCGAATCGGCTACAGCGGCTGTTATTACCATAACCAATAAGGTTTACCAATCTATTTTCAGACTAAGACCAGCTGCAATATCCTTTAAATACTTCAAAATCTCTCAGCTCCAAGTGATCGGTTTATTGTTGTTAGTACCACGTGTGCCAACCCAAAGATCATATATCATTTGTGCCATGTAACGTATGTATGTGTAAGCCGACCACGTGCTCGCATTTGGTAAACAAACGGCTTTTCGACGGTGCGTAGTGACGTCATACTACAACCGGCTTGAACTAGTTTCTTGTTTATCTAGACGGGTGTAGGACTGCTTAAATTGAGTGCTAAGTCCGAAGAAAGGTAATTCTGGGAATTGATTCTCTTGTACTATCCTGACCTTTAGTTCTAAGAATTTCTCAGTTTACTATCTTTTAAAAATACTTGTAAATGAGTATAATGTTATTATTGATTTTAATTTTAACCCGTATCTGTCCCACTGCTGGACAAGGGTCTCCTCCCGAACGAGGGAAGGGTTAGGCCTTGAGTCCACCACGCTGGCCAAGTGCGGGTCCCAACCCTTTGACTTTGCATGCCCTCAATATGTTTCGTCACGATATTTTCCTTTACCGTTAGAGCAAGTGATAATAATTTAGTTAATTGTTAGTGCTTATTCAATGAAATTTTGACGTTTGTCTTTATACATTTGCTATCGGTTTATCTTACCTGATAGTCGTCGTCGTCGTAGGCCTAGTTTTACGGTTTATGTATAAGCCGTATCACTAGACTTAATAGGTGAAGAAATGTTTGCTAGACTGATATAGTGCGTTATATCATTTCTAGCTGTACAGATACACACTAAACTTCACTTAAAGAATGCTATCCATGCAGGTGACTGCTTAAGGCATGTTTATCAAAGATGCATGCCGCAAATGACACAATCTCTCACATTCACCTGCGTGAATAGCATTTTGTACCTGGCACAGCATGATGCAAATATGCCAGTTTCGCATCTTATCTCATATACAGGGTGTAAAGGAAACGAATTAGAAAGCGAGAACTTATGTGCTTTTGCATACGATGTCATTGAAACTGTGGTGCTGTTTGCTAGAAGTGATGCTTCTGAGGTATTTAGCGATAGTTTATCTATTCAATAGCTAAGCTCATATAAACCGAAGTGAGAATCGAACCCACGACCTCCCGACACAATGGTGCTTAAACCATTGCGCCTCGGAGCCAGTCAAAACACACAATTTTGCAAATAGTGTTATTTAAATATTTTTTATATTCCTTCGAATGATTAATCCTAGTTACATTTACTCATATAAAAAACCAATGCATTCAAACAATGTAAGGAAATAGTATAATACCTACTTCAATCGGCTTGTCGATTCACGCCTGTTAAATTAACGAGATCAGGCCAGAGGGGCTAATAATGTCCCCTCTGGCGGCCATGTTTGTTGCGTCACGGATCAAGTTAGTGTATCACGGCTGTAACGTATACATCACGATCATTTCCCGTAGGAGGCTGTAAACAAAAAGTATCAAGAGCTATTCGTTCTACTATAACTTTTCATCATTTTCTTTATTCTTTGCGTTTGTTCTTGTATCATAATTTTCCAACTTTTATGTCATATTATAATTATTAGTTTGGTTGCTTGATGTTTCGGCTCAAGTTACACTAACCATGGTGGTAATTGGCACACATCCTTGCATATCATTTAAAGGGTATAGAGTTTCCCTGAAATATAATAATTGTACCCAACACTTACATCGTTTTTGCTTTAGATTGTAATAAAGCTCTTTACTTGTACGTACCTTTACAGGATACATTGAGTGTATATGTCAGAATGTCATTTCAATATCTACAAGGCTGTTGGTGTCTAATCTCCACTTGAATCTTTATGTGAAGCCATATTGAAATCAATAACGTGAACACGAACTCTTGATACTTTCTACGAGGTATTAAATACTTACATACGGAATACGCCTTCATCACGCCTTCTTCCCATAGGGGTAGGCAGAGCCTAAAGAACGCCACTTGGTACGATCCTTACAAACTTCCATTTCTTCATTCACATCCAAACATCTTGTAATACAGGACCGCCGGTTACGAGTACGCATCTGACCTTTTTAATATTAATATAAATAACATAAAAACGTAAGTAAAGGAAGTTGTTTTCTCCTTTATCTACTGAACATTTTCATTTTTTTTAACCCTTTTCTGTCTAACTGCTGAGCAAGGGTCTCCTCCCAAGTGAGGGTGGGGTTAGGCCTTGAGTCCACCACGCTAGCCAAATGCAGCCTGGGGACTTTGCATGCCCTCAATAAATGTATTAAACAATTTTGCAAGGTTTCATCAATAAAAGAATCTTTGTACTAACTTTCGGTTCCGTGTTTTCAAAACGTTACGTACGTCAAGGAAATGTTTTTGCAAAACAATGTGACGTGTTTTTGAAAGCACATCAATATTCAAACTATATTTATCCGGAGAGCGACCTCGCCCTTTTCAATCATAACATTTGATGTGTGGTGTACCGTTCTAGAGCGGAACTCGGTTTAATATGCTATTAAGCGCCGGTTTTCACTGCTTCAGCTACTTCTGAATAAGTATTGGTTAGTTTATCAGGCAGAATATTGTCAGTTATGACCATAAATTAATTCAGAAATGAGGAATCTGGCCAAATTCTCTGTTTCTGAAAAAGTATTAGGTACCAAAGTTCGTTGGGGTGAATGGATGTGTGTTTGTTTGTTTGTTATTCGTTCTCCGAAAAACTATGGAGCGGATTTAAATGAAATTTTGGCAGATGGATTATTACATAGTTTATTTTTACCTTTTTATTTTGTCTTACGCCGAGGAAGTCGCGGGTAGTAATAAGTAGTAGTAAGTAATATATGCTTGTCAAATAGAATATAAACATATTTTTCAAAACATTTGTCCCTTTGTCTATTGAATTTGTTATCCAGTGTTTATCCATAAGCCGGGAAACTAGCCTTAAATGCTTTGCACGATAGTAATGCGGTTCGTAACAGTGAATGTTTTTAACGGTGTTGATTTATTTATCCTTATTTGTGCACGTCATGTGGGTAAAACCAGAGGAAAGTGCAGACGTGTGTGGTAGAAGCAAATGCTACAGTCATCCATTGACGCTTGTTTTTAAATTGTATCGAATATACCTAACGTTGGCTTTAGTGTTGCATTTGTGTAGATTTTGTCTATTCTTAATTTCCATATCATTCGTCGCCGCGGTTTCGTAGGTTCGCGGTTCGTAGCGGTGGCTTTCGTCTCTATCACACAAATTACTTAAGTGCAGAGATAAATTGTTTTTTAGTTATCCAGACCAAGCCAGAGACCGCATTCTCCTAATTTTATTTAAAAAAATCTCAATCTCGTAATCCTATCACCTGTTTTCTTATCGTACGCATCTTCTATATACCATCAATCATTTTCTTTAGTTCTCCTCCATTCGGATATCCAAAATTAAACAAGACTTACCCCCAGTTTCTGAGGTACATTTAGCAGTAGTTTATCTATTCAATTAAACTCTAAAATAAACGCTTTTTAATTAATAAACTACCGCTAAATGTACTCAGAAACCGGGGGTAAGACCTAGAACAAAGATCTTACACAAAGCAGGACTATTATAACTGTTTCTACTACATTGTACTTTACACGTAGCTCACATAAATAGAATAAACCAAATACGCACTTTCTCAGTTAAAAATAACAGCAAACAATACCTTTGACACGTGCACTTGAGTGAAACAGATCGAACTATATTTACTGGTCTATGAATAACGCCTACTGCAGCCTACTGACTGGGTGCTATTTATAGTCCAGGCCTATCTCGTTTGTGATTCAATGTCGCTAGATTGAGTGACAATATGGACTGACGTCTTGTGTTAGGCGATACTACTAGTAGTTCAATCAGCCTAGCATTTCTCTCTATGTTGGAGTCGGCTTCTGGTCTCACCAGATGCAGCTGAATGCCAGTATTTTACATGGAGCGACTGCCTGTCGGTCCTCCGCATCCCAATTATCTCTGTTCTAACACGATACCCCTCAGTAAGACCGGTTGTCACTCACTTTCCAGCTTCTGACTACTGGTAACGACTGTCAAATCTTCGAAAATGACAGCCGTGCTAATGACAAGTAGGTGACAGATACAATAGTTCATCATTTTCAGAGGTAACATCCATCATGATTTGGTCAGATCTCGTTTTTAGGGTTCCGTATTGATCATATCGTCCCGCGATGCTAAGACAAGTATAATAATCTTAGAACACTTCTTTCTAACTCGTTACTTTCTGGTACTGTCCCACTGCTGGACAAGGGTCCTTCTTCCCAAGGAGGGAGGGAACAAAACTGAAGTGCAAAAATGATGAAATGTGTTATAAACACAATGTTTGCTCGGTGATTTAAAGCCCCGCTGACTATCCAGCTGTCTCGAATCTATTTACTTCAAACGATCGCGCCTTGATGCACTGATGAGTAATTGATCACGACAGACAATCTATTCAATGGATCTTTACCTACATTGAAAACTACACACAGGCTTTTTATGAGCTTCCTTTCTGCGGCATAAGTGGCTGGTGACTGCCTTTGTGGCAGTTGGGTCGGGTTCGAATCCCTGGTCGGACCAAAAAAGTATTTTCCTTGTTTTCTGATAAGAATTACTCAGAAATTGTCCTGAGTTAGGAACTTGAGGTCGTGGACCTTCGTGCCTGTAGAGCACGTAAAGCCGTCGGTCCTGCGCCTGACCTCTCACTGGTCGTGTCGGTTTAGCCGTCCCGTCGGGCTATGAGACTAAAAGGAATAGAGAGTGTACCTGTGTATTGTGCACACACTTGGACACTATAAACATAGTCCTGCACAGTTGGCTGGTTTTATTGAAACAGGCCGCAGTAGCCGAATATCGGCTTGGAGAAAAATAATAGTGGTGGGTCCAGTATACAAGCTTTAAAAGCGATGCAATTCATTTTAGAGCACGTGCAAAAGCATTAGTATTATTTTTATACTTTCCAATTTATTTTCAATATTTTCCAACCACTCACTGTTTTTATAGAGTTAATTGCATTTATTCGTCTGTATCAAAATTCCGCTGTGTATTCACCTGTTGTAATCGATTAGGTGCCCAGTCTTCCGGGCTTTAGGACAAGATTCATTATAAAGTTTATAGGTGCACAAGGTACATTTCTTTAGGTATTAAAGGTAGCCTAGGTCTTGTCTTATTTCGTCCTGGCCACCTTATGGTGACCGTTGAAGGAACACCGTCAGGTTTTTAGTCGGTGTGCCTACGTTAGCCTGAACGCTTTGCCGGCGGGAGACCCCGACAGACACCTGCTTTCCTTCCTGGGGCGGGACATGCAGTAATGCATATTCCTGACGCAAAAAAAAAAAGGTTTTGTCTTATTTCCAGTTCATGATTTTTACTATAGCTCTTTTTCTTGGGACATATTTCGGGTGTCAAATACTCATACGATATTTTCCATTTCTTCCCTATGATGATTGCTGTCTAAATTGCCGAAATACTATTCTTTAGACTTGTGATTTTTATATTCATGTATTTTTTTTATGTAGATCTTTAAATAGTATGAATTGAGATTTTTCAGATCTATTTTCTATCATCGGATACTGTACTCCCACACATAATGTACTACCCACATGGAATCATGCCTTCAACATCCATTACTCGTAGGGTTGCTAGTTTAAAATACAATTTCAGTTGAAATACTCGATTTTGGATGTGGAGAAACTTTGTACAATTCCTCTAATCTTGGTTAGGCATGTAACTTCTTCATAGTCACTTAAGGGAGATGGAAGACAAGTACCTAATCCAAAAAATATACTTTAAGAAGTTTTCAGATGAGTGAAGTGATAAAACAATGGCGACGTTTATTGTGACTGAAACTACAACCACACAATATCCCGGGTACCCTCAAACTAGGAAAAATTCAGGAAACTTCGATAGCAACCCTAATTACACGGGACTAATATAATTTACTAAAATCCACATAGGTTATTCTAGGAAAGAAGCCTAAAAGCTTCTACACGAGTTAATTTTGCACTCATTTGCAAGCAAGGCCGGCAAGCCTATTGCCATTTGGCGGGCATGTTATCAAACTCCGGGCTACTCTTGAAAATATACCAATATGAGTATAAAAAAGACCTGTAACTCGAACCCCAAGACTTCACGATCAGCGCCACTACCGACCGAACCACAGAGCCAGTTATTCTTACATTAGTATTTCCCGAACAGTTTACATAATGATATTCGCGTACCTTATCGCTGAAGGTATGCCGTCTGTACACGGAACCCTTCAGTGTTATCGCGTTTGCCATCTAACCGACTGTTAAGTTCAATTTGTATGTGACTAATGCTAATTTACCTACGTTTAATTTTGGTTGACGTTTTCATGTGAAGGTTTGGTGTTTAAGTTACCGTGTAGGGTGATTAAGTGTAGGTACTATATTTTGACCATATGACAGCACTTTTAGGTGTTCTTTGGTTTTCAAATACTAGCATAATAAGCTCAAATATGAAGTGCTTTTACAAGCTTCTGCTTTTGTAGGAGTTAAAACGTTTTGTAAATAAATGGGTTGATAGTTCACACTTAGGCTGTAATTTTACCGCCGAATTTGTATGTAGGAAACAAGTGCTGATTATAAAATTGGTTTTGAAAGTGTTTTTTATAAACTTGTAATACTAGCTTGCCTTAAAATTTTGTCTTTTTTTTCTATATAACAGTAAGTGAACTATGCTATTTTTAGATCGACATCATCAAAAACAAGGTAACACAAAATCGATTCAGCAGATCCCTAGATCATATCTAATACTTGATTCCAATATCAATATCTGAACAAAGCCTCTAAATCCAAACGTTTCCGTTTCAAAGATAACTTGGTACAAGTAGATACCTATATCAGTTATATAATAATCATTTATCACTCTACAAGTATTACACAAGGACTATTGCAAAAAGTTACGCATACCTACTTCCTATTGATAAAGTTATTACTCACGATTCAAGATACTAATATAAGATAACATTGAAGTATATTTGCTGATGATTTTGTGATGATAACACGTGCTAATATTAGTTAGTGGAGCGCAAAACGTGGTGTGAAGATTTTAATAAAAATGTTAACAGCAAACCTTTTGATTCAGTAACATTGAAGCTGAGCGTTTCTCACGGCAAGAATATTGAATGAAACAGTGATAAGAAATCAACAAGCAGTTTTACGAAATATATATATTCCTTTGTTTAATCAATAGCAGAATCCTTCAAGTATTTCGATTCTTCATTCATTCATTATGAGCGCAAGGAAGACCACGAAGTTAAGATACGTTTTTCCATCATTGTACATTTAAGTCTGCTTGAAAAAATGAAAATATCTTGACAGAAGTATATAGGGCAAAAGTGTCAAAGCCAACTTCCAGTTACCATAATTTTGGGCTATCTTTAGCATGTTCTTACTAAAACCACTGTTTTACCTAGGTAACACATAATACACTTATTCTATTACCCACATACAGTTGCTCCTCAAAGGTCACGGTCGCCATGGTAAACCGTTTCCCTTGCGATTCAGAGTGGGGTACTATTGTATTTTAACCCAAAAGTATCCGTGTTACCCAGTGGTTGCCAACATTTTTTGATACAAAGGACGATGAAAAATGGTATGGTAATAATCGTTTGGTACTAGCTGAGTTTGAAAAATGAAACTGTATTTTTTGCTTTTAAAGCGCGGTATAAAGTGGGAAGTACTATAATTCTTAATAGAGACGTTAAAAATAAACGATTTTACAAATCGCGATGGTTTAAAAACGTTCATTTTATTGTTTATTTATAGTCCATAACTTTACCACGCTTAAATAAAATACAGCAATTTTCAGGCTTACACGTGTTTATAATTTATATTCCACAATTTTGTTCCTCGAATTCGTTAATGATAGTTGATGCATTTCAGAGAATTAAATGAGACCTTGCATGGATGAGAGCTTTTAAACGGTTCTTGGAGAAATGCAGTGTTTAACTCGCACCTAGATAACGTTGCTTACATGTAAAGATCTATTGCCTGGTTTCTGAGGCGTCATGGAGCTTAAACGCTATTGAATAGATAAACTACCGCTAAATGTACCTTAGAAACCGGGGATAAGTAATGCATAATTAACTCATTGCGAGAATAGACCCGTCACGCTCGACAGTAATTAGTTTTTTTTAGTACCTTTCCTTCAACTGTCATGGCCGCTGTATACTAAAGGTTGAGAACAACTGTGGCACCTGTAATATAATTCAAAGACATAAGTATCGCGTGCACTCCTCCACATAATTATGTTTTACAATCAGCTGGGGCCGCCCTTCAGTTGACGGTGACTTCCCTTGGATTTAAATATGTATGTACTTATTTACTCAATGTCCCTGCGGTTCCGCTGCCATGGAAATGTCAAGTTGGTATTTTTAAACTATTGGGTGGTAGGTTTTGCTTGGAAATTCTTGTTTATAGGATAAGTTACTATAAAGGCTCTAAGGCTGCCTGTCTATTGATGCAGAGCAAACCTCGGTGTGGAAAATTCTTCAAGGGTGTAGTTAATGTGGCAACGATTTATTATATGAATTAAAAAAAGCCAATAAGCCATCTTTTGCGTTTGACTACTGATTGCTGCCGTAGTATCTTTCTTAATTCTATTAAGCAGTCTATCTGACTGTCGGATATATATTTTTTTACTAGTCGTCTTTGGTATTATACAAGACCATGTGTATAAGCTTGTTATCTAACATTTGATAACTACATGAAACATTCTTATTTGATTAGAAAAGAGGATCACGTCCTTTCTTCGGTGTTGAGACAGTTATTCAAGATACGAACATATCATTATTCTAATTGTTATTACTCATTATAAAATAGTAGCAAAGAGTGAAAACGGAAGCACTCACTGGAAAAAGAACATCCCCGTCTCATTCATATCCACAAGAAAAAAATGAGACGCATTGATAGTTTCAAGAAATACTACGAATAAAAATGAATGTATGAAATGCGTGATACGCTAATATTAAAACTTTTATGTTAGCATATAGAAATATTTGATATAATATGCGTTAGAACAATTCAAACGACTGTTCGTGTTAATGGACGTGTTAACGTGAGCAATTATTTGAGAACAGTGTTTGTTTATGCGCTGTACAAATGTGTGGCGTTTTACAGTTATATATGTAACAAATATACTACATATTTTACCTGCTACGTGGAATTTTTGTACATGTAACTACTGTAACTAGGTATATGATTCAATGCGTTTCCCTTTTCTCTTCACTTTCTTTCTGTGCCTTTAGACTTAAAATGAATTGTATAAAATACGCTGATTGATCATATTTACTAGAATAAACATATTTTGTGTTTGTGGATCTAGTCTTTGTCAGCAGGTGCCTAATATTATTTTGAGATAGGAAAACAAAACATGTTATCCAATACTTATATTTTCCCCATCCAAAAGGCAAAGGTTATAATAAAACTTACTAAAAATAAACTGTTAACATTTCCAGATACTAATCGGCATAACACTGATGGTGTGGGTGGTGCAGAAAGCGCGCAAGGAGCTCACGATAGCCATCATGGCGGCGGAGCTCGGGCGGGAGACGATATCCACCTCCAGCAGTTCCTCCATCAGCTAGCCAACACCCAGGGCTTCCACCGACGTGGACAGCGTATCCGAGGAACGGTCCAGCTAGGACTCGACCCACCCCGACTTCCGACCACGGTCAGAAGCCGTAGAGACCTACGTGTGAGGGTGAATATGTGATATTAAAATTAAAAATGCCATGTTACCTCCAAGAGGATTATTGTTGGGAATGTAATGTTGTTACCTATTACTTATAGTGTAAGTATGGCTAATGAATCTCGCTCAGTAAGTACTGACTGACTTGTATCATACGACGCTTGACACGCTTCATAATACACGTGTATTCTTTAATATTAACATCATAATGGAGCGTTTGGATGCGATTGTACTCTGTATTTGGACGTCGCGGTGATGTCAGAAATTGCAGCTCGTTTCAGTTAGTTTTGCCGATGATTGACAAGTACAAGACGACTAAAAAAGAAGCCTCTTTTTAACCAAGTATAACAATAGCACAGGTAAATCTTTTTGACATGTAAATTTTGACTATTGCTTAACCATGAATCGTGGCAAACAATATTTTAAAACATTTCGTCGTCAGATCCAATATTTTCATGGACCTAATGAAGGTACATGGGGACATTAAAATAGCATTGACTGACATACATATGCGCTTACCTGTGTCTTATGAAATACATAAATAGACTTAAGGTAATATACCTACAAAATATTAGTATTTTCCTCGTCAGGTTCAAAACAATTAAATTAATTTTGCCTATACTCAGGTCAGGTCATGATCAAAAGAATCACACGAATGTGACAATGTGTAAGTGCGAGCGAGAGACTCCGATAAAATGACATGACTTAGTTCGCACGTTTGAAATGGCCCGAGTTTAATATGGGTCGTACTTTCGTTGCGTGCACGAAAAAGGAATAAGCAGTCTTTCGTAGGCTTAAAGTATTATGTGGATTTAATTTACTTATGTTATCTTTGCACTGACTGCCGATAGCATTACTTTATATATGAATAGATAGCATTACACTAAGCGTAATTATATGACGCCAATAATAAAAAAACTTCCTATTCAGGATGACATTTTATATCGATATTGAAAAACAAGCTGGACTTGGAGACAATAACTATCTATTTAGTTAAATTAGTTACATTTTATTATATTTTTCAATGACTATCTCCATGGCGCAGTGGTTAAGGTTGCCACGCCGCCATTGCGTAGGGAGGTCGTAGATTCGATTTCCACAAGAACAATTATTTAAGCTATCAACAAATAGTTGTTTCGGTCCTGGTTGTACTTTGTGTCCGTTGTTTGTATGATTGCGAAAGTCTCCGCGATACACGAGCGATTCTTAATGCGGGAGTTGTCTGGTATAAGAAATAGAAATTTCTAAAATTATATGCATTTAAAAAAAGCGACCACATAAAAGTTGAATCATGATAAACTATTGTAAAACAAAACTAGCCGCTAGAATTATTTTTGTATTTTAAAATAGTTGCCAATCTGGCAACCCTATAACGCAAAAAAACGTTTTTTTTTAATACATGGCGCTTGGAGTGAATCCAATAATGTCTCCTAGTATTTAGTAAGGTGACGGAAAATGGGACGGATCAAATTGAACGTGTCTACTTACTTTATATTTAAAAATACATGAAATGAATAAATAAATAAATGTAGCCCATTAATGTCCCACTGCTGGGCCTCCTCCCGTAATGAGGGAAGGGTTAGGCCTTGACTCCACCACGCTGTCCAAGTGCGAGTTGGGGACTTAGCATAACTTCAAGATGTGTTCTAAAGTTCTCTCAGGCACGTTGCATCGCGATGTTTTCATAAATGATATTAAAATCTTCAAAGAGATTTCATTATGTAGTATTTTTTGGAAAATAAAGCGGTTTTGGTTCCTAATTCAATGATATAAAAAATGTCTAGTTCCTATGAAAATTTTAAGTTGGAATTTTGTTTGATGGATTCATAAGTCACGAATATTGTACTATGAAATTATTAAATTATGATAACAATAATTCATATAACAAATACAATTTGCGTTGAGTTACTTTTTAAACTTTCACTAAAGTACAATCGCAACCAAACGTTTTATAGAAATAAAAAATCACCAAGAAAAAATGCTCAAAGCCATGAAAATTATAATATTCTTAATCACAGTGATATTGACCGTGTGTAATAGTTTGTACAAATAGTAAAACTGCTTTAAAACAAAAGGGCCACAAATAAAAAAAAATCCAAATTAATTTTATTATAGAAATTGACATTTTATCAGATATATTTTTAAAAGACTCCCCATTCATTTCGCAATAAAATACCTAAGCCTTTTTTGTAAACCCGGTAAAATGTAGATTGTCCTTATTTATGCAAAATGGAACCACACGATATTTTTCTATTTTTTACTTGCTAGCGGGAGAGTTATATAAAAGTGGTCTTAAACCTAATACAAAAAACGTACTACACGATTTTCGCTTCAGAAATAGAGTTTACGAAACACAGAACAGAACCAACTGCAACAACAAAATCTTTGATATCTCAAAAGTACGTATTTGCTGTGTTGTTTCTTTTTGCATAAATACGGTCAATTTTTATACCGAAAGGGGGTTTTCAATACTTTTAATTTGTGGTCCTTTTTTGTTTTAAAGCAACAAAATATTGACAATCTGTCTTATAATATGAAGCACGAAGGCCAGCCATCTTCGCTCGACAGAACCAAATAGCTTAAGCTAGATGCACATTTGATAATAAACTCTACGCTGTTGTGAATAGAGTCAGATTTTGAACACTCGAGTAAATCGCTAGCTAAACGGAGATAAGTGGAGATTGTTTCAGTGAATGGCAATGATAGGAACCTTGTATGCAAGTTATAAACAGGTTCTGATAAGATTCTTAGAGAACTTATTAAAGATACAAATTATTCTAGATTTATTTCTTCTGAAATGTTAAGTGTAATGATTAAAGTGAAGATAAAATTATCTTAGATTTATTTTGCACATTAGTTATTTTCAAAAGCGAGCCAACGGTCAAAATGGTAACCTACCGATCTTTGGCGCGACAAATAAGATTGGCGGATAGTAACTTGACTGTTGAGTTGACCAATGACCATATCCCAAAAATTACGAATCTGGTAACTTTTTTATTTAATTTATTGACTTGATCATTGATTTTTCGTTGCCAGATAACTTTATTCGAGAAACATTTTTGACGTATTTGACAGATCAAAATTATTTATTGATGATCAGTAACTATTGATTGACAAATGATGAGACAAAAAGATGTCTCCACTTATCTCTTCTCTCTCTCTCTCTCTCTCTTCTACAATAGCTTAAGGATAAACAATGATAATGTATGAAATGTACATAGACGGTAGATTTTCCAATCAGGATATGATACAGATGTAGACAAAAATTATTTTTCAACAATTTATTCAGCAAAGTAAAAAATACTTTTCGGAATTTGTATTGGTAGTGTTTAGTATTAAAATTGTTGCCAAATTTTATCACAAACAAACGATTTTAGCATTTTATTTTCGATTAAAATAGTCTTTTGTAATTTCCTCGCAAAATATATTCTAAATAATTCTTCCGTGTAAATTCTAGGTAAGGTATTTCAAGTGTAAAATGTATTTTAATCCTGCGATTACCTTGCGAACCAATTTGCATATAGAGTGAACGTAGCATTTTATATATGGTGTTTTATTCTTTTGAAAGTAGTTCACGACCAAATAGGCGTTTAGTTAACAAGGAAAAAATGCATTTAAACGCATGCACAAAGTTTTTACTTCGACCATCACACTCGTGGATCTAATGCCGTGACTTGCGTGCCTGTATTTTACGATATAACAATTTACATTATTTATTTCACTTTATTATATTCTATTTTAGTGTACACGAATTATGTTTAAAACTCTTTTCTATTTATTTTTGTTACGAACAACACTGCCATTTATTTTTTTTGATATGGTAATCGCAGTTTGAATTTAGAACGAAGCTAAACTCTTTTGTTTGTGAGGTTACGCATTCTTTTGATGCCAATGCAATGTATTATTAAAAAATGAAAAGTATTTGGCATTTATTCTTATGAAATGGAGACTAAATACCGTCGCGAATAGCGATTATTTATTGAGGATATGTAGCTAATTAGTATGTAATATGTACATATGTGAGGTACATAGTCAGTAGCGTGGGTATTTTATATAATTTTTAACGCTAAGAAACTGTTCGTATAAGGAGCGGTTCATATCTGATGGAACATACGTCGCGTATCGGTCGCGTATCGCCAGAACAGAAATGTATAGAAAAACACTCGACCGTTCACACTCAAGCGACCATACGTGGGTACGAAGCCCTTACTAATTAAACTACGCCCGACGTATTTTCCGTCTGATGTGAACCGACCCTAAGCTTAAAGTTAGCTGCTGACTGCGGCATAGTTTAAAAGACAGTGAAAAAAAGCTCACAGTTAGCAAACTCACTATAAGCTTAATACGAACTCTATGTAATAACTTCAATGTTGCTTTTAAGGATTGTGTTCACGTTTCCCTCAAAACAGTTATAAATATTTATTCATTAATGTTTAATTGAAACTTGAGATTGTACGTGCAATATTATGAGATAATGATCTCTGACTAACGAATAAACTAACTTGATGTATGATTGTGAAGGCTTATCACGATACTATAGAGTTAAGACATTTATATAACATCATACGGTGACGTCACTTAACTTTAGAGAAATGATACAATACTTTTAAATTCCTCTTATGATGCGTATAGATTTACGCAATTTAGTTATTGATAGAGTGCGTTCAGACGTGTTGAGCATTAATTATTCACTTTGCCTCATCTATGTATTTCACAAACTATCAAAGTAAATAAATCCGTGCATGACTTGTAGCGTCAGTAACGTGCATGTCTACGCACGTATACGTTGTTCTTTGATAAGGCAGCTTAATTATGCGCCTAATTCAGAAATGTCCCTTAATATTAAACTACTATCATGCTTTTTATATCACTTCGACGTGTATCAATTATTTTGAGCATCTTTAAAAATTTCATTATTTTTCTACATTCGTATATCTAGATGGATTGGATTATGATTGATTTAAAAACTACAGAACCGTTTCAAATTGTGAAAGATGTTTACTACTATATGTTGGTGTTAGGGAATACTTATTTTGATTACTCTGATTTTGCCACTGGCAACATTAAATAGTGACGTCACTGTATTTTTGTACTCTATGGTATCGATAAAGTAATAGGCCTAAGGATTGTTCTTAGTGGTTACACACTAGGCAGCTGTGAAATAAATGTGATTTAAAACATTATTACTTTGTGTACTATTGCTTTTTATGTAAAAACACCTGTTAATGTCTACAAATGTTTACGACAAATTGTTATATTGTACCCGAATCTTGAGATAATAATAAAATGTTAACCATCAATAGAAGTGAACTGAATTCTTTCGAAAGTGAAGCTGGAAGTGAGCTGGCTGTTTTGTTAAGTCTTTTACATAGTTAAAGATATGAATGAAATGACTTAGACCTATAAAGGACTGACATTGGCTAGTCAAAAAGCACGAATTATCCTATAGTCCACGAATTATCATATAGGCTTCTTCTCTTGGCTACTTTTTTGTAGAGTACACGAAAATATAGATTATGTTTTGGATAAATCGTGCATGCCAAGGCATTTTTTTTTTAAATTATTATATTGACATGTTTGTTTTATTACAACATCACGATTTGTCGTAGACGTTTATGGATACTATTTTTTTATTAAGAATAATAAAATATTTGCATAATAAGTATGCATAAAATGTATATTTAAAATGCCCATAAAATTTTCTTCCTTCACAACATAAAGACTGATTTTCGTTTGTATTTCTGTTTGCGATCACAGAATTACGATGAACGTTTTTAGTGAAACTTTAGGCAAAATATAAACTGATATTTTAAATTCAAAAATACTATTGTAAATAATTATGTTTATTAGAAATCGTTATATTATAATATTTTTTAGAATTATTTTACTTAATTATTTGGGCCAATTTTTGTATTGTTTAAAATTTACTTCTAAATTGTTTTTTTTATTGCAAACGATCAGTGATTATGTGTTTATACTATCATTACAACGATTAGTGCCATTTGATCTTTTGTTTTTATTACCTATCTTGTATATAACTGTTTGTTTATATACTAAAGTCCAGTTTCAACACTTCCGGATAAGTATTGGTTAACATAAGTAGATATGTGACAGATTTTTCATACGTTTGCTGTCACTCTATTTGTGAAATATCTTATTCGACACTATTTAGCACGAGTTTAATACCCGATGCATTATAATATTATGTAACTTTATTCGTCAGATAAGCTACCTGCAACTTATCTGTAGGTTTGAAACTGGCTCAGTGTCTCAATGTTACCAATAAACTTACAATTTCGTCCAATGACAATAGACAAATACTTTTTACTTCCCAATATGAGAATACTTGGTTATTTGTGATTGCGTATATTAGTATAGTTCTGTATTTATTATTCGCTTGCGTCACATAAGAGAGAATGGGTCATAATTTTCCCGTTTCTGCAACATTTCTTGTTGCTACTCCGTTCCTAGTGGTCGCAGCGTAATGTTATATAGCCTATAGCCTTCCTCAGTAAATAGGGTATCCAACATTAAATATTGTTTCAATTCGCACCATTATTTCCTGAGATTAGCGCGTTGAAACAAACTCTGCAATTTTGTAATATGAAAATGAATATGCGAACACAAATAACTAAGTAAGATGGCTTATTACCGACAGGATTGAAGTCGAATGCAATTGAATTAGTTTCTAGCGAATGTCAAATAGTAGGTATTCTTAATATTATCCTGAACCTAACCTAATTGCTTTCGAATTCAACGCTGTTGAGAGTAGGCCACAAGATCTCACTATTATAAAGTACCTGTTTCACTATCAATAAAAACTATTGTAAATAGAAAAAATATCGTATTAGTCGTGAAAAGGCGCCATTTTTATTTCAAAAGTTTATAAAAAAACAACGCTCCAATAGAAAATATAAATTGCTACATTCTTTACATTGTTGGTATTCGTATTTGAACTGTGCCAAATTGTTTTTTAATTATTTATTTTGGCTAAAAATTATTGTAGTCGTTTCTGTAATTATATTTTAATCCATTGAAATATTATATTTTGTAATCCCTACCTTGCGTTTTCCAGAGGACGCAGTTTTATTTTTATTATGTGTAGTGGGGGTCTGTAGAAGCTTAAGCAATTTTGTGGGGTCGCCACCTTTGACCCCGGCGGGCCTTGACCCCCCTTTTCCAAGATGGCGGCCGGGGGATAAGGGTCCCGACTACACAGACTTAAAATTCCATTGACTTACTCTTCAACATATAAAAAAAACTTGCGTCCTCTAAAAATGCAACCCTTAATGTAACTTTTCAATGGACTATTTGTATTAGCCAGAATATTTAATGGATTCCAATGTTACGTTGTGTGTTTGAGACCTACGTGGAACGTTATGTACCGAGTGAAACTAACGAATATTTCCATTAACTATTAGTATTAGACTTCCCTATTTAATGTATTAAATATTTCGCATGCTATTGGATCAAAAAAATAGAAAAAAAAAACACGACCACAGACCTATAATGTGCGATTAATATGTACTAGTATATAACGCATAAGTTTTGATCCAATTTCGTGCATCTATTTCCTTCTTCAAGACATTTTGTATACTTTATTAAAATCTTTATAATGGTGTGATGCTTAAATCTATACATATGCTCAGAATCTTTAAATTATTTCACTATTTTTATAATAAAAAACTTAATATTATAGTCTAAATAATGCATTTATTGTTAACGAATTTATTTTGTGTTATTTTATTAATAAATCCCACTGTTATTATTTTTAATACTTGTTGTAAAGTACGTAGCGAAACACTTCGATATTGTACAATATGGAATGGTAAAAAAGGAGCCTTATAATAGATGTAATAAAACAATCTCTATTAAACTACCGTTTTATTTGCCTTTATTTCAGTACTCTTTTTTACGACGCGAAGTCGAGAAGCTCTACCGATTTAGGTACTGTCACTGTGCTTACCAGCATTTGAACACTATGTTATGCTACTGTAAAAGTGTGAACCTGCAGCCGCGCAGTAGTGATGAGTAGAGGTGACTGCAAAGTCGCGAAGTCTCGGGTTCGATTCCCGAATAATATTAAGTACTTACCCATAGCAGGCATGATAGTGTGTAGGTATGTAGAAAAGTTAATAATAAAATACTATATTTTTTAGTCACTGTGTATTACTTTCTCTGTTTACCTTTTTCGGCAATTTAAATACTTCGGTAGAAGTAATTTTGATTCAAATTCCGATTGAGAAACGTTAGTGGTGCGATATAAGCCACTGTGCTTATAAAGAGAAGAAGCTTGACACGTTGCATTATGTATGGCGGTCAGAATAAAGTGAAGCAAGTGGTTAACTATGGCCCTTAAGTAGATTAAAGTCAATATTAGATTACCTCTTCCTCTTATTCCGTTTCGACCTTTGGCTTGCCTCATTAGCTCATTAGCTTGAATGATGTGTGTATAATCGCATAAAGGGCTCTTTGTCGATTGTACTTAACTACTTATGTTCCGTGTGCGATGTGCTCATAAACTGCACAACACGGTTCTGCGTTTAAAAGATCTTAACTCATTTTTTTTTATTTTAATATTTAGATATTTTATTACTGATTAAAAATAAATTGAAAACTGGGTACAATATAAATTAATCATAGAAAGATAAAAAAATTATGACTGTCAAAGTCACAGATTTCTACACGAAACATTTAATAACAGCGAGGTTTCTGAACGTCTACATCAACTGTCATTTTTCATTATCATGGCGGAGGACGAAGATGGTGTTTCGAATAAGAAGTCGCCTCAAAATTCGAATAACGGAGGACCCTCCCAGGAAAATGAACAAAATGCTGCAAAACCAGACTTAGGAATCGAAGAGGCAAAGTACAATAGCAATGAAAATGGTGACACGACGCCCACTGAGGCGAAATGTTCTTCTTCCAGTGAGTTTACGAAGTTGTTTTTTGTCCTAAATATAAAGGCATTCCTCGTTGACTGTTCGTTTTTCTTGCAGAGTCTACAGGGGCGACGCGGAAAGATGATAATCCGTTTTCGTTTCGGCATTTCTTGAAGAGGGATCTGTCGTTGCCGGGCAATTCGACGTACGAAAACACAGGAGCCCGTCCGAAAGTGTACGCGAACACGGTGCAGCACTCGCCGACCAAGATCGACGTGCACGCTGACTCGCGGCGGGACAAGTCTCGCGCCAGCGACTCCCAAGCCAAAGAGAAGACTAGCGAGGGCAGCAGCCATCGTATAAGTGACAACACATCCTCAAGTAGTTCCGTAGAAATACCTTTTAGTGTAGTGGATAACTCTGAATCTAAGCATAACTTTTACACGGACAGTAATGACGTGCCGTTTTATCACAGACCGAATCTGGCGTCGGAGCCTCTGGGCATGCCCTCGTTGCCGGATTTTGTGCAAGACCACATATTAGTTGAGCAGGCATATTTGAACTTTAACGGGCCAATATCGGTTGATTTGGATAACTTACCAGACTTTACATTTAATACTAGTTTCAATGCGGGTTCGTCGTCTTCCTTGGGTAGGAGGAATAACAGTAATTATGGTGGTAGAGGTTATGATTATGAAGCATATATGGGAGCGGCGTCTACATCAAATGAGTCTGGACAGGGCAGTGGGATTCCGCTGGACTTGCCGGCGGGGGCCGAGGCGGCTGGACCAGTGCCTTTGGATCTGCCCCCTCACCTGAACTTGGACTTAACGGAGTCTGTGAACCCGGCTGACAGGAGGAATATGTCGCCAAGGAGTACCTTTCCATTGGATTTGCCGCCTAATGCTGGTGAGTTTATTTACATTACCTTATAAAGCATTTAAATAATAGTTAATTTGTGTGCTTGCCCAATGCTGTTAGTTTAAGATACCTCAAGTCAGTATTAAGTTACACCATACCACAACAACTATTGCCATATTACAAGTACAATATACAGCTATAATTATCTTTGTCTGTTCTTAAAGCTAATTGGACTTAATTAACAACAAACAAACACTCAATTGGTTCAAATTCTGAGTGAAAAATTGGTGACAATTAATTTATTAGACATCAGTACAAGTCTTACGTACTGTGCTATAATACTGGGTGGTCTAACAAACTCATATGCTTTTATAAAAGTTCACTATTATTTGTCTTAGACTGCCTATAAATTGAAGTTTTCATACTCATATGACACTTATGAAACACATAAGTGAGTGTGAGGTTTCTGAAAATGATGCCCAAGATAGAGCAAAGGGAAAGAGAAAGATTTTAAAAGCTTACCCCACTACCATATGAGATTTAAAGCATGTAAGAAAGAGAGAGAGATATGTGTGTGATCTGCCCAATTTAATATCTTATTTATTTATTTAGGGAAAAACAAACAGTTACACTAACATTGTTATAAAGTAATACAAATAGGTACTTCTTATATGTGAAACCAATAACGTTTTCCACGTATTATACATAATTATTCGTCTATATTATATTAATTGTCTATAAATTATCTTAGTCTACATTCATTCTCTCTACACAACCAAGTTGAGAGCATCCCTTCAATCCTTGTCACTAATCTTTTATACCAACAATCTCTTATTACATTATCCCTCAATCTGTGATCCGATGTCAAGAGCATTCAATAGAGATAAATCACAATCTAGAATGTATTAACCCCCATAGCTTAAAATAGTCAACTAATACATAAAAAGTCCCACAATAAAAGTACAATACAGATGTATAACCCAGTTCATGAATTATTAAGATCAACCACTATTGTTACTACTTATCAATTATTCATATTATTTTATACCTTTGTGCCGGTGGCAATGAAAGTTTCTTTGTATGAACAACAATAGGGATCTATGTTGTAGCTAGATTTTTTATAGGCTGTTTGTTAATTTTATGGCTAGTGTCAGGTTAAACTGTCTTTGGATGTGTCAATCCTGCTTATATTATATTATATAGATACATACATAAAATCATGCCTTTTTTCCATAGGGGTAGGCAGAGACCAAAGAATAAAATATTATAAATGCGAAAGTAACTGTCTGTCCCTTCTTTACGCCTAAACTACTAATACGATGAAATTTAGTATGACTATAATTTTAAACCCAAACTCTCCTGAAAGGACGTTGGATGTTTTTTACCCCAATAAATCTTTATGAGAGTCAAAGATAATTTTCAATTTTCTTTTTGGACAGAGTTAATTTTTTTATGTATTAATATAAGTACTGCATATCACCCTTTCATTATGAATTCAGAAAAACACGGTTATTTTGCGATTACAAATAGAAATTTAACTTGTTTTAATTACTTATTTGTATGTACACAGGCAAACATGTACAGTTCTAACTATGCACATATTATTGTCAAAAATTCCATTGATTTGGTTGCAAAATGTATGCAAGAATTTTCACGTAAACAAATGTAAATTTTAGACGCAAAAACGTACAACAGTACTAGCTTCTGCCCGCAACTTTGTACGCGTGAAAAGGTTTCCCTGGGTAAAAACTATCCTATATGTTAATCAAAGTTTTATGCTATCAGTGTACTAGTCTGACAACCAGTCTTAACGATAGGTATCGTGTTATATACCAGGCAACTGGGCTGTGTAGGGCCAATAGTCAGTCGCTCCACGCAAAATACTGGTATTCAGCTGCATCCGATGACACTGGAAGCCGATTCCAACATAGTTGGAAGAAAGGCTAGGCTGATTAAAGATATCAGTGTACAAAATGTTATTAAGCCCAGTAGTTTTTTCGTGGAAGAGTATCATACCTACACTCCACACTTACAAACATTCGCATTTTCATATTAGTACTATTTAGTTTCGGAGAAAGTTGTAGTACACACGTATTTTTTATTTTAACATTTAAATCAATGAATTAGCACATAATACTGGTATTTACACATGTCATTTTATATTAACGTTGTTCAATGTCAAACGATAAATTAAAACGTTGATGTAACGTTCACGGTTGTTCAACGTGTTAGATGAAATAAAGAAAGTTGTGACGTAGTACGCCCTTTGATTATTGTCGTAGTTTTAGCCAATTTCGTGGAACTGTAATAGCGAAATGTTGTGGGTGTGTACAAGTGCGAGGCTTTAAAAAAACACAACTTTCACACTAAGCCTTGTGTCGCGAAAACTTTTACAAACATAAAATTTTATTTATTACACATTGAAGAGTTCCGTACGAGACTCGAACCCTGGACGTAGTAGTAGACGTGATTAATAGAGACTATACAGCGCGATATCACCTAATACGATCTGTTATCATATCCTTGTTGCTTGAATTCCCTAAATCCCTCCTTATATTATAAATGTGAAAGTCACGCTGTCTGTCTGTTTGTTTGTCTCTTCTTCATGCACCGCTGAACCGATTCGGATAAAATTTTGTTTAAAACCCGATTGAAGACAGAAAGCCAGGAACGTTGAAACAAGCCACTCAACTATAATCAAAGCGGACGGGAGCGGGCAACAGTAAACAATAAATACCTACTTAAATTAAAAGTAATACCGTGAGAATAAAATCCCCCTTTAAACGACATCATCAAACACCCTAATAACTAAGTAATTTTAAATTTAACACATCAATCACACCTTACCTTTTTTTGTTCCCACTTTCTATGGGAGACCACAGGCGATAGATCGTGACGTATATAATGACGTCACACTACATATGGTGTTACTGAATGTGTTTGTCGTCCTAATTATGTAGCTGTTTATTGAGAAAGGAAATGGGTTGACTAGGAAGGGAGCGGAAGATGAAATGTATTTAATATGAGATGATTTCTCGTGAGAATATGAACTATTAAACTTTTGTTTTGACTCGAATAAACCGGGTTGACTACCAGTTCAATCAGCTACTCCTTATGAAATGTCTTCTTCTTCTTATCGTATGGTTAGAGTAGTCGACCTAGTATCAAAGTTGTTCAAGCCGCCCGAAGTCATTTGACGTGGTGACCGACTTTTCACGTGCCCTCCGAAACACGGAGACGCCCAGTTTAAATACCACTATGCGGTCACCCATCTATGGAATCATCGCGCCAAGGTTTGCTTAACCTACAGATCGTTTACCGACCGGAGAGCACAAATGGCTATGGGCGCCTCTATGAAATATCAATTACACAATTTAGTAATACGGTACAGGACCTGAAGCCCTAGTTAGTTCGTACATTGACTATTTAAAGTCAATATTCCTTCATCTTTTGTAAAATCTTCAACTATTACTCTTTCAGGGGCGGAGTCGATGTGTCTACCAGACTTTCTACCAGTGCACCCTGGTCGAACGTCTCCCGAGCCTGAGCACCAAGACGAACAGCTACAGCAGATCATGGCTGAGCTGGAGAGGACCAGGTTGGTGCAATAACAACTTAGTGTAGAGGCAATAAGGCGTAGTTTTGTAGTTAGTTGTATTAACACTATTTTCAGTTTTAATACTACTATTTGTTTGCCATCGACACGCTAAGAAGAAAAAGTTAGTAGTATTTTGGGAAAGTAAAACTTGTTGGTTTACCGGGTCCGTTGTGGATTTCAAGGTTCCATCTAAACCCAAAATTAAATGGTGTTAATATAGGTCAGTTACTGTCACTTAAATTAGTGAAGTATTTTTTCCTTTTTTAAAACGACACCTTCTGCATTAAGAATAATTGCTCTTATGTCGCGGGGTCAACCGACACATAGTACAACCAGACCCGAAATAGTTATACGTGGATCGCACAAATAATTGTTCCATGTGGGAATCGAACCCACGACCTACGCAATGGTAGCGGCGTGGCGACCGAAACCACTGCGCTACGGAAGCAGTCAAATTATTGTCAGTAGGTAGAAATAACGAGATTAGCTTGTAAATTGTTGTTTGTATCATACTCCCCAATCTATATGTGAGCATAATAATTTGATTAATATTTAATCTAGCCTCATTCGCATAACTACAGTTCGTACTGCATTGAGCGACGTGACGCGGCATAGTCATTAGTAATTAATTATATTGATCTGTCTACATTATGGCCAGTCAATAAGTAGCTATAGATGACGTATCCATAGCGGTAATAACAGGTCACTAACCTCACGCTTACCTATTTAGATTTATAACGTGTGCTATATACGTAAAAGTTATGAATCAAGCAAGCTTCGCCTAAGTAAAGAACAAACGACTAATAATATAATAAGTTTAGTTTTGTAGTAATATTTGTTACTTTAAATTTAAGTTACCGGTAGGTCTAATTAATTACTTATTGTGTCAATGCCTGGAAACGGTATTTCTAGCGTTAGGCGACAACCTAGTGTGAAAGTTGTCCAAGCCGCCCGAACGGCCTTTGATATGGCTTAACAACTGTTATCTTAGTTTACGACGTTTTACCTGCCCATCAAAGTACGAAGACGCCCAGCTCAAATACCACTAAGCGGTCACCCATCCATAGAATAGTCGCGCTAATAATTACTTAATTCACAAATCTTTTACCGACTAAGGAGTGCAACTAGCTATGGGCGCCTCTTCTCTTTTTGTAAGGAAATTTGTAAAATACAATCGGAAGAAAGGCTAGGCTAAACGAGATTAGGATGATAACACGTTACGTCAAATCAACAATGTAATGAATAGTGACCATCAATTTGACGTACACTTGTTGTCAACTGAGATACGTAAATACGCATTTCGTTTTACCGACAGCAATATCGGGTATTATTATACTGCGTAGTAATTAATTATTAATTAGTTATGACCTTTTTATAATGAGTATTGTGATTCATTTGATTGGCGGCAGGACGTCTGCTGCAATTTGCATTATGCATGTTACTACGAAAGGAAAATGTGATTAGAAATATAATTACTTAGCTATTTCCAGTGTAAAGTATTTTTAAGTATTTATAGGTACTAGAAGTAATTTAAATAAGAATGTAAATGTGTTAAAAAATACGTAAACAAGTTATGAATTTTGATGTGTCAATAGACGTCATTTAAAAAATGTTGACGATGATTATGTTATTTTTTATTTATTTTGATTATTTCTTTTACTTTTTGGTGGTATGATCGATACCGTTAATATGACATTTCGGTGTTCTTACACTTTAATCATCTGCAATAAAGGAATTCTTCAAAGTTATAGAAGTTTCAATAACCGTGATTTTTATTTTTTTACTCCCTTAGGTATTCGTTCACATAGTTACATATTAGGGAATGCAATCCCGACTCGAGATCGTCAACTCGAGATCCCTCGCGATCAGAAATATCAATCCCGCGGGATCCCGAGATTTTCGGGATCCCGTCTAGTTAGTAAAAATAATACAATTCGAACGGCTTGTTTAATGTAATATGTGTGTGATAGTGTGGTGAATGCAATAAATTATTATTTGAAAGAAAATAAAAGATTTTTTTTGAATATTACTAACAACGTAACATAATTAACAGGTGTAATAACATGAACATAATCAAAAAAGTAGGTGTAGCTCCAGGAGATCAAAATAAAAAGTAATCACATGGCATTTTGAAAGTAGCCTCTTAAAATACAAAGTGTATCAATAGTACGAGCTTCTAATCGGCATCTTAAGTCTATTGCAATGTAGCCAACTGCTGAAAATGCCCTCTCCGACAATCCCGAACGGGATCTCGTCATATTATGCTTCGGGATTGATCCCGAAAAAATACACGGGATCTCGCGAGATCGGGATCCCGCGAGATCGGGATTGCATTCACTATTACATATACAATAATCTTTATTTGCTTACAAGCCTCATATAAAAACCCTTTTTTCACTTCGAAAAGACATCAATGCCCAATATTTAGAAACTTAATTTTATATTTATCTATTCCCCAGGTCGGAGCTATTCACGGAGCGTTCCCGCCGCTCCCGCGTGGAGGAGGAGTTGTCGTCGACCCGCGCGGCGCTGCTGAGCCTGCGCGCGGCGCGGGACTGCGACGTGGCGGCGGCGGCGCGGGCGCGGCGGCGGGCCGATACTGAGTTCGTGGGCGCGCTGGACGCCGCCGCCAGCAGGGCTGAGAGCAGCCTGGCTGATGCCGCGGTACGTGATGCTTGTTTATACGTACTTTTATTCCAATATGTTCCCTAAAATATTTGTAGAGCCACTCCTGATTAGTTGCGCTCACCGGCCGATAAATGATCAGACAGTTAAGCAACCTTAGCGCAGACATTCTGTAAATCTGTATCTCAAATACCACAATATGGTCAGCATTGTTTTTATTAAGCACCCTCCGTAGCACGTAAAAAGGTCGGTCCAGATAATTATTAATTAAAACCTACTTTGGGCAACTTAAACAATATTGACACATTGACATTTTTTCATTGACACTATTCGACCATTATCCATGCGACGATTGAACGAAACAAATTTTTGGGTTGCCACTATAATTTAAAAGTATTTTAGAGAAATATACGTTTAAGTCAACAACGGATATTTCTCTACTAAGTAACTATACTTTACTATTATACATTATTGTATGCTACTGATTGATATTTTCAGACGCGAGCGACAGAGGCTGAATCAACGATAGCAAAATTGAAGAATCAAATTAAAAAATTAAGGGTAACTATTAGTTTATATAATTAAAAGTCATACATTATAAACCTAAAATTGTGATAAAAAGGATAAAGATTAATAAATTAATGGCCTCCATTACGTCGGAAAATCGTCGGTCCGATTCCCACACGGAACAAATATTTATGCGATCCACAAATCAGTTTTTCGGGTCTAGTTGTATTTTGTGTCTGTTGTTAGTATGTTTGAAAAAAAACCTGCGACACAAGAGCAGTTCTTAGTGCGAGAGTTGTCTCTAAGAAAAAATACAATTTAACAACAAGTCTTTCCAACATTCCGCACTCAGTCTTTAGATAAGCTAAAACTGTAATAACCCGTTACTATGTATATCCAGGAGGAGTTATCGGCATCTCAGGAGGAGGTCCGTTCCCTCCGCAGCGTGCAGGGCTCGGCCGCCGCCGGACTGCGCCGAGCCACCAGTGTCGCAGAGACATCACTCAGGTAACACACACTATATAATAATATTAGTAATGTACTTAGTTTATCATGCCTGTTATATCTAGAGGTGTGGGTACAGGTGTGTGGAAACGATATACTATGGTCGGGCCATTTCAAATATGCGAACTAAGTCATGTCATTTTATCGGAGTCTCTCGCTCGCACTTACACATTGTCACATTCAATTTATTCTTTGAATAAGACGTAGTTCACACGTTTATAACGGCCCGATTATAGTACTATACTTAGTTTATCACGCCTGTTAAACCCGAAGGAGTAGTCAAAAACGTGTGAAAGTCTGTGATTTGCCGTTAATACTGCAAGTCTTATGTCGTAAGGGGCGAGCCGAACTCCAGGCTCCTATTGAAAAAATATGCTAATATAGTTAGAAAATGACCCGATAATCAAACCCAAGTCCTCAGAATCGGTAGACCTTTCAGACCAAAAAAGTCAAACAAAGCTTTTTTTAATGTCCCATACTTCATAAGGGGCCTTTGCTGCCCTTGGGAGGTTAGCAGTGGGACACATAAATATTTAAAACTATATATTTCTTACATTTATTGAAGGCATGCAAAGTCCCGAACCCGCACTTGGCCAGCGTGGTGAACTCCAGGCCTAACCCCTCCCTCATTAAGGGAGGAGACCCCTGCCCAGCAGTATTTTATTATAATTTATTAAATATTTGTTATTTCCAGAGAGCTGCTAGCAGGTCTAGACCAGCTGAAGTCGCTGAGCACATCGCTGGACCAGACATGATCCACCCCCTCTCCCCCCGCCTCCCCCCACTACCGCGCCCCCCGCGCCCCGCGCTCTATTCCGTAGGGAACCTGTACTAATACGTATTATGAGTTATAAGTCGTTCAACAAGTCTTTATACATGTTTATTTATAATTACTAACTAAGTTTAGACTACGATAAATACGACTAATAAAAAGGATTAAAGCGAATGTGAATTTTACATTGAATTACTTAATGTTTCGGCACAACAGGCTTACTCCCGACAGTGTCAATTCAATTGGTTCAAACAATAGTCAAATCGTACTTTTAAATTTGGTTTAAATTGAAAATAATCTACATCAAACAATCCTATTAGTATCACTTTAAACCAGTATTCAATGCACATGATTGAACGCTGGTTTATAGTCACAATCAATCATGCGCTTATATGAAATTTAAAACTACGATTTGACATTTGTTCGAACCGATTAAATTTGATTTTTGACTCGATACTGTCTGGAGTAAGTCAGCTGGGTACACTAGCTATCTAAAAAAAATTACGCTTTTAAAATGAATTTCAGTATATACTCTCAGTGTACCATGTATAGTGTCGTAGTCTAAATTTAACTACTACCTTACAAACGTAAGCTTAGAAGCGAGTGTTTTGTCTCTTTCACTCACACAAAGTTTCAAAAGCGATTGAAAGGGACAAAAATATATAGCTTACTAGGCAGTTATGGTTTAGGTATTACCAATATATAGGCCGGTCCCAATAATATAACTGAAGTAAGGCATACCTATCTAGAGATAACTGATAGTTTTAACTATAGTAGGACCTTATCGTAGATATGTTATTGGTTCCGCCCGTTTGAAGGATAAAAAGGTTGGTTTATTTTAAATTATAACGTCTTTCGGCCAAAAATCTCTTCCATAAATAAAATAATTTTACAAAATGGTGTAATGTTTTAACTATTCTAATTCTCGCTTTATTGATGTATTATTTCGCTGACGCTATCGATCTATTGTCATGATTGTCGATCGATGTTCTTATAAAGAAATTATAGTTCGTGCCAGTTAAATTTGTGTGTCTAAATATAGCTACACGCTGTTGCATAGTAAGCAAAATAAACGTTCATAATGTTATAATAACGGTTTTTAAACGCGATTGAAAATTAAAGGTTACGATAACTTGTTTTTTTTTTACTAATGTATCGATCGGAATGCATCGACCGTTGTCCAAGCGTTGTCTCCTTGTGGCTGCAGTTGTCGATGCAATTCCATTCAAACGTTGGGTATACAAACAAGGTATCCTAACCTTTAATTTTCAATCGCGTTTAAGAACCGTTACATTATAATATTATGTGTACAAGTCGCGAGAGTTTAAAATAGTTAACAATGAATGTAGACAAAGTTTGCGGGCGATGATCGTAACGATGGCGGCATCTTTTCGTTCAAGCAACTTGTAGCTATATTCAGACATAAAAAAGCGAATTATAAATTTGCATATAATGTATATGTGTTACTTTAAAAGCCCGAACTGTGGTAAATCCTAAGATTTACCAATTAAATGGTGGTAAAAGTTCGAAATAAAAGAACGTTCAGACTTTCACTTTTTTGGTAAATCTTAGGTTTTACCGGAAAATCTTATTACCACAGTTCGGGCTTTTACAGTAACATATGTACTATTTATCAATAAGTTATTTATAATTTCGATACTATCGGTCGACTGTATCTGTCAAAATTATTTTTCTATAAATGTCTGTATAAAGCTCTCTCGGAATATAGCGTACATCGACATACAATGGTCATCGAATACAAAATGTATAGTATTATACAATTTCCATGTCTGTTAAGTTATTTATATAGTTAATGTTGTTTTGTGCACTGTATAATAAACATTTTTTATACTGAAACTTTAGCGTTTTCAACTTGCGTCAAAGAATTTAAAATAACATCTTTAATGGTTATAATAGTCGAGTGGCTTAAGCATATGCCACCTTTTTGTATGGTCGGGGATGCAAACTATGCAACACTGATACTAACAAACTATCGAGTCTTGTACACATATACTAAGATGCACAAAGGGTTTTATCTGCGGTCAATGTTGTCAGCCATGACCATGGTAATAGCAATTCGATCGAAACGTTAGAACGTAATTAAGATATTGCGACGTTTAAAATATTCACCGTATATAGGACTCGTGCAACATGTGAAAATTAGTATTAAACGAAGGGACTTTTCGAATATGTTTTCGTAAGCATTCGAAATAATTATCATACTTTTACAGTCGATGCAAATAAATGAGAGTTCTTAATAACAGTTTTAGAAGCAGTGCAGTCTCCAACCCATTCTTCAGCGTGATGGATTCGAGCCTTTCATATTTTAGTAGAAAATACGTGCCGAAACTGACATTGAGAAAGGAGCTGTATCGAAGTAACGGAAATATACTATTGGTGCAAGTTGAAAATGCTTATTTCAGTGCCTACCAATGTCATTAGTGTTTCAGAATAAGGAGCCTGACCGCGTCTAGGAATTCCAGCCTTAAGCGTTTCTTTACCTACGTAAGCGCGGTCCTGTATGACAAGATGTATGGATGTGAATGAGGCAAGGGAAGTTTGTTAGGATCGTGACTAGTGGCGTTCTTTGGTCTCTGCTTACCCGTATGGGAAGAAGGTATTATTATATGTGTGTATCCAGTACAAATTGTGTTTAAACGAAGTTTTATTTCACTAAACGCGGTTAGGATTCATCTTGTATATTGTTCATCGAAATATTTAAATAATATAAAAACAACGTAAATATGAATGGAATAAGGAATGTTCAGAATATGTGTTCGGTCGATTATTGAAGGTAAGAGTGATAAGAGGTGTCCAAATAAGATTTATTCAAGAAATAATGGATATGTAGGCGTATGTGATACTTTGGCCGTTCAAAAATAACCAACGGGCGTATTTAGAATGCAGTTTTACAAACAAAAGAATAAGAAAAACAGTTACCTGACGAATGGAAAATTTTCAGATTCTGTTCATACGTTTGCTACAACATTGTCTTTCAGATAAGTTATCTGTCATGTTTATGTTAGCTTAAACGCTATTGATGTACATATATTAAACATGGAACGCGAAAGTTTAATTAGCAGTCGTGAAATTGGCAATTAGAATTGTCACTTAAATTGTGCTAATCATAAAGTAAATGTATGAGAACGACGGAGATCTACCCAATAAGATATCTGAAACTTAACTAAAGGTTGTAATGTGTTACTTTTTAAATAATGATTCTAATTGCGACCGTTGGTTATCAAAATATCGTGATTTTATTTCGTAAAACACTATTGTTTTTTCTGGATTCGCCTGATTTTAGAGGCAGAGAGAAGGGATGTTAAGTTCAAATTGATAATATGAGACAGGAATTAACGCGACATTGTATTACTTTCATTTCGAGTTGAAAATGTATCTTCGAACAAACCAAAAAAATAATTGAAAGTTAAATGCATCATCGTCCGCCTAGCCTTTTTGTTCCAACTATGTTGGAGTCGGCTTCCAGTCTCACCGGATGCGGAAGTAGTTAAGTTAAATTAAAAAGCTTAAAAATGCATTTTTACATTAATTCTTGTCTCGTACACTTTATTATGCAACACGAAACTCAAAAAATGTTATTATACGTCATTCGGCTAAGATATGTGGTATTTTATATTAAAATATGCTTTTATATGTTCTTGAGCGAAATGTAAATATATTAAACCTATTTCAAACAATGGCGATAAAAGCTTCACGTTTTACACTTTATGTACTTCCTATATTGTTTTACGGCTTGAGAATAAAATGTTTTTACGCAAAATTGTATTTATGAATAAGAAAATAATTGTAATGTAAATTATGCCAATATTGTTAACGATAGGACGCATTTATGGTTCGATTACAACTGTAACACTATTATAAACTTTGGAGGCATCTAAATTATCTTTTGGCTGTGCTTTAAATGTATAACATTTTATCTGAAAAACTTACTAACGGTTAACTAACTCGATATCATCTGAAAATCCACATTTTCCTGGCATACCTACTTTTGATTTACATTATTGTCAAAAAGTCAAAAGGAAACCGTATTACTTTAGAAAGTTATGCAATATTAATACGCGATAAATGATTACTTGACACACTTATTTTGTTTTTATGCTTTACACGCTAATTAACTATGCCTGCGATCATAAATGCGTTCTACCTAATTAATAAGTGCGAGTTATCGCCTCGTTCGTACATACATGTATAAAATAACATTTTCAAATGCATTATTTTGCTACGAAATTAACTCTATCGAATACTGTTAGAATGTAGTTATGCGTAAACGAAAAATTTTCTCAAAAAAAATCTCTTTGTAAATACGAACAAAAACATATATTTTTGTGTGCCATTGAGGCTGTATTCGTTTAGAACAAACTGCTTGATATCAATATAAATGTTCTTCCTGCCATTATCAAATGATTTCATATCTTAATATTATTATAAATAAATGTATCTGTTTCTTTTGTCGGACATTAGGCTTGCTACACACATATTCGGTTCGGCATTAACCGATTAATGCATAACCTAACCCTGACTCATTTGGAACAAGCCAAAACAAGTGAGTCGAGTTGGTTCTGTTGTTAGGTAATTTTCCCGAACCGAACATCACATCAACAATCCAGTATGTGGGTAGCAAGCCTTACGCGATAAATACCGCGCTAATTTTAATTGGACTCTTCACTAATCAGATTCATATTATATGTGAGTAAAAGTACCTTTTCATACTTTCGAAAATTGATGGAAAATTGATTTCATGTAAGTGTATAAGCGTATACGTGTGTGCACGTAAGTACAAAAACGCACTCGCTGTGCACGTAACCGAAGAGTTCAATCAAAATCAGTAAGGTAACTTGAAAATTGACACGTCACTCAAATATAAGTGCCGAAACTTAACAATTGAAACAACATTACTTAAATTCTGAGTAACGTCTCAATATTTAACTTAAAGTTTAAAGTGTCGCGATCTTAATACCAAAAGTCCGATATATATAAATTATTTGTGCTTGTTCGAATGTCTGTACATAACTGTGATTCGTATAAACGTATTATGTTTTAGTGAACGCTTAGCGTTTCTCAAACTGTTTAATATTATCGTGTAAAAAGTATTGATGTCACTTATTTCAGGACTTTTGTGAGTCTTAGAACATGGACTCGAGAAACAGCCGCCTGTTACGTAGAGATAATGCTAATTATATGGTCCCTCACGCCTTCTGTAAATTAGAATATTTAGTTCACTTATGTCCAGTTTCTAAGGCATATTTAGCGGTAGTTTATGTATTCAAACCGTTTTTTTTATATGAACTTAAACGCTATTGAACAGATAAACTACCGCTAAATGTACCTCAGAAACCAGGGTTAGAGCTTCTTCATATCTTTAAGCGATTAACCATCTCAGAAATGTATCTCTTGTTTGAATGTCATGTTAAGAGTATCTGTTCAGTTATAATTAAAAACATATTTATCCGGTTTTAGTAACAATCGCGGATGTCCGTCAAATCTTGAGTCTTTTCTGCATGATTATGATCATGTCATTCAAAACGTAATGCCGTAGCCTGCATTGTAAATTACATTGCGTGTTTTATTCCTTCAAAGTATCTTCCCTTATTTAATTGTAAAGTCTTGGTTACAATATTATTGTATGTAGCAACAACTACATGAAACTTTGTCGAAGGCGTTAGAGGAACCAAAATGGCGACTGTTTTAACTCGAGTTTTTAACCGAAATGTAAATAAAAAACAAATCAAGGCGTATGCTAATAATATCAGCTATAACAGCTTAGCACTTTCGTAAAGGGAACATTGTGAGGGCTTCGGCGAGGGAGGTGCAGCCCCTGTAGGATAGTACTGTGATGGGTGGCCGGATGGTGTGCGGCCCACTTTGTTACTTCGGGATTGTTTTAGTATTTTAATAACTTAAATAACAGTAGTATTTAGGTTGAAGTAATCTTTACTTTTGGTATAATTTATTGGGAATGTATTGTATCTTCGCTATTGGATATTAAAATATGTTTCTTAGTTAAATATTACGTATAATTTACTCATTTTGACAGTAAACATATTATGTTCGTTGAAGTTATTGTATATTATGAGAATTAACTAATTGCTTAAATTAAAATACTAAAATAATCTCCGAAGTGAAAAAGGTATAGAAGTTGCCAACTTGGCAAGAATGTGGGAGTCACGTGGCATTGCCAAATGGCAGTTAACCTTAAGTTGGAGACGCGTTGTGGATGCGTTGTGGACGCGCACGAGACGTTGTGTTAATAGAATATTTATGTACGAAATGAAACTCGAAATATAACTTATGAGAGCCTGATTAAATAAATGATTAAATTTTAAATAAGTGTTTAATTTCTAATTAATTTTGGGCCTTATTTTCATGGGGATGTTTTTTCGTACATCTACCCTTTTTGGGGTGAAGTCAAGTAATAATCGGGATATACCTACTATTTATTAAAATTTTAGAATCTTCCCAGCAGCAACGTAAATGGAAGTGAGACATTTCGTATTTTGATTAATCGTTAAGTTTCTAAATAACTTCGATACGATTAGTTCATTTGCTCCAAAATATACCTGTAGCAAGTAGAAAATAAAGTTTAAGATACATATTTATATTAACAAAAGAATACACAAGTAACTTGCTTAATAAAACAAGACATTAAAATTGTAAACAAGCTATTTATTTGACCTCAACAATAAAGGAATGTATAAATATTATCATTAACATTAGTTTTTCTTCCATTTTCATAAATAATATCTCTGGTATTTTGCTGTTCATACACTTTCATTACTAATATTATTATAATAAAATCAGATCAACATACAATTTCAAGTTAATATCAAAAAGTAACATTTTAGACTCAATTTGCAATAAATTAATACTTTAGTGAGAAGTGCTGCTAACAATAAAAATATTTCGCTAATCAAATAATAGTTAATTTTATCTACTTATATGTACTAACAAAATATTCAAATATAGGATCATATAGCAAAATAAACTGGCTTTTGTTGTCAGTAGATTTTAACGAAAGTGATTAAGATTGTCGCCACCACACCACAACATTGCGACGGGAGGTCATGGGTTGGATTCCCACACGGGACAACTATTTGTACGATCGGACAAATAGTTGTCCTGTTGTTTCGAGTCTGGTTGTACTTTTCGTCCGTTGTTTATACGTTTGTAGGTCTCCGCGTTACAAGAGCATCTCTAAGTGTGTGAATCGAACCCACGAGACCGATGCAGTGGTAGTAGGGTGGCGACCACCCTAACCGCTGCGCTACGGAGTTCGTCATACAAAATGGATAAGTCATTTAACTAAAACGGTGTTGCCACACGGAGGAATGTTCGTTTAGTTGTTTATTTTGCCATATGATCCCTTTAATATAAATTCATAACTTTGGATTAATTAATACACTGTGCACTTATATAAATAATATTCAACTATCAAGTTTCTAGAAGGCATAAACAGATAAACTTTTACAACGTACACAAAAGCTTCATACGAATACAGAAGTCATATTTTTTATCAATTGTGACTAATATTTAAGCCATGTCGTTGGACGGCTTGAACAATTCTGACACTAGGTTGACTACTAACCATAGAAAAGAAGTACAACATTTTATTTTGCAAGTTTTACCGAGTCTATATGAAACAGTTTTACAATTACAGCAATAATTTGTTAATTTTATCTATTCCCATTATATCAGAAGATAAGTATCGTAAGATTATTATACAAATATAATTATAGGTCTTCATTTTGGTACTTTATAACTCTGTCGGTCTACTGTCAACCTAGCGCCACCTAGCGGTCAATATCAAACCAATGTCACATTTTCACTTTTTTACTTAATATTATTTGGAAACATATCACAATAGTTGTTATACATGTATAGTGTTGTACAAATGGTCCCAATGCGCGGGACATTGTAGGAAGTACTTGCGTGCCGCGTTGCAGAACCTCTGCTTGTATTCCTCGGGCGACACCACCGTAGGCTGACCAGAGCCGAGGTTCTTCTTTACTAGGTGTTCCAGCTTTTTGTCCCACGTGAATGTGCGGATGTAGTCTGATAGAAAATATATATTGTAGTATATTTTAAGAAGCCTTGCATGGAAGGTTCGCACCTGGAGGAAATATATTAAATCTTTATATATTTCCTCCAGTGACCTGTAGGCTTTTACAGCTAATGGTGGCCTTTTTTATAAAGCTATTTTATGATGATGAATGATATGCTAGATAAATTGTGCATACCGAGGCTCTCTGCCAAAAAATTGGACTATAATAAACACTAGAAAAATTGAGAATTTATCGCATGAAAATTAACGTTTATAATAACGTACGTACGTTTGTACGTTACATGAAATAGCTCAAATGTGTAGTGCAAATAACAATATTTACACTTGGCATTGAGTGATGGTCTGGTTGTAGAGTTACATTAGCCGTCTTTACACACACTATCGCGTGTTCTTAGAAGCGTACAGTATTATGCGCGGGAAAGCAGCGAGCTCTTAGCTCGCGATTTTCTTCGCGGGCTTAACAGATGAGCGCGGCGAGTGGCCTTTCCTTTCACGCGCGATTGTTGTTTCATGCGCGATAGAGTGTGTGTAAAATGGGTTATAATGAGTAATAATGTGTATACCGACCTATAATCCCGAGCACGAGCGTGTTGTTGTCGATGCCCAGCAGTAGCGAGTAGTCCATGACGGCGTGTGCGGCGAGGAAGGCCGTGTCGCGCTTCACACACGCCCACAGCACGCTGCCCACGTGCGACTGCACGTATAGCGGACACTCCCATCTCACTACAAAGTACCAAACTATAATAACTAAGTAGAAGGCAATGAAATCCAGGATAATTCTGTCATTTTGCGTCGTATCTTTTCTTTTAGCTAAAAAGTTACTCCAGAATTTTTACGGCGATTTTTTGCAATGATTTGCGGAAATTATCTCTCCAGGCTAACAGAGTGTTGAAACAAAGAGTGTACCTGTGGATTATGCACATATACGGGCAACACTACAAAGAAACTCCTTCACAATTGGAACACGACAAAAAACCCTACAATTGGCTGTTTTTTCAGCTGAAAGTTATAGTAAAGAATGGAATATGCAAATAAATAATTATTCTATAATTATTCTATTCTATTCTAAAGATTGCAAGTCGTACGGTTGAGCAGGTTCTCGTCCATGAGCACGGCGAGCGGCGTGGTGTCGGGCGTGAGGCGGTGGCGCGAGGAGCCCTTGAGGTCGAAGCGCTTGGCGCGGGCGCCGCACGCGTACCACACGTTCTCCATCACCAGCACGCCGTTGCCCGCGCCGCCCACGCTGAACACGCCCAGGATGCGAGCTGACACACGGACACGTCACACGTCACTTGCGTACTAACACTCAAGCAATTATTTGCGTAATACACTAAAGGTACCTAGTTTGAGAGAAGTTCCTTCTTTCAATAGTTAAGTTCGTTCTTCGTTCATTCCAAACTATGCTTCGTCATTCTGATGCTAACACCATTTTAAGACGTTTGTTGGTAAATACCTACTAAAACGTGATCGAAGATTTTCTAAAAGTAATGCATACTTAAATGTGGCCTCCTTTACTCGCAAGTCAATAAATTATATTTCTGCTATCTAATAATCGAAGAAAAAAAGTTCGTTGAATAATTATAAAACAAATAATTTATGTCACAATTCCGTGTTCACAATAGTTCTACGAAATTTAGATTTCATATTTTGCAATAGTCCAAATAAACATTTGTAAAGTTAAAGTGAATTAACAAAACGTGAATAAAAGAAAAAAATATCAAAAGGTTTAATATGGAATTAAAAGAAATATAAATATTTGAATACATACCAAGTAGACTGGGTGTGTTATTCTGTTTGCACTGCGTCACGTAGCCAAAGTAATGCGGCGCGAACTCCAAGAACTGTTGCCACTCCGGCTTCGTCATCTCTTTCAACACGTATCTATCGTCTGTGCAAACAAAATACAACTAATACACAATACAAAATACTATTCCACTGCTAGGAAAAAGTCTCCTCGCATAATGGAGGTACTGTCCCACTGTTGGGCAAGAGTCTCCACAGAATGAAGGACGGGATAGGCTTTAATGTCCACTGTGCTGACCAAAACGGGGACTTTGAACCCTTTTAGGAACTGTTTTAAAGAACTCTCAGATATGCAAGTTTCCACCACGATGTTTCCCAAAACAAGTGGTTAAGGTTTCCTCTTGTGATTATTACGTTTGAACGTCAAGGAATAAAACAAAGACAATTTAACTTAAAAAAAAAACACAAACCTTTTGTTTTACAAAACGTAGATCCTGATTTGCCTCCTCTCGCCGCCCACGGCACACAATGCGCGAGAGAACGAATGAAACCTTCTTCGATCTCACATAGACCTTCTGTAGGAAACAAAAATAATTTACATTAAAACTAAATGTAAATGTAGGTATGGAGTAATTGCGTAAATATATTTATTCAGATAGGTACTATTTTTAAATTAAATTTCATAACTAACGGTTGATACTCTACATATTAATATTATAAATGAGAAAATCTGTCACGAATACCCTTAAACAGTTAAAACTCTGAATATAAAATATTCAGCAAAAATTGTATGAAACCATAAACCATTTGGGAATTCATTATTTATTTCTACTGCATACTTAAAGGAGGCTTTATTTCGAACGAATTTTCATGTACTTACTGTCAGTATCATAGCAGGTGCACTTGGGGTCTGTATCAGTGTAGCTGCGGGTGTCGTCGCTGGGCGCGGGCGCGGGCGCGGCGCTGAGCGGCGACACCAGCATGTGGCGCAGGCGCTGGAACTGCGACGCGTAGTACACGCGACACACTAGACCGTCCTACCACAATATTGGACACATAAGTCGGAATTCCTTAGCAATAAATTATTATTTTTATTACAATAGGGTAGTTGCCTACCAGTCAAATCAGATACTCTTTATAAAATGTCAAAAACACTTTTTAGTATAGAAATACGACGTAGTGGCGTCATATTTTCGTTGATATCAAATGAGTGTCTAATAAAATATTTCACCAATAAATAAATGTCGCCAATTTGAAAAATAAAAAACCTAAAAAAACGACTAACGATAAAAATTGGAGTTTTCAAAAGTCAACTGCAAATTCCTTACGTGTGAAATTTAATGAAATGGCTGTGAGAACTGGCGGCGGCAAATTCACTAACTCTAACAATGTTAGCTTTAGGTGTCATCGGTAGAAAATATAAACTAACTAGCACAATCTTACCTTTAATAATACTTCTACATGATCATTACTCTTGGCAGGTTTAGATTTATCTCCGTCAGTCTTATCTTTATTCGTAGAGTTGCTGTTCTCACTCTCTTCCGGATCCGTTTGAGTGCTAGTAAACAAATTAATAATATAGTAGGTATAATTATAATGAAAATACCGTTTTACAGACAACTCTCCAATTCAAAAACAAGCGATGTTTTTTCCAACAAAGACAAATTAAAATAAAATGTCAGTTAGCTCGCACTTCCCACCACAGTGGGTCCATGTAAAGTCGACATGTATTCTGGACTAACCGGTGTTTTTCATAACCTTGCATGGACACTTCTTCTTATCGTATGGTTAGTGGTCAACCGAGTGTCAAAGTTGTTCAAGCCGCCCGAAGGCCTTTGAAATGGCTAAACGACTGTTACCGTAGTAGATAACAACCGGGATCGATTTTTAACGTGCCCTCCAAAGCACGGAGACGCCCAGTTCAAATACCACTATGCGGTCACCCATCTATGGAGTTACCGCGCCAAGGTTTGCTTAACCCACAGATCGTTTACCGACCGGTGACCAAAATCATCTAGCAAATAGTTAAGTGTTTATGTCATCTTGTGTCTTATGCATCCTGTTGAACCTGTATGTTGAAACTATAATAAAATAGCAAATATTACCTGTGTCTATGCGCGGTCCTAGTTCGTCGATAGGTGACAGACGCGAGTGTGGCCGCTATCACAGACCCCACCTCACCTGCTCGCACCACTATGGGGACCACGCCGCTTGATACTATCATACCGTTCTGAAAATATATAATTATTTTATAATAGTGTCGTGTAAATGTGTGGTACAATAAATTTGTATGGAAAATATTTATGTTTGTGCATAACTGTAAGTGTCAACTGTCAATAGATTTTTTTTTTTTTCATATAATATTAGTAGGCTTTATTAACGTAAATGGTCATTTATTGTTAAGCTTTGCGTAATAGGACATGAAAGACTGTGCAAAACACCATATTCTAAAAAACTAATTAACAAGTTAATGTTAATGTATTGAACATATTGCAATAAGTACCTGATTAGCAGGCTGGTTGTTAGACAACAGTTGTGACAGTATTTGTCTGACTGTCTTCTTGTCACCCTTCTCTTCGTCCTCCTCGGCCCCTGAGAGATATTGATGAATAGTCAAATATAATATAGTCAAAAACATTATTTTAAAATTTGTATCGCAGATATTTTAAATTACCTGTATGTTCTTTGTCTATCTCTTTATTGTTATCTGAAGCGAAAACGTACGTGGTACCTGAAATATTAATCAAAGTATGATAAACATATTCTTCTTAATATCATTTAGGCATACTTTTTTAATTAGTATTTTACCTGCATCTTTACTTCCATCATCACCGGATGAATCGTCCAAATCTGATTTTTCCTCAACTGCGACAAAATGAGAAAAAATAGTGACAGTCGTAAGTTATAATAATTCACAAAGTGGTTAGAGGTTCCAATCCAAGGCAAAACACACAATAATGACTGTTAATTCGTTCTGACGATATAGAAAAACATATTGAAGAAATATTATCATAAAAATTTAATACTTTAAATAGAAAAATAATGGTAAGGTAATTTATTAAAAATATGTATAAAGTGTAAGCAGGAAGATCAAATAAAATTATATGTACAACAAATAAAAACTTGCAAATCATGGCTTTTCATAGTTATGTACGTACCAGTGTTCTCAGGTTGCGCCTTGGCAGGTTTCGCAGGCGGACTGGACCACTTGTCCTGCGCGTCTCGTAACATCTTCTCTCCTGATATTATCCTGTCTGACACGTTCCATAGACTTTTCACTACGGCTGTAACAATATTAAATCGTTTTAAAATGAGTTAAGATTCGTACAAACCTACATATATCAGTTAAAGAATTCATTTGAATAGTTTGTAAGTTAAAACAATTGAAATAAACCCTTTCAAAATTTCATATGAATTTAAGAAAATAGCTGTTACATAGTTAAATTTTAAGTGTTGAATAAAAACCGCAAGAAGCTGTTACATCTATACTAATATTATTTGATATAAAATCAAAGACCCAATATGATAACGAAATTAATTAAATAAACAGAAAATACGTAATAATGCTGTAATACAATTAATTACTTGATTTCAAAAAGGATTTCATGTCAGAAACAGAAAATGAACTCTATTACAATGTCGTAGAGTGTATATTTACCTGCCAGCGTGTTGTTCTCATGTAGACTGGCCGAGGTTAGCGCGAGGTGTATCTGTTCCATGTGTTGTTTGAACGACTGATAGTCTTTGTCGGCATCACCGTCGGATAAACCACTGAATATTTCGTGACCTAGGAATTACACAACATTGCTTTAGTAAAGTGGAGGTACGATAATTTTCTTAAACTACAAATACAATGGTACATAACTTGATCGAATTGTAAAACACAATGGTTCAAATATGTGTATTGCGTAAACCTATTTGTTCATCAAGGAAATAAATCTTTTAGCGGAAAGTTTAGAAACAATTTAGATATGGAGAAAGAGAGAATTCAATTAATTATGAAGTTTCAAAATATATAATATATGGATTTCAGTAAACAGAATTTTAAAAGTTTGTGTCATAAATTGAGGGATTTTATGTGATTTAAAGATAATGATGTTACCTTTTTGTACAAGTTCGTTGAGTTGCGTGATGAGCGTATCTCTCATCTGTTTTGTGTCGTACTTCGTAGATATCATGTCTGGAGGCAACTGGATCTCGAATGGAGTTATCTTGCTAAACCTGCATTTATTAATAAAATAATATAATTTAACGTTGTTCCTAATACATAGAAAACAGTATTAAATATTAAAAGTTGAAGTTTATACAAAAGTTAGATGTAAAGATGTGTTAAGGATGAAATATTTTTCTGATTTATAGAATCCAAGTAAAAATTACAGTATTATAAAATAATTAGTTTCTTACTAAAAACGTGCATTTGTGCAATTTCAAATATAGTTAATAGATGGCCGAAAAGTTCTGGAGTGGCGACTACAAACTGGAAGATGGAGCGTAAGCAGGTCTCTCACAAGGCGAACCGACAATCCAGTGAAGGTCACTGGAGTATGTTGGATGAGGGCGGCCCAGGACCGGTGGCTGGGGAATTTCTTGGGGGAGGCCTTTGTCCAGCAGTGGACGTCTTTCAGTTGATATGATGATGATAGTTATAGACGTCGCCAAACAACTTGAACATAATTTGCTGTATTAGAAAGTAAACAGAATGTAGACCCAGTGTAGAAGACACTCGGTTGGCTGTTATACCAGTCGGGTGGTCGAAGCTGAAACGCCGTCGCCTTTGCGCAAAACTATTATACCTAAACTGACCTAAAAATCGTTCACTAAGATGGAGCGAAATCGTTCAAGTTGTTTGGCGGCACCTATACTGGCTCGTACCGGAAGCACGCAGTAGTGAGCTGGCACACGAAGGCATGTGCGTGAGCGTGCAGCGGGTGGCGACAGGTCCGGGCCCGCACGTAGCGCCCCGCGTGGGCGCGCAGGCGCACGTACGTGCCCAGCGACACGCACAGCGCCGCGCGAGACACCACCCGCGCGCCGCCACTCGCGCCGCAGATCTCACAGCGAGACCAGAACATCACCTATGTATACATGTGGACTAGTAAATAAAACTCAGGCTAGAAAGCGTTCAAAACTCAAAGTCTTAGAATGACAAATCAACATCGAACTGCGCTGTGCTATGTATGATCAACTCGCTCGTCTAATATTTTAATGAGGATACAAACAAACCATGTAGTGCTGCGCTGTGTGAGGCTACACTCGGTTAAAAAACGCAGCACTCTCAAGCGAGGCGCGCTACCTGCCGTGCTGAGCGGCTATAATTACTTTATACTGATCTAAATTGTTAAAAAAACGTAGCTTAAGAAACACAACACAGCGCAACATAACTCGATATTGATTTGTCACCCTTATGGTCCTATAGATTATCGTATTTAAACACAATTTGATACAACGAATTTAATCACTGCTTCAGTTGGTAGGTACATACATTTGAAGCAACCCTTCGCATTCTGGCGGGAACGTATGACAGCTGTCAGTCACATTAACGGTACAAGTCCTTTGTTCGTTCTTCCTTTTCTCACTCATTCTCATTTCCCAATAATCCTGATCACTCTAATAATACGCTTTATCATCTCACATGTACATATTTCGTTTCGGCTGTCCGTTATCGATCAGCCAGTCAATCAAACAGAAGAATACAGTAGTTGCCTACCAGTCAAATCAGCTACTTTTTATGAAATGTCAAAAACACATTTTAGTATAGAAATACGTAATAGTGTAGTAACGTCACTATTTCAGATTTTCGTGGATATCAAATGAGAGTCTAATAAAATGTTTCAGTCTGTAATAACCTCTCAAGCGCCCGGCCACCGTGTCACGGTTGAATGTTCTACCCCCGTCAAGCGCCCCGCCACCGTGGTACGGCAAAACGATCTTACATTTAAAAAACGTAAAAACGAAATGCTAAACCTATGTTTATCCCTTTCAAACATATTTGACATTGAAGCTGATGAAATGAGACGACGATCTAATGCACACACTTGAATAAGTGGTTGATATAGGCCAGAGAGCACCTTAAACAATATCTGACCCAGCGACATGTTCCTTGATGACCAATATTGTAAATCCTTTTTTTAACTAATTTTAAAGATTTGAGTATATTTTACAGTTGGATTTTAATGTCATTATTCATTAACTACACGATAAGACCTTTCGTCATATTATTTTTTTTGCCTAAAAATATTTATTAGACTTTCTTGAAACACATGGCTAAAGCACACAATATTCAGATTAAACCGACTATTGTACTACCACTATCAAATATTATTTGTGGTTTATTTTTTTAATCTATAGCAAATTTTATGTAGATTTCAAATATATAAGGTACTAGCTGACCCGCGCAACTTCGCTTGCGTCACTTAAGATAATCATAATTTTCCCCGTTTTTGTAACATTTTTCACTGTTATTCTGCTCCTATTGGTCGTAGCGTGATGATATATAGCCTATAGCCTTCCTCGATAAATGGGCTATCTAACACTGAAAGAATTTTTCAAATCGGACCAGTAGTTCCTGAGATTAGCGCGTTCAAACAAACAAACAAACAAACAAACAAACAAACAATCAAACAAACAAACAAACTCTTCAGCTTTATAATATTAGTATAGATGACTAGGGTGTTAGTATTAAAATATGACGGAATCGGCGCTTAAACGCCAACCGCCAATTCAATTCCGCGCGCCATTTTAGGCCTGGACGCTTAACGGTATATTTGAATTTTGACGTTGGGGCGCTCGAGAGGATAATTGAAATTTTAACATTATTTACGAAAAAAAGCTACATAGCCTGAGCAATTTAGATGAACCTTTTACGAGTACGAGTTTAATAATTTTTCGTTAACACACCCAATTTCATATAAATTGGTTAATTATTACCAAAATGTTCCTATGACAATATTTTTTTTTGATTTTAATATTAAAAGTGTATACATTCTCTAAAGGTACGTATTCAAAAGCCTCACTCCAATCGATCTACCAAAAAAAAACTGTACTAACAAGTTTAAAAAACCAACTTACCTGTTTATTTTGTTCCTCCTTAACTTTATCAACGTTACTATGTCCGATAGTGTTGCAAGTTATTGTTATACACACGTCTCCGTGCACGAACCTGTACACAATTATAACATTCTAAACACATACTCAAGGCCTAACCCCTCCCCCTCGTTTGGGAGGAGACCCTTGCCCTGCAGCGGGACAGATATGGGTTATTAAAAAAAAAAAAAAAAAAAAAAACACATAGTTGTTATGAGCCTGGTTGTAAATGTATCTATATAAGTATGTATTTAGAAGTATATTAGTATGTTTAAATGAAAATGAAATAAATAAATAAATGTTTATCAGTTGTCTGGTTACCATAGTGCAAGCTCTGCTTAGGTTGGAATCAGATAAGCGTGCGCCATTATTTCGAAAATATTTATTTATTTATTAATATATAACAAAGAGGCACAGAGCCAGCAGTCTTAATTGCTCAACGAAGCCATGAGGTATATGACCCTCTTTCTAAATTCAAATCAAATTTAAAATATCCTTTATTTCGTAAACTTCTTACAAAGTATTTGAAATAGTCAATATATTGTATTTTAGTATACTTCATTCAAGCAATAACCCAGAACTTTATTTTGTTTATTCGTGTGTTTAATAATAACAATGAATACACACCGCCGGACATGTTGGTTCATGGGTACGGAGCAGTTGTGTGAGGTGCACTTGTAGTCACCGTTGTAGCAGTACTTCTCTAAGAACGCGCCGAGGGATATGTCCGTCGGACCGTACATCTCCATTGTCACAATCCTGTACGAAAATAACATTTTTATTTAGTACAATTTTTGGACAATCGTAAACATTTGTACGTGTTTAATAAGAATATCGAATTGCTAAAGCTGTCTTTATAAATTGGTAATTAAAGTCTTGTTTTGCCACTAACAATGTTAGTCCCATATAATGGAGGGCGAGTCTATTGCCATAACGTGCCCGACATAGGAAACTCCAGGCATTGAGAATATGCTAATAGAAATAATCTTGTGATCAAAAGTCATGTACTCTATCGCCTAAACCTCGACGGCAGTCAGAACTTCCATCATCAATGATTTATGAATAGAAATATTGTTCAAACCATTTGGCGATTAAAAAGAGTGGCCAGGAGTTTGTTGCCAGCTCTTCTCATTGGGCCTACCTTCCGAACTGGCGTTAAATTCACTCTCTGTATCATTGTTTATCATAAGTGTCAGCATTTAACCTAAATTAATAAATGATTTGATTTGAACCACTGGTTATTTGTAATGGTCTGTAACTACTAATTATTTAAGATGATCTCTAAAAATAATAGAGATTGTCTATCGAATAATATGATTTAATCTAAATATACAGGGTGTGGCGTAAATAATGGATAATCCTTTTCCAGCGGATGGGCGACCACCCAACTGATCTAAAAATTGATATTTATCTCTAGCACAAGTATTATAGTTTTTGAGATTTTGGCCATTTTGTGTGTTTTTTAAGAAAACGATCTACGCTCGTTCTTTTTGATGCTGTGATTACAATTTAAGGCTTTTTTTTAATCCGTTTTTTGCAAATAAATCCTGAATAGATGTGCTATTAAATCTAGAATCTTGTTTTGTTATTACTACTTGTTTTTTATTTAAATTATGCAATCAAAGTTAAATTTTATAATCTATCAAAACTTTTGTGCAACTTTGAGCACTTGTGGTGAAAAAAAAATGTATGGTGGCTTTACTGCCCACGCCATAAATAATTTATAAATTTTTGTAGAATTAAATTAATTTATATCTGGCAGTACTGGCTGGCTTGTGCCAGAGATAAATTAATTTAATTCTACAAAAATTTATAAATTATTTATGGCGTGGGCAGTAAAGCCACCATACATTTTTTTTTTCACCACAAGTGCTCAAAGTTGCACAAAAGTTTTGATCCATACTAATATTATAAATGCGAAAGAAACTCTGTCTGTCTGTCTGTCTGTCTGTCTGTCTGCTACTCAATCACGCCTAAACTACTGAACCAATTTGCATGAAAGGAGAATGGGCAAAATAGTATGGAGCCTGGGCGATCCGCGGCCAAACTTGATTTTTTGTTTTTTTAATGTAGTTTAGTCCTATAATTACCGTGTAGAAGTTTTATTGCCGCGACGCACTTATATGCCGAACAAAATACATTTTTGTTTTTGAGCACTTTTAATAGTATAAAAACATGTTTTTGGCTTATATTCGGAGATTAAATAAAAAGTACTATTTATATTATTGCATACAAATGTAGACATTATTAATATTCGAACAATCATAACATGTAAATATATAAATATCGTAACAAGTAAACATCTTGCTCTTCCATAATATATTCACTGAGACGACTTATCTGTCTTGAATGCTCAGCTTAAAAACGAGGCGTTCATAGCCAGTTGCGCTCACTGGTCGGTAAACGATCTGTTGGTTAAGCAACCGTTGGCGCGGTCATTCTATAGATGAGTGACCGCATTGTGGTATTTGAACTGAGCTTCTCCGTGCTTCCGAGGGCACGTAAAAAGTCGGTCCCGGTTGTTGTCAACTAAGATAACATTCGGGCGGCTTGAACAACTTTGAAACTAGGTGAACCATATGATAGATAGATACGAGTTACGATTATTGTTCATTTTGATGGCATTGCAATCGTTATTATAAGATGTAACGTAATTACACAACATTAAATGCATTACAGACACGAAATAATTGTATTTGTTCTATGAAATTCCATTACATTTACTTGTCAATATATTGTTTCCTAAAAGGATTGCAGCGAAACGTTCTTAGTAAAAGTTGTTCCTAGTTATCATTACTTTAATTTGACACTACTTTCATTAATGGCCGCCGACCGCCCAGAAGTGCCCATTCTCCTTTGGTATGGAGATATTTTGATACCCGAGAAAGGACATAGGCTTCTTCATACCCCGGGAAAATGACGCATTTGCGCGGGTCAGCTAGTAGATTATAAAATTTAACTTTGAATGCATAATTTAAATAAAAAACAAGTAGTAATAACAAAACAAGATTCTAGATTTAATAGCTCATCTATTCAGGATTTATTTGCAAAAAACGGATTAAAAAAAAAGCCTTAAATTGTGATCACAGCCTCAAAAAGAACGAGCGTAGATCGTTTTCTTAAAAAACACACAAAATGGCCAAAATCTCAAAAACTATAATACTTGTGCTAGAGATAAATATCAATTTTTAGATCAGTTGGGTGGTCGCCCATCCGCTGGTAAAGGATTATCCATTATTTACGCCACACCCTGTATATAACTTAAAGGTGACTGACTGACTCAAAGGTGACTGAGCTGTGCGTTGATAGTGATCTATCTACGCACAGCCTAAACCACTGGTCGGATCGGCCTGAAATTTGGCATGCAGGTAGATGTTATGACGTAAGCATTCGCTGAGGGATAAAGTAGAGGATGAAAGTTTGTATGAAAATGTTGTCCTAAGTCGCAAACCACGCGGACGAAGTCGCGGCCAAAAGCTAGTTTTAATATAAGCACGACTTACCAAGGATTAACACAGAAGTCAGGTACATTGGCTGACTTGTTGCTGTAACTGTACAGCAACAGGCTCAGTTGTTGATGGTTCTCCGGCGCGAGTGGGTCCTTGGGTTCGTTGTCCGACTGCTTCTCGCTCAACTCCTGCTGCTCCGTCTCTTTGACTTTCTTCACTACGGACGGCTTGTACATTGGACATTCCGCTAAAATTAAAAATATTAATTAGGTAATTATTAGGCAAAGCGGCTTCAACAACTTCGACACTAGGTTGACCACTAACCATACGATAAGAAGAAGATTAGCCAAAGGAAAATTACACTTATTACATTCGTAATAGATCGATAGACAGCCTTCGTGCCATAATGGTTAAGGTTGCCATTGCGTCAGGAGGGTAAAAGTGCAATTTACAGGCGGAACAAATATTTGTGTGAACCACAAATAATTGTATCGGTTCTGGGTGTTCTGTTGTGTTCGTTGTTTGTCTGTTAAAGTTTCCGCATCACATGAGCAATTCTTAGTGTATCGTAGAGACACTAATGAAAATACAATCAAAAACTACTATTTTAAACTAAAACTACATGGGTGGAAATGTGGTCATAAGTAAGTATACTTTCAAAGACATTCATAGCTTGTAATACAAACTTACGTCTATGTTTATCATTGACAAGCCTACACCCAGTAGCGCGGTAGTGTGCGAGCGCCGCCTTCACCGCGGGGTCGTCGGCTGGCGTCGACATCGCCATTTGTACGAACGGGTGAACCTCCTACAACAACATAATTGTTTTATTAATGGTATATTTGGTAAACTAGTAGGGTTTTGCTAATACTACTCTGGTAGAGTAGTAGGTATTGGCAAAATTGCTTGTAGGCGTTGAAAAATATAGCCAAAGGTTTCAGAAATACATCAACTTAATGAATGTCTTTTTTATTTATATAAGTCCCCAACCCGCAATTGGCCAGCGTGGTGGACTCAAGGCCTAACCCCCTTTATTACGGGAGGAGACCCTTGCCAGGACATTTATGAATTTTATTTTTAACACCATTCAAAAAATTGTCTTGATTCTAGAATTTTTAATATGTAAGTAGTTTCGCGTTCGACTGAAAAATTTGTTACTGTGGAACACTACAAAAATCAATGTGTGTAGTTTGGTAGTACTCACATCTTAAAGAAAGATAAAGTATTTGACTCGAACAACTATATCGAGTAAATGGTGTGGGAGTACGGACTTTAGAGCATAAGGGCTCCTACAAACAGTGCCGGCCATGGCCGCCGATTGCCGACGTCATTTGTTCCTAATATTTGACTCTGCGCGGCGTGTGCATGTGTGTAGCAGCCATAAGAGCGTTCTCACCTTAAGCATAGTGTGCGTGCTCTTCTGCCTGGACAGTACCCTGTGGTGCAGGCGCGGGGTGTGCGGCGGCGGCGCGGGCGCCAGGGGACACGGGAAGTGCGCCCGCAGCGGACAGCGCCGCCCCGCCTCCGTCTCCAGGTACGGCGCCGGGATCGTGATGTTCGGCGACATTGATAGCACCGCGTCGTCCGTGGACCATCTACAAAGAAATACATAAATAGTTTTATTTTAAGACACCACACATGCTATATCTGGAGTTACAGGCAGAGTTGAACGGATAACACTCACGTTTCGCCATCTACAAATATTAGTCCCGTATAATAGACATACAATACTTATTGGCAAGTTATGATGGACAAGTTACTAAAATCCAGGTTGCTATTAGCATTTTGGCCGAGCCGGAAATCGAACTTAGAACCTCGTTATCAGCAGTCGTATACACTAATACCCAGACCACAGACGCAGTCAGTCATGAGTCGTAATAATAGTCAAAAAAAATTTACAATACAGTAAAAACCTGGGCATCAAAGATCATACAACACAAATATCTAGTTAATAATTTAAATTCACCAATAATAATAATCACTCACCTATCACTATGAGTATCAGCCTTCAACTTAGCTTCCTCCTTAGGTAGGAACACATCGTCATCAACCGACAACGTAGCGCGCAATGGATCGCTAAAGTCCCTAATAGGTACACCACAGCTCAAAGTCTTGTCACTATCAGCCTTACGAACAAACGGCTTAGACCTTTGCAAAGGGTCTTCATCAACTTCCTTACAATCACTTTTCACATCATTTTCATGAATTTTCTCTTCATTCGTAGATCTTCTATCACTGTTCAAGTTATTTGTAAATATATTATCAGATCGTGATGATTCGTTGCTATCTGTCTCGTTACTCTTCCTCGTATCTTCGTTAAACGATTCGTTACGCGGGAGTATTCCGTTATTTTCAGAGAATTCGTTATCGTGAGGTTTGTCGTTCACGTCAGTGTCATCGTCGAACGTCATGCCCGCTTCGGGGAGTATAGCTTCTATGTCCCCTAGGAATGCTTTCTCTAGCTTCCAGTTGTAACAGGCTAGTAACATGAATCGCACTACTTTTTTCACTCGGATTAATTCTTGAAGAGGTGCCCCTCTGAGTAGGATGCAACAACCAAGGTTTGGCTCTGCACAGCCTTCTAGTACCATGAGGGTTTTGCTGGAGTCTGTTGGAAGAATAATTGAAATAGTGATAATAGTGATTAAATTAATTATTTGAATATTGTTTGGGGAACGTATTTTACATAAGAATTTGGAAGTAATAGAAAATGTTTAAGAACTTTTGATATTTTTGAAATGTATAATGATGAAGGAAATGATACAAAGTAATTATAATATTTGGAATTTGTTTAGCGAAGTGTGTCTTTTTCACTTAGAGTAAGGTTACATGATATGTTGACGATGCGGTGTGGTGCTGTATGCAAATCGGTGTGGTATAATACGTCTCGTAACGTCAGTACAGACAAATGTATAGAAGAACTCTCATCCGTTCACAGTCAACTGATGATGCGTCGGCGCGAAACATACTAGTTAAGCTATACCCGACCCATTTTTCGTTAAATGTGAACCGAACTTAATAGTTACGCATGTTACAAGTTGCAGGATGACATTGCATGGCAGTTTTATCGTAACAACTACGGAACGATCACATTATCTATCAAGTTCCAAGTAGAAACATAAACAAGTCACATAAGATACTCACAGTTATGCACATAGAAGTTGGCACAGGTCCCCAGGCGCGGCGTGCCGACTCTAGCATCGATAGACGTGAGCACATCAGCGCGCACACACCTGGCGGCGCGGCGCAGGGCCCGGGGCCGCACGTGCGCCGCCAGCGCCACGCCGCCGCGCCGCAGCGCGTCCTGCACGCCGCGCGCCGCGCCGCCGCGCACCAGCACCACGCGGGGCCGGAGCGCCGCGATGCGGGCCGCGCAACGGACTAGGTACTCTTGCTCCTAGATTATATTTACATTTGTAAAGATGCTCGTGTAGTTTAGTGTGAGTAAAACTTAATAAATTCATATTTTTTTAACAAACAAAAGTACACAACGATCCCTTGCAGTTAGTCAAAAAGCGATACATGTAATAATAAGATGTTTATCATAAATACACGCTGGAAATACGTGTCAATGCAGTTACATAGTAGTTAGTATAACAATTCACAAAAATCAAATCCATAAATGAAAGTGCGCTCAAAAGAAGATGACTACATAAAAAGTTATTTTTAGCCAATTACTTACGTAAAAAAACACAACATCTCACTCAATCACATAAAGCAACATTGTTAAGCAACTTCGCTAAAGAAAAACAATAACTTTAAGCTAAGAAATAACAACACCACAATACTGACCTGCATCAATACTGGTTCTAATGATGTTAATTTCCCCTCCACTCTTTGATACGCGATAGAACAGTCTAGAAGTAGTACTGTTGGATTTGTTATCTGTTGTGGCATACCCCTACAAAACAGACAAAATAATGTTATACTCATCCGACGCAATAGGTATATATTTAAGGACAAAAAGCAACAAATGGTGGACTCCATATTTCTCATTTTTAAAACATATCCTTGAAGCATTCCTGTATAAAATGCTTAAAGTTACATTAACACGCTACGAGTATATGAAATCAAAAGCTTATTTATATTTCTATTTCGTTTGCTTGACAATTTTTAAAGCGTTAGTTCAACTATTTATAATAATTTACCTGTGAGCTACATTCTTAGTGAGTACAACTCCTTGTACGACGCAACTGTCCCGCACGTTACCGCCGGGCAACTTCTTCACTTGCACGTAGTTACGAACGTCTATGTCGTTTGTATTCACATCTAGCAACAATACAACAGGAGGGTGAAAAGACGATCAAATATTTTATTACTAATGAAACATGAAAATAAACTGATTGCCTGTGTAGCCGTATCGGTTGTATATGGCTGATGACTACGTGGTCCCGAGTTAGATCCCAGGCCGAACAAAGAGCTGAAATTAATGATTAAGTGAAAAGTAAATAGGCTTTGCTCTGAAGAACAGTGTACGTACCTAGTACAATAGTGTCCGCGGCGTGCTGACACAGCGGGTAGAGCACGTCGAGCCACGCGGCGGGCAGCGCGTGGCGCGCCAGGCACTGACGCATCAACAGACGCAAGTGCTCCTCGCCCGACACCACTATGGCCTTGCAGATATTCCTGGACTCTGTGTACGCTACACCGTACGAAAATTAACATAATTTTATCACAAATGACATTAATTAATGTAGAGTTGATATCATAATGCATAGTAATGGTTCTAATGGAGTTCCTTGGGGAACACCTCAAAATATGCTAATCTTTAAGTTCACATCTTAATAAGATCAAACTACATGACATGAATGATTTGATATACCAAAGATTAATTGTTATTTAGCAACATGCTTCATAATTAACAATGTAATAAGTAACTAGCACATGGTCTATGCAGTCAAAAGCTTTACTAAAGTTAGTACTTACCTTCCGTTTGTTCAATCACAGGTGTTTCTTCTTCACTAGATGTAGATTGTTTTTCTGTAACAAAATAAATAATATTAAATGTTGAACTTCAAAAGACTATTTCAGGCAACATAAATTACATTAAGTTTAAAATACCCACCAGGTTTAGGAGTTTTAATGAGTCTTGCAGAACTATCGCCCAGGTTCAAATCAAGACAGTACGATGATACACTTTCAACCAATCTGTTGCATTCTTCCGCTGTGAAAGGAACAAAATTAGTCATAAAAATCTCCCTATAAGATATAGATACTGTATGTCTGTTTATTGCCATCCCGCTAAGTTAAGTGGTAGACTTGATGTCTCTTCCCGGAATAAGTGAAGAGAAAATTTCAAGAAGAGAAGAATTCAGGGCCTCGCTGGCCAAATTGAGGACTTTGAAACCCGTAATGACTTTTTAAAGAACTTTCAGGCATGAAAAGTTTTCTTCCAAGATGTTTACATTACCGTTAAAGCAAAAAACGGTACACACACTAACAAATGATAATATGGTAAAAATATTAAACTGTACAGTAAGTTGGCTTTTAGCGATCGATCAAAAATTGTTGTTGCTTTTGACTATAATGTTATTTATTTATTTATTTATTTATTTATTTATAATGTTAGTAAACTCACGCGATTCCTCTTCTTCAGTGGTCCGCGGCGGTAGCACGATAGGCTTGTATAGCGCATAGTCGGCGAAGTGCGGCAGTTCTGTCATACTGTCCATGTACCCCGCACTAAGTAGGTTCTGACATACCATCATGGCTTGAGCCCTATATAAGAAACAAATCTCATCTTAATTAGAATAAGACACGGTAAGCTTTTCACATGGTATTTGACAATCGTTTTCAAACATTGCTGCCACTTTATCTGGTAGTAAGGTTAACAGATACTTAATCACAAGTTGTGAAACTAGATCTTAAAATGTGAATTGATTCGAATCCAACAGACTAGAATAAATTCATTTGCAAGGCATAGAATAAAAAATATATTAAATTTCATACGAAATTTAATATAAAAAATGTTCAATACAATTTGTTCCATTTGTTTGTCACTGATCATAATTTGGTGAAATACTTACCTAGTTTTATTGTTGGTGTTGTCCATGACCCACTGCAATATATCGCAGCCGCGCCATACTCCGTTATATCGTACGAGACGATACCTGTTTCAATATAAACAGATGCCTAAAGCCGAAACGTATTAAATCAAAATAAGTAGATAGTTTTAGATCAAAGATAGACGGCTAAGTTTAAAAAATATGTGTACGATCATATTTTTGCGCAAGTCAAATTCAAAATTAATCTTATAACCCAAAAATTATATCTTGGCGACGTAATTTTGTAGAGCACCGAAAATCGACATAGAACGATAACGCAAAACGCTTACAACGAAAGAATATCATGGTAACAAAATTTCTTACCGTCGCTAACGGGAGATAGGTTATTGAAATGTAGCACCATCTACCTGTGTTGCTGCGTAGGTAGCGTGAAGGTAAGTTGTCGGAACACATCGTGCAAGGCTTCCTTCTGTGAAGTGCGAGGTTCACATCTCTCCTCCTGCTCGCGAGCGAACATGAAGTTATCACGCAACTTGTTCGGCGTCGGCGATGATTTGTTCTCAGGAAACTTTACCTGTAAATAAAATAAATATTTTGAAACGATTTATAACATTGAGGAAGTACGTTATATGTTTTAATTGTATGGTGTCCAACAACAAAAAGGGAATATAAGATTCACGCCCGGGTCCCAAATTGTGCGTAATATAATTTTTTCACACATTTACTAAACAGTCCTAAAAGTAGGTCTTAGGCGCTGTCTCCACGGGCGAGAGAATCGCGACGAGTCCGCCCTTGTATCGTCGGACAATCTCCACGAACGAGCGATAATTCCGCCGCGTATCGTCGCGAGTCGTAACGGAATCGCAGAGATTCCGCGGCGACTCGTAACGGTATCCCCGCGTTTTCCTTGTATAAAAAGCTTCTCGAAACAAGAGGCAACATTGAAAATAAATGATGCTGCATTTGACAGCGCGCTCGCTGCGCGCTCGTCGCGATCGCGCGGCGGACTCGCTGCTTGTCGCGGCCGACTAGCGACGATGTATTGACGTTTCGCACGCTCGTTGCCACTCGTCGTATCGCGGCGATATTATCGCCGTGTGGAGACGGTTCCATAGAGAGTGTATAGAAATACGTGGCACGACGATAATATCGCCGCGATTCTCTCGCTCGTGGAGACAGCGCCATAGTTAACTAGAATACATCATATTGTGTGAATTTCGGACATAATAATGTGGATTTTAAGTTAAGTTAAGATTTTAAGGAATACTGGTAATATTTTTAATAATACAAATAAAATACTTGTAGATTTTCTTGCAGAGTCCTTAAATCAGGCGGGATTTCACCCGTCATGTCGTTCTCCTTCAAATAGCTGAGCACCACATTGCAACAATAGTTGCACACTCGCAACCCATCCGCGCAACCGAATATATGACCTGCAAAACAAAATGACACAGGGTTCAGTATACAACCATGTAAAATACTAGAGAGACATTAGTTTTTTATTTATTTATATCATAAGGCCAACGCGCCAGTTACTCCCGAAGATGTAAATAGATGTGTATAAATAAATACACGCAATTTGGCCATTATCAATGTTAATTAAATGCAATATAGGACCGGCCTATGGCCATATAACAGGTATTTTACCAAACTCAAAGCTACAAGTATATTCTAACATATGTTAAAAAAATCCAATAGCACCCTGTTGGTTCCAGAATTCGAACCCGGGACTTCGTGACCAGTGGTCATATACATTACCAATCAGACTAAAGAAGCCATTATTAAAGAATTTTGTCTTTGTAGATTCAAAGTTTTGCATCACTCACCTGGTACTCTCTGACTGCAGCATCTTGAGCAGAATATCTGTCCACACACTCTACAGTGATGGCGTCGTCTCAACGTACTGAACCGTGTCGCACACTCGTAGCACTCGCGCGATATGTCATCCGGCATCCAGTACTGTGCTAGCTCAGTGTCCGCGTATCTTGTACCACTCTGAAATTACCAAACATTTGAATAAAATGGACTATGGTTTTGTCACAAACTAGTATTAGAGTAAGAGTTTTTTTTTTATTTGAATTTTGAATTAAAAAAAAGAGGAATAAAAAGAAAGAAAGATTGAAAAAAAAAGAAGTAGATAAAGAATGTTTACTAAGCTCTTTAAAATTTATTACTGGCTGATAATATAGAAGTAGCAATACCTATTATAACATTTTTTATAAGCAAATGTAGATCAACTTTTTTCTATATTTGTAGGTCTTTTTTTTACTTTGCAAAGCTAGGGGTAAAAGTTCAGTAGGGACATGTTTCTTTCACCCTAATTCTTGGAAATTAAGCTTCAAAATCAGCATAAACTGGTGTAAAGATAGGCAAATATATAATTTGATATTTGCCAACCAATAACAATATTTAAGTAATTGCAATAGAGTTTAATTTTAAATGGCCCACTCCAACCACCACCTTGTTATGAATGTAATGTGTTAATGCAATTTAATCTCTATGACAAAGACTTAAGTAATATTATTGATTGACAAGCCTCACTATACATCAGTTTTTGCCAATATTGTATTGTAAATGTATTAAAAGCTCACCTTTAATTTTAAAAAGCTTTGTAACGATGAGGTGTGTGAAACTAATAATGGTCCGCCCCACTTTACTAATTGGAGAGGTATCTTGAAAAAATACATTTATAATTTTATGTTAGCCTAATTAGCCTGAAGGTCAAAATAACATGCATGCATGCAACAATAGAAACTGTATTAGAGAAAAATAAATTGGAAAATTAATAAGGTTTGTTTTTGTGATAAAACCTTAAAAGTTATATTTTTTTTAATTGTGCACCATGCACCATAGTAAAAAAAATAATGATTATTTTTTCTTGTTCTCATGTCAAATAAGAAAGCAACTAACTTTAACAAATTGTGCAACCTTTCCTATGCTCAAAAGTAACTGAACAATTAGTAAAATAAAAACAACAAAAAAGAAGCTTGAATGTGATAATCAGAATGTTTTTTTAACTTACCCCAGAGCCCAAGGCTACAAGACTGCTTATTCTTCTAAGAACATTGGGTAAACTCCTCCCTTCCAACTCCACGGCATATGACGCCGTCTCTGTCTTCCCATCATCATAATCTTGCTTGCCCTCATCAGTTTGGGGGGTGTCTTTGCCATTGTTCACTTTGTTTTGCATATTATCGCCTCCTTCAGTAGGTGAAAAGATCGGAAACTTCCATAATTTATTGAAAAATGTCGACACCCCACTCTGTGTTGACTCCGGTTCGAATCGCGGGAACTCAGTGATTTGCGACGTATCATATTTATCCATAATCAAGAGTTTATTGATGTTTTTATACGAATAAACATTAAAATTAGAAAATTAATACCTACACTGTCGACTAATCAGCTGTCGACTGCAATAGTGTTTGGCAATGACATTGTCATGGAAACAGTCACTTATTTTAGTTCTATTATTGTTCGACTAATAATGAATTGTTCAATTAAAACGTCTTTTTCTTGTATTATTGAACTTAATAGCATAAGGCCAACTCATGCAGATAACAATTAGTATCGCTAGGCATTAAGTTCGGTAAGGTTTCCTGATTTTAGCAAATGTATACTTAGGTTATATAAAAATCGACTATAAGTGGAACGTCAGACGTCATGACATGACAATTGACATTTGCTTGTCATTTCAATTAACCCAATATTTCCAATTGGATTCCTATAATTCCACGATTACACCGGATATTCCCACAAATTAACAGTAATATTCACTTTAAACATGGGTGAAGTATCGCTAGAAACTACAGCATACGCTAAGATCATCTTGCACGCTGCTAAATATCCGCACTGTGCGGTAAATGGAGTTCTCTTGGCCGATGCTACTAAGATCAGAGATGGAGCTAAGAACCAAGACCTGGACATTGTGGACACCATTCCTCTGTTCCATCACAGCCATTATCTATCACCAATGGCTGAGATAGCGCTCACGCAGGTAATTTTGTTTTAATAATTTATTTATTGGTTAGATTTCATTCTCAGTTATAAATGCATATTTTATGACTATTGATTATTCAGTTATCACCTTAGACTCGATCTAAATAGCACTACAATTTGGATATTGAGTTAATTACGTTTTCAACTTGACACTTTCTTTAAAGCAGTTGGTGATTTTGATCTCTGTTTACTATTTTCTATTCAGTCTTGAATACTCATTTGCTGTTTTACCAAACATTAATGCGAAACAAAGACTATGTCTATTTTCACTACAATACTGTCCCAAGAATTCTCCTCATCAATGTCTGTAATCTTCTTTCAGATAGAAGCATTGGCACAGACAGACAACCGCATCATAGCCGGCTACTATGCAGCTTGTGAGAACTTCAGGGACAACACGGTAGAGAAGTGTCCCGGACAGAAGATAGCTGAGAAGATTGCTGAACACTTCCCTTCTGCTGTGTTCATTGTGGTAAGAAGAAAACAATATTAATATTAAATGTAGAAAGAAATATAACTGCCATGTAACAACAGATATGACCCAACATTGCCAAGTGATTTGTTTTTTGGTTATGTGAAAAATTTATGAAGCTACTTGTAGATTTTCAAGTTTGAAGACATTGGCTTGGTACACAATAATGATTAAGATTCTTTCATAACAGATTAGCTACTATATACTCATTTGTTTTATATAAGATTTCAAATGTTCTAGCACTCACTTGTTACTTTAACAACACTATCATTTTACTTGTAGGTGGACAATAAGAGAATGATGCAGCACCTGGACACTCCAGCCATCAAGCTGCACAAGTACAGTGAGGGAAAGTGGAAACCAAAGGATGCCAACAAAGTTATGTTCCGTAAGTAACTTAAAATTACCTTTTATGGCTTTTGTGACAACTTACTTAAGAACAGGAATGGTTACTTAGATTACTCAACTATTTATATTGAATATTTATTTATTTATTTGAGGAAAATAAACAGTTACAGACTTCCCTTAACAAAAACTATTAACAACTAGCTGACCCGCGCAATTTCGCTTGCGTCACTTAAGATAATCATAATTTTCCCCGTTTTTGTAACATTTTTCACTGTTACTCTGCTCCTATTGGCCGTAGCGTGATGATATATAGCCTATAGCCTTCCTCGATAAATGGGCTATTTAACACTGAAAGAATTTTTCAAATCGGACCAGTAGTTCCCGAGATTAGCGCGTTCAAACAAACAAACAAATAAACAAACAAACAAACTCTTCAGCTTTATAATATTAGTATAGATATGGATAATAGGCTAGGCAGAAAATCACATTTTGCTTATCTGGTTGACTATAACTGCCTTATCTTCTTCCAGAAACTCCATACGTCCTACAGACAGTCTCGCTGCTCCTGCAGAACAACGTCCAAAAGGACTTAGTAGACTTTGACAACTACTTGGACGATCTATCCCAAGACTGGACCAACCTTGGCATTGAGAAGCTCATAGCCAGCATCAACGCTTCCAACTCTATTGAGTGCAAGGAAGATGATCAGGAACAGGAAGAGGAAGACGATGAAGAGAAACCATTCCGATAATGGTTGTAGTGTGTAGTGTAATTTATTGTATAAACGAATTATTATTATGTATAAATGTGTGTTCATACTTGGCTCAGGAATAAGCGTCACTAGACTAACACGTAGCAGGTATTTCGTTAGGTAAGGGTCAGCTTACACGGGAACTAGCCGAAAAATCATTTTCTATATGATTTTTCGGCTAAATTTAAAAGGTACACATTATGTTTTGAGAATTCGCGTCGCGTGACGCCTCACGGCATAGAGCGACGCTGCCGTCGTATTGCCTATAATTTTAAAACGCGAATCGCGACACTGATGATCGTCGCGGCGCACCTCGAATTCACTGGTATCGTCGCGTCGCGACTCAGTGTTAGCTGCCCATTGATATTAAGAAAATAAATGCCAGACGTTACTTCAATTGCATGTAGACATAATAAATGTACTAAACGTACAAATAGTGCAATAGTAAAGTTGAATAAATATACACACTAGGTATAAATAAAGATTGGTAATGAACTTTTATACTTTTTAAATATGGGCTGCCTGTGTTACTAAAGCAAGTACCAATTCATAATTGAACTTACTTTGATGAAAGTATTAAAGGTACATTTTGAGTGACTGCTAAACTTTATAGCCAAGTAAAGTGTTATGGATTGTTTAGGGAATTTGGTAATATATTAAGAATTGTAATTCTATGATTATGTTAAAATAATAAAGCAAGATTTAAGTCAATACCATGTCTGTATCACAACCACAGTTTATTTAATAAAAACAAATACTGTAACAATAAAAAAAAACTTGTACTACATAAAATGAGTTCTATTCAAATCTCCATTCCTTAGCATTTACATTTTGTTATGAAATATTTAAAGAAAAACAAATTATATTTAGTTGTATTAAGGTATGTTATTAAAATAGTCTTCAACTAATTTCTTGCATTTGTTTATTCCGCCCATATCGCCCGCTTTGCCTTGAAACCGTCCGTTTTTGAACGCACCTTTTGCTTTAAGGAGCTCTACTATCCTGAAAAGTAATAAAACATTTTAAAAAATTGCCTGTACTATGTTGTACGCCGGATACGTGCACCTGGTTGAACGCATACGTGTCCGTAAACATTCGTACAGATATGCATCAGCTGCGTAAGCTGGCATATTTATTCAGGTTGTGCTTCAATTCAAAGATAACTAGTAATTTATCATTGATAATAATAATCATTACTAATACTACACATTCAACGCTTGTACATGTGCTACAAACTCCTTTCGTATCATTCATATATATACAATTACCAGTGTTTTTATGAATCTTTATAGATAGGTTTTTTAACTTACTGTTGTCCCAACGCAGTACAATGTTCCTCAGGTCCTTGTATAATAATCTGTCCTTCTTTAGGTTTATCAGGCTCTTCAGCAACCAGGAACATAAACAGCCCCTCTCCCTCCAAACCTTTGATCACTGCTCGGTTAAATTCCGCAGTACTCTCCTTTTTAAACAGGAACACGTATTTGGGCTTAGGTTCAGCAGATTTTATCTTGTCCACTTCGAACTGAGCTAATTCCGTGAGAAAGTTTTGTAAACTTTTGGTCGCAACTTTGAGATTTTTCTGCACTTTTTGTATTAACTCTTCGTGTTTTGAAGGTTCGTTTCTGTAAAATAAGATAATATAGTTCAACAACTTGCTTATTAAAGAAATTCTCCATGGTGGAAGGGATTAACAAACACACAAATACAGCTAAATTGACAAGGCCCGATCGATAAATGGTTATTAATTCCGCCCTATACATATTGTGTAATGTCAGTTCACAAGCTGAAGTTTATTTAAGTGGTTCATATCACATCACTATTTCGTTCAGTAAAATCACTAATGGTCATCAAATAGTTGTCAACTGAAATTTGAAGAGCCCCTTTTGTTTGTATGTTTGTAAAACAGATTTTTTTTTAGGCTGTTAAGGATCACATAAATATTGCGTTTGTGCAATGATAGGGATTTGACATCCTGTACCTCACAATCATATAATTATTATGCTTTCGAATAACTTTTATAGTTATGTCTGCTTACTTGAGTAATCCAGTGATAGCTTTCTCCCGGTCCAACATTTTCTGCATAGTCTGTGCCACTCTGTTACCAACTAAGAATTTCAAGTTAGTCTTGCCCTTCTTGCCTGGCTCAGCTCCTGTCAGCTTGATCATTTGAAGTTGACTGTAAAGATACAAGATCTGTTAGAGTTAAAAACTTCTATTAACTTACTGATGGTTTCAATAATCTATCATTTCTAAGAAAAAGGTTAACTACAGTAACAACCTACCATATAGCTGTCTACTTAGTTTTTTGGATAGTTTGCCTGAGGTTCTTTATAACTGATGATTAACTACTTTAACTGGCTATGAATTGTTTAAAAAACTGATCAGTGGGGTCTACCATCTTTTAAATCATATAATTAATTTTAAATAAAGGTTCCTTACCTTAAATTAGAAACATGAGTACCACAACACATATTTTCATCAAAATCTCCAATACAAATGATTCTTATAGTATCCATACAATCTTTAGGCAGGCCTCTTGTATGTGCCTCATTCAACTGTGGGTCGTTAGCCTTACACATCTTCACATTGACCGGGAGAGCTGCTCTAATGAGTTCATTGCACTTAGCTTCTGTGGCTCTTATGATGTCTTCAGAGACTTTAGTAGAGTCCAGCTCTATGTAGCTCTCTTCAGCACCGAGCCACCAGCTTGTTGTGGGGAGAAGGTGTTCCTGTTCTAGGACAGCTGATAGTAAGTGTTGCCCTAGAATGAAAAGACAAAAATTTGTTGTTAAAAATGTTTTCAAACTTGCAACTGTAGTTCCCTTAGAATTTAGAAAACATGTTACATACATAACTAATTACATATTTCGCATGTAAGTTTAGTGTAACTTAATTATTATTGTTCAATTCGTTAATTGTTCATTTTCTTAGGAATCAAACAATTTTAACTATTGAAGGATATTATAAGCCATGGCTTGATAAATTGTAGAATATTTGCTGGGTACATTATGATACTAAGTTTACAATAGCAAATTGTTCTTTAGACTATGTTGGGGAGATATCAAGCTTATAGCTTAAGCTTACAAATAAAGTTGTGATAAGTACCAGAATGTTGCTGCATGTGATCAAACCTCCTTTCCCAGTTAATCTTCTGTTCCACCACAGTGCCAACCTCTATGGGCTCTTTGGTAAAGTGCAGAGCTTCATCCCCCTTACGCAACACTTGTAATACTTCTATATTGTTTAGAAAACCTATGTCATGAGGCTGGAATAGAAAAAAAATATATAAGAATGGATATTGGTTTAAACAGAAAATTAATCGATTTTATGCCTTATTGTTTTATTGAGAGTGCATACCTCCTATTACGACAGTATATCCTGGCCCAGCAGTGGGGCAGTAATAAGATAGGATAGGTTTAATATTCTATTATTTTTTATCTTACCTGGCCACCCCCAGCAGGGAAAAGGATTGTGTTCTCCAATGTGATCTGGTAGCCTTCAAACTTAGATGTCTTTCCATATTCTACTATCGCCTCTTTTGTCGGCTCACACTTCAACACTTTTGAGGAAAACTAGAAATATAAATAGAGCTCTAATTTTACTTTTTTAATACATAAATATGTGCGCGAAAATCATATTGTGATTTGAGCAAATATCATGCCAAATATACATTTAATAATAGAATACACTCCAACTCCAACTCCAACCATGGTTGGAGTGTAGCAAAGGGTGTGCAAGGCGATTAGGACTTTTCACGATTTTTGAAAAATTCATTAATCGTGTTTCTTTTGCTTTTATCGTATAGATTGGCTAAAAATAAACACTTTTTGCCCCTTGAGTTTTTTTGATACGACCCACCGTTTGCCGACAAAATGGGTTTAAAGTTCTCTCGTTACTATAGGAAGCTGGACTTAGAAAATTTTTCGACGAAAATTAAAAAGTCTCAAAATGTTGCTGTTTTTGGTTTTTATCGTATAGATTGGCTAAAAATAAACACTTTTTATCCCTTGGAACATCTTCGGCGACATCTTCAAAGTCCCATTTATTTACTTTACGTCTCTTTTGATATTACAGCATGTCGCCGAAGCCCCGCTTCGCGGGGCTCCTCCTTCTGGGTGGTTTAAAAAAAAATAACCACGAAGGCTGAGGTGGGAGCTTCGCTTCGCTCGCTCCCACCTCAGCCTTCTAACCTAACCTACCCATGTCGGTTTGCCAAAAACTCCGTTTTTGGACTTTCATTTTGATTTTGTCGGCGAACGGTTGATCTGATCAAAAAATTCCTAGTCGCCTTGCACACCCTTTGCTACACTCCAACCAAAATAATACTATAATTATACGTACCTCCTTCAAAAAACTATCCTCTTGGCATTTGAAAACCATTCTAGAATATTTTTTTAACTGTTTATAGGTTATACCGACTTACACCGGTTATCACAAATTAATGATAATAAAACTCTATAACATTGGTCTAAGGATTTATAGATAATCTTATAGTAATTAATAGCACTTTTTCACAGTTTTAAACTAAGTAAAAATAAACACAGCTGTGTGGCGGATAACTCGGCTTATCGCTATTCTTATCAGATTTTGACAATGACATCAGTCCGCTGAGACAGCTGTCAAACTGACAAATCGTATTCAGTTTGACACAAGGCGTGTTGCATACTTATACTTAAAAATCGGGGTATGTTTAAATGAAGATATTTTATTCACACCTTTGGAGATTCAAGCAATTGTTTGAAATTCACATTTGTTTGTCCATGCGCCTATTTATAGCCAGTTTACATTTCTTCATAGACTTGTGGAGAAGTAAGTGACTATATGGAGGGATTAGGAAGGGAAGGAATTCCGGGCATATTGGGAGCGAAGTACCTACGTCTGACCAAAATTTATTGCGAATTATAAAATATACCTTATTTTACAATAACAGTAAAGTTTTATTTTACAAAAGTATAATGAATTTACATTAATAAAATTATATTTATTTATCTAACATTCTATTTCTATGCCTTCTTACTTAAATGCTGTTTAATAGCTTGATCTAACACAGACACTGTGAAGTCGACATCTTGCTTATTGATACACATCGGCGGCTTCATCCTTAGTACCTGAAAATTAAAAAGTTTCGATTACTCTTTTTTAGGCTTGCTACACGCATATTCGGTTCGGCAATCTTTTTCGAACAACAAAATCGAATCAACTCATTTGTTCGGCTTCATCTACACATATTCAGTTTTGCCGCCCAGCAAGGTCGATTGATGACAACCAGAATATGTGTATAAATAGCAAGCCTACGCCTACTACACTAAATGAATTTCGATAAAATTTTGACTTGCACGCTTACAATCAAAAATAAATTAATGACAAAACAATATCCTTACATTACTCCATCTCCCTCCACGTCCAATAAGGATGCCCATATCCTTGATAATCTCATGTATATCAGACACTTCAGCCACACTCAGTGGGTCTTTAGTCCCCGGCACGACGAATTCCACCCCTAACATCAACCCCTTGCCTCTGACGTCACCGATGATTGGGTGAACTTTCTGCAACTCCATCAGCTGTTCAATGAAGTATGTGCCAACTACTTTACAGTTCTTTTGGAGCTCTTCTTCTTCGATAACCTGGGAAATAAGAAGCAAGATATAAAATAATTTCGATTAGAATAAGTAGTTTTAAGGTATGTATTTAGCTAAAACTTAAATTTTCTGGTCAAGGTAATTCTACATCATGAAAAAACTGTTCATCGTTTCATGTCAAAGCCAATCCTTACACAAATATCAGCAGAACTTATTAATAAAGTTTGCGTGCGAACCCATACGACGGTAGTGGTTAAGTTCATATCATCCGTAAGATCCGGTAGCTTACCTCTAAAACTGCTTTGCCCACAGCTGACGCCATAGGATTTCCACCAAACGTATTGAAATAAGTAGCCTTAGCGTGCGCCGCTGCTATTTCCTTCGTGGTGACCACAGCCGCCATAGGGAAGCCATTACCAATGCCTTTAGCCATTGTTACTATGTCGGGTACCACGTCGTGGTTTTCGAAACCCCAGAATGCGTCTCCCGTTCGGCCGAATCCTGTTTGTACCTGGGAGTGAATATAATTAATGATTATTATGTAGATCTAAGTTTTTTGAGAAGATTTTTATCTGGTGCTATGTGTATCAACAGTGAAATAAGAAAAGTAGCCTGTAAGTTCACCAAATGATTGGCGCTTGAGCTGATTGTAGTAACAAATCACCTTTTATTCTAGCAACAGTAAATGAATTGTAAATGATCACACAAAATGAAGAATAGTCATTTGCGAAAGTGATAAATTGATAATTTTTACCTCGTCCGCAATGTAAAGTCCACCATATTTCTTGATCAGTTGATGTGCTTTCTTTAGATATCCTTTAGGGAACTGTACGGTGCCATTCACTCCTTGAATAGATTCAGCGAACAATGCCGCAATACGCTTGGCTGGCACTGAGTTTTCTAAAAGCTGTGCAAAGAAAGTTCATTATTATTTTCCGCCAATAACGCAGTATTAAATAAAATAGTAATATATCAAAAATTATTTTAAACTCGTATATTTTCGACTGCTTGCCAATCATGTTGAAACAAAAGTCAATTAGTACCTATGTGGGTAATAATAACAATGATTAGTTACCTACTAGATACTTCACATACCTCATTGAGCTGATTAATATATTTGTCAGAAGTCACACAGTCGCCAGGACAGGAACACGCTCCAGGTGCCTGAGAGATGGAGTCACGACAGCCTCCCCAAATACCTCTAAATGGATCTGGTAACATCGTCTGTAAATAGGAAATAAATAAATACATTTGTACAACTCACACTCGCTCACCTGACTCCAAACTTAGCAGAGCTTGTACTATGGTAACTATACAACTGATAGACATATTTACATACTTCTAAATACATACTAGTTTACACCTATAGATAGATTTACATCTAAGCTTAGAAAAGATACTTTGTCATCATAAAAATATTTGTCCTGTGTGGGATTCGAACCCATAGACGGCGCTACAATTTTTGCACCAAGATGATCACGCTTACTATTGTGCCAAACGTGTAGTTATCTAGTAGAAAAAAATACTCACGTGATAAAAGCCAGGAGGCACAGGTACTGGCATTCTATAACTCTGCGAAGCTGTCAGTCCCATAACTCCAGTAGAATAACCATGGTAACTGCTCTGTAGTGAGATCACGTCATGATTGCCGGTGTACGCCTTCGCTAACAACGTAGCCATGTCGTTTGCCTCCGTGCCACTGTTTACTAAATACACCACCTAGAATTTATTATTATTACACGTAAAAAAGGTAGAAAAGAACATTCTATTTTGTTAGTGGCAGCACCATAAATAGCGCGGGGAGATTTCAAATTTGGAGTCACCAATCATGCAACATAGAAAAAAAAAGTTTTTTTTTACGGGCGGTTATAGTATTCGACACGTGTTTATTTAATTTTATTTATCTACGTATTATATTCATTTCATGTATACTCAACAATTGAAAGAAGTGAGCTCCATATCTAACTTATAATAAGCCTTTTTGATTAATTTGATTCTAATTTCCTTTCTACTATAATAAGTTGCTAAAAGCAGTCGAGCTTAGAGAAGTACAGAAATATAACTAATTATTTTTCAGCATATAAACAACAAGACTGCAGTCTTATAATACCTATATATTTTAATAACAGCAATGACTTGCAAGTTAACCAAGGACAATCCATAACTTTTATTGTTCAATATTGTCTTATCACATTTATTTTGAGTTATCTTTAATAGCTTATAACATGATCTTATTTACAGTAATAACCGTAAATATTGTTGTAATTAATCGTAATTACGCTCTTAACATCGATAGAGAGAGATCAACAAATATTGTTAGATAACTGCATCTAAATCATTCAATTAGAAACATTCCGGTTTAGTTTTCGTTCGATCGTTTTTTCCCGCGGTTTGTATTGTACCTACATAATTTGCAAGGTTACAATTGTATTATTTAGCAAAACACTTACCTACATTACATGTTGCGCTTATTTGCAGTCGATTAAACTTATTTTTATTCAATTTTAGGTAAGTGGCAAGAGAGATCTAATTTAATACCTATACCTATAAAATTTTCGCGTCACAGTTTTCGTTACCGTACTCCTCCGAAACGGCTTGACCGATTCTCATGAAATTTTGTGAGCATATTGAGTAGGACTGAGAATCGGCTAACATCTATTTTTCATGCCCCTCAGTGACAATTTTTTTTAAATTTTTATGGCAAAACAACGTTTGCCGGGTCAGCTAGTACCTACCTATAAGTATGCAAAAATGAGTTCATGAAATAATGTTCTTACGATAAGGTCTTACATTCAAATCTCCGGGGAATTTGGACACTAATTTCTCGATATATTCGTATATTCTGGGATGTTTGTAGATATTTGTCGTGTGCCATAATGTGTTGATTTGATCCTGTAACGCGCCCACCACTTTGCTGAAAAAAAAAAAAATAATGTTAAAAGCTCAAAAAGATAGGTACGTAGAATTTCCGACTACAGGGAAACATTAAACTTTTGTATTTCATTTAAAAATGAAACTAACTGCGTTGAGAAACAGCTGTCAATCACAAGTATCACAACAGTATTTTTTCCATGGTTGAAATCGAACCCATGATTGCCCGTCACTGTCATTAACCATCAAACCATCGCATCGTCGCAAAAATATCCCCTACGCATAATGCTTCCGTATTACGCAGTTTACTGAAGTTAAAAAGTAAGCAGGTAGTAAATAGTAAGTAACCACTTTAGGTATATACCTTATACCTACCTATTTCTGTTGTGTTTATGTGCATTTTGACCGATATACGTATTATTGTATTTTACTTTTAGATTATGTATTTGTATGTAAATCACTTGTTTTATGCAGTATTAGCCTGCATTGTACAATATGTTGCTCCTAGTCTACGCATACAAAGTAATGATCTAAATTGAAGTTCATTGACACTTAGATAAAATGATTCGCTTACGTAAATGATTAGTTAAAAATAAGATAAAATAACATTGTTTTAGTAATAATTCGAACTAAGTTACTGGGTCATTTAGTTATCGAGTTTCTTACGAAGTTGTTGTTGTTACGCAGAGTTTTTACGTAAAATGTAGCTTAGAGAACTGATATATGATTAGAAATATCTGATTTAGATTGATAGCATATAAATAGAATGTTAATCTATTGTTCTTGTATGTAGGGTACCTACATACAATAACAATAGTAGTAGGTAGTAATAATTAAGATTTACAGCCCTTTCTATGCTTTAAAATAATCCATTCTAATATTACGCGTTAGGTGTAGAAGTGAAGCATTCTTGCGAAAAAATTGTTAGGCAGAAAAAGTAATGTGATTTTTCATTTGTTTTTGTTTGTTCACTTTACGGTTATTTTAGTTTAAAAATAAAAAGGAATAATGCAAAACAAACTTACGGATGACAATGTCCCACGGAAACTGTAACGATTCCTCCAAAGAGGTCGAGATACCTCTTGTTCTCGTGGTCATAGAGCCACTGCATGTGTCCATGGTGTAAGGCTACTGGCCGCTTGTAAATATTGTACACTGTTGGCGGGAAATGGTCCGCTTTTAGCTTCTCCATCTTTTCGACTGATGGACCCTGGAAATATTTGATGAGTTAAAATAATAATCCATACTAATATTATAAATGCGAAAGTAACTCTGTCTGTCTGTCTGTCTGTCTGTCTGTCTGTCTGTCTGTCTGTCTGCTACTCAATCACGCCTAAACTACTGAACCAATTTGCATGAAATTTGGTATGGAGATACTTTGATACCCGAGAAAGGACATAGGCTACTTTTTACCTCGGGAAAATGACTCATTTCCCGGGAAAATTCAGGTGACGAACAAAGTCGCGAATAATCAACATTATAATGACATTGAAATAACAAAATTCCGTTGTCATGGCAACTGTTTTAATGACGGATATGCCTTAGCGCGACTTCGTTATATTAAGAGATATAAATAATTTTAAGAATTTTTTCGTGAAAAAAAGCATATTTTATATCATCACGCTACGACCAATAGGAGCAGAGTAACAGTAAAAAAGTGTTACAAAAACGTGAAAAATTCTGACCCATTCTCTCTTATGTGACGCAAGCGAAGTTGCGCGGGTCAGCTAGTAAAAAATAAAATTAAGCCTATTTATACAAAAAATATTTTACGTCTCGAAAAGAATAATTCGTTTCAAGACGTACTTAGATAAAATATTTTTTACTTCTTCTTTCGTCTGAAATTTAGTAAAATATGCAACAAACACAACTAGAGGCCTTAGAATACGTAAAATTACTATTTTACGGAAATATAAATCAACTCACAACATATTTTTTCGGTGTATGAGCACATGCTGGCATAGCATGGTTAGTCCCATAGCGCCTGACTAAAGTTTGACTGCAAACTCTTATTGCTGAAAATGAATTGGGTAAATTAAATCCATGATTTTCTACACACAGGCTCATCATTTAAGAATAAAAAATATATGAAATTTTAAACAGTAAATTATTTTTATTTACGCGACTTTTTACGTGTGAAATAAATTACGCCAAAGCCAGAAAAAAAAATCTAACGTATTTTTTTTTTCATTTGACTTTAAATATTGGGCATCAAATCTTGGAGGTAAAATTAAATCCAAAAATAAATCGTTCATGTAGGTACCTTTCTCGGCCATCATGTGCGACGATTAAAAGCCGACTGAAATAGTTGTAATAATAAATGTTAACCGAAGCCCCCTGCTGAATACATCTACACGAATAATTACTGTAAAGACTCGTTCACGTTGGAGATTTATATCACATTGTTTACCGAATATCTATTTAGGTACTTAATCATACATTCAAATTAAAATCTAACAAAAAAATTTCACACATTTATCAACCTGCCTATAAGAGGAATCTAAGTAAGTACTATCTTTTGTGGGTAAAGTTTACGACTGGCTAATTTCGTGATCTACATTATAATCCGGACGGTCTCAATTGAAATCTTCATTTTAATTAATTCTAAAGATCTTCAGACACCATAATTTTGATTGGTCCAAAATACTATCAGATGTCGTTTAACTTTAGATAAATAGATTACTGTTATGACAAGTTTTAATTAAACGTTATTTTTGGATGTAACAGTAATTATATCACCTTACAGGTATCGGAGAGAAGTATTAGGTTGCTGCATTGTTAGCCAAGACCTTTAGTCCACGATAAAATAGGTACCTACAGTACCTAAGTATAATGTTATGAATCGTTCATTAGCTTTGTCCCTTGATAAACTTCTATCAATGATGCTTTATATCAGTTAATACTCAATGTGTACGCACTATTCTATCGAATGTTATCAGAAACATAATATTTATCGTATTATTTGTAGTTATGGGAAAGGTCGTTCGGGTATCAAAAATCTTTTTTGAACTGACAAGTACCTACCTACACTAATTTTGATAGGTATGTAGATAATAATATAATCTTATAAAAACAATGGATGGTGTACTATCAGCTAATAAAACACGGAATATTACAAAAAAAATGGGGTGTTGCTTTATTTTTAATAATAAAATCATGATGACAAAGTTTTGCGACTTTTATTTAAGAGCCACGTGGAGTAGATGTCGCTACTGACACAGAAGTCTTTTAAGTTACATTTTTAAAATAATAATCGCTATAAGACTTCTAACTAATGTTCTATTATTTTATTTATTACTAGCTGACCCGCGCAACTTCGCTTGCGTCACATAAGATAGAATAGGTCAACATTTTCCCCGTTTTTGTAACATTTTTTATTGCTACTCTGCTCCTATTGCTTGTAGCGTGATGATATATATCCTATAGCCTTCCTCGATAAATGGGCTATCTAACACTGAAAGAATTTTTCAAATCGGACCAGTGGTTCCCGAGATTAGCGCGTTCAAACAAACAAACAAACAAACAAACTAACAAACAAACAAACAAACTCTTCAGCTTTATAATATTAGTATAGATTATTTTAGTGCAATAATAATATTTCTTACTTATTCCTATGATCATTGCATTATTAGCGATATTTTGCTCGCTGAAGCTTATCTTTTTATTTGTTTGTAGAAAATTATCGTGTCATTTCTGTTTACAATATAAATATGGAAACGTGTCAATGCTCAAGGAATATCTATCTACCCTAAAGTAGGTACCTACCTACTCTAAAGTAAGTTTGTATTATTTTATTTTTAGGTATATCTCACAAATTAATGTTAGAAAAATCATCTTTGAAAATAATATTATTTTCTAAGAATGAATTTAAAATAGGACCAGTTTTCACTACAGCATTATAACGTAACACACATTAAAAAAAAAGGCAACTTGAGAACCGCCTCCTTTTTCCGGTCGGTAAAAGAAAACAAAGTCATTAAAATTTAACATTTTTATTAAATAAAATTCTCATTACGCTCACGTTGTTATAAAGCTCCCACACTTTGTTCCTTAATTTACTCTCACAACACACTCAACTTAGCAACTACAAACCACACAGTCTGTATAAAAAATCGACTAAAATAAAAATAGGCACGTCACTAGTTACATACTAAATTATCTATGAAACAATTTATTTTTCTAGGCAAAGGTTTTGATGGTTATTATGCCGTGTTAGAGCCTATTGTTATTTTAGCCGTAATCGCGGGAGGTCGATCAGCACCCCGCGTTGTGCTTAGTGTACTCTGAAGCTTGCTACGAATGTGAACTTAGTCGTCGCCAGCTGATCTCTTTGCTTTCCTCATGCGAGGAGACTGTTTGGGTGTCTTGGGAGATTTTTCTGTAAAGAAAAGATACCAAATTTAGATTTATATTTTTAATACACTCATAGGTTTTTGAATTATTTCATTTGGGGGATTAATCAACAGTTTGCTAAGGTATTTTAATTCTTAATTGTTAAGTAATATACTCCATTAGTTATTCATAGAAATACAGAAAATTTAACCCATTTGTTGAGAAAACATATTGGTAAAAACAAATGTTTAGATCCAAATAACAAAGTGAAATAACACTTACTAAGCTGGTTAACGACTTCCTTAGGCAGCCAGTCATAATCCACATCGTTAGCTGTGCCAGTCTCGATGGGTTTGGGCGCGGACCTGGGCGAGCGCCTGCGGGCCAGCGACGAGAGCGCCTGTTGTCCGAGCACGAGCGCGAGCACGCACGCCGCGCCGAGGAACACGTACAAGAAGAACGTCTCGCCGTCCAAACCTTCTGACACTTCTACGATGTTCACTGTCTGGTTGTATACGGCCTCCTGTTCAACAAAAAAGGTGATTTTAGCTTAAATTACTTATTATTTACAAACTTACTTGTTTTTTTTATATTTATGGATATACAGTGGCAATACTGAAGTTACGATTATATATAGGTTTATTTAAAAATTTGATATTGGATAGGCAGGTGATTTTTCAAAATAATTCTGTTCAGTGTTGCCACTGTACACTGCATGTATTGCCAGAACAAAAATATAAAAATTATGGGATTCAAATAAAGTAAAAAAATGATTTCGAGATAGATAAGATTGCTACTGCCTAAGAATCGACGAAGCTGCCTAAAAATAAAATTGATAAAAAGTGCCATATCCTGGAACAAAGAATAACAATGATCTTCAAACATTTTATTATAATAATATAATTTACCTGGTAGAAGTTTCCGCTAGCATCCTTGTAGTTGAGCTGTACATTTAATCCGAAGGGTCTGCCAGCGAATGCCTCGTTGGGGATGAAGGAGTAAGCGAAGGTGGCTTCCTGCTTGGGCTTGACCTCCCTGTTGTATGGCAGTGCGGTGAAGTTCTGGATGTAGTACGTGTAGTCCATGGGGTATCTGAAGGAGGCTTCCATCGACTCCACGACGTAGTCCTCAGCACCCTTGTTCACGAAGCCAACCAGGAATTCCACTGGGTAACCAGCTTGGAGGTCTGTTGGGAGATGTGTAGTATAATTAGACATTAATGTTCATAAAACTATAGGTAGAGAATTTTTTTTCAAACACTATTTCAACACCTGAATACTGTCAACTCACAAAACATTGACAAGCTATTTCAAAAATTTTTTTTTATTAATTTTATTCATATCCATGTCACAGAGTCAACTTTAGATACAAATAACAGATACTTTTTATTGAAAACTAGTTTAAAATTCAACTATTATGATAAAAGGTTGAAGCTCATAAATCTATCCAATTTTAAACATGGATTAAAATTAAATTGATTAAGTAATTGTTTTAAAATCTACACCCACCACTATGGGAAAAAGGCGTGATTGTATGTATGCATAACTTGAACATAATAAAACACTCACCGAAAGCAACATCACCATAGCTTGGCACAGGTTTGGTAAACAGGATCGTCGTGTCAACATCTTGAGAGGACTTCACTACAGAGTCATCGTCATCACCGAGCGCATCTTCACCCACCACCTGACTGTCTTCACCTTCAATATCCACTACATCGTCTAGCTCATCCTCCTCTGCTCTCGCGAAGATTGTGTTTGCTGGAATTTAAAATAAATGAATATTTAGTATGATTATCCTCAAGACAAAATTGACTTTGGATTAAATAAGTTATTGGTGATGTTTTGTAGTCTAAGTATTCAAAATAAAGATAAGATTGTGGTGTTGTGATATTATTATACTTTTGTCAGTTATTTGTCTAGACAAAATAAAACCTTTGTTAAAAGCTTGACAAACTCCTACACTATTAAGAGCCTATATCTTAACAGGATGATAAATTGAATGTGTTCCTAGATGGGTGGCTAGACACAACAAACAAGCAAGCAAGAGGACTGAGAATACAAGGGACAGTTTTCTTAACAGGGAGAAAAACTAATAATATAATACAGCAATAACAGACTTCTTAGAAAAATATCTCCCAAAATCAAAAAGACTAATATTGACAAAGTAATGTATGAACCCTGCCAAAATGTAATGTTCTAAAAGTTATATCCCTTCTAAAAGTTATCTAAGAAAAAGCCTTTAGGAGAATATATCTACATGCTTTAGTCTAATATTGTGTGTAAATGAGTGTTAAACTATATGTATAATAAATAAACATTCACATTCACAGCTCAATTACATAAATAAATGCTTATTGAAGCAAACCTGAAACATGATGTTTATTTATGTAATTCAATCAACTGTTGCAATGTATTGTATATTATATAAGAAACAATAACTCACTGTACATATATAACATGTGTGACAAGATGTAGCATAATAAGTTTGTTAACTATGTATGTATGTAATTTTGTATTGAATAGACAATGTAAGTACTTTTATCATACAATTTTATTATGCTGATGTTTACTATACTTATACTTTCTTTGGTCTTTGCCTGATCATATGGCAGAAGGTGTGATTTTATTTAAGTATGTTTAGTTTAAGAAACGAACTTTGTAGATAACAAAGTTAGATTATTTTAGTTATATTAGTTTTATATTTAGAAAATGACATTATGCAAAACTTATATTTCTCCCTTTTCTAAAGATATCAGAGTTTAAAGCACATTATTACAAAAAAAAGGTTACTCAATAACTGTAAGCCATAAATAAATGGATAACTACAGTTGAAATGTTCCGACAAAGCTTAAGAGTCTCCGATCTAGTTCTACAAGTTGATGTAACAAGTTATATTACAAAATTCAACCAATTGTACAATCTAACAGGAAACTTATGTAGTTAGAAGTTACATTTGTAACATATGGTTAGAACAGTTTAGTAGATGATGTTATACATACATTTTACTGTTAGAAATGGTATGTAAAAGTAATATAGTACAGGCAATTTTAGTATAGACTTATAAGAAAGTTGTACTAATAAGAATCTAACTGTAAATAGACAGTCCTGTGAGTAAATTAGCCTAAATATGCTATGTTGGTGAACTACTTATAGCATATGGTATATATAAGTGAAATAAATAATTTTAAACACATAACCTATGCTGCAAATGATATCTAATCCTTGATACCGATTTTAGAAATCTGTCACACACCAGGAATGATATAACACAATAAGATATAAAGATAAAATAAATATAAATCAATAAGTATGAGAATCTTATTGGCAGTGATTAAACTACATGTAGCATATAATATAATGATCATTAATGACGACTTTCTCTCACAAAATATGATATATATGATGCCACGTACTTAGTATAGCTTTTATCACGAATTTCTACAATTATTTGTTTAACTTACCGCTTTGGAAGCTTAGGAGGGCCGCAGGCAGGACTAGGAGCGTCAAATATATTAACTTCATCTTGATTTAATGTGTAAATGTACTATTTTGTTGTAATAAAATCGGCAGCGACTACTCAACAAGATAGTAGGCCATTCACTTTTGTAACAAACAGCCCAACGGTGCAAGAAACTTGAGGCAAAATGCCAATTCTCTTTCCAACTCGATTGACGTGGAATATTATGTCACTAGTGAGGTGGCATTTCGAAAACCGGATACTGCTGATGGCATGTAATGTTGGTGTGTAAACGGTATTCTCGTCACATCAATCATATTACTAATTTTGCTTATTGTCGCACTAAAACTGTTTAGATAACTTATAGAATAAAATAAAGAGTTGGTTTAGCTGCATAAGTAAATAATATAGTTTTTGTGATTAAATTACCCTCTATGATGTGTTAATTATACTTTACAAATACAAATGTTTTATTGATATTTAAAACAAAATGTGTCAGTCCAAAATAGACCGAACGTGTATTAATTTGTTAAATTTTCTTATTTATTGAATATGGATCCTATAAAACCCATATCTTTCAATATGCTTTCATAAACCGTAAAATATTGTCTAATTAATTGTATCGAGAATGTCGGCTTGAAAGTTGTGAAATCTATAATAAACTCGACTATCATTCCCAGTTAACAACTTACTATTTTTGGGCGTCACTGCTCCTGTCAAATTCTTTTCTACACACGCCATTCAAGGTGCACGTGTATTATTCACGAATTGCTCGATATCTAAGCTAAAATGGATAAACCAAACGTTCTCGCTCGCGTCGTCAAGGTTTTGGGCCGTACCGGATCCCAGGGACAGTGTACCCAGGTGAAAGTAGAGTTCATCGGAGAGACCAGCCGTCAGATCATCAGGAACGTAAAGGGACCCGTGCGTGATGGTGATATCCTGACCCTCTTGGAGTCTGAGCGTGAAGCCAGGAGACTGCGATAAGCAGTGAGTATAGTTTGGAAGTCTAAAGTTAACAAAACGATAGTTGGTTGTAGTCTGTGATGAGTGGTAAAAACATTTGGAGGTTATGTTCCGAATAGTGGGTCGCCGGAATGTTTAGTGTGAAATTTGGATGTGTTCTGTTTATAATATCTGTTAAATGAACCATCAACATCAAGACAACTACGTAGTCATAGATTCCATGTCATTGTGATAACAGAATTACAGTATTCTACTTGAGGAACACCCTGAATAAGAAGTTGTTTCAACTTTCCATTTTTGGCATTTTACTCATTGTTTGTCAGTTCGTTGACTTCACATATAATTATACATTATCACTATTATGGCTAGATGCCAGCATTCTAAGAACTTCAAAAACTTCTAGATTTGAAGTGAATATTGTAGTCCTATGACTGATATTTGTAATCATGACTTAGACATTGCCTTAAGAGAACTTTCCAGAGTAAATTTCAAGTTTATAACTAACATAGTTATAAAAAATACATCCTAATGCTATAAAGGGCTAGTTTTCATTACATTTATAAGTCTCATTACATTAAAAAAAAAACTGTTCTCTATTACTTATGTACCTTTCTATCATAGCAATTGTTTTAACTTGTTGTCATTTGTTTCAGGTTCTGCTGCAGTACATTAGGTTAAGGCTCGCTATGTTCCAACTATCCAACATGTGTTAACTTTAAGAAACCGTCAAAGATGACCATCTCATGTACTCACACATAATAAACAACTTATCTGTGTAAATTAAATGTTTTATTTAAACAACAACCCAAGCCTGTGGCACTATTAGCCAGTACAAGAGTTCTTTCGAGATGTAGTTTTCTCTAATTGGACTCTTAAAAAGGGTTAACATACAAACAAAAGTTAAATTTTTTATTTATGGTAAATTAATAATAGTAGTTAACATATTGACTTGAATTCACCCATATTGTTTTTATAACAGGGCCAATTCATATGTAGTTTATTGTTTAACAATAAATTACCTACTTAAACCATATACTACAGAGTACTGTCTGTGACTATCTCAAAGCCTGGTACCAAGTTCAATTCTTATAGATTTTCAATATTATCCTAAAAATTAGATGATTTGCTACGAGCTGTTTTATTCAATACAGTAAAACCAACACTCAAGAACTTCAAAAACGCCTGAAATAATTTAGTGAGCAAGAATAAAAAGTCGCTCAGAAGCGGAATTTTTATTAATATGTTAATGTTAGGCGTTTTTGGTAATGTGGCGTTGTGGTCTGTCATGGGCTAAAACGTAGTTTTTCGGCGCTGTCGAACAAGAGTAATAGGCATTAACAAACTAGCAAACATTGTTTCCTTTCCTTGAAGAAACTTGACATTGCGAACTATGTACCTATCTGAGATTTCAAATATTATTAAGTCTTCGCATCATTAAACAAAGTAGGTAGGTACCTATATATTTAATGCTCCACTGTGAATTAGCTCAATAGTTACCTGCTGCACTGCAGCTGACACGGCAACGTGATGCGTGGGTTGTGTAGATTATGATCTAAACTAGATGTATCGGTCAGCTGGCATTGGTAGTGACCTTCCCTAATGCGCCAATCTTTAAGTTCAATGTATACCTGCACGTGTTACCTATTCACGTAATTTCATCCTATTTTTGAGTACCAAAAACAAAGGAAAACCTTGGTACGCAGGTACTTTTCTCTTTGTTTCTAGTTCGGGCCTTCCCTAGCAAAATTGATTTGGGAAAGTCCCGATATTCTACAGTAGTAGGTATTTAGAGAGGAACTTCCTCTTCGGGTTAAATACTTTAAATCTATACATATGATACCTACCTATTGCAAGCTTGTAAAGTTGTGGATACCTTGTAAAAAACTCTAGCCATAGTAACATGTACCTACTTACCTACTACCGAAGTACTTACAACTTTCCTAAGTAGATATTATTTGTTTTACTTTCTCGTTAGAAAAGTTTTATGTAGGTAGGTACCTATCTATCAAACTATATTTAACGTTATGAAAAAACACTCGTTGCGATCTAAGTGCTAAGCGATAGGTCGATAGTTATTATCATGTTTTGAAGTCTATGTAGGCTACAAAGCGGCACTTAATGGCTTCATTAATAGGTAAATATATAGCTCTATTATATTATACCTACTTACTGTATCGGTGCCGTAATGCCGACGTCGCGTCGCGTGTCCTTATCAAAGAAGATAAACATGAGTGCTAAGACTGTAATCGTTGGATAATATTAATTTAATTACATATGAATGTGGCTGGTAACGATTGTGACATTATTATAGTACATTGTCACACAAAATTTGAATTGGTTAACGACATTTTTAGCTTTAGGTGTCCAAATTTACGTCCCTATTACGCATGAATGCCTACAGATCAAGTTGAAACAGATTGAACCAATGGATAGGTTTGCGTATTTATAAATAAACATTTACGAACATTATTCTCACTTCCAAACATAAATATATTGGAACAAGTTTTCGAAAGGCAAAAAACGAGAAGTCATTTTTGTTATTTTCATTATCTGTAGTTATAGGTATTAAATATACTTTTACCAAGATAAATATGTTGTGATTACCATCTTGATAGCAGATTAACATTTCATGAGTTTATCTTTCTCTTGCTTTTTCAAAGTTGGGCTTAAAATATGTGTGCCTTTGTGTATTTCCAACAATAAGTAATTTACTAATGAGTGTCATTATCAGCACATTTGTCAGGTGAACAAGAGCTGATAAGATCAAGGAACCTATTCAAGCAAAATAATGTCTTTGACTACAAAATGTATTTATTGTGACAAGACAAGCCCATGTACCTATTTAAATTAAAACAACAATTAGTATCAAATTTTCTCAACGTTTTTAACCTGCCATAGACAAAATTTTTTGCAGCACTAACTCTAGAAAATATATTACACTCAGAGAATAGCATTTTCGAAATGTGTCTCATCTGAAAAATATTGTTTGACTAAACAGAACACACTGTTTTATGATGATGAATAACTCAAAATTTATGAGCTGAATCTTGATAAGTCATAAGAAAGCTGAAATTTACAGTTATTAACTGCATGTGTTACATTTTAGAAGAGTTCCATACGTATTACTGAAAAAATACTAGTAAAGCACTATAATTATTAAAACATTTACTTAAGTGAACTGATCAATCTGATCTCTTAACTATTAGTCTTATAGTCTGTGTAATGCACATTTTTTATCATGTCTTTGAGACACAATATTGATTATAATATGTTCAATAATAATATGTACTTTGAGAATAGAATAGTTTTTAGTAATAATGCCATTGCAAAGTGCCAATTGCTATCAAATAAAAAATGCTTGGCTATTATAAAAAAATGTCTCAATGTGTCTGCAATTTATATTCATTGTTGACTGTAAATTAATAGGTATCACATCAAGGTCTCTCCAACAAAGGCTTGATTACTCAAATAAAAGCCACAAATTATCCCCAAATTGTAATTCACATTATAATAATATTAATCACTATGAATAACTGTACATTATCATCACATTTTTCAAACAATCAACGTAAGAATTTGAGATACTAAGTACAGATCGGCACATTACTTCCATTTTGGAATCATTACATTACTGAACGAGATATCGTCATGTCGTTGTTAAATAAAACGTTTTATTTACAAAAATATACAAAAAACTTTATTTTTATAATCATTGCTACAGGCAATGATAGTGGTGTTCAACTTCGCATTGTAGCGATTTTCCCGCCTTTCGTTGACAGGAGCACTGTGTTGCACTTTGAGCACTTAGGTATGTAGGAAACTCTGGAAGATTTGTTGGCAAGGCTAGGTGTCGTATTTCTCTCCGTCACACTGGCTGGCCCAGAACAAACAATTTCCGATACCGCTATAACAAATTAATATCACTGCTGCGAGGAAGACGACACTGCAAACGGTACACGGCTTCCTTTCTAGGAAAAATCCTATTAGATATAACACCATGAACATAACATGTGTGTTCACTAAAGCCGGGTTCACGGGCTTCGGAATTAGAAGCACAGGGATTAGCCATTGCAAACAATACATGTCGCCGAGTACGCGTGCGAATGGTCAACACTATCGCGTAGCACTAACGTGGATTAGCATTTGTGTCGCAATCGACATGATTCCTATGATAACTTCATTATTTTTACCGATTTAGACAATGTTGATGCAATTTCGATTTGCGTTCAATTTCTGACAAGTTGAAGTGACAAAGTGACAGATAAGCAGTTGCCATTAAATGAAATAAATTTTTAATTTATTGCCAACATAATAAAATTACGTTCCGTTTCAGTGTAGGTTCGTAGGTATGCGGAGTAGGTGAGCATTTCTTGATGTAACCTTATAATATTATATTTGTATGTATATTAATATGTAGCTTTCCTTCTACTTTACCCACTCCTGAGTTTGTATTTGTGTATTTTTGTAATATTCTGGTCTGTTTTGAGGCAAGGAAAGTTTGTAAGGATCTTACCAAGTAGCGTTCTTTGGTCTCTGCCTACCTCTACGAGAACAAGGCGTGATTTTAAGTATGTAGGTATGTGGTCTGAAAAAAAGGGCTCCTTTCTCCTCTCCACGCTAACATTAATTTCACTATCAGACGTAGGTATGATTCGCTAATATAATAAATAATGTCATTAAAATATCTTCTTATTTTTTATAATGTTTTCCCATTTAATGTTAATTCAGTTTCTTCAAAATGGTTGACTTTTTATTTAATAGCTAAAGGTACCAATCACATTTCAAGCACCCCATAGGAAAATAATGTGCCATTGTATTCTGAACGACACCATCTCATTTGTTTGGGCCGCTTGAGTCATTTGTTTACTTGCCAAAGTCTTTAGGCACTCAAGGGCCGTACACCGTTTAATCTTGAACCTTAAAACACGAAGGGATTTGCATTTACAGGGTGTTAGGAATGTAAGGATTACGCACATTGTTCGGGATTTGGTATTCATATTCATGTCATATATTTTTTATGAGTGAGATTGGCAATGGGCTTGCGGTTTGCTAGTTTATTTTTTAAGCTATCTTCTATCCTGCCACGGAATTATATATCCGTAGGGATCAATAAATTATTCAGCTTAATCGGTCAAACAATCTTAAGAAGTTAAATCGATCTTTTTAAAGCTGAGAACGGGTTACATGCACTTTACACTCATGCCACATGTTTGCTCAAAAATTTAGTGATAATGATTTTAATTATTTTGATCATCCAAATGTTCACTCAGTGTAAAAACCAAATCCACGACCCTTCAACTGTGCTATGGATACAAACAAAGGATTTGGATGCGTTTTAGATGCGACTAATTAATACTATGTAGCAAAGGTGCTACGCTCCTACGTTTCGCTACTGTTGTGTAACAGGGGTGTGGACACCGCACATATTTCACAGCCTCTATACATTTTCATATTTCAATATGTCGACCGTATGAGAATGCTCTCTGAACTTTGTCCGTGAGTTGGCATAATGCCAGCGTTCCCTAGCCACGTGAACGGGAGCTTATTAAAATTCTTATAAAAAACTAAATTGGAATGCGAAAAAAAGGAAAAGGTATGATTCTGTTTGCATTTGCAGAATTTAATTAGTATTTTTGAACCGATATCACACTTTTAACGTTGTTTATGAAAGTATTTAGGTACTTAAGTATTCCAAATGGGCTCGTGGCTTAGTTAACAACTGCCGCGCGGATCGATCTCTGAGGTTAAGCTACGCTTGCCGAGGTTGTTCTGTGGATGGGTGATCATCTTATAGATATCGAACTCCTCCGTGTTTCGGAAGGCGCGTTAAATTGTGGGTCCCGGCTGTGAATTTCGAAGATCTTTGACAGTCGTTAACAGTAGTCAGCAGCTTGAAAGTCTGACAACCAGTCTTACCGAAGGGTATCGTGTTATAGCCCAGGTAATTGAGGTCAGATAGGCAGTCGCTCCATGTAAAACACTGGTACTCAGCTGCATCCGGTGAGACTGGAAGCCGACTCCAACATTGTTTGGAAGAAAGGCTAAGCCATGATGAAGTATTCCAAATGGACTAGTATCGGAATAGTACTTACCCAATCGCATAAACTACGACGAGTCATTGAAAATATAAATTTCAGGTGTCAGTAAGAGTCGAAGTGCAAATACATATTATACTGAAATCATATTATTAAATATATACCTAGCTGTTAATATATGTATCGACGTCATAAATTATAATAAATTAATTCTTATATTTTCGACACCGACATTCAATATTGTTCAAGGGAGTAATGAATAAACGAGGTGATTAAACGGACAATGGCCGGTCTCGGAGGATAGTCCGCCATGATTGATAGAGCCTCTATTAAATAGATATTTATTAAAATATGTAAGGTCCGGGTAAAAGTATATTGTATCATGTTTCGTAGCATATTTTTCCCGCTAAATATAGAACCACAAAGGTTCTTTGACCCGCTTTTTGAGTTGCGGGCAAAAAGTATTTAGGTACTTACGTCCCTACTGACTTATGCGAGTGTTTTTGTAAAAAACTTTTGTGCACTTGTCTATTTGTTTTATTGCGATAAGCTTTAAACTAACTGAACAGATTTTCATACAAATTTTGCCATAAGAAAGAGTGAAGGACCTTTAGCGGAAATATAGTTATAATTTTTAACCGACAGCAAGGGGAGGATGTTTTTAATTCGACCGTATTTTTTTGAAGATATCGAAAATCCAGCGACTCCGAATTACAGCAGAATAATACCTACCAAATCATCCAGTAATCAATAAACAAACCAAAAACCGCACGACACAACCTCTTTCTCTTAAGTTCAGTATTTTATTTAAAAAGAGTTTCACAATCATTTATCAATGTCTGTGGTACTCGTCCCGCCTTCACCATTATCAATATAAACAATTTTGAACAAGTTTTGTTACTCAAACGCGCTTAGAATGTTAGTCAGAGACAATATTGAAACTATCAATCCTTTGTAGATGCTTCATTGAAATTGTGTACAAATTCTTCGAATGATCGGAAATTTTAGTCTCCATTTTGAAAATAAACCGTTATTCTCCATTTTCTAGATAAACTGTTTGAAAAGTCAAAGCCTTACTTTTATGAGCTTGGAACTCAAATGTTTAAATTAAATGACTCTATTGCACTAAATAGTCATCGCCCATACTTATCAATTGGTAGTTATGTAATTAATTCAATATGTATCAGACAGAGGATTATTTTATTGCAAAAGCAACTGTTCGTGAGGAATTTTTGCCTAAAGTACTAAACTATTCCATTTTGGATATCTAAAAATACGCGAAGGTATATCTGAGTATTTCCTGGCAATTCATCTATCAAGGTATGTTCAATCGAGTAGGTAGGTAGTGTAAAAACAATAACTTATTACACGCGCGTGACCTAAATATTCGAACTAATTAATTGATATAATGACATTTTAATTAGAATTTAATTTCCTTTGTTATTCACGGAGGTTTAATTAAATTTATAATCTAATTCTCAGTTCGTTAACAGTTCATTATGGCCGCGGTACATTTTATTGGCCATTTAATTTATAAAATCTCTTATTTGGCTAGCAAGCAATAAGTTTGAATGACTTTGATAACATTTCACGTCGTCAATGATAAAACTTTAAAAGTAAAAATTAGTTATTACTTTCAAAATTTTGTCGTTATTGTCTTAGCCTTTTAGGTGCAAAGATCAGATACACATTATTTTAGCGTCTTATATATTTATACCCAATGAAGGGCCGATTTTGACCGATAAGCCCAATACTTCCATGGGCCAAAACATATTTTGTAAACTTTTAAACAGTATTTAATATCTTAATAGCATTAGATATCCTTTATTCTGTACCTAACCATTTCACAAATTATTACAATTCTCAAACGATTCCAACTACCTACTATCGTTTCGGAGAAGCGTCTCGTTTCTTAAATAAAGTAACATGTCAATGGCACACGTTTCCTCACTACAGATAGTTTCCTATATCGTACAAGACAGTTTAAATCACCTCCCATATTTCTGCTGCGGTAACAAAGATCACGAACATTGCGTTAAGTCGTTACTCTTGTGTTCTAACGTGCAAAATGGCGGACATTGTTTGAGACAGACATTCATTTTAATAAGATTACTATTCTATCTGATCGGAGATAAAACTGCTTCTGTTGAAATGAATGAGAAACTATTGTAAAACTTTTGCTTGTAGTTTTTTGCTTTGAAACTGCTAACGATCTGATTTTCCAAGTTCTTCGGTTTCTGCTTCTAAACTGTTTCGATTTTTATTATAGCTTTGGATACTGTATTCATAGGAGCTGAGAAAGGATCCCGATTTATTTACCTTCTTTTTAACTAGGGGTAAAACTTGGCGGTAAAATTTTAAATTTGACACAACAGATGTGGTGTTAAAAATCGAAGTAGGTACATAGTTGTTTTGACCCAGTAGATGGTGAACAAGAGCACGTTGTTAAATCATGGTGAATATTTTAGGACTGTTCATCTTTAAACGATGATCGATTGCCACCAGTTTATTATTATTCCATTTGGTGTTTAGGAAGATAATTAAGAAAGTATAATAGCAAAGAAATCAACACAAGATTCTTAATAACTTAATTTGGTATTACTTTCTTGAGGTAAATTATAATGAACATAATATATCTATTGTACCAAAATATCCAGTCTTAATTTCTCGCTCCAAATTGCCATACACAATATAATAATCATTTGTTTCATAGTGACAAGGGTTTTGGGTCCAATGACACTATGTACTCTGTCCCTTTCTTTACCGTTTAAACTTGTGGAATAGAACATAAGATTGAGAGGTCATAGTCCTTATTAACATAGGTTATTCAATTTTAATCTATACTTGATTTTTATTTGATATTTGAATTATTGTATCGTATTAGATAGATCGTTGGCTGACTTTCGAAAGAATTTTTTATTAAGGTAACCTACTTAAATAGTTATGAGAAAGACGACAAGAAACAGTGCAGGAATCGGTTTTTTTCAGGCAGTCCACAGAAGGCAACAACTAACACAAACTATTCAAGAGGAGTAACTACTAAATTACAAATAAGAACCAAAGACATACATAATATATCTGGCCCGTGTGGGAATCGAATCCACGCCTTAAATATAATAAGACTTCACAATTTCATAAAAATATGTAAAGCTTAGCTAGTTCAAGCAATATTGTATTAAGTGACGTCGCCTATAAGATCGAGCATTCGTTAAAATTTTAGTTTTCAATGATTGCAAAGGTTTTGCTACAGATGTTGTTAATTACATTCATAAAAGATAAGTAGAAACGAAATGAATGAGAAGATCTTTATCTCATCTAGTACTATGTATTGTACCAACAGTTAAACCCCTGAATCACTGTTATTCAGGTGTAATCAACCTTTCACGCTGCCATTTTCCTGTCGAGCACAATCAACGTATTTCAACAACAATGAGACTTATTTGTGTTCACAGACGTTCAAAATCCAAGCCATTTTCATTGAAAAATTTCCATTTGAGTGTAAGTCCCATGAAAGGGCATTAGTCTCGCGCATGCGCGGAACAGAAGGGACCTCCCACACCCCCACATCGGGAGAGTTTCCCGCCAGCGGCGCGCGTTACGTGACCGCTCCTTTCACAAATATATCAAAAATAAAACCAAAAAATATGTTAATTTAACCAGTTTTGTGTTACTCCATACAAATAACGAAGTTCAGTGAATAATTCTTATAAAATAAATCAGTGTTTAATATAAAATGTACGATAATAAATCAATAGAGATGCCATTAAACATAAAAGCGATCGTAACGTTCACGTGTAATTTATTGGTCCTCATTATGTGCCACGACACGGAATCTGAATCGTTTTAAACAATGACAATACGACAATAATAGATTTAAGCTGTATTTAGTAAAATAAAATTGAAAAGATGGCGAATACAGCACATTTGATGAGGCGGCAGAGTTCGCGGGACCTGTACGCTCAGCGCTCCATAGATCGCATGGAGATGAAGGAACTGCGGGGCAGATTAGTGACCATGGAGAACGGCCACACATCTCATCGTACTCACGTCATGTACGGAGCAACTAACGAGGCGTTCGAAGACACCAGCCCGAACAGACGGTCTTCTGAGACCCCGACCAGCAAAGCCAGTTCTGTTGAAGAGCCTGAGGATTTGAAGCCTCAAGGTGGAGGAGCCGAGCGAGAGTCCTGGGACAGCAAACTAACTTTTCTCCTAGCGACCGTTGGATATGCAGTAGGATTGGGTAACGTGTGGAGATTCCCATACCTGGCTCAAAAGAATGGAGGAGGCGCTTTTCTGATTCCATATTTCGTGATGTTGGCAATTGAGGGGATACCGATATTTTACTTGGAGTTAGCTATAGGGCAACGGCTTCGTAAGGGTGCTATAGGCGTCTGGCACCAGGTGTCTCCGTATCTCGGTGGTATTGGCATCAGTTCTGCAGTGGTTTCCTTCAATGTGGCATTGTATTACAACTCTATAATCGCGTGGTGTTTGTTCTACTTCGCTCAGAGCTTCCAAGCGGAGTTGCCGTGGTCCGAATGCCCTAAGAAGTACTTCCCCAATGGATCTTATATAACAGAACCGGAGTGTGCCGTAAGTAACCTTTCTATATTTAGACATACGACCTTTTTCTTTGTGGTTTTTGAGGGTATTTCGACAAAAATGTGTGAAGAAATTTCGATGCTAGCTAGCTAGCTAGTAGCTCTATAACAGTATATTCTTTTCTTAAGCCTTTATTTCAATGACGGCTTTCAACTCTACGAGCGTAAGTCAGAACCCCATAATAAGAAAAACACAGTTATAATAATCTTCTTAAAACTATGAAATATAAAAGTAGAAACGCATTTGGCTTCCCTACTAGCTGGATAAACTAAAATATTGCTAAACATTCTTACGTCTAAATAATTTAAACATAATTTATTACATAACTCTTGCCTCTCTACACTGTTTTAAGTGCAGTTTAAATTATATGTTAGACATCTTCTGTAATATAAAATATCGTACAATTTGGAGATGATGACTATTTGATAAAAAATGCAAATTAATTTAACGAGATATTGTATATTCTTGTGTGGAGTTAAAATGTTGAGGACAAAGCTTATATAGCGAGATCTAATCTCCAAAGTAATTTCGTATATTGTCCCGTCGTTTCATACAATCTGGTCGACCCGTTTAGCGAAACGGCTGTTTCTCAAACATTGTCTTCAATATAGTGCCTCGATTCTCTACTACTATCGACTACCGACAACCGAACTGTCATCGAGAAATTTTGTATGAAAATCTGATCAGCGCCTCTGACGGGTGTCGTAGGAAACATTTTGGCAGTACATTCTAAATGTCAAAATTTCGATAGCTAGCCGGTTGTCGGTAGTCGATAGTAGAGGAGAATCGAGGCACTGGTCGACCCGTTTAGTGAAACAGCTGTTTCTCAAACATTGTCTTCAATACAGATCAATATCTTTAGGACCACACTGATTGGACGTTAGAGCAACGGCAATATTTCATTTCCCAATAACTATATTGGGAAATGAAATATTGCCGTTACTCTACTGTATTTATTGTTGGTAAAACAAAGTCTATCGGAAGAAATAATATTTGTGGGAAAGCAATTAGAAGCTGAAGATTGATGGAATAATTAATCAAAAAGCTCATAACTGTATTGAACTTACATAAATTTTATAGATATTGATAACAATTAAGTTATACATCATAATTTTGTAATAAATAACGTCTTAATACCATTGATTTTTTAACCGGCGATCGCTTACATTACATGCAGTGTTGGCCATAAATATTGTCATAGGTTTGACTCTAACATCTTAGACATTTCATACAAATGTCTTATCTAACATGTCTAAGCTCTTTATTGGTCTATGATCTATTTAGCTCTTAAAAGTAGGTAGTATACTAAAGCAGCAAATTTTAATGAGCATACGATATGCGACTTAAACTTCATAAGCCTTCAAAAGCCGTTATTGGTATTAAACAACTTGATTTCAGTTCATAATGTTACATAAACTACACCAGCTATCGGCAAATGCAATAATCCTTTATTGACAAGAACTGGGCAACGTTCCAAAATTCTGGTGTATACTCAAAGATAAAAAAAGAAAAAATAATTTATTGCAAGTGGCCGGTACGTAGAAGTGGTTATATTTGAGGTTACTCTCACTAGCACAATAGGGTAGATATGACTACCAGTCAAATCAATTTCTCTCTATGAAATGTCAAAAATACATTTTAGTATAGGAATACGAAATAGTGACGTCACAGTTTCGTATTTTCGTTGATATCAAAGTTAATAAAATGTTTTAGTCTGTAGTAATTACAATTTCAACACTATTTACCACCAAAATTACATAGCCTGGGCATTTTATATGAACTTTTTACGAATACATGTTTAATAATTTTTCGTTAACCCAGTCTACTACCTACAGTTACTAATACTCTACAGTCGGTACTATCGAGTATCGAGAGTTTGATATCTAAAATGTACTGCCAAAATAGTTCGAACGACGCCCGCTAGAGGCGCTGATCAGGTATTCGTGTAAAATTTCTCGATAGCTAGCCGGTTGTCGGTAGTCGACAGTGGTAGAGAATCGAGCTACAAAAGATTGTATTAAACCTGTTACAATACATTTACTTCTGTCAGCATTTATGTTGTTCAGCCCATTGACGTCGATATAAGTCTGAAATATAGTGACGTTTTGATTGATCGATTTTTGCCACAAAAGGCTTTTATTGTTTGCTGGCCGTACGGTCGGCTTCACTTACAAGTAATTCTGGAAATAGCTTAGAAGTAAAAACCTCTTCGATGGTATCAATTGGACCTTAATTATTAAAATGGCTCTTTAACTATAAAATATATTTAGTTAACGATAGTACCTTATATTATTATTTGTATCAAAAACTTAGCCTATTTAGCAAGCTGCTATATAAAACTTAGCTAAAAAAATACGAGTCCGTGTAAAAATAGGTTTAGTAAAACGGTAATTTAGAGACAATAAACAGTCCAAATAGAATATTAAATGAAAACCATATTCTCAAAAACAAACTATCACAAAGCTATTAAAATTTTACTGAAAAATAAATAAAAGCTTAAAAGATTTTCATGCACAATTTAAATGAAATTTTTATACAAACAATTTCCCAGCGTTGCGGCGTGCTGACAGGCATGTTTGAAACGTCACCAGTAATGGCGGGTTTCGACCAAAAGTTACATACACTCGGTATATTGATTGAACCACAATATGGAAAAACTTTTACATTATATAAAGTTTTAAATCGATTTACAGGTTATATTGTAAGTTTTATTATTGTAACTAGCCTGTTTTACCCGAAGTTGAAAGCAGAGGTATCAAATACACGTACGTTTCGCCGTTTACAATGTCAGTCCGATGAAATAGGGGGCATGAGTATTGCCATATAACGAGCACAATGCTAACCACCGTCTTAGTCCAGTCATTTAAGCTTAGATTAGGTAAGAATCTCGGAATTCGAGATACCCAGCTGTAAGTCTGTAAATACTTGTATATTGACACCCTAAAAGTTGTCTCAAAACCTACATATGGTAGGGTGTACGCAACTATAAAATTTCAAGGTCAAAAGTCACAAAAACCGATTTTTTGCGCTTTTTTTGTAAATATCTCATTTTCTATGGGATTTTTGCTATTTGTATTTTTATCAATATTGTACAGTATAAAATTCTCTACAAATATTGTTTGAAAACATTTTTTTTACGGTGAACCGTTTTCGAGATATAGGGCGGAGAGCGCATTTCAGATCAACCGGTGCCTCCGGTCGAAAATGCGCCATATATAGTTGATGAACTATCGATAAATCAATGATTATAAATATTCGTCAATTTCTATTAACTATTATATTATATTTTATCATTTTCTTCATATATTAAATCTATATCTATACAAAAATACTGATAACCGTTTCCTAAAATTAAAAATTAATTAAAGTAGAAACTTAAATCATATTATAAGTATATTTCTATTGATGATGTCTATCTGGGCTATATAAACCGCGCAACTTAATTTGATGTAATTTGGCGTAGACATTAGACCTATAACAAAAATATAATTAAAACAGAATAGCGCAATAAAACCTCTCTCCGATTTGCTAATCGAGCCCGTTACCTCGCGATCATCAAATACACCACAGCCGCAGAAAAACAATCTCAATATTAGTATTTCAAATATTAATTCAAAAAGTCGCAGAATGACATTTTGTTTTGCTATAATTTACAGGCTTAGCCCCGTGGCTGGTGACCCATAACCCGGTGGGTTAGGGGACCCCTCGCAATAAATCTTGTTGGCTATACCTTCCGTTCTATATACAGATGTTTTTAACTATGTAAATATCTGCATATTCTGCGTATTTATCATGTTCGGATGTATATCACATATTTTATTGATGGAGTGACAGTTTGTGTGATTAGTAGTGTATAATACGCCCTGTTATCGCGAGGAACTGATTCGTAAGTCAGAAAAAAGCTATTTCAATTTCACCGTAGCCCGTAGTTTGGCCTTTAATAAGGTTTTTCAATGTCGGGCGTACTAGTTAGGCCCTTACGATGTATATGCGGCCAATATCGCAACAAAGGGCGAAAAGCAGAAATGTTAGATTTTCGCATAGTAGTTTTAAATATAAAAACAATAGTTTTGATATTTATTTCTGTTATTTTGAGCAATAATATTGAATTACTACAGAGACTACGAAAGGTTCAACGTTTGCCACCAAAATGAATCTTTTCAATACGATCGATAAACGAAAAAAAGTAATTTGTTCTCCCACAAAGCGATTAAACCTATCTATAGAATCTTGGAAGCTATATTGTGAATTTATTTTCAAAAGCGATTTAGCTTTGTGTAGAGAAGTTTAATTCGAGTTTTAAGTCAGCTGATTACGTCTTTTATTTGCGAAATGGGTTATTGATTATATAGAACTTATTTCGGATGGTAATAAGTTTTCAGCATAATACTTCACCCTATATTTTAAATAACATTTCATCAGCCTATTGTAACTTTAAAGTTTCGCGTTGCATGTTAATCATATAAGAGAATTAACGCGAATAAGCACTTTACGTTGAAATGCCTGACGTTTCGGCGCAATGTTATCAGCCTTATTATGAAATAAACACGATTATAACTTTTCACTATATAAACATTGGATGTAAAAGAGTACATCATATTCCGAGAAAATGTTCCGTCAGCAAATGTAACAGGAAAATACAGAATTTAATAAACCAATCGAGAAATATACTCTTATACAATATGGCGCCCGCATTCAATAATTGTCGATGCTCTATTGTCGATGGTTCGCAAACAAAACGCGTCCTATTTTAATTAATTGTCTATTTTACGAGCTTTTGCCGTGAACTAGATACGGAATATCGATGTCACAGAGCTTATTGTTTTTGTTTATTCAATTATTTGAATATTAGTTGAAAGCTTTGTAGTAATATGTCAGTTTTGTATAGTCACGGGTCGTATGAAACATACATATGTTATTATTTGCTACAACTGTGTAGACTAACTGGTATATTTAGGAGTTCTATAAACAAGCAATGCTTTAACTCGATTCTCTACTACTATCGAATACCGACAACCAGCTAACTATCGAGAAATGTTGTATGAAAATCTGATCAGTGCCTTTAACGGCCATCGTAGTAAGTGTTTTGGCAGTGCATTTTAAATGTCTAACTTTCAATATTTGATGGTTCCGATTGTAGAGAATCGCGCTACTGGTCTCTAAGATTGTATTGAAAAATTTACATTTCATCGCGGATTCAGCAGTTATTTGTTGGTGAAACCTTACTGATAAAAAATTCAGTTCCTGCTTCAATTAAGAATCTCCTATTGGCACTTACGGGCGGACTCAAGACTCTTCACTCAATACGAGAGGAGCTGCTAATTTTATCTGAACAAGAGTAAGATATCATACCATTACATGTGTTGGGTAACATTGGTGGGACCATCTTCTTACTTTAACCAATGGATAAATAAATATATAGTGTCTTGCCAGCTCTTCTTATTAGCCTTACCTTTCGAACTGGCGGTAAATTCACTACGTGTTTTTAGGTAACCATCATAAGTGTCCGTACTTGACTTGAATTAATAAATGATTTGATTTAGATTTTTAATTCCACCTAAACTGTAAAAACGTCAGCACACAGCAACTTAAAAACAGTTTTTCGATAGTAAAATCAAGCATTTTACATGATTTAATGACTTGAAATTGAAGTTAGCACTTGACTTTACCAAGTTAATTTGTTTAGTGTCTACAAACAAACGTGAAATTGTAAAACTGAACGACTGAAACTATGTTTTTGTAAATCGTAGACGGTCTTCTCGACACAGGCATGCCTAGTGAGAAGACCACCAGATATTGTTCCTACCGTTAAGAATGTATCAGCTTTAGATATAGAAATAATGTGAAGTGTTTATTTTAGAAACTTGTATTTGTCTATTGCTGCAATAAATATTTTTCATTTTCAAAGTACAAACACCTTCGTATAGTCAAAGTATTCCCCAAGTCTAGCCAGCTGGCTGATAACCGCAAAGCGTGCTTGAATTACTATGAACTCAATTTGTTCGCCTCAAATATCTATCGGACCGAACCGTTTGTCGACAAATTTAATGCTAATTTCAGAGAGTATCTAACCAAACAGCAGTTAACACTATTTGCTGCCAAATCCGAGTGTAGAGCCTCTTTAATTGCATATATTTTAAATAGGTATATTGAAATCACGAATTGCGTTTGATTATAAACGTACGGTGTCAGAAATCTTTTCATTTATTTACAACTTCGTAGCTCGGTTTAAGGTAGTGTTTTCGAATTATTTGTGAATGTTCCGTCTATAATCTGTATTTTGCTCTCAAATTATTATCTTTATTAAATCCCATTCAACAAATTTTATTCATAACTTATCAAAAGGATCTAGTAGTTAAAAACTAAACAATATACGTACACACAATTTACGAGGCAGTCATAAAATAATCTAAATATCCCACTTTTATTGCTCAAAGGTATAAAAAAATACCTTTTACGTTTTACAGTTGATGTTCGTGTTTAATTTCAAAGTTATGTCTCTGAAATGGAAATTTTCCTCGAGACGTCTTTAAAAGACTTATTTACAAGAGTTACGTACCTTGGATACATGCTTGATGTTTGTTATATGCCGAAACAAATAGGTATAAAACAATTAATCATGAAAAGAGTGCTCTTAGTACACTAATTATTGTATAGTGCACCTTAATTGACTTCTTAAGGTTGGATACATACTCTGCGAGACTTAATAGCACGTAGCAAAGTTTCACTTTTATAAAAATCTGTGATAGTTCGGTCTGATGCGCTATTCAATTATTGGGTAATTCTCATTTTCCTTGTCCGAATATCTGAATATGTGCCAATCGGCTTTCATGATTTAAATTTAATTTAATTTTACTTTTATAAAAATCTGTGGAAGTTCGGTCTGATGCGCTATTAAATTATTTACTTATTCAAAAGTGGTGAAAACGGCCTGAACCATTTTTATTTTATTCTACCACAAAGATTATATAAAAATGGCTAAACAGTGCCATATAAACGTAGTAGAAATCACATAACCTATAAATAAAATGAAATGTCCGACATTTATTTCTCGTTGAACTCAGTTCTATTCACTGCAGTTATAAGAGTGGTATATAAAAGCAATTCAATGGATAGCGCGGTTCATATTGATCTCGAGTTGAGAGTTTATACAAAACGTAATTGAACTGCAACTGTAAACATAGAATATGCACCGCAAAAAGTTTATAGAGTAAACCAGTATCGATATTTCGAATGAGAAGTTTTTTAAAACGTTGATTTGAAGCGATTTTTTTGCCGGCCGAAATACGTGTATTATACAAACACACATTCTGCACTATTGGGGATAGGTAGAGAATGGATTGTTGTATCTGTTAGGTGTGGTTGCTTTTTTGTTCTACGATTTACTTTATAAAATGGCTTATAAAGTAAATTAATTCATGTAATCAGTTAGATTACGTCAATGAACGAGAATATCTTATAGAATCAATGTATTGATTTTATCTTAACTAAATGATGCTAAAACCATCCCTTAACTAGCCTTTACAGTACTTCATACCTATATAATTATATATTAAACCAGCATAATATTAAAATAATCTAACAGGCAACTTGTACTTCAATTTGTGTCCAAGTCATTCAAAATCTATATCAAACATCTATGGTCATGTCTGTATCAAAGACAATCACGCCGTATGTGTGGCCTCACTGAAACCGTTCCAGTTTCAAATCAGTATACGATCGGCCATTGCTATTCACGACCACAGAGCAACATCGAGTTACGTAACTATGTATTTCGGTTTAGCTAGTTTGAACTTTGAAGAGATCATTCAGTTTCGAATTGTATAGGAAAACTTATGTAAGAGAATGTCGAAAATTATGTACATGTTTTAAATATGCTGTTTTTGATGAGTTGTGTTTTTTGATACGTGTTTGTGGTGATTATTGAGCTACCGTAGTAAAGTGATGTTAGATTGTTTTTAGGTTTCTTTAAGAATATTATGTGATTAGCGTACCTATTCAAAACTGGTCCGGTAGTTCCTGAGATGGATACATTCGGCTAAACCAATAGTTTTTCAGTTTTAATATAGTATAGATAGATTTATTTAATGTAGTTTCTAGAACAGTATTTCTAAGTTACTGGAAAGGAAAAGCAACATTTTCTCGTAATATTATAAAGGTCTTAAGCGCGATTGAAAAATAAAGGTTTGGATACCTTATTTGTTTATAATATTAGGTATGGGTACAGTCGCGATAGTTTATAATCGTTACCATTTGCGCGGTCGCGTAATTTGCACAATTTCTATTTTACGTGCTTTACCTTTAATCTGCTTAATTTTAAATACTTGCGAAATAGCTCTTGTAAAAACAAAAAACAACTTTAGCTAACAAGGTGGAGATAATCTCCTCTAGAGGTACAACATTTTTACGCTAATCTTCAAAGACATTCTGTAACAAGCATTGTGGTTATAAAAAGTAATTCGTGACTTTTATCCGAACTTGTGCTACTGTTGTTTTAGAGGTAAAATTATTTTTTAAGGATGTGAGTTTTCATATTTCAATTGTTAAATAAATTATAATATTTATTAAAAAGTTTTTATTTGTAGGGGCGATAATCGAGAATAATTACAGTAGGGAAATTATTTACTTAAGTATTAAAATGATGATAATAAAGTATTTTTTACGGAATATATACTTTAAGCGGTTTAAAAAGGTTTAAAAAGGAGAAAAAATTGAAATAATAGTTTAAAAAGGTGGAGGCTTTAGCTTCATGTAAGTGGCGAAATTAAGTACTGCAAGAAAATCTGTATTTGTATTTTTGCAAAAACGTAGTGTATTTGCTTTTTTAAAAAAAACTGAAACAGCGTAATTTTCTTCATACTAATAAAAAAGAGTTGCCAACTACATAAAGTTTTTGATCGTAAAAGCTTTCCCGAGCTCAATATATTGCAACTTGCAGGTCTTATTATATTGGCATTATGCCAGCAGTCCAAGCGTTTTTGTTCCAAACTCTTCACAACTTGTATGGAAGAAGTTTTTATCTAGAATAAGCTGAGAATATTTTTTATTCAACAAGTTAAGCATTTTTATAAAGTATTGTTTGAGGAACTAAGTGCGAAAATGCTTATTCTTAGCTAGCTTTTCACCCCGGTTTTGATCGTCTATAGGTAGTATTAGTCCTACCTAAGTTGCGATTAATTTTTGTATAATTTGTTTAGAGTTTTCATACACCAATTAATAAACTATAAAGAAAATTAAGACTAAAATTGGTCTAAGATTCTATTCATCTAATAGATGAAAGATGATTCTCAGCCTTTCTTTGTATAAATTATAAAAAATGCTTTTACTAAGTCTTAAGTAATGCTAAAACAAATTATACAAAGATTTCAATTAAAATAAAAGAAAATGGAATCTCTAGCGCGCGAGGAGCACTCGTTTCCGAGTTCCGACAATTTTCTCTTAAATGTAACATCTGTAAAAAAGGGTTACCAAGAGGTAAAATTTATCTAACATGAGAATTGGGACAAGGTTGGGTTACTATGGACTTTTACCCTAATGGGGGTTTGTACCCACTTGGGGTTTAGTGGGTCACGTCATGGGGTCGCATCAAGTTACATTTGTTGAAAACAGTTAATTAATTCGAAGGCGTTGTTTTGAATAACATGGGTTTAACAATAATAATTAGTGTTGTTTTTTCGTGAACGACCATGACGGAAAGGGTGTGACTGTGAAGAATAAATCTAAACAAATTGACTTGACGACGTGGTAAATCCGGCCAGAATGAGGGCAACTTTATATATTTATAAAGTTGCATGAAATAATTCAGTGCTAAATTTATAAAATAGTAACTTAACTAAAAAATACGCGCTGTCAAAGTACTTCTATTTCTATTCTACTACAAGTTTGAAAAAAATGGTTTCATTTTAAAATTCCATTTTAAACGCTCGCAAGTCCTAAATCTTACAACAATCGAATAAGCAGTATTTTGCAGTTGGCTGCAAACGCGGTTCCTGTGCCTCGCGATAACTGCTACTGTCATCTGTCAATTTGGCGCGCTCAAGCCGACGATTTGAAAGGCGAATGGCGGCTTTATTCTCTAAACTTGTTTATGGTAGCAGCTTTTATACAACGACTGGGATTTAAATCTCGTAAATTCTCGACTGTGACTCGGTGCAGCTTCATGAAGTTAAATTGTGGATTATTCTTTATTGTTTTGTAGAAACTGGCTTTTCCTTTTGATCCCTTAAACGTAATATTGGAGTATTACGTTGAAAGATGTCTCTAACCTTGGTTTATTACATAACTAGCTGACCCGCGTTACTTCGCTTGCGTCACATAAGAGAGAATTCGTCAAAATTTTTCCCGTTTTTGTATCATTTTTTACTCGTACTCTGCTCTTGTTGGTCGTAGCGAGATGATATATAGCCTATATATAGCCTTACTCGATAAATGGGCTATCTAAATCTGAAAGATTTTTTATAAATCGGACCAATAGTTCCTGAGATTAGCGCGTTCAAACAAACAAACAAACAAACTCTTCAGCTTTATAGTATTAGTATAGATTATAATATAACAACACGCCTTTTATAGCTTAAAGTGTAGACAGAGGTGTTTGTAATATTCCTACAGTTCTCCATTTAACAATGTTAGTGTCATATAAAAGAGGGCGAGCCTTTTAAAAACTTTTATGTCTTAAATATAATAATTCTATGGAAAACTTAGTTTTTTAATCACTAATTTGATACAAAATAGACTGTAGAACGCATTATAGAAAAAGCTTATTTAATAAGTTATCGGCATTATGATAAGCTGTTTTTAATATTTTATATCAGGTTACATTCTATCACAACGTAGCTAGACCAAAAAAACGAATCTATATTCCCCAAAACTCGTCAAATAGCCGGAAAATCTTTCCTCGATGGCCGGACCCAGTATTATATACAATAATACATACTTATAATAAATGTGCCGTTGAATCTCGTCTCCGGGGCTCACTTTTGTGTGGTTTATATGAGGCTCGCCGTGACGGGCTAAATGGAGTTATATCATGAGGATCCGCTCCCGAGGGGACAAATATTTGGCTCGATATACAGATTATATAATGTATTTCGAGAGACTTATAAATTAGTGATAGATATTGAGCTTTACTTAGGTATTAAAACTGTTGTAAGATTTTTGTTCCTTTCCTTTTGTGAGCGTTTAACATGCAATCTTTGGTCCACTTCCTGTGATTACTCCTATACGTTTTGTTTTGACACTCAGTTTAATCAAGTTATATATACAGACTAGCCTTCCGCCCGTGGCTTTCCCCGGGTGGCTTTCACCTCTTTGGGGAAGAATAATTTTTTAGCGGATACCTACGTCATAATGTCTACCTGCATGTCAAATTTCAGCTCGATTCGTACGGTGGTTTGGGCTGTGCGTTGATAGATCACTGTGTCATTCAGACAGTCACCCTTGCGTTATATGTATTTAGGTTTCATCAATAACTATATTTTTATAATAAATATTATCAGTCGATGATATAAGACCCTACAGGGAGTCTAGTGTTTTCCCATCGACGAAAAAAATAACGTGATGCTAACCAATATCTTTAAGAAATTTCTTTCTGAGTCTTGTTCCTAGTTATCATAAGAATAAAATAAAAGTCTTCAAAAAAACTATCTTTTCTAAAAAATACATTTCCTACAAAATTCAAATTATTCCAGCCGTTTATCAACCCTACTTAACAAATATTCTCTCGACAGCCGGGACCGGGTTGAAACCGTCTCTTGTCTATTAGACAAATTAGTCGCGTGTTAGAAATAGTTGCCAGCCTTCTTGCTAAGTGAAGTGTAATGAGTTCATTGACATTTTGTGTACGAGAGGTCAGTGAACTTAGATGTTCGATTTTGGGAGTTCTTTTGTTTTTGTACTTGTATTACCATTTCTATAGTAGGAATTAAGCATTGGGATAGATGTCATGCTATGTGTATAATTCAATAGTAGTTTTTTCTTGCGAAGATCTTTTCTGGGGCTAATGAAATATTCTCTCATGATTTTTAATGACAATACAACGTATTTACTGTATGTACTTGTTCTATTTAAAATTTAAATAAGCTACATTCAACAATATTTATTGCATATATTTTTTCTTCAAATAACCCAACTATAATCAATGACAATATGAAATGTGTTCTTCAGTGGGTGGTACAATACTAGAACCTTAATCGTGTATGTGCAAATGAAATTCCTTACTTAATAATTAAAAAACAGTAAATACAAGACAAAAAATGTTTATAACTGTAGCTGACTTTAAATTCCTTTTTTTACACTAGCCTATATCGGTGTCTAAATGCTCACTCGGATTATAATTTTTAAAATGTTTTAAAATTATATAAAAATTAATAAACTTAAAATAAAGTCGCCATACTCATTAGCAATCTTTAATACCACTCCTTCAAAGTGTGACGTAACATTTTAAGTCAAAACTTGTAAACGTCGACAATTTAGCGATGTTTGCGTCAAACTCTCGTTATGAGTTGAACATAATGTGCCAAGTTTTCTCTCTGTTTATGTACTGAAACGTGCTTGTTATGTAAATGTACTAATTATTATTGAAATTGTATGAAGGGTAATAATGGGAAAATAAATACATCACCCGTTAACCGAAGGTGTATGAAATACACTAATGTTTCGCCATTTACAGCTTTAGTCCCATGTAATCGGGGGAGAGTCTATTGCCTATATCATGTTTTCTTCTGACTCCATTTTCCTATTATTTTATATGTATATGTTACTGTGAAAAAATCTTAGGATTTACCACAGTTCGGGCTTTTACAGTAACATATACATAAATCAATTTATAGAATGGTTTAACACATTATTATTAAGCGTCCACAGCCCACTTCGAAACATTCCTCGTGCCGATTATCACATGTTTTGTTAAAACTTATCCATTATGTCCAGTAAAAAAACTGCCAAAAACCCGATACGAAAACGTTATAACAGTCCCAAGTGTAGAAAACTACCTTCAGCAATCTCAAAGTCAAAACGAAAGCAAATCCCACATCACGGTTAATCTTATAATCATGATGGTACTGGCCACATAGAACCTCGCGTTGCTTTTAATCCATTAAGCTCTATACAAGGTACATACATATATCGTATATATAATATATTGACTGCTTCCGTGGCGCAGTAGTTTACATCGCCACGCCGCTAAAATTTGGGAGGTCGTTCCCACATGGAACAATTATTTGTCCGATCCACAAATAATTGTTGTACTCTGTGTCCGTTGTTTATATGTTTGTAAAAGTCTCCGCGACACAAGAGGCAGTCTTAGTGACGGAGTTGTCGTTAAAAAAACATATATATATTGCAGAACTACCCACACTTTATAATCATGATGGAACTGGCCACATATAACCTCGCGTTGCCTTAATCCACTAAGCTTAATATAAGGTACATATATCGTATATGTTAGTAGTGCAATATGCACTTAGTGTGGATAGAGTTGGTATGATAGTATTGTGTAAGGTCATTGTTAGGTTAATGGGAAGGCTTTAGAGTTGATTCTGATGGTAGTGATGATGACGTAGAGGCAAGTTTAGGGGTGCTTTATAAGAATAAAAAATTGTTGATAGACGCTGGTTGAGTCATAAATCTCTATTAATATTATAATGCGAAAGTAGCTCTGTCTGTGTGTCTTTAACGCTTTCACGTCTAAACTACAAAACCGAAATTAAAATTAAAAAGCTAGTGTAATATAAAAATTAAAACTAGTTACCATAATTTAACTTTTGTTCCAACGAGGATTGTTTTCGCTTCGTTTGTTAAAAACAGATTTAAAGGTTTGGAATGGAACTCCTTACTTTGGTCTATGGTACCTTATTCAATAAATAAAGAGGTTAAAGTTTGCCTAAAAAATTAGAAGTACCTAAAAAACTCAAACTTCAAAAATTATAAAGAAAGCCTTTTCAAAACAAACTAATTGAAGCTCACTCACTGACATTTAAACCTATAAAAGTTGAGTGCATTATGAATGCAGCTATTTATACTACACAATAAGCTTGAAATAAATGGTAGCTCAGTTACAGTCTACGGTGTCTACGACGTAGGCGGCTACGGCGTAGGCGGCGCGTAGGCGAGAATCGACTGGCGTAGTACAGTAATATTTCACTGAAATTGGTAGTTATCCCAACACAAACAACGCGAGTTGTTTTTGAAACAATTTATATTATTTATTTGGAATGTTGACATTATTTACGAAATGTTTTTTGGGAACAGTTTTTTGCTACAGCCTGTATAAAGTGAATCAAGTTCAATTATACAGAGCGTTTGAAAAATATCGAAATTCTTGATTATATTTTAAAGTAATTAATATTAATGAAAATAAGTTAGTGAATTATTTTGTAAGTTATGAACAAAATTGAAAGTCAAATATTTGTAGGTTTTTAGGGCAAACTAAGAAAACGGGTGCCGTCGAAAGACGTCTAGAGGTTTAATGTGAAAGGCGATTAGTCGCCCAGCCGTTATTTCAATAGTAGAATTTATTTAACCACGCCGACTAACTCTGCAGTTAAAATGTAACAAAAAAGCAGCTCAAGCCTTTTGTACACATTCAGTCAAGAAATACAAAAAAAAAATTGATTGTGCAAAATACATAAACTACTTTTAAGCTAATAATAACATACTTAATTTAAACTGTTTCCTTTAAATTAATATTTCAATAACTAGTGCTTTAGTTATAATGTGTTAACAGTAAGGCCCTTCTCCCATTACGATACTTGTAGGGTACGATACTCGAGTATAATACTAGTTGGATACATGTTCGCTACCCGATGCTCGCATATTATGCAACTTAAAAGTTACTAAATTCATCATTTGTGCAAACTCGTTTTTTGTAGACTGACGTTATGTCGAGCGACTCCAGTGACGATGAAGCTCTTGCAGTTTTTTTGTTTTATAGAAATAGAAGACGTCAACGCAAGAGTAGAAAATACTGGATTCATCCATATATTGAAAGAAACATAAATTGTAGAGTTTTTGTAGCCGCACAAGAACTACAACACGATGATAAGAAATTTTTATCTTTTTACCGAATGTCTAAAGAGTCCTACTTTCATCTTGAGCCGTTTTCAATCTATACATATTATTATAGGTAATAAAATCGTAGGAAAGTCAAAACTGTAGATTGCATATTTTTTATATTTTATCTCTTGGTTGACAGTCCTAAGCCTGTGTAAAGTATGAAGGTAAATCAAGGGATATTTTTGTCTACATTTATACAGTAACAAATAATGTATAAACTATAAAGCAGTTCTCAATTTCTCACAGTTTCTATAGCACCTAGGAGCTGTGAGGAACTGAGGAACTACCTATATTATCAAATGTTAGATTCTGTCAAACTTGAAACGTGGTGGAACTATATAGTTCCGCGAACATGTTTCCTGAACATAGTCCCAATTAGGAAATGAATGATTCCATGTTCAATCCGCTCCGGAACATGTTAAGCGCATGTCTACGCGAGACGCGACGCACAAGCGACCAACACGGCGGGTATCGCGAGACTAGTCGCGAACGCGTAGAATACCAGTATCGTAATGTGAGAGTCTCCATACAAATGTATGTGAGATACTTCGTGGCGACTAGTCTCCGAGACTAGAGTCGCGCGGGCGTATCGTAATGGGAGAAGGGCTTAACATGAAATACATTTTTAAAACCCGTAAAACATGTTCTGTAAAGTCTGAAAAAATCTGCGTCTTGGTACGAGTATCTATTATATAGGTAAATTAAAGAAAGAATAATGCCTAAATCACATTTTAATTTTGATGTTTAGACAAGACACGGCTGTTTTCATAGTCAGACGTTTTTTTCTAACACTTTATGGCTGCAGCTTTAGTTTATAAAGAACTTAAAAACCAGTGTTTCAAACCTCTTTTCTTAAAGCTCAACGCTTGCAGCCACTTGCTTGATATAAAAACAGTGGAACACTTAAGTGCGGTCACTCTATCACTGTGGTCGGCCGCTGTTGACTTAATGGTATTCGACTTGAGTTTGTGTTGCTAAGCACTCACAACTCGTTCCCGGTTCTAATAAGTACTCGTTTGTTTAGTACTGGTTAAGAGGTGGGAGACAAAACGAACTGAAGAATGGTAATAATAATTTGAGCAACGTATTTGCTATTTATAAGTAAAAGCAACTTTGAAAATGTATGAAAATTTATCATTAATTCCAAAATAAAAAACTGAATCTAGTATAAAAATCTGGAACGTAATTCTGTTAGAATATTAAAGACTAGCTGACTCGCGCAACTTCGCTTGCGTCACATAAGAGAATGGGTCAAAGATTTCCCCGTTTTTGTAACATTTTTTACTTGTACTCTGCTTCTATTGGTCGTAGCGTGGTGATATATAGCCTATAGCCTTCCTCGATAAATGAGCTATCTAACACTGAAAGAATTTTTCAAATCGGACCAGTAGTTCCCGAGATTAGCGCGTTCAAACAAACAAACAATCAAACAAACAAACTCTTCAGCTTTATAATATTAGTATAGATTTAGATAATTATGTTTTATCACGCAACTTGTCGCAAAAGCAGACAAACTCCAACCAAAAACATAGATATTGGTGTAAACATATAAATTTTCGATCACAATGCAACGAAATAATTTTGTAAGACTGTCGGTCTATCATCAGCAATAAACGTCAAGTTGCAATTTCAGTTTTATAATAGGCATAAGTCAATCAAAATCCAAACCAAAATAAAAACTATTTTAATCTCTTTAGTCCCCTACATCTCCTAGCTATATCAAATCAAGAAATATCGTGTATAAAACCCCAAAAATACCAAATTTCCTACCCAAAATAGCCTAACAATTACATACATATTGGAGGCAGTTACCCGCTCGTCTGAGCGTGACGTAACGATGGTTTGATACGCTGTCAGCGGCAGCCGCCTCGCCCCTTTACAGCCAGTCTTAACGAGCCCCGCTTAAATAATCACTCATATTGTGAAGGACTATGTCTAGACTTTAAGATTAATTTAGGCTTTATTATGCTATGGATATGTTTAAATATTTAGTACCTATAACTTTTTTGACCGATACTGTCTCATTGTCGGGCAAACTCCTCCACCAGTCTCTATCCTCAGCCATTTCCTGCCATCCTTGCAGATAGGTGTCCAAATTGTATACCTATGACTACATATTATGAAATATAGTAACCCTTGTCGCGTCAATTTCTATTGAACGGATTGTCATGTGATTTGTACAAATAGATAGAGTGATTTTCAAAGAACATTTTAGTATGTCTAAGGCATCATTCGGGAGAAACCAGGGGGCCGCTAGTTTGGTAAAAATAAGTAAGGAGATATATTTGTCCAAGCGCTGATTAAGTTTAATTAATATGCTGGCGATAAAGTCTCCAGACAATTCAAGAGTGTTATGTTAATTAAAAATGTGCAGTTTCGCTCGTATAAGTTATATGATAGTCATAAAAAAATATTAAATTCCGCTTTAAAAGTTCATCGTATGCGCTAGAAGAGAAAATAGTTAATTTTTTATCTTAAAAGTGCGATATATTGATTAACATTCGCTTCGAAAAATCATGGGACGTGTCTTTATCAAATAAAATAAAAACCAAGTGCTATTCCTACCGGGTCATATTGCCAATAAGCCATACAAAATGAGGGACCGCTATATAAAGTTTCAGTTTTCGTAAAGGTTTTATAGACCGTGCTGCGATAAAGCGTGGAGTGTAAAAGGCTATGATCGTCGTACTTGAAATATTGCGTATAATATCGTATTCCGTTCCATAATGGAAACGCAAGAAACGTTCTTGTTTTGTAAACCATTAAAAATAGTATTTTTATCAAATCACAAGGTTCTGAACGCGACTTCGCCCGTAAAAGTACCCGTACTCTAAGTTATAAGCTACATGTTTACAAAATTTCATGAAAAGTCCGTTGAGTAGATTTTGGGTGAAAGTGTGTCAATAATACAAATCTTTCCTCTTTATAGTATAAAAGTATATAAAGAATAGAGAGCAAAACGCGAAAGCAGCCTTGGTATCGGCGTATTTTTCTTAATTGCCCATTTTTTAACCCCAGGTCTTCAATTAAAGTCACCTATTTATAATCTATGATGCCATTTCAACGGTTTTTCCTTGAAGGTGTATCACACTAACTTTTGCATTTACAATATTAGTATGTCTATGTATACATGTTTTATTTATAGCTACACATCGCTGATCGATTTTCCGTCTAACCTTTACAAAACAAACTTTGACTGCGAAGGAAAAGGAATATAAATTAAAAAGTTTTAGATTAAAAAGGCGGTATGCGTCCGCTCTCTTTACTCAGAACTCCATCGACGTTTGAAAAATAGTCTAGCAATGACTGGATTTATATGATATTTTAAAAAGATATCATTTATATGAAGTTAATTTAATGGTGAGAGGAAAGATTATGATGGAGATAACATGAAGTTAAGGCCTGCAATGGGACTTGTTTACGTGTTTGGCGAAATGGTGATTAAAAAGAAATGGTTAAGAATTTGTTTTTAACTCCTTTCAAGTGGAATATTGACAGAACGAGTAACTGTAGCGTGTAACTAATTGTTAAATACTTTAATAGATTTTTATCAATAAGAAATATTTATTTTAAAATCTATAAAGTACTATGTATTAGACGGGTTTGAAAATTTTGTTTTTTTTAAAATTACTGTCTTATGTGATTTAGTTTTTTCATAGTCTCTACCTCAAAGTACACTTATATATTTATATATTCAATCTATTTTTGTCTTACTAACAGTGAAGGTATTTTTTTTGAAAAAAATGTGATAATAAAAATGTCGTATGTAAAACTGAATCATAACGGAAGCTCTTAGAAGAAAAAAACTAATATGCATATGAAATATGTATCAATTTGTACGTAATTCTAGGCAAGATCTTCCTTAATACAGATTCTGCGAAGTCCATTAGGTTGTGTAATGAGGTGGGCGTAACTACACTACTGATAGCTTTGAATAGTTTATATACTACATTGGACATACATGTTCATTATGTATATTTACATGGGTGTAATGTAGTATGTGTAAGAGAGTGGAGATGAATCATGGAATCAGCTGGCGCTTGCGACCGAGGGAAGAACTCACTAATTTTGTTCATTTCGAAAATACTACTAGTGTAATGGAATTAGTTGTAGTTTTTGGGCTGTATTTGATTGTAATGGGATAGTATAGCTATTTTTACATTTATAATGATAGTACTCAAACAAAGTAAATTGGCGTTACCGTATTTTTAATTTAATATAGATCGTTTGTTTTAAAACTTCCTTTACTACAGATTTTTAACTGTACTCAGAAATTTAAGACTTCTGAAATGAGCATTACTTAACGAAATAGTAAAGTATCACATCAAATTATATATTTAATATACACACATGGAAACATACTTCAATAGACAGTATTACTACAAACACAACTTCAATTAACCATTGATATAGTCTGTGGTCAGTTGTTGTCTATTTACGAACTGGCTGTATTCCGCCACTAGAGATTTACTGCCGACCCCGCCAGCCTTTGTGCTGCTGTATTAATACAAATGTTTGGCTTTAATAACAAACCATTTACTGTACTCATTATGGCACTGTTTTCCCAAGAGTTTTCCTTTAGGCATAAGTGTTATAGACCGAAATGTGGTATTTGTTATTCATTGGATTGTAATAGAGCGTGAATAGAAATTCAATGGTTATCTGAATAAATCTTATTTGTAACGATATGAATAAAATCAATAAAATTTCAACCCTTCTTATTTTATTTCGCCTATAGTTATATAGATTTTTATGCGAACCAAGTCACAGGCCCCCGTTAGTTACAGATAGTTGTGAATAAATTAATCTTTAGCTACGAATTTATAGTATTTTAAAACAAGACAAAAAATAAAAAGAGTTTTATAAAAACGTCGGTTTTACGGTTTCGGATCTTTACGATTCAAGAACTCTATTCAAAAGAAAAAGAAAGCTGGCAACGACAGAACAGATTCAAAAAAGAATCTCATCGCTCGATATTCAAATTCGCCACTTCGGAATTGGAATAAAGGGATGTGGAACAGAAACAGTGCGTTCAACATAAACGTGACTATGTTGCTCCGTGTCGAATTGTGCATTCAAATGTAGAACACTGTGTTCGAAATAAAAAACAAAAGTTTGTGATTCGAATGGATTGTTTGACAGGCTATGAAAGGTAGGTAATATAATAATATTCAGTTCGAATAAAATGGTGGGCCACAGAATAATATGTACGGAAAAATATTGCAGATACCTAAATTTAAGCCGACTTCTACATAGTTGGAGGAAAGGTTAAGCTGTTGACTAGAAATACCTAAATTTGCTTCACGAAAACACACCCATATTTAAAGTATTATAATATTTCTGGTAATTGCTCAGATGGGGCGGAAATCTTGCGTGTTTCAGGGATGCGGGTGACGGAAATGTAACTACGACTATGTTTTTCTATTCCGTCGTCAACACTTCTCTTTCTTTTGTTATTACAATTTACGTTGTTGCGGCTTGTTGCTATATTCAGACTGTATTTATTTTTACAACGGATTGTTGCTATATTCAGGCATGCAGGGTTATACAATATACAGTATTTATCCTCCATTATTGAGATTGCTCCCATTTAATGCTAAACTATAAGATATCTTGATTTGTTTGTCAAAGCATTGTTGGGGTTAATTGAACGCAACTGACTGTTCGTTTCTTTGAGAAGGGTTCTATGGTAATGCCTTCTGTATAGTTTCAGAATGAAATATTGTGGCCGTGGGCGTTTGTATGAGTTGAAAGTGACTTTTTTATTCAATGTGTTATCGTAAATTTTCATATGAAAGAATTTAAAATTGGAGCTAATAGTATTGGTGCTAAACTAGTATTAAGCTAGAAATAAGAAGCTTTACCTAATTTTACTTTATGCTATGGAAGAATATTTCTGTCGTTCAGAACGTTGTTTTCATACATGCCCTATATTAATTACATAAAATAGACTTGATTGGATACATTAAGTACAATCGTTTTCCGTTTTCCTCTACAAATCGATGAAGGTTAAGAAGTTCACAGTAAAGGTTAAGATTTAAGGTCAAGTGTAGGTGGAGTTGAGTCCAGCTGCCCAGTTTCTTGTGTCGATTGCTACCGTATCCTTACCGTGATTTTAACTGTTTAGTTTCAGTGCAGATTTTTTTTCCACAACCATTACCTGTTATCATGCCGTATTGATTGTTGAATTTATTAGCAAGAAAAACTACTTTCTCTTTTACTATAATATGTTTTTTAAGAAGAGTGTTTATAAGATTATTAAAAAAAAACTCTTTAATAACGCAAAGCAAGAGTAATCATCAATAACATACGAGTAACATAGACTATATTTCGTTCAGCGAAAACCCAAAAACCGAAATCGCCGAAGAAAGCAAATATCGGTACAAAAAAAAGCAAATCTTATTCTCATCAAAAAGGTCAGAGAGACTGACCGCCCCTCATTCCATTAGCAGACCGTAGCATCAAGATGAAAGTAGTGTATAGTGACGTAACAATACACAGTGACCCAAATACTTGCCGCCCTTTGCTTTGACGAATGAACTGGTGACGTCATTTGCTAGCTTTCATTCATCAAATCTTGTGTTTTGTTTTAAGAATATTTCCTGGCACGTAGTTTAGTCATGGCTGTACCGAAATGCCGTGAAATTAAGGAGTGATTTCAGTGTAATGTGGGGCGCCAGGAGTGTGAATAGAAACAACTGTTTTTGAGTCGTATAGTTATAATAATGAATTATCTTACATGCTAACCCTTACATTTCTAGGGTGGAAGAGAGTACACACACTACATCAGATCAGGGTGATAAGCATGAGAAAACTTTGTGCGTACCATTAGTATCTTATAATTATCCTGTTTAATAGAATATTTATTAATGAAAATTCGACGTCAGTATAATTTAATGCGTCTGAGTTAATATACACACAAACATAATATCACGCCTTTTTCCTAATGGGGTAGGCAGAGACCAAAGAACCCCACTTGATACGATCCTTACAGACTTTCTTTGCCTCGTTCACATACATACATCTTGTTATACAGGACCGTTGGTTAGGAGTACTACGCACCTGACCTTTTTGTAAGGCATCGTCGATTTGATCCGTGTTCGTCTAGGGCGCCTTCCCGGCGTTTCCATTTACATTTGTATAAATATTTGTAACATTATCGGGACTATCCTAGAACGATACTTCTATTTTAATGCATCCAAATAGAGTTAACTACTGAATGCTGTGAACAGTTAAATAATTAAGTTATTTACATGTAACAAATAGCTTTCAACTGGAATGTACAATTTGGTAGAGTTATGCGAGTATGTCTATGTATATCTACGTCTATCGTGTTTATATCGCCCACGCCAATAACAGGCGATACGTGAGGAGCTTGCTAATAGCAATGGTACTAAAAGCATTCTGCTATTTACGTACTAATATTATGAACAGAATAGATGTAAAATACATTATATAACTTTTAAAAGACAGGGTTATTGATTATTAATTCGTATCTGTGTCTCTATAATAAAATAAGTTCTTTTTACATTATCACTGGCCAGTAAAGAAAAAAATAGAAATAGAATTTTAAATTACGAATTATTTGACATTCAGTCCGTAAAAGAGTTCCATTTAAAAAAAGTAAAAAAAAAGAAATCTGTTAACCTAATTTTCTTTATTTAAATTGATTTATGAACGAAAAGGCGCGAAAGTTTGCCAGTCGAAAAAACTCTTAAACCTTTTAGGGATGAAATCCGATTTGTGTCAGAGTAGTTGGCACGTTCAATAAATCTTTTTTCTATACAATGGCTATATAGCTACCTCACGGCTGTCTCATACACGGTATGAAGGTAAATCATTATTTAATACTTAGCGACCTCCTTTTCTGATGACAACGAATTTTTGGAGGCGGTTTCTTATATGCCTGTAAGAATTTATGTAGGTTTTGGAGAAGTATAAGATGTTGAATTTTTACAAAAATGGCAAAGTTTTGGTACAAGTGTGATTGCAATTTCTTTTACAAATTATTTTTTTACGTACTTTAAATCACGCCTTTTTCGCGCATGGGGGTAGACAGTGTAGACACAGACAAAAAAAAGACATAATTTTTATGCCTATTAAGGCCGTTACCTATGTTTTAAGAAATTACACATGATTTTAATTTTCTTAAAAAATCTGCCTTAGAATCTGTAAAAAAATCCAAATTTGATAAGAAGTCTTTCATGAAAACGCTTATATATCAAATTTTCTGCAATTTTAAGCTACAAGAAGTTATGGTGAAGCCAGACAGAGAGAGTTATAAACCCAGTTGAGAACTTATATAACACAACTTGTTCAACAAAACCAGTGTTAGTTTTACATAAGCCGTTCTATTTTCAACTGTTGACATTTCACAACGTGAGTGCTTACAAACCGTTATGTTCAGCCATTTTCACTTCTCAGTATTAGGTAGAATATTCCAGAAATTTGAGTACGAGTTGCTACGACGTACCTAATCAACGTTTTCAAGAAAAACCTTTTGAAATACGAGTTTTGATTGCTTTTTACTTCGAACACATATTGTGCAGTCGTTTTTCTTAGTAATAATAGTAATTGAATCAGCTTCATTTGGTGTAATTTATTGATTGAAAATCTGTACGTATATAATAAAACATAGTTCTATATTTCTGTGATGCCTAAGTTTCTGTACATTAAAAAGGGCCTCCATCGCGGCTGTCGCAAGAACTACTCTTTGGAATTGAGTAGATTTTTTTTTTGATTTGGTAGTTTCTCATAAAAACTAATAAACTAATACCTTTTCATGATTAAGAATATGTAACTCAAAGATAGGTCGTATTGTTCGAATATAACACGTCTTCTCATACCTAGCTAAAGATGTTTTATAAAGCGGGTTACAATATTTCTGCTTTTATAATATTCCCGTTAACTTTTACAATCAAAGGTACTACGAGAATAAAGATAAAAGAAGCGATCTAAAGCCGGCCATCTTAATGAGACATCTCAGTAATTTATAACAGTCTTTTATTTTAATAAAGACTTGCATCTGGCCGCCATCATTCAAAACGTTCCGATTTACGGAGATTCTTTTACTTGAGCAAAAAGTATGATTTGTTTCTGAAGAAATGTATTTATTGTAATTGTGTACATAAAAAAAGCTTATCGTACTTTAGAATAATGCTTAAAAGCTTAAAACATGTTTTACGAAGTTCTAAAATTTTTTTATCCAATAAGATTTTAGACAGCAAATCCATTAGCCGTACCTTTTTATTTTTATTGCCTGTAATCGTAATAAGGTTTTCAAAGACCTTAAGTTTCATACGAATACCATTTTGTTGCCTGGATATTCAATCTAAACAACAAAAGCTGTCTAATAACCAAGCTACCTATACATACTTGTATGTTATTGAAACCGGCGGCCGATAGAAGCTCCTACAAAAATCCGCGTCCGAATTACGTGCTTATCTCCACGAAGGCTGCGTTATCTGTCCCGTTGTGTTAGTCGTTATTGTTCGAATTACTTCTATTCTCTTTGATCTGAAGGAATGCTTTGTCATTCCTCTGATTACCTATTAGCTTTGTCACGATTTAGGCTTATTTGGGAATATTTTTGAAGTCATTTTGGTAATGTTTTTAGGAACTAAATTGATATCTTGGTAGAAAATAAATTTAGTGTACAAAGACAATAGTGTTTAGAAAAATTTGTGGTTCAATTTACGCTGTGACAATCTAACTGCTGTCTGGCTGCTACAACTAAATCACTGGATTTCATACCTTACATGGAAGACCACAGAAAAGCAAAACGTATTGCTCCTAAAACCAATACCTTGAATCCACCACTAACGCCTACTAATGTACTCGTATATCTAAAAGGGAACTACAATTTTCATCGTAAATACTTTTTTCTACAGCAAAAACCTCACACAAAACAGTTCCATTAAAACGTGCACATTGCTGAAGGCTAATATCTTATCTCTTTTATTGCAGGTGAGCAGTCCAACTCAATACTTCTGGTACCGAACAACTCTTCAAATATCAGAAGACATCAACTACCCGGAGTCATTCAACTACAAAATAGCCCTTGCGCTAGTCATAGCCTGGATTCTAGTCTATCTCTGCATGATAAAAGGCATTGCTTCCTCGGGAAAAGTTGTCTACGTTACAGCTACCTTCCCATACATAGTCCTGGTTATATTCTTCTTTAGAGGCATCACTTTGAAGGGCATGAGTGATGGTCTCATCCATCTCTTCACTCCAAAATGGCACAGGATTCTCGACCCTGTTGTCTGGCTAGAAGCAGGCACGCAGATATTCTTTTCCCTTGGCTTGGCTTTCGGCGGTCTCATAGCCTTTTCGTCCTACAATCCAGTTGACAACAACTGTTATCGTGATGCGATTATGGTCTCTATGACTAACTGCTTAACGTCTATGTTTGCTGGGATTGTAGTTTTCTCTATAATTGGTTTTAAAGCCACGATGGTTTACGAGAAGTGCTTGGATGTTAGGAATGAGACTTTGTTGGAGGTGTTCGGGCCGGCGTATCGGACGATGGTGCTGCCTGATGCTGGGCAGACAGTCACGTTGGATTTTAATGGAAATATATCGAAATTGGTGATGCCGCATCTACCGGAGTGTGATTTGCAAAAGGAATTGGATAATGTAAGTAACTGTCTTCATTCACTTATTTGGTAACATGCTTGACATTGTTAACAAACAATAACATTTGATATTGTAGCAAATCTATGAGTCGTTTATAGTGTATTAGTACTACTTTTTATTCTGTGATATAATAAACTGCAAGTAAAAATGTTTATCCAAAAGCTACAAGTCTACAGTGGAATAATTAAACGCCTGAAGAGCATTTCATTTTGTCTCTACACCACTTTGTAAACCGCAGACGCTACTTTTAAGTCAGCCACAGCAATGTTGAAAATTATAGCTTAAACCGAAATGTTTTCACACAAAGAACAATTTTACAATATATACAATGACATACGTACATAAAAACGACCTTTTCCTGTTGGGGTAGGCAGAGAACAAAAAAACAGAAACATATTTTCAAAAATGTTCATAGTATCGTTCAGAAACAAAAGTTTTTTTTATGAACAAAAAAATCTTTTTAAATATGAACAATGTTTAATATTAAAAGTTGTTGAAAGAATTAAGAAATAAACACCAGAAGAGCGGCAAATATTTCAGTCGAATCTGAATTTTAAATTCTGTTTGATGGAGATGGTAATTCATGAATTACGAACTGGCTTTAACGAAGCGCTGCTTCCGGCTTCGTGATATTTTTTTATAGGATGTAGTAAAATTTGGCGGGAAAAATTATATGGCTGATATTGATTGAATTCTTGCTTGAAGTCAAATTTGGGGGAGTGACGTAATAATGTCAGGCATGGAACATTTTGCTCTTCATTTTAAAAACAGTTTTTGCATATTATTGCGGTGCGGATTTTAGTAAAACTATTTATTTTGTAAAATGTATTTTAAAACGAAAACTACATATTCTGCGAAATAAATTTGATGTTTTTATCAGGTCATCCATCCATTAGGTACTTGAAAACATTTTTTTTTGTAAGTTTGTAAAATGGTCCGTGGTCACAATTTTTCAGTATGTATTCGTAATTTCATTTGTTTGTATTTTTTTCAATGTTATATCCTTACATAAGATACAGACATTTCAATGGTTTCTATAATAAATACAATGTCAATAATATAGGTCAGAAGGTCACAAAAGGTCCTTACAATATATGTATGCACCCTTTCATACTTAACATGTAAAAGGTTTTATTTATGTTTCACAAAAGACTCGACCACCTGAATGGGCAATTTATATCTTTATTCAAAATTCTGTAGCCATATGAGAGATTTTAGAACTAAAAAATTGTAACTTTAATATATTGGTGGTAAAAATTTAATTTTAAATTGAAATCAATTAATTGTACTTTCTTTTGACCTTTAAGAGACTATCAAAATTTTACACGTTTCATAAATTTATACTTGAAATTGTAATTTTCGTCAGAACGCCTGATTGCAAAATCTATCAATATCAAATTAACTTAAAACATTATTTTGGTACGATGCCAAAAGTCAATGTAGCCCTTGCTTCATCGGCGTTATATGGCGAACCAAAGATACGGTAACGCGTTTGCTAATTTGCTATAGCTTTCATAAATATACGTAATGGAGGAATGACGTTCAAACTATAATAATGGTTGCTGTGTCATAAAACCTAACGTCCCATTTTTTATTCCAAGCAATCTGTTTCTTCAATATTTCCCTTTTCTTTATAGATTTAACCAAATCTGACCTATATAGGTATACTACAAAATCATTGCTATAACTTAGTCCTACATGATATTTAAATCAACCCTTCGAAATTACAGCATGTACCTTGTATAGTGTATAGATACCAACTATTTTTATTTTCCTTCCACAGACAGCTTCCGGCACAGGCCTTGCATTCATCATCTTCACGGAAGCCATCAACCAATTCCCTGGAGCCCAGTTCTGGTCCGTCCTCTTCTTCCTCATGCTGTTCACATTAGGCATAGACTCACAATTTGGCACTCTCGAAGGAGTCGTAACCTCCATAGTGGACATGAAACTATTCCCTAATCTACGCAAGGAGTATTTAACCGGTGGTCTATGCCTCATCTGCTGCCTGTTGTCTATGGCCTTCGCTCATGGATCTGGCAGTTATATATTTCTCCTTTTCGATATGTATAGCGGGAATTTTCCGCTGTTGATTATTGCGTTCTTCGAGTGCGTTGGGATTGCTTATGTGTATGGAGTTAAAAGGTGAGTTTTTTATTTATTCAATATAGTTTTTTAGTAACTAGTTATGAATAGAGTATGTTGTGATAAAGATTTCCCACACTCGATACCTTTGAATGCAGGCGGGTGGGCATGGGTTCGATTCCCAGACGGAATAAATATTTGTGTGACACATAAATAGTTCTTCAGGTACATTTTTATGGGTACTTTTGCCGTGGTTATTCAAAACATCATTAAAAAATTATGAACCTGGTTCAAACGGGCAAAATTTAAAATACGGTCCTTATTTTGCTATACAACCTACACAAAGTCACCAAATATCTGTCCCTAAGAATACATTCTAAACAGTATCTCTCTTCTCTACATTGCTTCCTTTTAACCTCTGTTCGACTACTGGGCAAAGGCGTCTTGTCCCCTCCAGAATTCAGTTTCAATAGCACTTTATATAAAAGAAACAGCTCCCACTGTGACTATCCGATAAGCAGTGGCACAGTAAACTGAAATGAAATGAAACACAAACAGTGAGTTGACTTAAACCGTATTAGTTTAGGACGCTTGCTTATTCCTTACTTGCGTACAATATTGAGAGGTCTGGTTATAACTTAGTTGAATTTACTCAAGTTATGAACGTTTTAGATTGGAGAATAACTACTGTCAAGCTGAACATGTTAGTTGTTCTTTTGTCTCTCTCTGTGTTTTGTAGAGTCGTAGGTCCGTCTCGTAATTTTTGGCACGGTAAATAACAGGCTTTTTTGTTTTGTCGTATAGTTAGTTGCTCAAGCCGCCCGAAAGGCCTTTGACATGGTTTTACCATTTTTATCTAAGTAGATAACAACCGGGACCAACTATTTACGTGCTCTCCGAAGCACGAAGACGTTCAGTTCAAGTACCACTTTGCGGCCACCCATCTGTAGAATGATCGAGCCACTGATCGTTTATCGACGATTGAGCGCAACTGACTATGAGCGCCTCAAAATAACATTGTAAATAATGTTCAGAAAAAGAGCAGATTACGTTTGATTCAACTATCTCTACGTAAATCTTATAAAATCCGTGACACACTCACAAATATTAGTAATAATCAATAATTTTAAGTTTTCTTAAAAAAATATAAAACTATACTTTTATACTTGGCTTAATTCAAATCAAAGCATTAACAAATGTCATGAAAACGTGAGCATAATAATATGAGGCAACTTCTTAGTACACAATTTAAGCAGTAATTATATGCTTGTGAAATGTGTAGAGACTTAGTCAACTAATTAAACTACTAGTGAACTTCCTTCAGTACGTTAAGCTCTCACTGAAGGTTCCAAGCCTCTTCATAATTGTTTTAGTTTCAACTTATAAGCTTTTAAAAGAATCTTTCGTTATTAAATACTTTTTTTGTACGTAAAATTACGTCTGTTATGTTCAAAGGTTTTACTTATTTAAAAAAATACAACTCCTGCATTAAGAATAGCTCTTGTGACCGCATTTTGGTATTTGAACTAGGCGTCTCCGTGCTTCGGAGGCACGTAATTTGGTCCCGGTGGTTGTCAATAAAGATAACAGTCATTAAGTCAGAGGCCAGAGGACAATAGGTTGACCACTAACCATACGCAAAAAAAAAACGATCACTAAGTCGGTTTTAAGATTATTCTAGTATTCTTTTCAAATCTGATGTCAAATGGCGTAAAAGTTATTTCAATATAAGTGTTCGTAACTAGGATAAAATGTTAGTGTGTAGTCAATCGGGCGAGTGAGGGTCTCAGTTCAACTCGGCGGAACGATTGGCGATCATCTTTATAACTTGTTGGAGAACTTTCTGCCAAATATATTGAGTGATATAAGTTATTATCGCTTTAGTTTTCCTAAGAAATTGTGTGTTGTAGGGGCTTTGTTTTGTGTAGTTTATATTTTGAAACATATTATTTAAATAGGTCTTAGTTACATATTTCCAAACCTAGAACTTAATATCTAAGAAATTCACTGCCTTGGGTGCAACTTGAACATCCATGAATAAAGTTATATAAAGTAAGGTAGGTAACGATAAATATATTATTGATCATATATATCTACTTGTCTTTCGTACCTATGTAAACGTTGGATAGGTTACACTTGAGTGGTCCGTAATCATACCTCTTAGTATATCGATGTAATTTCATTGTAATCAGTAAAATCTCAAGTTACTCATACAAAACTCGTTTACATATTTTGTCATTTGTCCCAAATATTATATTATTACGTAGAATTAATTGATATTAAGTCGGTACAAAGTGTTCCTTCTCTCACAAGATACACTCATTCAATTAAGATTATAATTGGTTTTAATTAGAAAAGCTTGGGACGACGGTTCCATTACGAATTTGATAGAATAGGGTATTAAAATTATGATAGAAAATTATATTTTTTCTTCTTTATTGGTCGATAAAAGATATTTCTAATAACTTCTTTTTAAATTACAGCAATTGTAAGTGTGGTAATGGTTCTACGACTTACATCTTTAGCTATTTTTGAGTGAAATGTAGAATATCCTAATCGATAAATTTTATAACCCTATACTTACTTACTTAATTTTTTAAATGGTTCTTAACGAGTTGCGAAATCGTAAACTAGCATTTGATTAATGTAGTAAGGTTTACTTTCTTATTCCGAGACTACATTCATAGGTAAAGCAGTGGGATAGAAATAGTTAGTTAAAAAAATCTACGCAAACTAGCAATTATCATGTACTGAGCCTTGTTGGCAATTAACAGCTGTTACGCGTCCGCCATTTTGTCTAGTGTCAATAAACATCACAGACACTCAGGGTTGGATTTAGGTACGTTGAAAAAGATAGTACAGAAAAATGAAAAGGATAGTATTTCCAAAAAAATTATAGTACACTTTCATTATTTTGAATTTACCTTATTATGTAGTCATTAAAAGCAACAATTGTGTTTCAGCATTAAACACAAAAGCAAGCCTTTTTAAAATCCGATACAAAAAATGTGTAAAACAAACTAATTTCACTGTGAGAATGAGTAGTGTTGCAATTTTTTTATGAACGGTAAATGCTATCGCAATGATTTTTGGTTATTTTATAAGAATATTAGTCTAATTATGTTGTTTTACTTTAATTTTATACCTAATTGTGATCAGAATTCGGTCGGATACACTCACGATCGAAATATTTATATCAAATAAAACTAAAATTCGGGAAAATTCACTAATTTAAAATTATAGTATTTTACCGTACTATCCTTAGATGTGGATAGTATATAGTACAAAGGGCGAAATTATAGTATAAATACTATAATTATAGTACAAAATCCAACCCTGCAGACACTACAATTGTACAGCTTTTCAGCCCGTTTTTGTCTCTCTGACTGTTTCAATTAAAAACCTTTTCTGGTACTAGTTGGCAATTTTATTTCGAGTGCCTTTTTCCTTTGTAACGCGAAGTGAAGATTAAATTCACGGGGTGCTTCAATAAAAAGCAAGCGTTAGTCGCTTTATCTAGCTGGTGCAGAAAACTATTGTAACTTTACTAAAAGCTTTATGTTCAGAATTTGATGTTTATAACCAGCTTATATATAAGGACCAGTGTTCATTGGCAGCTCGGCATAACTAGAGATTTTACGCGAAAAATAAACGTATAATTTAAGTGGTAGTAGGTACGTTGATATGATAATAATGTCCTTCTTATCGATATTCGGCTATGGCCTCCAATTTCATTGCAACCATCTAATTTTGTGGAAATATTAAGCTAAACCTTACCATAGAGCCTTCAGAATGTCATGGGATCCTTTGCTATCGTACAGCCGTTTACGAGATGCCAAAGCAAGATAACATCCATTAATAAGTTATTTACTTAATGCAATTAAATCATTTTTAAGTAACCGCATTATAATTTACCTATTTGTATTGTAAAAATACGAATGCTAAAATATTAACTGCTGTATCATGGCGCTTATGTGCACTGAGCTTAACTTCATAGTTATAACTATAAAGTTTTAGGTTTAGACTTTATCCTTCACCCACGCTTTAAAACGTAATCCCTATTTACTGAAAGTGTCTGAAAGTATCCAATTTCGGGAGCTCTATATGAAAATTTAAAGCGAATTTTCAAAGGCAAGCTACGATGTATAACTATGAAAAGCGGAGGCAAAAGAGCTTAAATATTCCCAAATTATACTAAGACAGAGGAGCTTATTTCATACATGTAATTATGTACTACACAAATATACAAAATATGAAAACCATGAGGCGTTCTTTGGTATCTGCTTACCCCTGTGAGAACATGGCGTCATTTTATCTATTTGTGTATGCATTTTATACTGCTAAAATTTTAATACATGTAATCAACTCGTATTTTTCTTATATATTTGTATATATGATTAATTTACCTCATTCTGAATGTTGTAAATAATATATGTATAGATTTGTAAATATTGTTTCAGCAGCTCTTTATGTAAAAAATATTAACAATTTTTAAGATTTTAGTCATCCATTTTTGCGTGGTTGAAAAGATTAAGCAGATTTTTTTTCATATGTTACATAACTTTGAGGCAAAGGCAACCGTTACATAAGTCCACATCAAATATACAAGGTAATGTGTCTCGACCGTTTTTCTTTTTTATTTACGGTCGCTTTTTAAATAATTCCTTTTTAGATGCCAGTTTTATAAAAAGAAACAAGGGTTAGGCGAAGAATTTTTCTCTTTTAAAAATGGTGACTGAGAATTTAAGTGCCTACTCTTGTATAAATAATTTAGGTATTTTCAAGACCTAAATAAAATGTACTTTAATAATCACTTAAATAGGTGTAACAGTAGTCATATTGTAAGATGTAGTCGCTTATACTACCAAATCTATTTTTGTAGGACTACAAAGGATCAACTTAAATTTCAATCACAAATTCGGACACCTTTTTTGTATTTTTTTTCCCCTATTTAATAATATATTTCCAATAAATATTCAAACAGAAACTATTTACCCGCGAAGAAGAGTCCAATTCCACACATGATTAAAAAATGCTACAAATATAAATTCAAAAATGTTCCGCGCTCCATCCGCCATTTTGTATTACAATTTCATCTCTCATTTCAATATTGGAATAATTGTACTGTGAATGATGATACCGGCACTGCGAGTATTGTCGTGTTTGTTCAACAATATGTGGCTGATTCCGTTGCATGTCAATAATGAACGAATGGCGGTTAATTTAATTTTAATGTGTTGTTTTGTTAACTCATTTTACTTTATGAAAGCTTTTAAATCAATTCATATAAAACTTTTCCGTTACTGACTGGTTGATGTCCAGTTTCTGAGGCACATTTAGCGGTAGTTTATCTATTCAATCTGTCATGTTTATATGAGCTTCGCTATCGGACAAAGCACAGACGAAACTACGGGGCGTAGAAAGTTGAAATTTGGTTTGAAGATTCTTTAGGAAGTAGAGGAACACTAAAAGGTGATTTTTGTAAATTACATTCCGAAAGGGGTGAAATTTTAACGCGGGTGGAAAGCTAGTTATAAATTAAAATGTTATAATAGCCTATCATGCTAAAGACTATTTAAAAAGTAATAAAAGTATAACCGAAGCATAAAGAAAGTAATATATTTTAGTTTAGTCCAATAAATCCTATTTATATATTAGATATTTCAAAATATCCTAGAAAGATCACAAAAACACAATCACTAACAGTTTCCATAGCTTTCCGAAAATTAATAGACTAGTAATTTGAGAAACCCTTTCACATTTCCCTTGCATTGTCTTACCATAGAGCATAGTTAATAACCCATTATACAACGATCTATCAAAGACAATCCACAAAGGAATTCACGGTGAAGAGATAGAACCCTGTCGTACTGAAATATTACCGTCGAACATTCCAGAATGTCTCGTCTTTGAAGATTTTTGACGGCGATATTTTGAGGTTATGTCGTTTCTTTTACTTCTTTGTTGATGTAAATGAATGTATTTTACTGTTAAATTAAGTTAGGGAGTTTGGTTCAAGTTATCTGTGAAAGACTTTTATGCTTGAAATTTTCCCGTAAATTGCAATTACTATGTCCGAACTTTATATAAATTATAAACGTTTGTTACATGAAACCATCAACTAGAGGTATTATGAAATATGCCATAGGGCTGGTTGAAGATACGGAATACAAAAAAGAAGAGACAAAGAAGAAGAAATACAAAAAGTAGCTATTGTCGAAAAACAAGAAAACACGCGGAGTCGTAAGCATAGTCGTATAAATTAAGTTTAAACAGTCACAAAGTTATGAGGGTAAGCTAATAAACTCTAGCTCTAAATGTCATTATCACCAAAGTAATCATTGTCTAGCTGCTACACCTTAATTATCTAACTTGCAGGGGTAAATTAAACTTTAGGGACATAGGGACAAGTAAAATAACTCCATAAAAGGGTTTTTAATACAGTAAAAATATTGTCTGTTTTACCAAAATAAGTAAGTAGAGTTTATAGATAGGTAATATGACAGAAATAAACATGGCTCTTTTTTGCTGTCGAGCAAAAAAAGGAGTGAACCAAACTATACTTCCTGATTTTCGAGCTTATTTATATACTGTCTTGTTCCATCACCTTCGTCTACATAAAGTACATATACTACACGATGATCATAAACTGTTCGAAGTGACACCCCCTTCGGAAATAAGCTGCCGTCGTTCGAACTTTATACAATACTATAAAGGTGTTGTATGACTTGACAGAAGTAAAGTTTATAGGCTGAGCAGTGGCGTAGCTGCCGTTTGAGCGGGGCACCGGGGCACCGTCCTTAAGGGGCTCCCCGGACTATGATCAATGAAGCAATTTTTTTATTGTGTCTCGTAGATTGGATGTAGAGGGCTCTATCTTATTTGTTAGCACCGGACGCAGTGCCTTAAAAACTACATTTTGTTTTAAAGAAAATTCCCGTACTTAGAATTGCTCTCGTGTCGCGGGGACTTTTACAAACACAAAAACAACGGACAAAAAGTACAGATCCGGAACAAATAATTATTCCGTGTAAGAACGGAAACCACGACCCTCCGGCGCACTGATAACGGCGCGGCGACATTAACCACTGCGCCACGGAGGTAGTCACACTACCTATCTACTCCACTGAATCTGAGATTTAAGCCATCAATTTCCTTCGAGTGTTTGATCTTAATAATAAATTTATCTGATCTTAGACTAGAGTAATATTTATTAGAAGTATTAATGATTAGGTAAAGTCTAGTCTATTTTAGGATACGATCAATAACAGCGCTGAGTTGGGTTTTGTATCTACGAATTTATAAATCTTTGCTTCTAGCATCAGGATAATTCGTTAATATAGGTCGCACAATAATTTTATTTCATTCATTACAAATATCATTATGGTTTCATATCTTATGTAAAGTCTTCAGCCGAACTTGGCTAACGTGGTGGACTCAAGGCCTTACCCCTTCCTTGATTCGGGAGTAGACCCTTGTCCAGCAGTGGGACAGATATGGGTTAAAAAAAATCTTACCTAACATTCCATAAAATCCAATGTTATGACAATATAAAAAATTGTTTATAGACATTACCAAGATAAATAGTAACTCAAATCTGACATTGGTAATCAACAATTAATTCGCCTTGACCATTCACAGAGCAGTCTTAGGTGCAAATCAATATTTCTTAAAAAATATGAATTCATCAAACTTAGTAGGCACGCGCAGGAAACAATTGACGGACTTTCACAGACTTTTTACGAACGCTAACTTGTCTAAAGTCGGAAGTCCGTAAAATCTTTATTCATCAACAGTTTTCCGGATTCGCGTCATTTTTCTTCGCCGTTCATTTTTATTAGGTTCGCGAAGATATCGTTACTTTATTATTATTATGATAGAGATTCAGTTTTCATTGTTATAATAATATTAGGATTAATGAGGTATGAAATTTGAGTGAGTTATTTCGACATGAAGTTATTAAATCTAAAATTACGCTCGTATAGTTCGATCTTTACTAGGCTCTACACTTTCTTGATTTTTCTTGATTTTCTATTGTAACAATTTTAAGAAAAAATTGAAAAGTTAGGTTTTTATTTTAGGGGAAACTAAACATTGAGTAAAATCAATTGCAAGACTAAAATCGACTACATAATATTTCCCCAAGCGACTCATTTATGTTATGGCCAATTATGTTCCATTTAAAAACGTTGCTTAACTGCATAGTTTAATTTTAAGTAGTAAAGTTAAGCGATAAATGTAATTTGAAAGTCACCTTCCATACAACCTCAACAAATATAATGTAGAAGTTACGAATAAGTACACAGCGTCCTAAACTAACACAAAACTACATACTGTTACACAATTTAGCCTCAGGGCTTATAGTGTTTCAAGGTATTTTATTTATATTGAACCTGATTTATTTACCACATAGGTTAAAATTGTCGTCCTTTTTAAGTTTTACGATAGAAATAACATTTTGAAGTTGCGGTACTGTATTCTTTATGCATTCTTACTTTCTTAGTTGGTAATTTTTTTTTAAGACAACTCCTGCACTAAGAATTAGACCACACCCGAAACAATTATTATTTGTGGATCGCACAAATAATTGCTCCGTGTGGGAATCGAACCCACAACCCGATGCAGTGGCGTGGTGACCTAAACCTATGCGCCACGGCAGTCAAATAATTAGTCAATAGTCTAGAGTCCGATTCAATTACATTATGCTTCATAATTTCTACACTCGGTACTATCGAGCATCGACAGTTAGACATTTAAAATCTACTATGATAAATACTTAATCAGGAACCTACTAGTGGCGCTAATCAGTTTTCATACTCAACATTTCTGCTTGATTTTCCTTTGTCCATAGCGGTAGGAAATCACCCCTTTGGAAACAAATCATATAAATTCTCTAAATTGCCCCAAAATATCTCAATACACTCTAATTTTTTGACAAATCTAAAAAATATTTAAAAAAACTAATATTAATATCAACAAATCTAATCGAAAAGCTAAAAAAATAAAATACTTTCTCTCTATTTTCCAGATTCGCAGACGACATCCAGTTAATGACGGGCCAACGCCCCGGCATATACTGGCTCATCTGTTGGAAGTACCTTTCTCCTCTAGCGATGCTCTCCATCCTCATGTCCTCGTTCTGGGAGCTGGCGACCGAGGGCTCCAGCTACGAGGCGTGGGTCAAGTCCATAGGAGACACGGAGAAGAAGCCCTGGCCGATGTGGGCCGTGCTGCTGGTGTTAGTGCTCATCATGGCCAGTGTGTTGTGGATACCTGTGTTGGCTATATGCAGGTACGCTTTCCACGTACTCTTTTCATTTTGTGTTTGGGGTAATCTAAAATTTAAGCGATACCGAGGTTTAACCGATACCGTGTATATTTTAAAGTATAGACCGTACTAAATTACCTCTGAGGTACGGTACCTAAGTTTTTTGCCTGTTATTTACGATTAGTATCGGTAACTAAAGTAACCAATTTTTGAAAAAGCTCTGGACCAAATACGCTTTTTGGCCGGATGAGACGAGAGTCTTTAATTAAATTTTTACTTAAAGCGAATAGCCAAATAGATAAGGTCTTTTATTTTAAGTACCCCTTGTATTCTGATATCAATCAGTAAACCTTTAATTAAACGCTATACCAGAACTAAAAACATTAGCTATCGAAAAGGTTAATCATTACTATCTAAGAACTAAACCTACTATTTTCAAAACATTTCCAAACTTCTCCATAATTACAAAGACTACATCTACTTCCAGATACTTCGGCATCCCAATAATAGACGACGAAGAACGCGCGTGGTTCCCGGCCGAGGAGCTAAGAGACTTCCACGGCATTGAACCCAGACCCGTCTCGACTACAGAGACACTGCTATTCTGCACCAGACCTGACGGCTCTGAGGGCTGTTGCTGGCCAGGATGCTGCGACACTGATGATGAAGAGTAACCAGGGAAAAAACGGTACGCTATTTTTGGACAAAGTTGGTCAACATGTAGTATAGTATGCTCTAAAAAGAAGTTAATAAGACAATATTTTATTGATGATTGGAGACAATAATTATAGAAAACTGTAACTTTTAAATGCTTGATTGTTGAAAGGAAACTTGATTTATGTAACGCCATAAAGTTATTTGTGGTACAATAGTGACAATAAAGTTGGTTGAAAAAAAGAGAGTCATCGAACATTTGTTTAATGTTGACTGTAATATGACTATAATTAATCACTGTACCACGAAACAAACAAAAGAAGCGATAACGATCGGTATTTGTAAAGGTTGCCTTGGTAACAGAAACTCTCGTTATAAAACGCAAGTGTCATAATATTTGTCAAAAATATATCGTTTAGAAATCAAACTTTAACTTTTGTAGAATATTTTCTTTAAAAGTTTCCTACGCCCCAAAGTTTTTAGACGAAAAAATGGCGTTAAATTTAAACATATCCGAAAAACATATGTTTATATGATTGGAGGCATATCTAAAAGTTTTGTGTAGTTCTTACTATATCTAGTGGACATATCCTGCCGTTTATAAGAATCTACTGTTGAATTTTGTATATTATTTATTTATATTAGTATAGTGATGTAATCTAAATGTAATGATTTAAAAGTTTTGACAGCCAAATATATGGTGGCTGCGTAATATGCGATTATTATTCAAGACGTTAGTTTTATTTTAAAAAAGGCAAAAATCTAAGTAACAAGACGTAAAAGAATAAATCATTAAACATATTATATTATTCATCCAATAAAGAGCCTAATCAGTATAAATGTTTTGGTTACCGTCAAAAATATTTTTGAACGAAAGTGTCAAGATACTAAAATGGGAATAAAAGAGAAAAATAAAAAATATCGTTGCGGTTATTGTGGAAGCCTTAACATTCTAAATCTTTTACGAATTTTAATCGCATATTAAAATATTATAACTAGTAATCGACAATAATGAAATACAATAAATAACATAATAATAATCGACAATAAATCTTCGTAAATTTTGTTAAAATTATATTGCTATTGCTATATTTAATTGAATTTTATGTGAAAGACTGTATTTTTATATTATTTATTATAAAAAAATAAGACAATAACTTAAAACGTTCGGAAATCTTGATGATTTAATTATTATTTTTGTAAAGCTGTGCTTGGAAATATTTTTAAATTAAATATATTAAATGTATCTATTTATAAACCTATTGAATTAGATGCCGGTTTAGTATCCAAGACAATAAATTATACAAAATTATTTAGCCGCTTGTACATTAAAAGTACCTGTCTATATACTTAAATCTTAAAAAAAACCTTGAATCTTATTATTGTTATTAGTGTTTTAAAATACTTAAATGGATATTTATAAAATGTAACTACTGTGCAGAATTGTGCATGCCAGCAGATAGATTACGACAATAAAAAGAATAAAGAAAAATGTTGCAGTCATTTGTAAAAACGAATGAACAAGTAGCGTATGAACCATAAAAATAATAAGATCTGGACATATTTAAAATAATATACGGTGATATTTATTTATGATTTGAATAATATAATTATTATTCAAATCATAAATAAATATCACCGTATATTATTTTGAAAATAGATGTTGCATTTGAACAGAATGTCAGACCATACTAATGAATAATTGAGTTAATCTGAGGCCTGAGCATGAAAAATATAAAAAAATAAAACTAATTTCTTGTCCTCTTTTCGAAAAAAAAGAAGATAACAATGGTATTTCCTGCACAAATGGCTGCAAACATTTCAATAACTATTTACGACAATAACTCTTAAGATTCGATGTGATATTCAACGTTGTTTGTTAATAATATTGTTACTTTATATTTTAGAGGCTCTGTCTATAAATTATAATTTAGCTTACTTCAAAATGTACTTGTTAATAGGCACTGAATATGTAGGAATAGGGTGCATTTATTGTAACGCGGATTTACGCATCGCAGAGTAAAAATAAATTGTATGTTAAGAAGTCTCGCAAAAGATTTTGGAGATTTATTTGTCTTCATAAATATTGTTTATGGAAATAATGAATGGAAGTTGAAATTGGTAATTTAAGTAAAGCTTGCTACACACATATTGAATTCAGTTCGGAAAATTACGGAACTGACTTGACTCACTTGTTTTGGCTATCGGGTTCATCTTAACATTAATGCCGAACTGATTTCTGTGTATGTGATTTTGTGTTCGACTCTTTGTCAAGTCGCACAAAGACCTTTGTTAGAAAAAGTTCGACATTTTAAAATGAGTTCCAAATAGGGTCTACCTGCATAGAGCATTTTAGTCTCTACGTGAAATTCGCTGAAACAAATGCACGAGATGATAGCGAATAAATACGAAAGATTGAGGGACGTAGTCTTTTTAACATTAAACTACATATAAGATAAAAATATAAAATCTGAGGTTACAGAATATTACTTATGTTTTAGAAATCTTTAACTATACCTACCTATGTGTTCTACCTCTTTATTCTAAGTTATTACCTAATAATTATTGACTTTTCATCTTCCAATAACTTTCGTTTGATAAATGTATCTAATAAGTGTAGATGAACATTCACTAGTCGTATTTGTAAATAAATAACTAAATAATAATTAAACTAATAAAGTTAGGATTTTCTTGAACACTTTGCACAAAAATAACGCCAATTGATGTTGTTATATACCGTATAAACAAATAAATATAAGAATAGTTACCTATTTATAGCTATCTGTATTTGTTTAAGTATAATCCTTGGTAATAAAATACGAAAATGAAGGCCTTTACAGACTATACAAGACTTTATATTTAATTTATGTAAAGCATATAAAAATATTTCCATTATGAATCCCAAACCCGCACTTGACCAGCGTGGTGGTATCTAGGCCTAACCCCTCTCTCGTTCGAGACCATTTGTTGAGAAAATGCCCAGCAATGGAACAAACGGTCATGGGTTTAAACCAAATCGAAAATGTAATGCGCAAGCGGGAAATATACCTTTATATTAATAAACAAATTCCTTGGGCGTTCTGCCTTTTAAAATGATTTTACCCTAAAAGCCTGTTAGTTTGTAAAGGTCTCAAAGAAAAAATTGTAACTTTTAGTTGTGTGTTGTTTGTATTAAAGATTAGAACAGCTATTTGAATTAAGTCAATTAATTACTATACTGTGTCTATAAATAAAAGAACATAGGTTTGTTTGAATGCGATTAATGTAATTTTGTTTATGGGCTTTACTATCAAAAAATAAAAAATTAAATAGACTTATTTTGCATCAAAATTTTGGTAAAAATATTTCATAACAGTATTTCGATCAATTTTGAGCTTTTATTTCAAGTGAAGTGAAAATGTAGATAAATTATTGTTGATTGATTACCTACTCTGTATGGTAATGAAATTAATTTGCCGAGCCGTAAATAACTAACGAGTGCACTTCTCTTGAGACGCACAACGAAGCTAGAAAGGCTAAATTATGTATTGTACCTATAGGACATAGGTATCTTATTTTAAGCAATAGGTACTTAGTCTTTCAGTTTTTACTCTGGTCGTTCCCAATATACAACTGTTTGGACATTGATAGAGCACACAGTTTTCAAAATATCTTTCTCATATTCATTCATTAAAAGTATTTCATGACTACATAATTATTTTGGCCTTTTTTTGGGAAACGGCCTTTTAAATATTTACTACTTAGTTTTTTTTCAGAGTAAATAATTAATATCTGAACAATGTATATCTTATGAATATCTTAAATAATAAAACCTTTTTCCTTGTAGATGTTTAGCTTGTCAGTTTTATATAATGTTGTATCGAGATGTGGAAATCGCAATTTAGTTCAGAAGCAATAGTGCATACCTAATTCGTAAAATTGTTACGATGGTATTTAGTAATTTTTTGTTGTAACTTGAAAGCTGATGCAGTTAAAATAATATGGTTAAGCAAAAATTCTAAATTATCTAATGATAATATAATCTTGATAAAATTATACATACATGGCCATCCATCGCGCATCGTTCAGTTTCACCTTATTATGTTTATAATGTTCAAATATTTTTATAAAAAGTCCCTACTGTTTTACTATTGTTGAACTTAAGAAAGTACGATGTTCTCTAAGAAAATCCTATTTTATGTTGTATGATATTCCGGAAATACTCCCATAGTTCCAAATCCATTAACTGGATTAGTCTGACCTCAGACTATGTCAGATATTATTTAATTTAATTGGTCTAAATGTGTTAATGTCATTATTTTATTTCCAGACAATAATATAATTATATTTATATATTTGCATATTTTAAAGTGTTTATTATTTACATTATAAAGATGTTTATTTATTTGTAAAAGAAGTAAGTTTGTGATTGTCGGCGAGCGTGTTAGCATATCAAATAGGTTGGTTAGCGCTAGTGTTGCGTACGAGTATAAATTCATATTGATAATATTGTTGTTTCTGTGTAAGTACATATGCCTAATAACGTGTTGATGGTAAATAAACGTTCTGAAAAATATATCTTGTTTTATTTTTAACCTAGAGTATTATGAACGCATGGACATTTCATATTTCTGCTAGAAAATAGTAACTGTTGAACTTGCATGAGTTGATACTTATCTCATAAAATAATAATCCATACTAATATTATAAATGCGAAAGTAACTCTGTCTGTCTGTCTGTCAGTCTGCTACTCAATCACGCCTAAACTACTGAACCAATTTGCATGAAATTTGGTATGGAGATAGTTTGATACCCGAGAAAGGACATAGGCTACTTTTTACCCCGGGAAAATGACGCATTTCCCGGAAAAATTCAGGTTTCGCCACCGAAGTCGCGAATAATCAATATTATAATGACATTGAATTAACAAAATTCCGTTGTCATGGCAACAGTTTTAATGGCGGATATGCTTTAGCGCGAGTTATATGAGATATAAATAATTTTGAGAATATTTTTCGTGAAAAAAATCATATTTTGTTGTTAAGGAATAATTAAGCTTTGTATTATTATAAAAAAATCATTCACGCGAGCGGAGCCGCACGGGTCAGCTAGTTATTAAATATTCTAGTATTGTGATCCGGCAAAATGCTGAGCACGAAGTTTCACATTCGATTTTCGAGTTGTACAAGGACTTTTGCTTAGTCAGAGACAATATAGTCCGACAACTTAGTAGAGTCTTGGCAATCATGATTTATCTAGGTCTTAATAAATAATTCTGCGTGTTTCAGGAACAGGTCACTGTCAGTTTCATAAGTTTGCCGGTTATGATGGTCTAAATTATGAAATTTGTATATCTCTGCGCGAACCTTGCACATAAGGCTCTTTCTCTTTACTAAGTTGTTGGACTAAAGTTCAGAGTTTACTTATGTACAATAAGTTATGTAATAGTAATAATTTGGCAATAAGGTCGTTCAAATGGGTAATGGGATGGGAACAACAACAAAAGCAGCAGAAAGCACCATAGAACATTTAAAAATATAGTTCAAGAAAAACACCGATAAGCATTTAAACATTTTTATTGAAACTTTTAAGATACATTACATTAACCTAATGTTAAACTAAATTATTGCTATCAGAACAAACTCAAACCAGTCTTATTACAATCTGTGGGTACAAAAATATTACTTCTCGTATTTTAATTTGGATACTAATAACGTACGTTAATATATGAGGTATATAGTGGGATTAGTTCACTCTAGATTTACTTTCGAGTGTTAAAAGACCACCGTTAAGTATCGCTATTGGGTATGTGTTTTGAACATTATCAGGTAAATACTCAAATATTTAGCCCTGTTTTCTCCGTGAGCGAAATGGACGCATTCATGACTTCCAAAGTATAGCAGGAATTCCGAAGCATAGTAGCGAATTCTTTTTTGGTGGCAATACAAGTATGCCGTATGCGCTTGCGAGTTTAACGAAGTCATTAATAGGTCCGTTTCACTGATGGTGGAAACCGACAAACCCTTTAAATCACCATTTAAACATGCGCTAGATGTTTAAATGATGATTTAAAGTGTTTCAATTAGTTTTACATTAATTCAGCGTTCAATTATGCGCTAGTTTGTAAATTAATAATACGATTTGACAATCGCTCGAACATAATTCGACCGAGACGGCAGTAAGTTGTGTTGTATTCCCACATGACCCCTGGACGCAGTGGTAGCGATGTCTGCACGTTGCTACCAACACTTGGGTCACAAGCATCGTCTAGTTGTCAAGGATTCATCTCGAGTAAATCATAATACACTACGTATTCCTTTCTTTTATAAACATGCAATGCGAAAGTAAAGACATAAAACACAAACAAATCGGTGGTCTTTTAACACTCGAATTCTATTCAATAAGTAAGATACCCTTTTAATATATGCAAATTCTAAGCGGGAAGTATATCTATTATTGTTACATAAGTTAGATAGGAAGAATTAGTACAATCTATAGAGGCCATCACTATTTGAACCAACAGCCATTATTGAAATATCACGAATTTTTTGCGGTTCGGTATTTATATTGCTAGAAATGTAGTTTTCAGCTATCAAAGGTATTTGGCTATCAGCCAAGTAAATGAAATTAATAATAAATGGATCTTATTAATTAGCTGTCAGTAAAAAAAATATTCGCGCCTTTTTATCTGTCACTCAAACAGTAACAATGGCGCGAGTTTTTTTTTACGTTTTGAAATTAATTCAATTGTAGTACAGATAAGTGATAGATAAATAATATTATAAATGTTAGTAATACACTTGGGTTTTGTATGTGGTTATATTAAAATGATTATAACCCTTTGACTGCAATTTTTCATATTTGCGACGGTACATTTCGTGTCCATTACGTGTTACTATTCAGCCAAAGAAATGAAGACGGCATTATACGCGTTTATCAAATGCTAACGGAGAAAAGGTTACTCCAACAAGGAACTTCTATTACGATTTCATCCAATAATTTCATCTTCAAATATTTTAGGAAGAGACGCGACAAGAAGTAATTAAAATATTAATCTACATTCATAAGTATTTTTTAATTTTATCATAATATTTTTCATGATTTATCCCTAAGATTATGTGCTGGAAGATATAGATTTTCATAATTTAATTCCAAGTGTTTCATAGACATGATCACTTTTTTTTAAGATTATTGAGTATTGCCAACAACTAACTAGGTACCCTATAAAGTCCAAGATTTAAATTTTAAGGCAGTGTTGCCATTGACTAAAAGATTAATTTATACTCAATTCAAACTAACTTAATTAAAATAATTAGTTTAGCTAATAATTGTAAAATTAGTTACCTTCCTATTCTTCATGAAAACAAATTCTTTGAAGGCTTAGTTTTAACACTTGAACATCATTCAGTAAAAGAAAAAACTATTTGATAAATTGAACTCTTATTGCACTGGACAATAGTTAAATTAAATAGTAATTATCAAGTACAATTGGTTATTAATAAAACCTTAACACATTAAAATAAAGATACTTTTTAAACTAAATGGGCAGGTACCGCATTCAAAATCAGACTAAAACAAACTAGCTACGTATAAAGTGAACACTAAATTTGATTACTACTATCTGCATCAACCTTCTCTGTCTCCGCTTTCTTCATTTTCTTTGCTTTAATATCGGCCATAGTTTGTTCAATAGACCTTTGATCCTTTTTATTTTCACTAGGAACCTCACCATAGTTCTTATTCATGTTGGTCTTCTGCGCCGCGTCTATAGCAGCTTCTTCACCAATAAGATGCGCATATTTCTGTTTATAAAACGTTCCGCTTAATTCTTCTTTCCCTCGTTTACGCTTTCTGTTCTTCTCTTCTTCTAAATCTAGGGCAGCCTGTCGTCTATTCTCTATGTGTTGTAATGCCATTTCAGCTGCTTTGTCCTCGTCCCAAATACCCCCACATCTACGTACTGATAATTCGTCTTCGGATGGTGGGTTGTCTTTAGAATAAATCACTGCATAACGGTCAACTCCTTCCTGTCCAAAAGAAAATACTTGCAAACCAGCTGTCTCAGCTATTTCTCTGATAATGGACCTGTACATTTGTTCCATTGGTTCAAACTGTATGTGAGGTTTCCTTCCATCTTTGACAAAATTATTGATTTTCTCTTCAACTCGTTTTCTGAATCTGTTTATCATATTTTTTTCTTCCTTTTGCCTTTTTTCAATAGCCTCTTTTTGTTTTCGCATAGCATTTTTCTGAGCCTCACTGACCGTTGGCGGTTTTTGCATAGAATTTAGAATAGAATCTAGAAAATCCATATTTAAATGTGGCTTTCTGACAGGAAGGCAGTGTAAGTTATAATTTCTGTGATGCGTTTGTTCCAGTTGATTGGGTACCAGAAATGTTCACTTAGAGAGACTGTGTTGAGTTTTTTGATAGATAATATGTTTAATGCGGACTCAATTTGTGCGTACACTTGACAAGCGAAGGTTATGGTGTCGTCTGCATAGATTAGTAGTTGTTTAAGAGAAGGTTGGTACGGTGTTCCTTGTACGAGGAGTGATTTGTCATTGAGGTCTAGTTCTCGGCAGCTATCTCTGAGTGCTTTGTTTTTGTTGCCCAACTTCTCTAGTAGGTCTTCTAGTGTAGATCTGAAATTATAGATAAGTATTGTGATTAATTTGTCATGACACAACTTAAATTACTAACTTTTCAAAAAGTTTTTACAAATGTGGTGAAATTGGAGAAATTGTTTGAACATACTTGTCATGATATTGTAGTCTTACACCATAGTTACTAAGCTACTACCATAGTTACTACTCTTACCAAAGCAGCAGTTTTAGAGACTATGAGATCCAAACAACTTGAAAACAATATTTTTAACTACTATTATGAAATTATTGCAGATTTACATCATAATATAGGTAGTTCTTGTTTAAATAACAATGAACAATATCATGAGCCTTGAACTCCGAAGTTCAAATACATCAATGTAATATTATTATAATGTAACTAATGGCTCTTCCTAACACCAGTTGCCAAATACAGCTGACAATGTTTGTACAGCTATTAATGACAAAACAGTTTCACTTTCTTTGTACAATTTAGTATAAATAGTAACATTAGGCATCAATAACCATGTTATAGCTAATGTCTCTAATAAAACAAACATGTTAGCATGTTGAAATGTGACAATTCGTGTTGATAATTTCATTCTGTACATTTTTGTGGCTTATATATAACTTTATACTACTTATTACATAATACTGAGCAATTTCTATGACATTTCATATCAGACATACTTGAATGACTCAAATAATCCACATAATGGTTTCCAAGTACTTACTGTTTACACTTTATCTCTTGTACGGCATCCGAAATTAGGTTATGTATGGACGCACACAACTTCACTTGCAAATCCACGAATTCCTCCAGCGGCGTACCCGTCACCTCAGCCCTACGACATTCAATTTCATTGCACAAAGTCGTAAAATACAAACAATAAACATTACTACGATTTCACTCACTCTTTTATGTTCTTACAACGCTTTATCAGTTTATTTATAGTCGCTGCGCAATTTTGGCAATCTCTCAAAGTTGTTTTTGCCGTCGTTTCGAACTCTTCAAAAAAAGAAAAATAATCAATAATTTGCTTCTGTATTTTCGCTTCCATTATATTTATGAAAATCCATAACTTGAGTTAATCTCTAAAATAATCACAAGATTTCTACAACGGCAAGAGAAACTGACAACAATGTGCATTTACGCAGTAAGCTACGAGATATTGCTTGTAATTTTATAAATGCCTTTACACAAAAACATCTTTAAATATTATGTGAGTACTTCCGGATATAATGAATTATTATTTGTATTTAGAATTAGTTTTCTAATAGGATAAAACGATAAAATGATTAAGCAATATACGGAAATTAAAAAAAAAAGATTTTTTGAAACCAGGCTTGTAAACGCACCGCAAGGAAACTAGTGCGAACCGTCAACTTCAAAAACCGGAAATTTCCTAAAGTATGGTAATCACGCTATCAAGATACATCAATTATTTTATTCGAATAAATATCCTAGTAATATGCAAAATATTGAATATTCTTCAATATACTAATTGAATCCAAGGGTAAAATTCTTCGCAACTAGTCGGAGAGACTCGGTACAATTCGCTGGGTGGTCGATTGCACCTGTCAAAATGAGCAACCAATCGCAAGTCTTCTTCTGTGACCTCGAAAAACACCAGTCTTGATTTTGTTTCGATGAGAAGTGCATGTCTAAATACGTCGCGTTTTTTTGAATGAAAACACGTCGGAGATCTAATAAAATAAAAAGTGTTTTGTATTTTTTTCACATAAGCCAAGTTACCGAAAATGAGTGCAAACTGTGTGATGTAATCTAAAGCTTCAACAATAACATAGTGTTTTTTTGCTGTCGTGAAAATGAATGGCAAACTGCATAGTGAAACCGGCGCTTTCTCATCTGACGACATGCGCGCCGAAATATTGAACCCTTTTGTCCACAAATTGGAGCTAGATAACACTTACGACAAAATAAAGGTACGGAAAAGAAGCAGAACTGCGTTGCATAACAGAATAAAGTGAAAGTATATTTTGCTATAGTAGTAAATGTTTAAAGATTCTAGTCGTAGAAGTATTCTGCGCATGTCTCGTACTGTAATGTAATGAAATAGCATCAGATGATTTATATTTTGCAAAATACATGGTAACAAAAACAAGACAATGTACCGGAATTCTCCCAATGCGGACTGTACGACACACGAGAAATATTCATATCAGTAATCAGTAATCCTTCATAACATGAGTAACAATTATAATTTATTTTAATTTATTCTGACATTGAATATGGAACAATTAAATTAGATGCGATTGCCAAATAAGTACTCTAGAAAATGTTTGTCTCTACAGACCTTGATTGACACTCAACTGAATACAAAATAGATCGAGGCCTCTACTCAGTTTTTTTATAATCCATTTTTGAAAATCAATGACGAATCACAACAATTTTGGAAAACAACCAAATACATAAACAATATTATTATTGTCTTATTCTAATTAGAATACATTTTAAATGTGATAAATGCGACATTTCTACAAATTACAAGTAAAACGCACCGATTCGTAATAAATGTTTTGGAAAGGTCGTTAGACTATTAACAGCTTTCTAAAATATAACATCAAATTCTTGTGAGTATAGTAATGACGCACAATAAAGCGTGTTATAAACCTCCGAGATGTCTGTACACTTAAGAAAATCGAGGCGCCCATAGCCAGTTGCGCTCACCGGTCGGTAAACGATCTGTGGGTTAAGCAACCCTTGGCGCGGTCATTCCATAGATGGGTGACCGCATAGTGGTATTTGAACTGGGCGTCTCCGTGCTTCGGAGGGCACGTTAAAAGTCGGTCCCGGTTGTTATCTACTACGATAACAGTCGTTAAGCCATGTCAAAGGCCTTCGGGCGGCTTGAACAACTTTGACACTAGGTTGACCACTAACCATACGATAAGAAGAAGAAGACTTAAGAAAATAACGGTGTATGGAGATGCTATGGTTTTGCTCAGCGATTATGATAAATTGATAATCTTATACGAATCGAAGTTTATTGCAATGGTCTTCAAGTAACTAAGCATGATATTATGTAAACTATCAAAGCGCTTTCTAGCCATTGGTCTCGGTTACTGTGAGGGTGTACAAAGTAAAAACTGTAAAAAATGAAAATGTTCACTATGAATGGTGCAAGTGCTCTTAAGTGTCAATACACATTCAACACAAAATTTTCACTATTTCCATCTTCAGATAAGTCGCTCGACTGTACATCTGGAACGTTGCAACAAAGTTATGAGTTTACAGATTATAATCATGGACTATATTGTACGTAAAGCCGTTACTCTCAACTGAGGGAAAGTTAGTTGTTAACATGATACTCTCTGGTACCGTTTTACGCGATAGACATCAAACAGAACCTCACTAAATCGTGCAACAGGCCGTATAGGGACAAATTTCTTCCGTTTCCCATCACTATTACGTAACGACCATAAACAAACGAGCGGCTAATTAGAAAAAGGTGCACTAACTAAGTGGTTAAAGCAAAAAAGTTTGGAGAAAGTATTTTGATGATATAATTATTGTTGTTGCGCAACAGTGACACTTATGCACTTATCTTCTTGTTATCTTTCGTAACAGGTAGAGCAAGTTAGACTGCGAAGTAATTTTAAGTCACGTTTTAATGCAAATGTGTTCAGTCATATAAAATGATGTTCCAATATTTTTAAGACTAAGCGGGCCTCTGTTTTTAAAGTCAACGGTTCATACAATAGACTTATCAAATTGAATGAAGATAACTTAACTTTTTATCCCCAATAGTAAATCTGTTGATTGGCAAAGTCGGTTCCAGAAATTGAAAAAAGAGCATAACTAATAGAATTCGCTGTTGCATTGAGCGAAAGATGCAAATTCATCGGCTCGTGTAACAAATACAATTTGGCATTCGTATCTACAGGCGACGAATTCAACACGTGCATTTTAAATACGTATTTCATATTTATAGGTGTAAAGGTTAAACAAAATATGATAATTGTTTCTTGTGTACAGACAAATTTTGTTTAAAATCTACGTAACATATTATAGAAATATACTAAAATACTGATGATTAAATATCTCGTTATATTGTTTTAAATCTCTTGTATTTTCTCGAATGGCAATTTGTGACGTAATGATTCAGTTACGTTCAAAATGTTCGAGATGCAGATATTTAACTACAAAATGATGTCAATAGGTTAAACAAAGAACTCATATCGTCGTTAAAAATGAAATTTCATATGCAAATTCTCCAAATAAATCGTCAATTCATTGAATAATATTTCCGTGTTCAATGTTATGTAAGGCAATTTTTATTTTTAGACCGAAATATCTTAAACGCTTATGATAACGAGGAAGATAAAATAGAAAGTTACGAGACACGCGAACCACTTCACATTTTATCTTACGCATAACTCATAACTAAAGCATTTATCTGTTAGTTCATTTGATTCAAATTCGTTGTATCATTATATTTAAAGAACGTCACATATAAAACCATTTAACTGATAATAATCATATGTGTTCAGTCAATTATTATTGCTTTAGGCCTATAATTCCGACGGTTCTATTTGATTTCTATATTATTGATTGTAATTTCAAACACTACTTCTCACCCATGTATTAAATAGTTTTTTTTTTCTACAAAACCAGCAAGCTCATGTTGTAAATAGTTTATTTTTTAAATGTTCTACAAACAACCAAATAAAACAAAATGTACTGACAAAATTCTAATAGTTAGTTATACAACACTACACAATGACTTAAAAAATGTTCTGTTCAAATGACTGATGACTTTAACACATAACTCATAATTTGTTGCAGACGGCGATATTCACAGTAATACTGTTACCGTTCCGAGTCATCGTCATCTGTTACCTAATAGTGACAGCGTGGTTCCTCGCGTGTATTGGCCTCTATGGCCTCAGCGAAGAAGACCTCAGGCGGAAGCCCATGACAGGATGGAGAAGGTACTTTTCACTTCTTGATACAATCGCGCTGCCAATTACTTTGATGTTACGAGTTTTTCTGACGTGAAAAAAAAGCTTCTGGGTTACTTGCCATGTGTTTCGTCTTAGAAAGTGTACGTTGATTTTTTTTTTGATAAACATGTGTACTGATTGTGCTTAGTCAGTTATGTTTGAATAATATACCAACTATTTTCCTTAATCTATCTAGATAACAAATCCAAGGTCGTGTCTATTTTAAAGCGTGATATTTTAATTTGGTTGTTTTTGAAGATGAGTAATCCTCGCATTCTTTATCGCTTTTAAAACTAAGAAAACATTAAAGAAAATTACTAAATAACCTACTGTTTTACCGTCCGAATCATTAATTTATAACCGTTATAAAACACAATTTGATGTTCACCAGAGCATATTCCAAGTAGGTCAATTTTGGCTTAACAGAGTACTGAGACCGAATACACAACAATAACACAAGGTGATTTCAAACAATTAGAGGCCAAACGAAGGCTTTGGCTAGCGGTGACGAATGAATTTTCCACGATTTTCATTTATTTGGTAATCTGCAATAAAGTATCTGATTTTGTACAACAACTTATGCAGCTGAAGGCCTTTTTTAAAAACAATGCAAATTATACTGTAATATAAACAGGCTAAGTAAGTACTTATCTGTGCAATTTACTTTCTTCTGTATGTATGTCGAATACGGTGCTCGATCTCGTTTGAGATGATAGCGTCAACATATTTCTTGCTAGGAACTAGTGACCTTGATGACAAAGAGTCAACCCAATAGATTGTGCTGAAGCGGATTTGTGTCCGCAAAATACTTCGCAAATTGTGAAACAATGGTGACATTGACACTATGAAAGCGAGACCTTGTTTAAAAATATGTGAAAGACATAAATAGTATGGCTTCGCACGCTGCGGATGCATTTTTTTATGTCGAACGTCATCGAGTTAACGTAAAACCGGTAATTGCGGTACAAACCGGTTTTTGATAGTCATAAGCACAAACCTATAACTCGTGTTCTTTGAATATTAATTTAAATAATAAATTCTATTTACTATACCTTCGTGAGATATTGAAATCAAACGAGTCAAATTTTACGATGCTCATAATAAATTGGTATTGCCCGCTTGTGTGTCAATTCCCAGTTTACTGGTTTTTAATGTTTGTGTGTCCGTTGCATGCCGTTGCACGGCATGGTTCGAGTATTTTTCTTTAATAAACAAATATGGAATTTTTAAATGGCTATATCAATAACCCACATGTTTTTAGGTTTTCGATATAAGAAACGGTTACGTACCTACCTATGTGATACATTCAAAGCATTGAAGTCATTTATTTGAATATAATTCATAAATGATACTATAGTTAATGGTTTTGCCATTTCATTCTGCAATGATTGGACCCCAAGTCCGACTAGATAACTTCCGTATGGTCAGTGACCTCAATTTCCCTGCGAGACATTACATAACATTTATTGTTCTAATCGAATCAGCCAGAGGGCGTAGCAAGAGGTTTTAATTTAATAATCGTTGCGATAAAATAAAAGTATGCATCTAACGATTTCTTCGTATAATATTATCGATTTTTTAAATAGTTATTGCTTCTCTTTACTATTGTACTAGCGAACGCCGCTTCTTAAAATAATAGAGCAAAACCAGTTGTAGCCTACGGCCGGTTTACTGACACCTTCGAGAACTTTACCAAGATGAGAATATTATCGCATTATGAGTTTCTACATTGTATTTTCCTATCGTTTAATAAATTGGTCTCTCTATTGCGAAGATATATCTAATAGACTTTATTGCAGCCCTTAATATTAGTATCCCTATGTTTGTAGTGCTCTACCATTACCTGTGTCTTTTTTAAATTATTCTTTTAATATTTTTGAAATGTTTCGATCGATATCATTCGCATTTTCATTTTTTCCTTTTATAACTGACAATCATTTTATAATTTAAACACTAATTATTTTCCTGTAATTGTAAAACTTTTTACTTTTATTTGGCCGACGTCTTCCCGCCTTTATCCACAAACTGACATTGTTGACAGCTGCTTACAATGTAAAACCCGCGATACACGTGTAGTTAGATCATGGCTGTATCTAGAAAGCGCGGGAAAGTATATAAAGTGGTTATTGGTCATACTGACTGACGGCAAAATCGTCTTGACCTACAAAATTGTCAGGCAAAAGCGATTTTTATTAGAATCACTACAATGGCAATAAACTCTTGTACATTTCTTAGTTGTTAGAATTGTAGATACCTATGTATTTTGTAGGAACATTCAAATAATTAGCGAATTTGCATAGATACAAATTCTGCATCGTAGGTAATTAACTGGTTGCACTGGTTGAACGATGAACCGTTGTATCAACAGATGCATAGAACCTCTTTTTTTAAAAGATGAGATTAATATTTATTATTGTTGTTATTTTTGACATTGGTCATAATTGAAAGGGCATCAGGTGGTTTACCTTTCAGTAATTGAAAAAACATTTTTTGCATAAGTTATAACGTAGGTAGTAGGTTTGTTTACAACAATAACTTGACGTGGGATTTAAATAACAAAAATATAATTTTATTCAAAGATTTAGGATACAATATATCAACGGATATTAATTATAATTGAATACTTAATTTTGCAATATAAAAAATAAACAATAATTTGGAAACCATCGTTACACTAAATCACTTTGCTTAAGGTCAACGACTTTTGCAATTAAAAAAACAAACATAATGTTTGCGGTTAAACTAACGATTAAAACATCCTTGTAAATTAAAAACATAATTAAATTAGCTTCAAGATTAAAAGAAAAATCATTGCACGTGTATTTGCAAAGGAAAGTTTGTAACAGTTATTAAAAATAACTTTCATTTCGATATAATAACTGATTAAACGGTAACAGTTAGTAAAAGTATTGGAAATAAGCACAGTTATCCGTTAGTTAGTTATCTAACCATCAGTTAAGTACAAAGAATAGATATTGATTGGCGATAAAGTTTTAGTTTACCTGTTAGTTTAATAACTAAGGAAAAAGATTAGGTTATATAGGTACGTTCATTATTTTGTTGGTTTACAATTTTTATTATAGTCATAGATGTTTGTTTTTTGAATAGACGTTTTAGTGTTTTGAGTGTAAGTGAAATATGCATTTTATAACATTTTATCGGGGCTATTATTGACAAATATACAATAATCAATAGATGCAGATAAATCATAAGTCATATTTTCCACCTAAGCACGCGTAATACCAGAAAAAAGATTTAGCAAAAATAACAAATTCCCAGTGTATTAACTTAGCCATTTTCAGCGAAGACGACAAATAGTCGTTTTAGCGAAGAAGTTGCGTTAAATAATATATTTTTCCACATAATCCTGGTCCCTTTACTGCACCTGTGTGTTCGTGTAATAGGGTCATAAATTCTAGTCAACGACCTCTGAGAAGCACCGGGCTTCCTTTTTTAAATAACTCAGAAAAGTTTCTCGATGGTTTTGGCTATTGATACAAATACGATTTATAATATATGTTATGTTATTACGATAGCCATTTTTTGCACTATTGATACTTAAGTGAACAAATTAATTCAAAGCTATTTCGATCCCACTGCTGAGCGCGTCTCCTTTTGAAAAAATAGGGTTTGGGCCGTCAAGCTTGCCTAGTGGCTTTGCATTCTTTCAAGAACTGTGTAAAATAATAATGCTCTTTACAATTAAAATGATCCATATATAATATTTTTTTATTTCTTTAAACCTCAGGTACCTAGTCTACGTTTACACGTCATGATAAGGTTTCGTTATAAAACATATCGGATATTTTTGTATGAGCAAAAAAGCGGTCAGTCAAGTTCGTAACGGATAACGATATTGTGACGTGGTAATTTATAAATATGTTATAATTTCAAGTTTTTTAGCTTTGTTCATAATAGTAACACGTGTTTTAGCATGTGAAGTTAGTATATTCTGGCTTTAAGAGGTCAGATCTTGTGACTATATCTGTTTTTTAGAAATATTAATGAAAATATGGCAAGGAAATCTGGGTACAGGATCGGTATTTTTCAGCTATCTGTTCTATAATAAAGATGCAACGCAAAAATTTAATAGTTACGACTATAAAACCTATAAGTAGTAGATAGATAAATATGGTAGTGGATCTCTTACTTGGTTATCTTTTTTCGACCTATTCCTATTTAATACCAAAAAACGAATACCACTGGTATTAGTTAATTATCCCAGTGAATTTCTATTCCGAACAAATACCACTCAAACGTATCCCAAAATTAGTAACCTGATCTATTCCCAACGAATACCAAAACATAACTCTTAGTACAGTCACAGAAAACATTTATTTTGCTTTTTCATATACATTAATTAATATCACATTTCACAGCATTTTTATTACTGACTGTTTACCTTCATACTATTGTGTGGTATTCGTTCGGAATAGCAATTAACTGTGATAATTAACTAATACAAGTGGACAAAGTGGTATTCGTTTTTTTGGTATTAAATAGGAATAGGTCCTTTTTTCTTAAGTGTAAGTAAAGGAAAGCCACGTCTAACGTGAAACAATAGTGTTCTAGGTAACAAAATATAGAGTTGTCTTTATTAAACCATCTGTCACATATAAGTTTATTTCGATCGCCTCGGCTAAATTTATCACATTCGCATAAAAGCCACATGTGTTATGCTTATTAATAAACCACTCGGAGTTGGTCGCGAAAATTTTCACAATATCTAAAGTCAATTAAAAACAGTGACATATGGCCGATCACTCAAACAACACTTAATTCTAAGTTACTCTTAAGTCCCAAGTCTCTGTTACTTTGCAGCAATAGGTCGATTTAACTCAGAGCAACACTCAAAATTTTGTATCGTTTCAGTACTTTGCAGATTTTGCTTTAAAGGGAACGTAAAACGTCAATCTCAAGATTAAAGGCTTTCTACTACAGCGAAGTACATAAGATAACCACTAACCACATGAGTAAAAGTAATTTTCAACTTTAATTCAAAACATCTGTACCGCGATTCTGTACAACTATCAAGAGTACCGACAACCGACTAGCTATAAAAAAAAATGTATGACAATCAGTTCAGCGCCTCTAGCAGGCGTCGTAGAAACTATTTTTTCAGTGCATTTTAAATGTCAAACTCTCGATACCCGAAAGTACCGGCTGTGTAGAATCTATTCTTCAGAGTTTCATAAGAGTCGCTGAACTCTTCGGACTAAATATAAGTTTTGTAAATATTGTATGACGTATACATCAATGTTCTATATTTATCTCGATACTTTGAGTGCAAAATATAATGTAGCGAATGTTTATTGGAATAAAAGATTTATTGTCTTGAAGTAGCTTGTTTATAACATGTGAAAATGTGACGTCACTGTCTGTGGAGTTAGGATGAACGGTGTCGTGCCTTGGCACTGGCCGTGAAGACGGTATTCCAAATGTGAAGATTGTTTTTTTATTAAAAAATATTATTTTACGCGGGAATAAATTATTGCATATTAGGTAAAGGCATTTATATTTTAATTGGAACTTTTAAGAATTAATACTATTTGAATCTAAATAATAAAGTTGTTATAAAGGTTACAAAAAGTATGCTAACTCGTATTTTGCCAAAAATATTTTTTCTATTTTAGTTTATTTATGAGTTAAATTAAAGTTCAACCTTATTTTTTTTATTTTTTAACTGGTTAATTAAGTTAATTATAATTACATGTAAAGCTATATTATTTACGAAAACATCTAAACATGTTTTAAATAACGTGTCTTTATGTAATTCTAATAAGCCATTAAGCCTGTGTATTATTTTAGTAAAATTTTGATAAAAAGTCCTTCACCACAAACCTTGGTACATACAAACAAAATTACTACGAGTATGTTGTAACGAATATTACAAATTTTGTCCAAATTATCTTGTATTTAGTTATTAGAGACGGAGGGATTGCACAAACGTTGCGTTACTTGCAAGGTTAATGCCTAATTTCGTTTACGTCTTCTAATCAGACACAGGTACTGCCAAACCACTTGAATAATTTTGCTACATTATAATGAAAATGCCTTTAGGTCCGTCTGAAAAAATCCTAGGTACTGAAAATTCCAGTAGAACAGTCAGCCGAGAGTCCTCTGCACTCAGTCTACATTCAGTTTCTTTTCTTTGTAAAAAACAGCCGGGACCTACAATTTAACGTGCCTTCCGAAACGGAGGAACTCGATATGTACTTATAAGATGGTCACCCATCCATAGAACAATCTCGGCAAGCGTAGCTTAACTTCAGAGATCGATCTGCACGGCTGTTGTTAACTAAGCCACGAGCTCTATGCATGAAGGTTATAATAAAACTCTCACTAAAGACAATAATGAGTTTTTCTATAACTTACACGCACATTTTAACTGAACTGTTTGAATAGACATTGTTTTATTTTCCGATATTAAGTAATTTGACTAAGCTGTGTATTTTCTATTGTATTTGTATGAAACATCAAACTCAGTCGATGTCCTTGAGTTGAGTTTCATTGTTACAATTGGTAGCGTAGGTTGGGAGAAATTGTATCTGACTGTTCTGATACATGGGTTCAATGAACTTTGGGATTTAAGATTTGTGCACAAAAATTATACCCAAATACTGTCTTAGTATGCCAGTTATGTAGGTCGTTATTAACTCAATTCTCTATTGTAGTTTCCATTTTCGATGAAGCGGATGGTTACGTGACTCCCTTTTTTACAATTTTTTCGACCATTTATGGAAAATTAACTATTCAAAATCTGTTCAATCTCCTTCTATTCTTTTGATTAAATGTCTAATAAGTCATGTTAAGTATTTCAAAATTACTCTAATAAGACCGAACAATATATAAATAGTTCTTTATTGATTATTGAAACATTATAAAGAACAGGCAACTATATTCTAATTCTGTTCTTCCGTTTCACAAATTTTCCAAACGGAAGATAATTTACTTGCAAATCTACTTCCGATTCGACCGCAACCTTCTCAAAGGACGCGTTAGTCTGTTTGGTATTTTGTGTGTAACCTTCGTCTAATGGTCCAATGCTCTCTGCTGAATGTTAATAGTTCCTCTTTCTTACTCATTTTAGACCTTAAATAAAGTTAAGTGTTTAAGATAAGCTGCCTGGCGCAGTTTTGCGTGCGCAAAATTATAAATTGATGAAAATAAGTTATAAATTATTTACGTAGTTGCGAATAAAGTGGGCACTGAGAAGGCATTTTCCTAAAGTTTAACAAGTTATGTTAGAAAGTTCTCTGCGTTATCTTTTTCTATTTTTTTTCATTCTTTCTTACATATTAGTAAGTATCTAACAAAGACGTTACCTATAACTAGAATACGACGAGAATACTACCGGAAAAGAGAGGCAAAAAGACAACACAAATAAGAAAATACATATAAGTACTAGTTCTAGCCTATAACATAGGTATTTGATGCGTAAACAAAACTGCAAGATGGTTTATCATCAAAGCGTAAGATAAACAGTTGTTCCTTTGTGTTCCACGCGTAGTCTATTTATACCATGACTGTTAGGACTAAACATTCGTCATAAAGATATGATAGATAATATACAATACCTAGGAAATTTAAACAAGTTTTCTTTTATATTTCTGTAAAATAGAAAAGTGAAAAGAAAATATGACGACTTGTCTAGGACGGGATATGTAATTATAATTATGAGAAAGGTTTTATATGCAAAGTCCCCAAACCGCACTTGGCCAATGTGGTGGCCTCATAGCCTAAGCCGTTCGTAAAGAGACCCTTATCAAGCACTATAAGTCACCTTTAATACTAAAAAACAAAATTGAAATCACTGCATCCGTTCGGGAGTTATGATGCCACAGAAAGACACACAGACACATCAAACTTATAACACACCCCTCTTCTTGCGTTGGGGGTTAAGAACAGTCGTGGGTGAAGTAAAAATATCTTGAATAATGACTATTTTATTGTGGTTACATAAAATCACAGACACAGTGCAGGGTCCTTGTTCTATAACATGAAGTAATATGAGTTTGAGTAGTCTTACAAAAACACCATTCACCAAACAACCATAGAATCATACAAAAAGTCTGCGTGTTTCCGTGGCGGTAAAAAAATCTGACTGACCCGATAACCGATATCGAATTCGGCAGTGAATAAATAATGACGAAGCAATAAATTAAAATGATTTTGCATCAATAAGCATGGAAACTGCGGAAGGCTAACAAACTTTTAACACTTGACATCATTTCTCTGCTCAATAGCGGCCATTCAACGTTCACGAAACTCATTTTAGTTTTGGATGATCGTATACCAGTATGTAAATGAAATCAGCTGGATAAAGAACTAAATACTGCTGTGTTATGTCTTACTTTGTAAAATATATTTTTAGATTGAAAGCCTGTTTTTTGAGTAGTTAATTGGTCAAGTCTTTTGGAAGAAAGTAATAAGTTAAGAACGAAAGCTATTTATAAAATGTACGTTTCTACAATTTGTTTAGGTTTAATGTCTGCTTTCTCATTAATTCACAGTAGAAAACTAATGAATGCTCTCTCCTGAAAACTCTGTCTATTCTATTACATATATATACTGCTTGTGAAGGCCCCCTTCAGACCACTCTATCCGTAATATTACATACTGTCTGCTAATAGAAGTGGATGAACGAAATAGAAGCAGGTGAAAACGACGATTAGTCTGTCAAAGCTAACGAAGTTATGACAATCAGTTGTAGAACATTTAATTAACAATTACCTGCACTAATTAAATTTCTAGCTACAAGCAATCTTATTTAATTAACCAATTGGCATGTGCCTGTCAAAAGAAAGAATTCAGTTTACTTTTGTCCAATCATTAATCATTGTTAACCAAAAAATAATTAACTAAATTATTCTATTAAGAAATCTTTTGCAGTAGAAAGCTATGAGGGAGGCCTTTGCCCAGTAGTGGGAAGATATAGGCTTATAATAATTATTACAATTCTATACAAGCTGACCTCGCAGATATTTTTCTGGTCAAACTCTGTGTCCAATTGAAGCGCTACATTTTTTCCGCCATCTACAACTATCATCCTTATTCGGCTTATTAAGACAAACATTAATGTCGCTGTCTTTTGGCGGAAACAACATGTAAGAACATTTAGTATTTTTTGAGTTAAACATGAACAGTAGCAAAGATCGATCTGGATAATCGAGAATTTGACATTTAAAAATATATACTGAAAACATTGTTTTATGCATCAGACATTCATACAAAATTTCTCCTTAGCTACCCTGTTGTCGATCCTCGATAGTTTATAGAGAATCGTGATACAGACAGCCGATCGTCTTCGTTACATATGTAGTGATTTGCAAATAATATGTTAAAGGAACTATTCATTCATCATGATTTTTGATTCCACATGCGTCTGTATGTCTGACGTAAATTACTTTCATTTTTTATTTTGAATTCCATTCACACACATGCGTGAGCACTGTTGTTTTATGAGGAAGCTTGTTAGGGCTGCCCTGTGCCTTATTATTATAATTATTTTTTAAAAGACAACTACCGGGTACTGAGGGGAAGGTCTATTCTCAACAGTGGGTGGAAACGGGCTGATTAGATAGATAGAAAAGACAACTCCCGTAATAAGAATTGCTCTTGTGTTGAAATTGGACTTTTTAGAAACATAACAAAAACGGACACAAAGTAAAACCAGACGCGAAACAACTATTTGTAGATCGCGCAAATTTTTGTTCCGTGTGGAAATCGAACCCACGAACTCTCACAGCGAGGAAAGGTGACCACCTTAATCACTGCTTGTTTTCTGCCTCGTGCTATCGGGTTCCCCCAAATTATCCAGTTTGACCACTATACAGTATGTGTTGATAACGGTCGTGGAGTAAAGTCGTTTCTTTACTGACCTATATTTTATTTTAAGGAATTTGTTAACTTTTGCGTGTTTGCAAATGTGTACTTTGTACGGATGTTTTTGTATTGTAAAGAGATGTCATGTGATGAGACAAATTAGTTTGGGTAAATTTTTTTTTTTTGAAAAATGTGCGTGAACTAGTTATATTTCTACAAATTTCTGTAAATCTGAGTTAAATATGCAACGATAGTGTATGTTTTTAAATCATACCTCAGATCATAGAGAAATCATACCTGCTGAAACACATATTTAACTTGGAATGCCTAACGATTTGGCGCAAGTTACACTCGTCGTGCTTGCAGGCTCGTATACTGTTTAACTATGAAATTATAAAAATTATAATGTTATAATTAGTTTAACGCTATTTGTATTTTTATTTGTATTATTGTTCAGACTATACCAGTCTGAATAATAATACAAATATATTTACATAGAGACAGCCCTACTCCCATAGGATCGTTCTTACGTCAGAACATAAATAATTGAATTCGCGTAAACATTTACATTTTCCTCTGAAGTGTTATGCGTATTTCGTAAACTTTGATCAACACTTTCTAAACGTTACCTACATTGTTTTCTTAAGAGTTGTGTGTGAAAATGTACCTGTATTTACAATAATGAGAGCAACAAAAGTATTTATTTAAATGAATCCGGAAATGTAATAAGATCGTGGTATTTTAAAAGCAGTTTTGGCAAATCAAGTTTTAAAAATAGATTTTTGGCGCCTTTTCGTTCATGAAAGGTCTTTTAATCATGCTTACAATTTTATGACCTCGTTAAGGATGATTTTTTTTAAATACGAATGTCGAATATCTATGCCAAGCTATGTATATAAATAATATTTTGTATGCTTAATAACGCTGTAGCAAGTTGCAGAACACAGCCTTAAAAATACCTTAATATCAGATTAGATTTTTTAAAATAATGATGTTTCGCATCTACTAGAAAATTAATTAAAGCGAACTAAATAATTATTATCTTGCCTCAAAAAGCAAAAGCTTTTATTACAGCTAAAGCTAGTAAAAACTTACTGTAGTAAAGATAAAATAACGGCAAAATAAATTTTCGCGCGGAACGAAAGTGCACAAAAGAACACGTTCAAAATGAATTAATTTTGTGATCTTATGCAAGTTATGAATACAAATAATGAAATACGAAGTCAGCCATGCGACACTAAATTTATAACCTTAGATTCATGCGAATCCACGTAGAAAATAAATAGTAATCATAACTTACAAATTAAAATTAAAGTTTATATAAAAGTACACGGTACTTGACGATCTTTTCACCTATGTCGGAGTCCATAGTACACGAACTATTAGGTATGAGGTTGAACAGGGCAAAAATACTGCCAAGTTGTGAATTTGTGTATTTCCTCACTTATAGTAAGGACTCCATAAAGTTTTGTGTCTAAATGCTTGTAGCAGCCACTGCTTGGAAAGCCAAACAGCTAAATATAGGAGACGTGGGAAAGGACTGCGGCTGATACAGACATATTCAGGCACATTAATTTTAAGGAACATTTACTGTGATTTAAGGTCTCAGTTCGTGTATTATTCGTACTAACTCAAATCTTAAAATCGCTTACTAAATCACAATCTCTTACTAACACTTAGCTATACTCCACAGCAAGCTGCGGTTCTCAATACTATCGCTAATGCGGTTGGTGGTGGTGGCAGCTGGTTTCCATCGCGTCAAGGTGTTGGGTCGGCAGCACGTGCCTGCCAAGTCACGGGACGCTCCCGTTGTGGTCATGGCTCCTCATTCCACATTCTTCGACGCCATTGCTATTGTCTGCCTCGGAGCGCCCAGTGTGGTCGCCAAGGCTGACACTGCAAGACTACCGTTCATTGGACGTAGGTCTTTGCATGGATGTCAAGTTCTTATTTTTAATTTCGCTTGACGTTTCGTTTGTTTTTTTTGCAGTCTGTTCTCGCTTGCAGTTGCGTCTGAATGTTTGTTCTCGCTAGCTGTTTTTGTTTTTGCTCGCAGATTTTGTTGTCGCTTGCTAATTTTGTATTACGCTAGTGTTTTTGTTGCACGTTTTTCTAAGCTGGACGCATGTCGACATTTGATTTTCTTAATTTGTTAATTGAACAAAAAATGGACGATAATGATGTAGACAAGGGTACAGACTGGAATGCATTATTTTTGTGTAATTTCTGAAGGTTGTTCAATTACATTTTGACATATCTTTCGGATTTTCGCAATAAGTGTTGCCTGCATTTAGAGCATGAATTTTTGATAGAGCCTACACTAGTATTAAGAAACTTTTATTATGACATAAAATTAGTGAGTGGGCACTTAAAATTTTAAGCTTCATGTGTTTAATTACTGAGTATTAAATTTAATTGATGGATCCGGCGTACTAACGTGTACTCTATCACAGTTATTTATTCAATTTTAATAGCCGTTATAGCTAATAACGGTTTCGTTTTTTCTATGATCGCATTTAGATTAAGTGAAGGGACAAGATTAACAATTTAGTGTTGTAATAACGGTTATAAAAAACTGCTATTAGCGGTTTTAAATAAAGGGTTATGGGTGGTCTGATGCTCTATTGTTTATGGTGTTTTCCTACTGACACTTAAGGAGACTAAATTAAGTCAAAATTTAAATACGGTATGTTTTATAAAATAATGAGTTTTTGTTTCGTCGGTACATACATTTATGAATTGATGTAAAATTGATGTTAATACAAAATTTTGTGATTATAATATTATGACTTTCTCTCATTTATGAAACTACTTTTAAATATCTCTCAACTTCCGATTACAATCTTGCTAGAATTGGTCGTTTTAAGTATACTGATGAATAATAATAAACTATTAAAACATTTAAGAGAAATTACATTTTCTATTTTTATAAAACAGGTTGGGTCAATCAATCAAGTTTGGCATAGTTTTTATTACCGATATTAACATATAGCATTTAAGGCATTTATTTACAGTCTTTTTATAAACTTAGCATTCATAATATTAGACATTTAGGCGATAATATGGAAATTAATGCGCTTCTCCGAATCATAAACCATCTCTCTGTCAAAATTCATCCAAAACGGTACAGCCGTATTCAAGAGAAAGTAGAACACACAAACGTACTAGCATGAGTCAGTAGGAATACTACACTAGTATTTCTTCCTTAAATCAATAAGGGCTTAACTTATATTTTTTTGGCTAACCAGTCCATATTACGAACGGTTCGTTGCGAGGTTAGAAGCGTAACCATGGCAACGATCGATCCAGTCTAATATTGTCTTGTACAACAAATTTGCGACAGGGAAGCCCTAGGACGGCGCGCGTGACATACTAATGAAAAGTACTTATATGTATTGATTGATTGCTACTTTGATGTAGAGTTTTGATGTAGTATTAGTAAAACTGTTGTAAATATATTTATAAGTTTGTTTAATATAAGGTCAGGGGATGCTCCGTCTATTTGAAATAATACTCGTTATAATTGAGTTGTAGCGTTTGTAGACTTGTCGGTTTGTAGTCTTGCATCAAGTACCCCTTATTTAAGGAGTCTCTGACAAACTTGGAAGGCAGTACTAAGTTAAATTTGTTTATTTATGACATTTTGACATTTTGCCGGACTCTTTAAATTGACGCTTCAAATTAATTTGACAACTCTGTTAATAACTAACTTTATCAACGAATGTTGGCGTACTTGCTCATTTTTAGAAGGTACTGCTGATGGTAGCGTTTTGTAACAGTGTTGTATGTGTGTAATTTACTCAGATACATGCAAAGAAAAGTACAAGAGATGGATGAATCGGAATGGAAGAAACGTAAGCCCTCGGCTTACACTGCGGCAGTATGGGCAGAAACAAGATGAATTGGAAAGAATTTTCTCGGATAGCCTTATTTTGGCCGGCACTTGGGCAGTATTGGCAAAACATATAACAAGCCTAAACTAGCTTAACAATTGGCTCTTACATTTTTTATCAATACACAATCACCTTTTACCAAGAAATAGTAATTTAATGTGATTGTCAGCACAGAACTCAGTGTCAACGTGTCATGAACTCCGTTTAAGTTGATCAATCATTTGAACCGTGGAATTAGTTTAGTCGACATTTTAGCGTCACTAATTGTAGATCCGGTACCTAATAAAGCAGTCACTTTAACCTATTTAAAATATTTTTTATTGACAACTCCTGCAGTAATAATTACTCTTGAGTCGCGGGGACTTTTACAAACATACAAAGAACGGATCCAAAGTACAACCAGATCAGAAACAATTATTTGTGGATCGCACAAATAATTGATCCGTGTGGGAATCGAACCCACGACCTCCCGACGCAATGGCAGTGGCATGGCCAAAAATAGTTACTTTATACCCAGAATTACCTATATATTTTATTCGAATAATATATATTTAAATCTGCCTGTTGTCACTGTCTGATTTCGCTTAAATTTAGCATAGCTATAGTTGAAAAATCCGGCATCAAAAATCCTTTCTTTTTATTTAGTTTCAATGGTCGCTTTCTTCAGCAATTTTCTTAAAGAGCTGAAATAAAGAAGTTGTTTATAAATGCAATTATAAATTAATTGAACACACCGTTAAACAAGTTTTTAGATACAGTGACCTAACCGGTCACTGTATCTAAAAACTTGTTTAATTGGCTAATAGAGTTATTATTTTGTTATTGAATTATGAAATGCATCAAGTTTGTAGACAACATTATTGAGTGATTATAAAGGATGTTTAAAACTTATTTTTTGATGTATATTAATATCAAATAATATTTTTTTAATGCATTACTAATCCTGGGACCGGTCTACGGGTTCTTTCGTGGGTTTAAGGTCGGATGGTATTTATATTCCTTTAAGAACTGTTATATCTTATTCATAAACACACTATAAACCTATTTTAGTTAAAAAGCTACTATAATGTTTTCTCTTTTTCATTTCGCTATGGGGTGAAAGAAACAAAACACTTTATAAGCCTTTCATAACTTCATATATTTTTATGAATAAGAGGGTTATAGCTTATTCACGACGTTTTGTTTATCGTAAAAGCAAGAAGTAACCAAGGTATGCAAGGGTTCAAAAACCCTTGCATACCTTTGTAAGACGAGAATGCATAACATTCAGCTGCATAATTCTATATTATAATTACAAGTAACAAATAAGTGCTGTGTTGCTAGACTTTCATCACAACATCTAGATAACTCCTAGACATAATTGCCAGTCTGAACATAAATTAAACCAACACATAACCGACCGTTAACTAGACGATAATGACGAAAATGATACAATATAATAGGTGTCACATATTTATTTGTAAATCGGCTAGACTTTGTCATAATCGCTGACATTCATTTAGTTATATAATATTTAAACTAATAGTTTTATTTGGATGAACTACTATATATCAGCCTAGCCTTTCTTCCAACTATGTTGGAGTCGGTTTCCAGTCTCGCTGGATGCAGCTGGATACCAGTATTTTACATGGAGCTATCGGACCTCCACAACCTAGTTACCTGGGATATAACACGATACTTTTCATTAAGACTGGTTGTCAGACTATCAAGCTTCCGACAACTGTTAACGACTGTCAAGGATCTTTGAAAGTGACAGCAGGGACAATTAAACGTGACTTCCGTAACACAGACGAACTCGATATGTTTAAGATGGTTACCCATCCACAAACAACCTCGGAAAGCAAAGCTTAACTTCAGAGATCGATTCGGCTATTGTTTGCTAAGTCACGAGCTCCTCTAGACTTTGTCATAATCGCTGACATACATACAGTTCATTATGTAATATTTAAACACATAGTCTTATTTATATGACCTACTGATATTATGATATAATCCGGTTCATAATATTTGTTTAAATTGTACTTTGCCCTTGGAAACGGTGGACGTATTTCTGTTATTGTGTTCCGGGTTCGATAACCTGTCGAGGCAATACTTTTTGTGTTTTCTAAAATCTTTTTAGTCTAGTTTTTGTGTTAGTAAATTCTATGTAAATCTATTAAAGATTTCTCACAAAATTAATTTAAAACTAACAGAACTAATTTCGTGTATCGCTTTGGAAATTCTATTGTATATTTAACACACTCCAAAAAAGACTGCCTCTTTTTTGAAGTCGGTTAAGAATAAAATAGGTCTTAATTTGACCGTATTTTGTAGTAAAACATTTTGAAATACCACATGGAAATATAATAATACACGTTCATTTCATCACAATTGATTATTAACACAATAATATTCACAAGTACTAAAAGGTATTTTAACTGCACTAAACTATATTCAATACATACATACAAAATATTTAAAAAATACACAAAATAATAAATGACATATTTGTACTAACAAATAATCTTTAATTTAAATAGATTTCCTTATCGAAATTAGATTTTTTTCGTACGTAATTACCTAGCATCCGTTCATTAGTCCACTAATATGTTTGAAAGTTACTCTACATAATATTACAATACTTCTAATTGGCCTTAATGTGTTCCCGGTCAACAACATGATATTATATAGCTGTGATATAAAAACTATTTCAACTGATAAGTAATTGCACTTTCCCTTGTAATGTGGCAAGTCATTAGCCGTACAGTGGGCGAGTAAAATGTTCTATGACACTAAGTATAGTCAAGTTCACTAGTTATTCAACCGATTTCTAAAAAGGAGTAGATTCTCAATTAGGGAGCTTTTCAGGTTTATTTATAGCAGTATTTAAATTTTTAGAATAGTTACGTTAAATTAAAAAAAAAAAAAAAACGCAGATGCAACCTTATATTTGAAAAATTAACAATCAAATAAAGCATACTAACAAAAATTCAGAAGTGTATATTACATAATTTTGTGACACAAACAGAAATTACATAAGAGAACACTGCAAATTACTACACCAAATTAGTTTTGTCTGGCACAGTAGCGTTAATTTATCAATGTCGTAGTTTAAAGAAACCTTTTGATTTTATTTATTATTTAACATTTAGTAACTTCAATTCGGTATGTGGGTACTTTGCTCTAAAAAGAAATATCACCTTAAATTATATTTTTACTAGCTCACCCGGCAAACGTTGTTTTGCCATATAAAAAAAAATCACTTAGGTATATAAAAAATAGATGTTGGCCGATTCTCAGACCTACTCAATATGCTCAAAAAATTTCATGAGAATCGGTCAAGCCGTTTCGGAGGAGTATGGCAACGAAAACTGTGACGCGAGAATTTTATATATTAGCTGAAAAAATATTTTGTATATAAAATAATTTTGACAATCATACAAGGACAAGTGTTCATATAGAAGCGACAATTTTACACGCGGAAGCATAAACAAATTCAGTTATACCATGGTTATACACCACGAATGATGTCGTTTAAACATGCACAAATCGATAGCAGTTACTTATGTTAACAACAAATATTTGTTCAGTGGTTAAACAGCAAACATTTGTAGGTCATAGATTACATAATGTTTCCGTACAGGAATCGACCCGGCGACCTTCGGTAGACTACCGACATTTAGCCAATGAGATACGATTATCTCACATTTGCAATTTTTTGTGTTACAACCTGGCATATTATATTATTATGAAGATTATTAAGTGATAATATAATACTATTAAAGACTATTTTTTAATAAAAAATACTTTAATGTTTCATTATTTTCAGTGGTCGCTAAGGCTACAAATTAGAATAATATTATACATATTATAGTCCCCAACTGGTACTTGGTCAGAGTGGTGGATTCAAGGCTAAACCCCTCCCTTATTACGGGAGAAGACCCTTACCTTGTGGGACATTAATGGGTTAATTTATTTACATATTATAGAAAGCTTTCTGAGCAATAAGCATATGTTATAAATAATTAAAAAATACTGTTGGGGTGAGATTTTTAACTACTCCATTTTATAAAGCAAAATTCGAGAAATCTTTCAATGTGAAAAAACAAAATCTTAAATAGATACTTAAATACCTGACAGCCTGATAAAACTACCTGTCTAGTAGTAATATAAAAATAATTACATATAGAGTAGCCATTTGAAATGCATTACAATAATATAAATTGCATAAAAAGCTCCAATACCGCCAATACGATTGTCTATGGTCTGATTGATTGGAGTGTCATTAAAATATCAAAACTCATTGCTATAAGACCTCTTTAGAATAATGAGAAAGCTAATAAAGGTGAAAAAAAAAAGATTTATTTCTTCTTAATATGTATTGAGAATAAAAAAAAATCTGATATATTTAAATGATTTAGAAAGGTGGTGCTTATTAGCTGGAAATCAATGCAATGTGGCTTTTACTATACATATATTATGATGAACCAGCTTCTGCCCGCGACGTTGTCCGCGTGAAAACATTTCCCGGGGTGAAAAGTCACAACAAAATTCTAGGTTTCTAGGTAATGAGCTATTAGGGTAGCAAATGTCACTAAAATCTGTCGGGTAGTTTTTCGTGAAAGGATAACAAACATACATAAAAAATATTGCATTTATTATATTAAAGTAGGAAAGGAAATTTTTAAGGATCGTACCAAGTGGCGTTCTCTGCCTACCGCTATGAGAAGAAAGCGTGATATTTTTGTATGTTTGTATGTGTCACTAAGTAGGTTGTATTTTTGTGAGTTCCATTTGCATCAAATAGATGTATTTCTTTACCAGCCAGTATCGTTATCTACGCAAATTAATGTTGTCTTATTTATAAATCGGTATTTAAATAGTTTTGTTATCTGCAACTACCGTAGATCGTAATCAGTATTTGCGAAAGTATGGTTCCCATTTGCTTAACTGATGGTACAGCTCTTGATATATGAATGAGAATTTCTCAAGTGAATTCTGTAGATATTTTCTATTAATTTTGAGTTACATCTTCTGAATAATTCTTAATCTTCAGAATGTGCAATGGGGCACTGTAAAACATCGATTAATTTATGTAACCTTAAATGAGTTATCATGGAATTTGGTCGATGTTTCTTATTTCTTACTTAAATACAGCCCCAATTATAGTCCATTTGTCTTTAATGAGTATGAAAATGATTAATTAAATCAAGCCTTTGATTAGAAAACTGCGAAACATACTAACAATCTATACATCTGTCAAAATGATCTCTCTCTCTTACATTTGATTCTCAGCAATATATTTTCTTTCACAATACAACGTTCTTAAAAAGAAAGAACAAGTCTTTATACTCATAATACTCTATACTTATAATAATACCACATTTAGTAACAACATCTCATCAAACACACAATAATACTATCAAACAACAAAAACAAAAGTCAACCCAAATTTATGGCAATAGGCCATCTTACTTAGTAACAACTAAGTAGAGCCTACCCGACACAGTTTAAAACAGCCTAATGTTATCTATACTAATATTATATGAAGGCTGAAGAGTTTGTTTGTTTGTTTGAACGCGCTAATCTCAGGAACTACTGGTCCGATTTGAAAAATTCATTCAGTGTAAGATAGCCCATTTATTGACAAACGCTATATATATAGGCTATATATCATCACGCTACGGCCAATAGGAGCAGAGTATCAGTAAAAAATGTTACAAAAACGGCTAAAATTTTGACCCATCTTCTCTTATGTGACGCAAGCGAAGTAGCGCGAGTCAGCTAGTTATTTATACACTTGATCAGTATAATTCATCTCGTTGTCTATCTGTCTGTGTGCACCGTTACTCTGTGAATAGCGTGTTTGTTTGTATCAAACTTTTTCTTTCCCTTCACTGGTTTTTTTTAGTTTTTTGTACGCTGGTATGCAGAGTATGTTGCTAGTTCGGAATGTATGATGTTCTTTCAATGGTTAGATTATGATTGATGAATACATAGTCAATCTTTAAACTTTTGCAAAGACGATGGAATCATAGAGATAATAATAATATGCAAAATTATCTCGTAGTTCAAATCAAAATTAAAAATTCGCTCTGTTACATCAATGTTTTTCTATATTTGGCCACTTTTGTCAACTTTATTTGGTCGCTTGCCAAATAAAGTTGACAATTAAGTATTATAAGGTTTAGTTATTGCAGTAATACGTGTTAAAATTTGCTCATAGTTTGATAACAGAAATTGGATACTTCCTTAAATTATTTTTGTACAATTCTATTGAGAATTTAAGTTTTGTAATCCTTTATGAGGTCAAAACCTAACATTACAAATTAACTACCTATCTATACTTTATCTTAGTGTATCCCAAGATAATCTTCACAACAAAAACAAAATCAAAACCATGCTCTACCTCTCTTTAACGTTCTTTATTAGCCAGAAACACATCATAATCATATTACATCTCTTTCTTACGCTTATCATTAGACAGGGGCAGACACATTGGTACCTTATGTTATGAATGATGTCCAATTTATGTAGACATTTATGAGTTTATTAGTCATAATGTTTACGACCTGTAATCAAGAGTGACGAAATCTAAGGTATAGCCGTACGTTATGGCCAGTGTCATTGATTGTATTAGTTCTTTATTATTAAACTTTTTATAGAAGGTAATAAATAAATAACTGTATATAATATGAATAATGATTAATCTTAAGAGTCATAAAGAAATGACTCTATGGCGCAGTGGTTTCGGTCACCACATTTTTTTGTGCGATTCACAAATAATTGTTTCGGGTCTGGTTCTGCTTTGTGTCCGTTGTTTGTATGTTTGTAAAAGTCTCCGGGACACAAGAGCAATTCTTAGTGCGTGCGGGAGGGAGAAAAATATTGGAAACAATTCTATCTTAACTAATTCCGTCGTTTAGCAGTAAAGTCGTAACAGACAGACTTACTTTTCGTTTAGTTTTTTAGTTGAAATCTCCAGCGATTAATAGCATGTAGACAATGACCTGCCAGCATTACATAATCACTGCAAATTAACTGCGAACATTTGACAACAGAAACTAATAATGCATTGCAAAAAACTACTGACAATTTTATTGTGGAGATATTTTGAACTGAATTTCAATGATGACACAAGGATTTTTTTGAATCATTTCGTATACATACCCCCTTATTCATAAACACGCTATAAACCTATTTTAGTTAAACAACTACTATAATATGTTTTCTCTTTTTCATTTAGCTAAGGAGTGAAAGAAACAAAACTCATTATAAGCCTTTCATAACTTCACATATTTTATGAATAAGAGGGTTAATGTTTATGTACTTATACAAACTGATTTAAAGTCAGTGTTAGAGATAGCTTCTGGTATTCACTTCGTGGTTCGCTCAGAATATAATTGTGCAAAATCACAATAAAGAATTTTTAAATCTGCCTTTAGTCATAATTTTAAGTTAGTGAAAAGCGTTATTAAGGATATTATCAATATCAAAAGTCACGTAAGACTAAACGTTCACGCCTACGGCCAACAAATTATGATTGAAACCACATTAAAGTTTAAAATAATCTATAATCATCTCACTTTAAAACACTTTAGCTTTTATAGCTATACTTAAGTAAAATGGTTAACTATTAAGCTTTTTACCTTAACGGTACAGTTACACATATGTTCATAAAATGCCATGCTTAAAAGCATGTTAGAATGAGTATGGTAGTCAAATTGATACATTCTCCTTTGTATAGCATGCCTTATTTAAGCATAATTATAGTGAATTAGCGTTACCTTTTCGCCCGGCGCTACAGGAAGAAAGCCTAAAAATTACGATGTTTGAGGAAATACGTGTATCGAACCCGTACCACTAATTAACAGATGCTCAATAGTAGCATGCTTTCGTGCTAGTATTGTGCATGTAGAACTGTTACTTAACTCTGTATATTAGGCTGTTCGGAAATTCATTTAAGTAGTTTTTTGTGGAAATGAAAGACAGTTTCGAGCTTCCAGGATAATCCCAGGCCTTTGAAGTGGTCGTACAATGTTAAATTTATCAAACTGAATAATTCCATTCGGACTCCGAACAAACTAATATAACGTGTGTATCAAAAAGCGCGCCAACATTTGACATAGTGCTTGTTCACGTTGGAACTCGCGGGCGCGGTGGCGGTCGCGAGCGCGGGGACGTGGCGATTTGTGTTCACGTTGGCCGCCAGGCGGGCGTTTGGCTCAAACTGGCTCAAACTGGTTGATCTTACTTGACATCGCGAGTGGATCGCGCCCGCCACCGCTAGTTCGACGTGAACACACACGAACATCTTCACTTGTTTGATATTGGCGCGAGCGCGCCACGCGGGCCGCGCGCGACGCCGCTAGCTCGCCCGCGACTTAGACCGCGCGAACGGTTTGTACGTGAACACTTCGGTACATCGCCATATGTTTGATATTTCGCGACCGCGCCCGCCACCGCGCCCGCGAGTCAACGTGAATGAGCACATATCGTCATCTAACGACCACAGATTATTAAGACATCTTTTTCACACACAGCCGCTGACAAAATTGTGCTTACCGTTATTGATGAGAAGGCAACGCCTTAATGTTAGTAAAGAAATTATTTATAACTTTAGCGTCTAATCTATCTTAAAAGTAGTAGTTTGTGTACCGGTTTTGATTAAAGAGTTTGGGCGCCATGTTGTAATTTAAAAATAAGCGTAAACAAACTACCATTGAATGCAAGAATAATGCATTTTGTGAGTGGTTATTACGAAATCAAAACCAAATAATTTTCTAATTTATGTGTATTTAGTGTCTGCCTGCGATTTCGTATCTAAAGGTACCTACGTGGAAAAAATTGGGGAAAATCAATGTATCCCAACTAGCACACAAGCTGCTTATACAGTCGTTATACAGCCTGATAGTTGCATAAGAGTCGTTCAAACGCTGTACAATTCTCTATAAGTTGTATACTAGCTATTTAAAAAACCCTTTAACAGCTAGGCGGGACAGTAGCCGTTTAGTAGGAAACTAATGACTTATAGTGATATATGAGCATGTAATTGCATCGCTAGACAGCCTAGGGAAGTATAACTGAGTTAATGGAATCTTCTATAACACCGTTAACTGTATAAGGGGACTTTAGGAGATAAAGGAGTTTAAACGGAGTTATGCGTTGCGTTTATAGCGCCTTAGGTTCTATAACAGATTTTTTTAGGGCTAGTGTATTACTCATCTATAAAAGAGTTTCGTAGGTCTTTAATAGCGCCTTGAGCGTTATATAAGATATTTTTATGGCTTCTGTACGGCAAATAGATGTATAAGGTATCATTCGAAACATTTTTACAGCCATGGGGATTACAGAATTATGTTAAAGCACCTAAAGCGCTATAACCGAGTAATATACCTTTATACTAAAGCTTAAAATTATTATCATAATATTATATTTACATAAGTGCAGCGGTGGTTCAGTCTGTCAACTGTTTTTAAAGAATCATACTATTAATTGATTTTCAAACTATTTTAATATTCAACGACTGACCTATAAAAGTACGAGTAAAATGCTGGTGTGCGACCAAAACAATTATATTGAAGCACTCTTATGCCACAACTGCAGAACCTTGAGGTCTACAACAGCAAACACTAGAGCCTTTGTACAGCTTAAATTAGATGTAACCAACTCTGAGAGCTGCTTGATCGAGACGCCATTACAGCATTTGGTGAACATATTTTTTGAGGTTATTACGATCTTTTGAAGATCATATAAATCTATAGCCTGGTAACGTTAACATAATTAAAATCATTTTTTATTACCTATAACACTAATTAAACTATCTGTAACCCTCAAAGTCTTATTTATGTTCAAAATACAATTTCCAAATCCACATATCTATATAATTTTTGCATTTAAAACTGAATATTTTGAGGGCGCATGAAAATATTGACGATAATATACATATATATTGACAGCAAACTGGAACTCGCACTTTCATATCACGTACACAAAGAAATAAAAGCGATAGACTACTTGTTATTTTAATAATTTAATCCGTAAAAATAAAATGTCTCCTCATTTGTCACTGATGATTCATTTTAATACAATATATTTAGTTTACACCATAATAAACCGACCATATTACTAATTTAGAGCGTTAGCATTTATAACCGTTACACAGTAGCGCTAAAATAAGGTAAAGGTGGTATAATCGCGCTGCAAGAGCTTTTTCGAACGCTCGTGGCGCTAACCACCACTGTACAAGAGCTGGTAAGCGCCACGAAGCTGCGAAAAAGCTGTTGTAGCGCGATTATACCACCTTCATCTTATTTTAGCGCTCCTGTATAACTACTATACAACGTACTATTATAATTACTATTTACGACCACTGTAGATCCAATTTAGAGCTATAAGCTGGACAGTATGGGCCTATTTGACGCTACAAGAGATCTGTAGCCGCTTATAGAACCACTATACTTCTTACTAAGGAGCCTAAGGCGTTATAAAAATCCTTTAACCGGCCATTGTGCAGCTTGTTATAGCGCTTGTGTGCTAGTTGGGATGTTTTTAATCAGTATAAAAATCATTGCGCTATTTATCTTGATCTATTCAGCAAATATAATATAACACTATACCTAACATCCATACATAATTACAAATAATTATTTGGTGCTAGTAGGATGTGTACTGTATTTTAAAGACTTCTACTTCGTCTGCATTGATGAAACATTCGTTTAATTCTAGCTTAGTCATGTACATAGTTTCCTTGTTTACAATTATTAGTTTACTACAAAAGTCCTTACAGTCATCTACAATTCCTTATTACAAATTCGTTCAACGAATAGTTCTTCAAGGAATTACTAAAACATTTTCCTTAAGATTAGAATACAACTTATAGAGTTTGTTGTCGTGAAAAACAATTTAACACAATAAACAGCCAGCTCTACAAGTAGCTGATCATACTCAATCTTTTGAAACCCTATATACTGAAGTGTGCACATTATTCCATGTAAAAAACATTTGCCATTGATTGAAATGTTAAATTCTAACTCATCCTACTTGATTTGATCAGTTATTTATTAAAGTTACGTAACACAGAGGTTTTGAAAATATGAAGTTGTTAAGCGGAATTTGGAGCTGGCTGTATAAACACTCACACATGTGCCATAAGATTGAAAAAACATACAAACAGCTTCTAAATGTAACTGTAAATCCTGTCTAGTTTCGACAACTTTCTCGTTTTAAGGACATTAAGAATGCATAGTCTAAAACTTTTTATGTATCCGTCAAGTTAGAAATACTTTTTTGGGAAGATCAATGTGTTCAAAATCAATGTCAAAATAAAATAGCCTACAAAAATATCTGTTTATAATTTTGTTCATAATAATTACCCGTTGTTCAAACAATCTAAAGCCAATCAAAGACAGAGATTGCAAAGATATTAAAGTTTCTTTTGCATGAATCTTATATGCCCTTCAATATTCTCTATTTGGGGATACTGTACGTAATATAATACATAACAAAATGCACATTACATTTAGATTTAGACGGAAACGTTTTAGGCTAATGAAAAGCACTGAATCAATTTGTTATCGCATTTCTTTTCATATTTTGGTGTCATATTTATTTATTTATATTTACCACAGCTAACGACTACCATTACAAGTGTACTGCCCAATGTGGTAGTAATCCCATAGATATGAATCAGTACAATAATATGTTATTGCGCTAACTATACGGTACCATAGTACTAGCTCTAGCTACTAGCTTAGTTTAGAATCAGTTGACCGTGTGTGAGCTGTCCCAAAATATTTATTTACATTTTCTCACCATATCTATCACAAGCCTTAAAACTCACTTGACGTGAACGTTTGTGACAGCAATAAAACAAGCACAGTTGTTAATAAGAAAGCTGGTTTCCTTCAATTCAAGTATGTGGGTTCGAATCCGTGTTCACCTCACCATAGACACCGCTATAAATGTTTATTATGCAGATTTGTATCTATGGGCTTCATAATTAACTTTAACTTTACAATGAGAGGTTTCAATTCCCGCGGTTACTTTGATGTGTGTTTTGACTTAAGTTATTGTTGTTTAACCAATTTGGTAAACCGTATTATATTGAGGTGTACCATCTTTATAAAAGTGTAATACTTTGGGGCTTTAGCCGCAACAGATTTACGCGAACATTACTTATCTTTTCAGCAATCTGGATACAAATATAATGAATCATTTGATTGTGACAATTTATGAATCTTAGAAAATAAACAAATATATTTCTTATTGCGCTAGTTCTATGTTTTAAGTTTGAACATTTCAGACGAGTGTATATTTTTACAAATATGTTTTGTAAAAATACAAGTCTTCCTTCTTTTCATTTGTCGTTATAATTACAAACTCATACCTTAGTGTGCCCTGCAAAGAGAAACAACAATAAATTATACATTCGGTTGATAAATTAATAAAGTAACAACATCCCTTAAAACCGTAACGACGCAGTCAAAACTCCTCAAGCCTTAGAACATTGACCTTCGTTCAAGATGTTTAAAAGATACTTGTTGACCTAAATACACTTGTTTTCCGCTCAATCAACAATACACACCACGAGGCTTCCGTAATGCGGCGTTTTCCTGAATTAGTTCGTGTATCTTTCCGCTTTTATGACTATCGTTTGAAAGAACCTTATTTGTTTACATAGGTAGGTATTGTGATTTAGTTTGGTCTGCTTTTTAGTTTTAGGAACTGGTATAGGTTTTTTTTATTCCATTAGAATTGTACTGCTTGGCAAGGGTCTTCTTCCAAGTAGAGGACGGACTTCGATTCAATATGCGTTTTGCGGCTAGGTTCTCTTGTTTAGGTATCATTGTAGTATCTTAGTTCAGTTTACGGGAAGTAAATATTGAAAACGGAACAAAAAGCATTAATTACTAAACTAAATTAAGATTCAGCAATAGCAATGTTAAATAAAGGTTGTAGCTAAATAAAATCATGTTATTTGTAGCCAAGATGCTAAACATAAAGCTTTTTAAATTATTGTGAAACATGTCCAAATGCTTGTTTATGCAACTTTCTCGATTTGAGAACATAATACAATGACTTGCATATTTTATGCATTGACATTTTGGATAAGAAGTTGTTATTATGCTAGAAGAAGAAATGCAATCTTTCAGAAATAGTCATGAACGAATCTTTCATGATGTGTTTAAAACACATGTTTTAGTAACAGTCATGATTAAATGTGTTTTTCATAAGCAAAAGATGTTCAATTTTGCTTTAAATGGATTTGTGTTAGATGGATTAAATAACAACGGAATAATTATGTAGTCTTGAATGCGTTTAGCAAGTTATCAATTTCATTGACGTCGGCCTAAGAACAACTTTTACTGACCTTAGGTGTCATAAGATGTTAATGTAAATTGAAGGCTACATCCAACACCGTTAAACTTGAACTTTAAAAGGTTACAATTACAAAATTAAGATAATTTTAAATTACGTTCCGCGGTTGGTGGTCTTTTAAAAACATTCAGTGGTTTCGGAGATTACCCTCTACATACAAATTGACAAAGTTCTCGTCTACTATTTACTATTTATTAATAGCAGTATAGACATACATACATACATAAATTATAACACGGCTGTAATATCTAACGGTTGAGGCAGAGCTGTATGAAGTACAACCGCGTTTTGCCGTTAAAAACGTTAGATTCATGATATACGGCGCAAGTCTATTGCCGCATACTATGCACATTACTAAACTCCAAGCTACTATTGAAAATATTATAAGAATAATCGACCGAACGAAATAATTTAAACACCTACTCCATTTGGCATTAAGTCCGCGTTTATACAAATTTGTATAAGAAGTTAAAATAAATAAATATATGAATAAATGACCGACGGCACTTTATCCTACCCAGGAATCAAACCATTACCTGTGGTTTATACCAGATCACAGGCAGATATAATATAAGTCAATATTTTATTTTATAGGGCCCTGAAGCCGCTAATATGTTGCATCGGCAAGCTGTCCTACTTAGCCGGCGGGATGGCGATCACAGTCCGCGGCAGGCAGGCCAGCCGCAAGGAGGCTCCGATCCTGGTCGTAGCCCCCCACTCCTCGTTCCTAGACAGCTGTATCGTGTACGCGACCAGGATGTCCTCAGTCATTGTCCGGAAGGAAAGCATGGATAATTATGTTGGAAGTACGATACTTTGATTTTTTCGGTGGTGGGATTTTGGTGATGGGATTTTGGTAATGGGATTTTGGTGACGGGATTTTGGTGATGGGATTTCGGTGATGGGATATTTGTAATGGGATATTTTTTGATGATAGGATTCTGGTCGAGGGCTTTTGGAGATGGGATTCTGGCTACGGGTTCTCGATGGTAGCTTTTTGGTGATATTTTGGCTGAAAACTTGGGATTTTTGTTGCGGTTTTTTTTTCAGGTTTGCCTTGCTTAAGATTATGCTTTTAATACTTATATTGGGCTGTATTCAGTGGTGGATTAATATAAATGCTGTATTATTTTTCTAACTCTTATTTGGTGGTATTGGGTGGTTTCACATGACAAAATGTGGATAGAGTCTAGATTGTCTTTTTCGTTTAGGTACAGTCACACGGGACTGTATTTCTATTAGACTACTTATCAGTTACGTCATAAACAACACGATAAAGGAAAACCATTTCTAGTCGTTAATTAGAAAGTAGACGAGTAATTTTTATTACATAATTGCAGAACAATTTTCTTGGCAATAAATGTAAACGCGCTATAAAATAGAGGCAACAAAGTAATACAAAGTCTTAAAGCCAATTATTACATTAGAAAACCATAAACAAAAGAGTTTACGTGTGTTGACATTTCAACCTTTTAATTCCGTAGACAAAAGCTTCAAGTTGACATTTCAAGTTTTTAATCGCTAGTGTTGTGTACACCATGTCAAATGTGACACAAATTTGTTTGTATGCTTGTCTTTTGTCACGGGTATAATGTTTTCACTCGGTATTGTGCGTGATCACGTACAAAGAATTAGAGAATACGCCATTCAAGTTTCAAACCTTTTGTATGAAGGTTTGTATGTGTTTATGGTTAAGTGAAATGTGTTCTTTTTCAATTCAGTTTCTTTGGAGAGTTGGGTTTAAAGTTAAGGTATTTTTAAAGTCGTCAAGTAGTTAAATGACGATCTTTTCATAAATCTTGGTGAGATAATGCATGTAAATAAGCTGCAGTTTTCTTATGCTTTGTTAACAAAGCTTCATAAGAAAAACGGGGAGTGAAATCATATTGCCCACGTATATACACGACAATCAAGGATTATAATATCATTATATTTTTAAATGTTCTATGTTTTGTTTTGTACCTTATCTATACTAATATTATAAAGCTGAAGAGTTTGTTTGTTTGAACGCGCTAATCTCGGGAACTACTGGTCCGATTTGAAAAATTCTTTTAGTGTTAGATAACCCATTTACCGAGGAAGGCTATAGGCTATATATCATCACGCTACGACCAATAAGAGCAGAGTACCAGTGAAAAATGTTACAAAAACGCGAAAAATTATGATTATCTTATTCGACGCAAGCGAAGTTGCGCGGGTCAGCTAGTACAAAATAAATGTAATGAAAAATAGGCGTGACTTTAAAGAAGTACACATGGAAAAAATTCATCTTAATATCAATCAATTATGATAGAATGGTTTTTTCAATGTAGTTTGTGTCTATAGCATGCCGTAGCAATCTTTTTCGCTTGGCAGGGGCTCTCAGTGTCTCTAAGTACGATATTACACAACCATGTTATTAATTTAAAAACGTCGTAAAACGATTTCAATTTAAATATAAAATGCCGGAATCTAACCGTTGCACCGTTATCAAGTGGGTTTTAATATACAAATATTAAACTTTCTTTTTACTGCGTGATGGATGGTTCAGCCTAAAGGGTTATTAAAGCTCTATTACGGAATATGTGACAGCATAAATCAAAAGAACGGAACGTAATTATACAAACATGGCCGCGGAAATTAAAGTGAAAATAACACGAACGTATAATTATCGAATAGAAAATTAGAAAATGTTTGATGTATGTGCATTTTATAAAAAATAACTTTGATATCGACATTCGAAGTAGAGTAGTGCCCGGTTTCTGAGGTATATTTAGCGGTAATTTATATGAGTTTAAACGCTATTGAATACATAAACTACCTGTAACCCCAGAAACCGGGGATTAGTGAATTAGATTCAGATTATAATGATAAACATTCATTTCTTAACTATGGAGTATGTAGTAAAATATATATTACGATGAAACAGTCCTACCCAAAAGAATCCACTTTCTCGGCAAAACAACTAAACTGGGTGATACGAAATCGCAAAAATTACACTTGCATTATGCATTTATGTAAATTATTTACACAAATATTCAACAAAACTTTGTCACAATAAAAAAAAACATACGCGAAACTTTATTCAAGATTGCAAATTAGACTTCAATAGCAAAGACATAATAAATATGGTCCATTTAATCAAAAACTCATTATAACATCGGAAAATCTTCCCACTAGCGTAAGCTTAGAAAACAGCTAAAGCAGAACAACAAAATGTTCATCTCGTTAATCGCGGTACAAACACGATGATAACGAGTAACATCATTGAGACCATTACGTACTACACGTATAGGGTTGCCATCTCTAAAATTTGGAAAACCGGACAAGACGCGTATAAACCTCGGATTTTAGTGTCCGAAAGCCGGACATGTCAACAAGAAGAGCAACCGCGACGGGAGGAGTGGGGGAATGGTGAATATACTTGGTTCGTCGGTTGATCTTGGTGTGCGAGCATAGTGAGTGTGTCGCGGGCGGCCCAATTTTTTTATTTATTATTTTTTTTAAACCCGGTCTACAAATGAAACCTTCCCCGGACGCTCCCCGGATGCCCTCTAAACTAGGACAAATCCGGGAAAACCCGGACGGATGGCAACCCTATACACGTAGAAAACTTTCACTCGGCTTATTTCCGTACTTCGTAATTGTATTGTAATAACGTTATTTATTGTATTTATAGAATAATTGTAGGTCTGTTTGTTGCTTTTCTATAGCCACTTTCGTTTTCTTTGACCATTGAGAGATTTGAAGTAAATGTCAAGTTGATGTACATACTTAATTTGCTTGAAAGAGGTTTTTGGTTAAGGATTTGTGTTTTACATTCAATTGTTTATAAATATTGCGATATATTCAAAGGTAAAATAGTACACTTTTCAGCTAAAGAAAAAGTTTCGTAAACATTTTGTAGAGTCTTCGAAAACTTCTTTCTATTATTTTTTGGCAAGACCTGAATACAAAATTAAGCTTAACTTAACAATATCTGAGATTGTTAAAACTATGAAGCTTTAAATTAATGTCAAGTAGAAGACAAACGTTAATAGATACCCAGAATTCTCTTTTTTTTCCTAAAGATATGTTATATTCACAATTCTCCCTTGTGAAAATTGCAGCATTGTACAGTCTGTATTTGTACAGTCGCTAGTCGTAGTTAAATAATTGAGACCGTGTTCAATTTTATGTTGTAATCCAACGCTAGTCTGGATAATCCGGAGTTCGTACTGCGGTAGACAATCGATTTCCGCGGTCTACCACGCCGAGCCACACTGATGTTGGCTATTCCTCTCATTTTTATTTGTACATACATACATTGATACATACATAATAAGATGCCATAATAATATGGGTAGAGGGAGACCAAAGAACAAAATAGTATTTTATTAATATCATGCGAAACAATAAATATTGTAGAGGACATTTGAATAATTATAGAACGGTTATATCATAATTCTTTCGAATCGGCATTTTTTTTTGTAACTCTTAAAATCTTGAAGTCAGTATTAATTATTAATACAATTAAATGTTTTATTAAACGTTGTATTAAAAAAGAGCATTACTATCGGTGCTGGAGAGAAGAGTTATTTTCCATTTAGTACATATTATTAGAGTATTTTCTACACGAAACTAGTAGAATACGAATAAAAAAGACAATACCTACATAGACTAGTAATAAAGTTGGTTGTTCGTCTAGTATTATTAGTAATGTTGTCTTTCTACGCCAAGCTTTCACGACGGCTAAAACATAAAATACAGTAGCCAATAAGATATTGAATTAACTGCTGCCTTGCTATTGAGTATTCATATTTTATTTACATTTCAATAAATATCCGTGACTGGTAATAGATAATTTTTATTACAAGGAGCTTTGAAAAGAACATAAATAACATATTGAAATTTATTTTCTAAAGCATTTTGTGAGCGTGCATTTCCGAACTCCAATTAAAAACAAATGAATAAAAAAAGCATCGAGCTGCCGTATTCCATAACTAGGCATAACAAGGTTTCCTTTGCCCGTCATTGAATAAATAAAAGTTATTTCGCAGTGTTCTTTTTTTATTTCGGCTCAAGAGCTCTTGAGTTCCGCGAATCGCTGCAATATTGAAGAGGTACTCGCTTCATTGAACAATCTGTGTTGAAAAGAAATTATACAGCCTCTTGAGTATCAAAGATTGGCTTGTCCCTATTTTCTTCCTCATTAATTTAAAGTTTTAAAAAGTGTGTTCGTGCGGCATGACATATTGACACGTACAAGGTGCAATAAATGTTGACTGCTCGCGAGAAAAGATCATTGTCATCAAAGTATACGATGCAGTGCTACCAAAACAGACATTTTTAATTAGTAACTTACAATAACAACATAATGTAAAGTCATTAACAGTTAATGAATTTTAAAAAAGGTTGCAAACTGTAGACATAAATAATCACAATACTTTCTTACTGGCTGTTTGTAAGTTGACCTGTGCCAAAAAAAAGTAATTCCGTGTCTGACACCAAAAAGGGCGGGAAGATGAAATGTCATTTCGTAATAATCGTTAGTTAGTTTTTTGAGATGCAATTACAATTTGTTGTTTTAATAAGATTCTGTTTATTATACGTTGGTGGAAATTATACGAATCATGCATCAAGTACTGGAATTATAAAAGGTAATTTATTGTTGCCAAGTATTATCTTACTTTTTTACTTTGACAATTCTCAATGAGCTACTTGAGGCAAAATTAAAGCAATAGGGACAAGTGGTCAAATAGGTATATACGAGTTTGTAAATCTTTTTTATTGAAAGCCTTTATTCGTTCCTCCGCTTGGTAATTAATTAAGTCTAGGTATAGAGCCAAGCCTATTTTTAAAAGCATGTTGTTCTAGACTTTAAGGTATAATAATATTAATTATAGTATGGCAACATCGCGTGCGCACGCAAAACAAAGGTTCACAACCTCTGCGCAGAAAATAAAACCTTATGTAAGTTTTACATGAAAAAATATAAAACCTAGATTTATACCTAGATTTTTGCACGCTACCTTTTTTGACCTAAGTTGAATAATTTTTTCGTGACAACCCAATATTCCCCGCGATTATTAAAACGTATAGTCAAGATTAGTATGATTTTTGTTCATAAATACTTACGCGTATACACGATACTTTAAGCGTATTGTATTTTCTACAATTAGGCAAAATAGATACAGAATTTCTTTCATATTATGAATAAAACTGAGTTTTCCAAGCCTTGGCTTATTTTATTAAATTAGTAGACCCATTGGCAATGTTACAAACTTGCACACACCATACCATATAATAAATAATGTATTTTATAAATCTACTTCAATATAAGTCTAACACATTTAGTATATAACGTGACTTGTTGGTAAGGCTTCTTGACACCTAGATTATAACCTTAGGTACAATTTGTAAGCCTAAGCCGAGGTCGTTTTACAACCTTCAGTCGACCTCAAAGGTTGTAGAACCGAAAATTGACGTGTATTACCTTAATTTAAGGTCACATGTACCTTAAACGATATGAATTTATTAACGATTGGTCTAAAAGGCTGTAGTAATGAACTTTTGGAAGTAATCGAGATAATGGTTATGTTTTAATAATAAATGATTGATATGGATTATGTAGATTGGACATTTAGGTTTTTGGGTTGCTAGATGTTTATCTCGAAAATTAAGTAATTTGGAACAAAATTGCTATGATACTTTCATATTAGACTCCCATTATGAGAAATATTGCGTTTAATGAATGTTACGTATGATTTTGTCTAATGGATTAAAGCCCGGTTTTACTTCAATTGTGTACTGTTTAGTTATGAAGGCGTACCAGATGGACAGTATTTTTTTCACATCTAAAATGTTATTAGTATTATATTTAGTAAAGACTGTAATCATGAGCGTTGAAATCTAAATTAACAATTTACGAACCATAAAAATAGGTTTTAATCCTGCCTTCCGTCCATTCTCCGTGAACCATAGGTTTTAAATTAGCACTACCTATTACAATGATGTTGACGTAGATCAGTCTCAAGTCTCATGTCTAAAACGTGCTAGCATCGATTTAATGCTATGCTTCTGCATACAAATTAACTGCCAAGTGATAATGACGTACTGATAATTAAACCTTGTCTTTTGTGTAGGTCAATCGTTGTATGATTATTCTTGTTACTATCGAAACTTGCCTTCGTAAAATAGTGTTCGTAAGGGGTTCGTGATTGCTTTATATTTTTGAGGGGATTCTACCCCAGTTTTCTAATATGGTTTGAAGATTGTCTTTATATGTTTGGGAAAACTTTAAGGCAGTAAGGGAGTGTTTCTGCGTTTAAGAAGGAGAGTCTTTTGGTTTTTCAGTTGCAGTATAGATTTGACTGAGGTTTAATTTTTCTTTTCGGGGTTAATTTGAATATTCCTTTGGTGCAGCTATTATTTGGTTACAGGGTGTAATGTGGTAAGATTACAATTAAAATGTTTCGAGGTTTATTTTTTATCACCGATAATTAATATTTACGTATAGAAATGGAGCTGCTTAATCTCTATAGCAAAACTATCAAGTATTTTCTATTTATTCTGTATTTTAGAAGAAACAAGGTAAATCTTTGTATTCTATCTTCAAGTATTGCACAAACACACGAACAAGGTAAGTATCTTAACATTGCATACAAATTATGTCTAATTATAACCAGTGTTAAAAAGTAGTGTAAGTGTATTTGCTATGATTGTCTGCACGGTAATATTAAGCTTTCTCTTGCATTGTTTTAACAAGCCGCTTGCACTAATCTTTGTATTAACTGCTTTAGAGAGGCGATATCTTAATACTATCAACTATCGACAAGCGAGATATTATAAAGATATTTTGAATTCAACACTGATTAACTTCTGATCTATCATCAAGCTAATCATAGGGGCTGATCAGGTGTTTTGAAAAAACTATTTTGTTCATGTAAATTTTAAGTACCGAATTCTCGCCTTTGATAGTACTCAGGTTTGCTACATATATGTTCGGTCCGGCACAATTACCTACCGAACAACAAAACTGACTCGAATCGCTTGTTTTGGCTTGTGCCGATCGGGTTTTAAACATTCGGGTTTGCCGCCCGGCTAGGCCAAAAGCGGAACCTTATATGTGTGCAGCAAGTCTCAGTGAAGAAAATCGCGCTACAGTATTTTAAAAGAGCCTATGCTTAAGACTTTTCCTTTTCTTGATCGGTTGAATGACCTAAGTGGCGCAGTGCGGGGTAGCTACGTGTTTATTGCTGCTTATTTGATCATGGTAGACTCGGAATATTTTGACGACTGTACTGCGGAGCACTGCGGCTACAGTTCGTGTTGGCTGTACTTTCATAAATTGTTAAGAGAATACTTTATTTCTACTAAAGATGGATTTTTGGGATTTGTAATTCATAATGTATTTTTTTTATTGTGATGTGTCGATTAAACATTGACAACTAGCCTCACGGGGGGGTATCAGGGGTATCGTGTATGGCCTGGGTAGCTGGGAGGTTCGATCGGCAGGTGTTCCATTTAAAATACTGGGATTCAGCTGCATTAGGTGAGACTAGAAGCCTCAACACAGTTGAAAGAATGCTAGGCTAATGAATGATAGATGATGTTTCAACTTTATAGACTATTACAGTTGACACAAGCTATAATAAATTGCTCATATTTATTAGTTATCTGATGTCTTACGATGATATTGTTGATTGGGCAGTTGTTTCTCCGTTTATGCCTACTTTAAGGTAGAGGGTACATTCAAGATCACGATCTTTAGACACGAAACCTATACAAAACCTTACTTATGGAAATGTGTATGTTTTCAGAGCTGATAAACTACACGCAGCCGGTGTATGTGTGGCGCGACGATCCTAACTCGAGGCAGAACACTATCAAGGAGATCATCGAAAGAGCCACCTCCAAAGAAGACTGGCCACAGGTACAATTATTTAAAAATTTTAATTTTGATATAGCTTAATGGCAATGGTTATTAATCTGTTGATATATTATGACATAATATGCTGATATATTGAAATGTAATTTTGCCAGACAACAATTTGACGAGAGCTGCATTACCTCAGCGATTAACGATGGATCATATTGATATAACCAAAACTAGTGATCGGCTAAGGGTTAGTTGTAGGTGTGTCGGATAATAAATTTCCTAACCTAAAAGTAACAGCAAATGTATGAAAACCACTATAAAAATGTCACTTATTAAGCTAACCTATGCCGACTTACAAGTTGTGAAACCAGAACGTAGTCTAGTAGGTATATTCTATCAATTTTAGTTTTACATAGACCTCACACGTGGGTACAGTTCATAGAAATGAACCAGTATTATTATTATGTACATGACATAACAAAGTAACAAGCAGTATGAAGTCACATACGAACACATAGCAAAAAAATCTAATCGTTAACTGAACTGTGGTTTGCAAAGCTACAAGTACTGAAACAAAGTGAATCTTACGTAACGTTCTTTGCGGTGCCGCGTCGTGCACTTGATTCTATTGATCTTACTTACACTTTCTAACTTATAATAATAAAATATCATTGATTTTACACTTTTACTTGAGTTTGTTCTATTAGTTTTATGATCGCCAATTAGCTGGTGTAAAATGGCAGATATTAGCTTTATTTACTGATGTTTTGTTATTTATTGTTTTTTTCAAGATTTTTTGTTGCTAAGTTTCCGCAAGCGTAATATTTTTTTTAAGACAGCTCCCGCACTGAGTATTGCTCTTGTGTCGCGGGGACTTTTACAAACATACAAACAACGGACACAAAGCACAACCATACTCGAAACATATTTGTGGATCGCACAAATAATTGCTCCGTGTGGGAATCGAGCCAACGACCTCCCGACGCAGTGGTATCGGCGTGGCTACCTAAACCACTGCGCCACGGAGGCAGTCCAACTTTTCCCAAATAACTATTTATCAGTAGAATAAATATTTAGTTTGTAAAGTGTGGGCATTACATGATGATAGCTTAGATACAATGATTAGTTTTTTACTCACACAATCTATCAAGGTTTGAAAAGAGAGAGAGAGGTAGGAGAGAGACATTGACAGATACATCCGTATTTTTTCAGCTGTGCCTATTATTTTCTTTCACTCGAACACTTAAATAGACTCGAAACAACAGTTTTGAGATCACACAAATATATGTATGTAATATTTTTTCATAAAGAAACCGAATCTAGGTATAACCTCAAATGTGCCTCAGAAACTGAGGGTTAGTAGCTCATCATTAGCTTAGTCTCTTTAGGCATAACTAAGCCACGGGCATAAGCCATGCAGGCAATATTTTGTACTATAGGCAAGTCTCTCTTGAAACGTCACAAGCTTATGCTTCAAAGATTTACAAACTACAACGGAGACCGGATTATTTATCCGAACCTCGGTTAAACGGATTCGAGATTATCCAGACGTCATCCGCGATTAAAACAGTAACTATTGTTTACTGTTTACTACAACTTTCAAGTTTCATCAAAATCCATTCAGCAGTTTTTGCATAAAAGCGTAATAACATCATAGCCCACACTTTCGCATTCGCAGTAGATTTACAGATTATTTATAACTATCAGCCTTATTATTCGTCTAAAAGATTGTTCTAAAAATAGTCGTAGTGAGCGTGTAGTCGTTACAAACATGTATTTTTGTACATAATTGTACATTACGGTATTGCGTTCTACATAAAACGCTGCGTCGTACGGCGATGTGTAGTTTATATGTAATATATTCAAGATATTTATTACACTTTGTAAACACAACTTTCGGAGGAAAATCAACATAAAATGCTTATTAGTTTTTCAACTGTCCAACAAGCGATTTGTAACCACTATCGACTATCGAATATCGAGAAACGAGTGACTATTGTAAACTGTTTTATATGAATAACAGATCAGTGACCCTAGCGTGTTATAAAAGCACTGTTTTTTATTAACTGTCAAAGGCACGTTCTCGATAGTACCGAGTATTTAAAAGAAAAAAGTAATTGTTTCTTTAATAAACATTGATTTATCGGCAGGTAACTACTAGGTACTATAACTTTTCCCTTCTAAATTGTATTTTAAATTGACTTTAACCTATTCAAAAGTAATCAAAAGCCATACTACACTGTGAAAGGAGGAAACTCGAGTAAGACAACTAGAACGTAGTGAGAACAACACTTATCCTCAATAATGAAACAGTCATTTTCCATTATCTCAACACGTGCATCCGGTATCTTCTTCAAAGAAGCGAGACTTTATCAACAGACAAACTAATTGATAAACATTGATATATGACTGCCTCCGTGGCGCAGTGGTTTAGGACGCCACGCCCGCGCCGCTACCATTGCTTCGGGTCGTGGGTTTGATTCCAACACGGATCAATTATTTGTGCGACCCACAAATAAATTGTTTCGAGTCTGGTTGTGCTTTGTGTCCGTTGTTTGTATGTTGGTAAAAGTCCCCTCGACACAAGATCAATTCTTAGTGCGGGAGTTGTTTCATAAAAATAAAAAGTATGCATTCATTGAAATCACGCCTTTTTACCATAGAGGTAGGCAGAGACCAAAGAACACCACTTGTTACAAACTTCCCTTGCTTCAATCGCATACATATGTACAATTATATATCTTGTCATACAGGACCGCAGGTTACAAGTACCTACTACGCACCTGACATTTTTGCAAGGCCTCCATATAAATAATTTGATGGTCTCTCAGTTCAACTATCTGAACTAATAAATAAAGTTCAGCAGTTTGTTTGTCTGATGCCCTAATCTTCTAAATAAATTCAAGAAATAGTCCAAAAATTTCAGTTATTTAGTTTATGCAGTGGGTTAGTAAATCAGTAATGCGTACTACATCCTGAAGTTTTTAAACTTGACCGTATATTTCAAAAAGTCCCAGTGACACAAAATGTTTTTTATTACTGGGACTTTTTTTGTAAGAGTCATTTCAAAAGAAAGTAAGCATGCGCCTACAGCTATTTACCAAATAATAGTTGAATGAAGTCATCAAATGAAATGCTTTCGCTATCATTACTGACCACTGACGCTATACTACGATTAATCAACCACTTCAATATGAAATGTTAATGACATGTCTGACGGTTGATAGGCTTTATTTATTGCTACTAGCAACGAATCGGTCTCAAATGAAATGTGTATAGTTTATTAGATCTTTATCTTGATCGTTGTACACTTATTTTTATTGTATTTGGTTGATAATGATGGTGATGTGTTTCTACACCTGTAAATAAGTTAGGATTATGTTACTAAGTAATATATTCCATAAAATGCTTAGGGAGAGTGGTATTTGACTGAGTAGTAAGCAAGAGCAAGTCGAGAGTTTACACCTTAACGCCCGGTTTCTGGCCAGCAGGTTTTTTTAGCAGTTCTTTATCTATTCAAAAGCGTTTATGCTCATATAAACCTTACAGTTTAAATAGATAAACTACCGCTTAATGCGCCTCAGGAACCGAAGTACGTATGTCCAGGCTTTTCATACATGAAAATGTAGAAGAAATAATTTTATTATTTGCTTTAACGGTGAAGGAAAAGGTCGTGAATAAACCTTGCAGGTCTCAGAATCCTTTTTACAGTTTTTGAGGAAATTAAAAGTTTCCCATCCGCAACTGACTGCTCCAGGGCAAATAAATCTCTTAAATTGTGGGAAACCCTACTGTATTTTATTGTAGTGGGACATTAACTTCTATTATAACCTTTATTCTCGTTGTTGCAGGTGCTAATATTCCCGGAAGGCACGTGCACGAACCGCTCGTGCTTGATCACGTTCAAGCCGGGCGGCTTCTACCCGGGCGTGCCGGTGCAGCCCGTCACCATCCGCTATCCTAACGCGAGGGATACCGTCACGTGGACCTGGGAGGGACCTGGAGCGTGAGTACAACTTCAAAAGCAAGATATTTTGGTTATTTCGTAGTTTAGTAGCGGTTTTATTACAATACGTTTGATTATAATATGTATATCCATACATGTATGGTGGACTGTACAGTGTACATTCGAGCCACGTAACAAATATTCTTTTAAAAACCTGGCACAAACAAAGATAATTCTTACAAGCACAACTCATAAAAATGCCTGAAAATAGTCCTTTGCTCGTCTTTTCTTACGCAGTGGACTTGAATATAGAGCATAAACAGTCTGTCTAAAAGGATTTAACCTGTGATTATTTTGAAAGTTGCCTCTTATATATTTTTTTTTTGTATGTTTCCAGTTTGAAGCTGCTATGGCTGACGTTGACACAGGTGCACAGCTCGTGTGAGATAGAGTTCCTGCCTGTGTACTACCCTAGCGAGGAGGAGAAGAGAGACCCCAAGCTATACGCCAGGAATGTACGAGATGTTATGGCCAAGTTAGTGCAATTATATTCACTTTTATAATAGTATTCCGCGCATATAAGTTAAAATATTATAAGATCTTATGCATATCATGTCTTACGTCTGAGTTTCCAGCTATTCTTTAATGGATTTATCGATATATTATTTTATTTTTTTTTAAATGATTTGAGTGTTGTGTTTTCTTAATGGATAACTACTCATTACATGACTTTGGATCCAAATAAGATGCTAAAGATTTCATACCTCTTTCGTGATCCTACCACTACCTATTCCTACTAAAATTATCTACGGTTGTTTTTGAAATAACCCCTACAAAACCTTTTATCCTTCAGTTCCGTGATTGCTCTTCATTAACAAATTTATTTTATCTATTATGAACTCTACATTTATTTAATTGTATCTTTATCATTAACTGCACGTTTGGCGCAGTGGTTTAAGCGGTCACCTCGCCGTAACAACCGTAGTGCCGCGTGTGGTGGGTTCGAATCCTACCCGGGACAAATATTTGTGTGATGAGCACGAGTATTTGTTCTGAGCCTGGTTGTCAATTTATCTATATAAGTATGTATTTAGAAGTATATAAGTATGTTTATCAGTTATTTGGTTACCATAGTACAAGCTCTGCTTAGTTTGGAATCAAATGACCGTGTGTGAGTTGTCCAATAATATTTATTTATTTATTTATTTATTTATTCAAGGGCTCTAGGCGTGCCAGTACTGGACTACACATACGACGACTGTCGCCTGATCGCTCGCGCCAAGCACCTCGGCATACCGGCCGCAGCCTCCGCCAGGGAAGTCAGTGAACTACGATCACAGCTTGGGTAAGTAACTACTATCTGTTTTTTTATTGCCTGTGATAGTATGTGCGCCGGCTTACCATTGGAACTACGGAGTAGCAAGAGTTTGACATTTTAAAATTACTGCAAAAATAATTTCTACGACGTCCGCTAGAGGCGCTGATCAGATATTCATACATTTTTTTCGATTGCCGGTTGCCGATTCCCGATAGTAGTAGAGAATCGGGCGACAAACGTCTCGGATATCCGCCGCACCAAGAGGTGATCAGTAATGGAGTATGAAATGAATGCCTTACTTCTTGCTGGTCTTGTCATAATACTTCATCATCGTGAGAGTTATATGATGATGAGATCGGGTTATAAGAGTGCACTTATGATTGTAGACGGTTTGGGTACTATAAGAAATCGGCTGGTTCGGATGAATATCAGTCAGGCTTCAAAAAAGCATAATTTTCTCACGATACTTCGGTCTAGTTCCAAGCGTTTATGTTTTCCAAAAATATCTTTATTGAAAATCAAAATTGTGTAGTTAATGATTAATGATTCCTCGAATCTGAAACAATAATTTATTAATCATTATTTTGATTGTACTTTAACTAAATGCACTTGTATATGTTTCCAGTCTAGAACGTTCTCAGCTGGAGCTGCACGTGGCAGCAGGCGGGGTGGGCTCAGCGCGGGGAGGCGCGGCGCGGTGGGTGGGCGCCGAGGAGTTCTGCACGCGGCTCGGCCTGCCGCTCGACCACAGGGCGCAGAGACTCTTCGATATATTTGTACAGGTACATATCACTATCGTATTTGTATTAACACATTACTGTTCTACTGCTGGACAAGGGGATGAGGAAGGGGTTCGACCTTGAGTCCACCACGCTTCCCATGTGCTGGTTTGGGGGCATGACATTATTTCATTTTGAAAACAAAACCCATTAGTACAATATTAAATGCGGCAGTAGCCCAATGTATAAAGCATCGAACTAGTGATTGAGTGATTGTGCATTCATCAGCACAGGCATTTAAGGGCTGATCAAAAAAAAAAATAACCCAAAATATTTATAGGTTTTATACTATTTTGTACAATTTCAATAAATTTGCATTCGTTGTTGCAGCGGTCGAGTGGTCTGGTGTACTTCCCGGACTACCTGCTGTGTGCCGCCTTCCTCTCGCTGCAGCACGCGCCGCTCACGCAACTACTCTCCTATGCGTTTAAGGTAAAAATTGTTTACTTTATGTTTCATAAGGGAATTAAGTACTGGATACATTCAAAAGACATACCAGTTAATTGAAACTTACGTTATAAAATATGATAAAAATTGTAAACCATTTAGACTGATACCTGAATTCACACTGGTTTATTGATATGAAATATCTTGACTGCATCTGTAGCAGAAAGAGTAAGGTTCGAATCCTATATGGAATATTTTACGACTGATAATGTGAGAATTATTTGGACGATCCACAAATAGTTGTTTTGGGTGTGGTTGTACTTTGTATTCCTTGTTTGTATGTAAGTTTTCGCGATAATAAAGCAATTCTTAGCGTAGGAGGTCTCTTTAAAAAAAAAAAATAATGCAAAAAAAAGAAATCGGACAATCAAATATTCTCTAGGTTATGGTATAAGCCTTTAACATAGATCTAGAAAAATATAGATAAAACAAAAACAACAAACCATGCATCATTGTGGTATAAGGGGCCTCCCATACAGCAATGATGCATAGACTATTATAAGTTATGCAAACATAACTTTGTTTTAGAGATACTTAGAAAAAAGAAGCCTGGTTACTTCAGAAACTCCTATAATGTAAATTTTTAACTTAAACATTTATTTATCTGTCCAGTTATACGAGACCCGTGGTCCGGGTGGCAGGTCGCGCGGTATAACAGCGGCGCAGTTTGAAGAAGTGGCGACTCGTTGCCTGGCGCTGTGCCAGGAGGACGCGCACAACACGTTCCGACAAGCTGACCTGGACGAGAAGGGCACGCTCACGTATGGTGAGTGGAGAAACAGTAGATTTTGAAGGTTGAAAGTGTTGAAAGTGGTGGTAGTGGGGTGTTTTGTGTGTTGAAAGTTTGTTTGGTAGTGGGGTGGGTTTGTTTTTGTGTGTTGAAAGATGTTTAAGTAAGGGTTAGGGGTGGGTCTAAGGTTTTAAAAGTTTGTATTTTGTATGGGGAGCGATTGCTTTTTGAAAGAAATCACATTTAACTTTAAGGAAAGCGTGTTTAAGTATCGTTTGGTTTTAGTATAAGATTCTACTTAGAGTGAGATGACATTCTATAGAGTGAGATGACTTTCTATAGTTCAATGTTCAACATTTTACTAAAGAAAGCTTCTCCTTTAGTAAGTATTTCTATTAAAATGTAAAAGACTTTTTAAGAATATTGTGGTATTTCAGTATTCCAAGTGTTCGCTCTAGAATAAGTAAGAAATTGGATTATCAATAATTTGATATAATTTTTTATTTTCATCGTTTCAGATGAGTTCATATCGTACGCGCAGAAGAAACCAGAGTTCGCATTCATATTCACATGTGACACGTCGCATCACAAGCCGAAGACACAGTGAGGGTCGCCAGTTCACATCCCGACCGTCTGCAGTCAAGTGCCCTGAAGAAACTTTCAACAAACATGAACGAAATCTAAGAAAGAACGAACAAGAATGAGAGTTGAAAGATTTTTTGAACATAGAAAGAAAGTTGAAAGAAAAATTTTTTAGTGATTTTTGTTATTGCGTGTAATGAGGCTGATGCTTTTCAATTATTATTAAATAGTTTGGTGTTGTCTTCTTAGCAAGTTTTCCAACAAAATATTCTAAAATATTGATTAATATAGTATGGTTTTTGTAGAAATGTACTTTGATGTGTGAATTGGATTTAGTTGAGTTTTTCGCGTATTATTTAAATAGTTACGAAGACATATTTGATATGATTTGAAGAAGACGGTGACTGAAAATTCCTCTTATTATTGAAATCGGTTTTAGTTTTTTACAAATATTATGCATTAGGCCACCTCTTGCTTTGATGTAAGTACAAATAGTCATGACTTATGCTTGAATTGTTTCCATAACATGAGGTCATGATGAATCGTTTCCGAAGATTATTTTCGGGGTGGCAATTTATTCAGACAATCGTGGTAGTCGATCTAATGAAAACATCTTAAGTCATAGTCATTAAACCTTAAATGAATCTTTATGACAATGCAAGTGTGGCCATAGGCTATAATAAAACGATTCGGTTTCAAAATGACTGCATTTAAATGGCGTATGAGCTAACTCGACTAAATCCAATTGGCATTTTAGGAATTGCTTTTCGCAAATATACATAACTATAGCTATTTAACAAGTGTGATAATTCCATGTTAATTATTCCATTTTTAATGTAACGTTTGCTCAGAATATCAATTAAAAGCTCATTATAGTTAGTTAAAAGTAATGGCGGATCCAGGGGCCTTTTCTTGGGGTTAAAATATCAACCCCAACAGAGGTTGAAATGACTTCAGAGGAAATCATTTCTTTTATGATTATATTGAAATGTAATATGTTTGAAATAAATAACATAGAGAACATACTCAACTGCCTACATATACGATTCTTTGGACCCAAAATTTAATGTCTCGCTGGTGGGCAAGTCTCTTCTCAAACGAGAGAAAGAAGTTGTATATATGACAAATTCATTTAGAAAGTAACAACCTAAAGAGTAAGCCAGAAAATAACCATATCTTACCTTTACAAAATACGAAAAGAAGCAAAATATTTCTTTAACCTAGTAAATAAAATAAATAAATAAATTTAACCCATTGATGTCCCACTGCTGGGCATGGGTTTCCTCCCGTAATGAGGGAGGAGTTAGGCCCTTTAGACTAGTACCGAAATTATTTAATTTAGGGGTTTAAACGTCTCGTCCTGAGTCCGCCATTGTTTATAGTAATTCATTTAGATTCAACTCATTGACGGCGCGGCTTAGAAAGGATTTGACAGTTCATTAGGCACTTTGCAGACGAGCGGCATGTGAATATTATATAAAACATTCATATCGGGTGAATTACCGTTCAAAATGTGAACACACATACAAAATATTGCATTTTTATTGTAAGATTTTTTTAAGTGTATTTGTACAGGAGTTATTCTTTGTTGAATAACATTGTGTAACATGCGATAACATTGTGTAACATTCTTTAACTTGAGTGATTTGTAAAATTTTGGTCATCGTAATTATATCAACACTACACCGAGCATTGCGGCGAAATCATTCGCTTAAATATATTACCTGATTTTATATATTTATGTTTGTATGTATATAATATATTGCCTCTCTCATTTTGTTAACCTAGCAGTGGATGTAGACAGTAATGTTTCTCTTTTGGCCACTGGTCTCCTGCTGTAATGAAACAAAGTTTAAGCCTCGAGTCTACCACGCTAGTTAAAAGTGGTTTTTAGCCATGATAATACAATATCCAAAAATATACAAGTACCTAATATCTTTGACAATCCGCACACAATAATCTGATTCCAAAGGACAGCTTGTATCTATTATAGTGTGGACATTTTGTTATCGAATGTTACTCAACTGTACAACAAAAAATACCTCCAATACGAATACATAATTAAACATTTTGCTTATATTTTATGTTGCCGACGCTTATTTCTATACTCACGTTCAGTCACATTTAGCGGTGATTCACCCCAGCTAGTATAAATATATTTATTTGTATAGTTCATAGTCTTACGCCTTATTCCACTGTATTATTGGAGTGAACACGTCAATTATTGGCATTACCGTAAGTTAAGTATTTGTATGAAGTGGAGCTTAGGCTGTGTTTGTATTTGGCGTATAGTTAGCTGCAAATTTTCAGCAAAATTATTTATGTATAAATATGATCGTTACCTTTTATTTTTCATCGCCTTAAATACCAGTTTGTTTTGGGTTATTATGTATATTATAAGTCCTTATAGTATTTAATACAATTATTATATGTAAAAAAACCCTATAACACAAGTATATAAAATAAATCATCTGCTTTCATCATTTTAGTGTTGTTTATCACCATCACATTGCGTAGCGTAGAATCTGCCACTCACATAAAAAAGCCTTAGTCTAGCTACTAACTATACGCCTAATATAAACAAATATGCAATTTCCAAAAGGGCACATGTCTTATATCTCTGTAATGTATCATACGCCCTTTTCAAAATTGCATATATAAAGTCTTCTAGTGATGTATGTATAATGTATTAGTGTTAAGTAGTAGTCCAAACCCTTTATACTACGATAATGAGTTGATATTATGAAGCCAATAATTGTCATCTTCACCGTAATGTATTAATATTTAGGCCATTGTTATATGTGATAACTTTTTGTGTAAGTGTGTATGATTATGCAGAGCAGAGCAGCGCAGAATTATCAGAAAATCTAGAAAATATGTAAGAAAAGAGCAGAATATGAAAGAAGAACGCAAAATACTGTAAAATAATGTAAAAAAAACTAAATTGAAATCACTGCATCCGTTCGTGAGTTATGATGCTACAGACAGGCAGACACGTCAAACTTATAACACCCCTCTTTTTGCGTCGGGGGTTAAATATTGCGATGTATCACAAAATAGCAAGATGAATAATGCAGAGCAAAGTAGGGTTTTTAGACTACATAATTTACTCCCTCGAGCGTGCTAAGGTTCGAAATATAACAACAGCTTCATAATCTAGGTTAATCTGTATGGGAACAAGGCATAATTCTAAACAGTGTACCTACGTTAAAAATAATCTTCCAAAACAGTCTTCTTTTTAGGTTAGTACAAATAGGAATAGAAGAACAGTCTTTTTATAGAGCTTGGATATTACAGTGTTTTATATGTCACTTATATGTTATATGTTATCCGCTACTTTCAATACTGTCCAGCTGTGATTGTACAATATATTATTTGTGTGATCAATTTCTGCTTTTATCTTGAAGTATTCGACAGTCATTAGTGGTAGGAAGTCACCCCTTCGTTCTGTAGTATATTCTGCTCTGATCTGCTCTTTCGTATGTATTGAGCTGTGCTGCTCTTATCTGCGCTACTCTGCTCTAAGTCGTCATACACACTCAGACTCAAGTGCGTAGTATTAAAGGTGTACAAGCTGAAACGACGCTAATTTTTAATACGATTGAGATTATTTTCGTTTGTGCAATTCTCAAGTTTTCCGGCCTTGATGTTCTTCCTTAGTATAGACGACATTATTCCTTAGTACATAGTATTGATGTGAAACAAATTGTTTTATTTATTAAGTCAAGGATTTTTGTCCTAGTTTTTTTTTATTCTGTTAATAAAAGGAAATTAAGTATGTATTTTGTCGTTTTATTACCTACTAGCTGACCCGCGCAACTTCGCTTGCGTCATATAAGAGAGGATGGGTCATAATTCTTCCCGTTTTTGTAACATTTTTTACTGGTACTCTGCTCCTATTGGTTGTAGCGTGGTATATAGCCTATAGCATTCCTCAATAAATGGGCTATCTAACACTGAAATAATTTTTCAAATCGGACCAGTAGTTCCTGAGATTAGCGCGTTCAAACAAACAAATAAACGAACTCTTCAGCTTTATAATATTAGTATAGATTCACAATTACCTACTATAAATCAATGCTGACAATCGTTCAGGGCAGCAGTGTTACAGCTACAAAAAACTTAAATTACTACTTTTTGATCATACAAGCAACAACTATAAGTTAATCACAGAAATATTTATTTGCAAAAGTTTTATGTGCAAAAGAGTTGAACCTATGGCACTTGCGAGCAGAGTTGTAGAGTCATTGGTGTATCGAGTAGAAAGTGGGTACATATTTTTAGCCCTCTTTCATAAATGTATTTAGTCTTTATAATATAGTGTTTCTTTAAACACTCAGCAGGAGTTGGTGATGCAAGTATAAATATCTGAAGTGCGCACGATTTGCTGAACTACATAACTACATTATTATTTGTTTATAATTATATCGCTAATTATGCTAGGTCCCCGCCGCACTGAGACTGCGCAAAGGGGGTATGTGGTCCGCCGTAGAGCCCACTAAAAACCTGACGAGTGTCCAACCGCTTCCGCAAAGACGTGCGCCGGGATAACCGCTATAAGCTAGTACCGCAAGCCGGGGATCGAACCTGGGACCTGGTTGTTGCCATCACAAACATGACCAACCAGTAGCGCGATTCTGTACAACTATCGAGTATCGACTACCGACCAGCTATCGAGAAATTTTGTATGAAAAATTGATCAGCGCCCCTAGCGGATTTTTGCAAGAACTATCTCCTTCAATGCAGGGTATTCGCTTTAATTAATTATATATTAAACATGCAACGCGAGAGTTTAAAAGTTATGACTTCTTCTTATTTCGACGACGTCTTCAAACAACTACCGCTATACAAACACCATTGGTGTTCGTACATGAGTCGCGTTGCTGACATATGTACGTCCCGCTTGCGTTGCCTTGTGAATAAAAGGTCTAACACAGTCACTGGTAAGCCTGAACCGTTCGTTGACAACGTTGTCTCGCTTACATCGCGTACGTAGGACAATGCCTTGTAAATCTAAATTACAATTCGATTATTACTTTTCACGCACAACTTTGATGTTCCCAACATGATAGGTTAAGTATCAGATAGTTTATCAGATGAAAGGCAATTGTTTTCATACATTTGCTGTCACTTTATTGAACCGATAAAGATCTGATATTAATTCCTGAACTTTGAAACTATTTCTCAATATGTTTATCTTTAGCATATAAGCAGCCGCACGGAAGGCACACTTTTTTCGATTCGTGCGTCGCTCGAACACTTCGCCTACATCTTTATCCTCTTATTCATAAACACACTATACTCCTATTTTAGTAAAAAAACTACTAAAATATGTTATCTCTTTTTTATTTCAAGAAACAGATTCATTCTTCATTATGCGCCTATTGATAATTGGCTTGACGCTAAATTCACCCATCATGGTAAATGACTCAATCTATTAAAAAGAAAGCCACGTCAAAGGCCTCCGGGCGGCTTGAACAATTTTAACACTAGGTTGACCACAAACCATACGATAAGAAGAAGACTAGTAAACAAAAGCAAATTCGACTACAACTTTAAACGCATTTGTTCGAACATTTCTACGCTTCCAGTTGGCCAGTGACACAAATGACAGGCAGAAACCTACAATTACTTGAAATGTCCCACATATTTAGTGTTAGTCATTGTTTCGTGTTATCGTGTAGTGGCAGCCTTGTGTGGTACTTGTTTATATCGCTGAAGGCCTCGCGGCTTAATTATTATCATTAGTCAGTCGAGATTGATCGAGTACTTGCGTACATTCAAGGTCCATATTTACATTATTTTGTTTACTTTCTTCAAATTATAGGTTTGCTTTCCTAATTGTCTAGGAAATAGTGTTCGGTACATTTCTAGCGATTGACGTTTAAAAGGACATAAAATATTTTTATAAACACGATAAAGTCGCTGATTTTTCCATGTAACAATTTACGATACGATGTGGTGAAAAATTTATAAATCCTCGATATTATCCTGATTATTTTTAACCATTGAATTTTGAATATGCCTTTTCTAATAAGCGATCGACGTTTTCTCATCATCGGGATTGCTACAAACAATCTCTAAGGTTTATTGTTGGCCCTAAACAGAGAGAATTGGTTTCATGTCAATTAGAGCCGCAGGTCATAGACGAACACCTTCAATATTTTACGAAACTTCGTTTCCAGGTAGGCCCCCTGAATAAAAGCCGCCATTGCATAAATGATCCACATTTAGACATACTCACCTTTCAGAGTCAGTTACCATTAACAATAAGTACCTATATCTTTATTACAACACAGTAATACACAAGTTTATTCTACTTAATAAAACACTCCATAATTTGAAGACGTTAAAGTCAAATTGCCAGAATTGGCCATTAAAATAAAATGAGACAGTTTATGAGGCGTCGGCAATGAGATGAAATAAAATATAGGAAAATAAAACAAGATGTATTTACCTACTAATAATTTCTTGGATTGGAGTTGAAGCATATCTTTTTGCGGGAAGTCTTAATGTGTATATAATATAACTCAAAGGTGACTGACTGGCATAGTGATATATCAACGCACAGCCTAAACCACTGGACTTATCGGGCTGTAATTTGGCATGCATTGGATTTTGATCATTCATACCTCCAAGGGGATAAAATAGGGGATGAAAGTTTGTATGAAAATTCTGTCCTAAGACAGAAACCACGCGGACGAAGTCGTGGACAAAAGCTAGTGAAACGGAAAATAACGTCTTTAATTTTTATGTTATTGTATTTTGTGTAACATTTTGTAATCATCACCCTGTTATACTTGAAAAATTTTGGTAGAGATGTGAAAAATACACCCACGATACGTTTTATAACGTTACATGTAGTCGGGGAAGAGCATACACCTACATACCGTGCACATTACCAAACTCGAAGCTAGTATTAAGAATATTCTAAAAGAAACTATATACTTTTCCCTACTCGGGAATCCAACCCAAATCGTGATCAGCAGTCCAAATCACTACCAGTCTATTTTATATCAGTACTTTGACGGACACGTAAAGCCATAGAAAATATTCATGGAAAGGTAAACAATAGAAAATTACGATTTATTTCATAAACTATACCAAAAGCTTTCTTTACCAGTCTAGAAGTTTTGTAACATGTATTATTTTATTTATTTGTATAGATCTACTCAAACAAAACTGTATTATCCATATTAAACTAGATCAGACTTTAGCTCGTAAATTGAAAATATTACTCAACACCTATACTTCGCAACTAAAACCTTACTCAATAAAACACATTCAACTCACTTAAAAAGTCCAGCCGATTCATCATCGCAAACAATAAAAAGTTGAAACAACCTTCAATGATCAATAATAGGTAATACCTTATAATGTCACGCGTCGGTATTCAAACTAGACCTCATGTATTATTTGAATAGAAAGAAGAAAACTTGCTCAAACATGGTCTAAGCCCGTCGATAGCTACTGTCTCTGTCACACTAGTTGTAATATGTACAGGTTTGTCTCGCTCACTCTCGCCCCAGAAAGCGGCAAAGATTATTTTGGGGTTGAGTTTTATGCCTATGGGAATAAAGTATTGAAGCTTTAAAGCTCTGAATACCTAAACTTTTTTTCGTGTCCGCAGCATCGTAGTCATTTTGGGAACTTGGCAGGAATTTTTAAAGCTCTACAACCTCAATAGCAAATATAATTATAAGAATTTAAAGAAATGATGGGGTATCGTAATTAAAGTCGGTGCAGCACAGCTAGCTATTGTGACTAGTTTGAAGTGAAAACAAAATTATTTATTGATTTGGGTCAAACATTGACACTTATCCAACATCGTCAACGCTCAGTTTAAAAAAAATAAACTTTAATCCTTATTTAACTCAATATAATGTTACTTCAATTTATTTCATCTACGATCAAGTTAGAAGTAAAACAGAAACTGCAACAAAATATTGAACTGGAAAACCTCCCTTCTGCATGTATAATCTTAGTCGCGTAGTATCGGAGCGTAGGGGTTTCCTACCCCTCTAGCCAGTGTACCGAGGCGCGATTCTATGACTCAACGTGTCGTACCACCGCTGAAAAAAATAAACACGAGAAAAAAAATGTAGACGAAATATATTAAAGTATAAAAATCACGTGATCACGCGCGCGACGTTCGGATATATAAAAAATAATTGTGTGATTTTTTCATTGACAAATAAATAAAGTTTTGTTGTTTCTTTTAGTGGTGTGGTCTGTGTAAATAGTTGGATGGAGTATTGTATGGCTGTAAAGGCAGAACTGTAATTACAGGTGAGTGGGAATGTTCTAAGGTTGTACTGCCAGCTTTACGACCAGGTTTTTCTACCTAGCTGTTTTATGAATAATCTTTGTTTTATTTTTAAAAAGATATATTTAAAATTTGTGCCACTTTTTAAAACATACGAAATTTTGGTTAACAAAATATGCTATAGGATGGTTTTTGAAAAGAATATCGTTTTCAGTCAATATTTTACTTTACAAAAATATTTAAATTGAACATTTCTCGATCGAATTATTTACGTTACCGGGTCAAATGTATTTTATGTAATACCTTTGGCTTGACAACAGAATACTCTCATTTCATCAAGCATTAAACGTTATTTTAAAAAGCTCTTATATAAATATATATTTAATACATTAAAACAGTCGGTACTATTTAAATAAGCCAGTACATAAGCTAAAGGTACAAGGTAAGATTCAATAAATTAAACAGATTTCATAGTGAACCTCTTTGAGAAGGTTTCACGGATAAATTCCCTCACAGATTTCGTAAAAGCTTTTGTGGTTTATAAGGAAATAGTGAACGGTATTAGTTCTAATATTTATTGAATAAAATACATTGTCTTTAGATGTTTTAAGTCTTGATTACTTTTATTTTATCTTTACTTTGGTTTCGAAAGTAATGTATTATGTAATATATTTAATTAAGCTTGCAAGTTTCGTAAAATGGAAAATAAACTATTCTTTAAAACCAAACAGTATTGTCTTGATGGGTATCACATAACTTTTAGGTAATTCAACAAAATAAGACTACGTATTATTTTCATATTTTTGGAAAACATCGTTACGCAAAGAAGCAATAAAACGTTTTCCACAAATCTTTCGTTATTTCTCGCTACCAATTACATTAACAATATTTACTCCACGCTGTTTTTCTTCATACTGTCATTTCAACTTATTAAACTAAACTTTAGCTTTTTACTTTCACGCTAATAGTAAGAAAAACTAAATTTAAAAAAAGTTTAAGCTTCACATACTAAGGTACAAGAAAAGCCAGATCCATATCTAGTAAAACCCTAGGATATCTAACTTAAGTTCCACATACATACAAGAAAAGCCAGAGCCGTTTAAAGCGTAACCCATATATTCTAGTGGCACAGTTCTCGAAACGTATGCAAGTGCGTGTCTCAATAAATAAACAAACAGACAATCCCGAGAGTATTCACGACACACACCGAGTGACTGAGAGACTGAGAAACTGAGTGACTGAGAAACTGAGCGACTGAGAAACTGAGTGAATGAGAGGCTAACAGACTGAGTGACTTAGCGACTGTGTAAATGAGTGACTGTGCAGCTATGATAAGGAGTGACAAGAGTGAGTGAATGTATGACTGAGTGACTGAGTGTCTGAGATACTGATTGACTCAGAGACTGAGAGGTCGAGAAACTGAGTGCCTGAACTACTCAGTGACTGTACGGCTATGATAAGGAGTGATGAAGAGAGTGAGTGTCTGTATGCCTGAGTGACTGAGCGTCAAAGTCAAAGTCAAAGTATATTTATTTGCATAACACAGTAAATAAATAGATGTTAGGTACATTAAAAATAAAGCACGGTATGTTATGACCATTAGTGGCATGCAAATGTTATTAAAATTATTGCAATGAAATTCAGAATGATGTCAAAAATAAGAACTATAATATTATGTCATCAAGCAATTGAATTAAATAATAAAAAAATTAAGTTGAAATAAAATATTACTATGTCAAAAAATTAAATAAATTTTAATATCAACAACAAACAAAAAAAATAAATACTATAAAATGTCAAAAGGAGTCATTGAGAAAATCATTCAAATTGTAATAACTTTTGGTGTACAATAATTCTTTGAGTTTATGTCTGAATAAATTGACATTAAGATTTTTTATATTATTTGGTATCTTATTGTAAACTTTAGGCGCTATACAAAATACACTTTTCCACATAAGTGTTGTGTTAGCCTCATGCATTCGCAATTTATTATTGTCCCTTCTGTTCCGTTTCACTGTATCAGTGAAACGTCTGAGTGTCTAAGTGACCAAGTGACTAAATGGCTGAGTGGATGGGAGACTGAGTATTTGAGACACTGAGTGACTGAGAGACTGAATGACTGTGTGACTGAGTAACTGAGAGATTAAGCGACTGAGTGACTACGTTCGCAGTGTTCTGCGTGTATTAGACAGGATTAAGACTGCATGTTTCAACGAGAGCCTTTCTGATGTGCTTCAGTTCTTAGAAAAGGGAAGTACGTTTGAAAATATAAAAGAATCTTTCTTTCTTGCGTTACTGGGAATTTTGTTTATTTTTGATTGATAAGACAGCACAAAGCCAAAGTATGGGTATGGAAATGTTGGAAAATATACTATTTTAGTCCGAGCTTGTTAGTTTTTGTAAAAAAAGTAGCTGTTATATCTTCTGCTCCGTCTTTATTACACCCGTAGTTGGGCCTAAAAAGGAGGGATAGTTACCAAGAGCATTCATGGTATTATTTTAAAAGCTATAGTATTTGTAGGAATTATAGAAAAATGTATTTCTTGTACAAAACAGACGATTGAGTCTTGTTTTCTTGTATTTTAGTAGTATTATTTGTTGATTCTTTCAAAGTTATTTTATTTATTCAAAGAAAAATCAAAACCAAAGCTTTAAAACAATCAAAGAGAGTTAATTAATTTCTAATCCACACGCCATTTGAAAGATAAGCTTATCTTTATTGAGTAAACAGTTCACATTGTATTATAGTTTGTAATTAAATAAGTTTTCGTTACGAGATTAGAAAAGCTAACACATTCGATTAGTTAAAGTAGTCATAGGTGTAAGTGAGAATGTAATTACTTCAATCTATACTTATAGTGTAAAATAAGTAATTTCAATACGTTATTGCTCCATTGTTGGGTCAGGATTTACTCCAGAATGAGAAGATGATCAGGGCTTTAGCCTGCTACCGTGCCAAATGAGTAGAGAACTGACAATGTTTAAATAATTTTATTAGTTTTAAGAACGGAATAATTGATGAAAATATTTATTTAAATCGTGTATTTTCTAAAGCCCTTTTAGTTGTTAGGTAACTTAGTAATTTGGGTTTTAGCAATTCTAATTTCGATAAAACAATATCAGCTCAAAATTTCGCTCTCAGCAATTGCCTAGAATTAGCATTGATAAACTACGATTCTGAAACATGATATTTTGATGTTTTTTCCCCTACTCAGTTAATAAACTTATCTTGTACGTGATACTTATATATTAGATAAAATTACTTTACCTTTTCATAGAATTATTTAATAAATGCAAAGTTTTAAATAGTGTACTATTTCACGTAGTCACTTTTAAAACTTTATACCAATCAAATCATCACGAAAAAAAACCCCAGTCTTGAAAATTGCATACATTTTAACATATTTATATCATTAGTTTGGGAACGTGCACGGTATATAGCTTGTCTCTTATCACCCGAGACTATCATTGTTAATGACGAACTGCGAGTGTATTTCATACACCTCTGCATACGCTTTCGGGGTAAACAACCGTGATATTATGTATATCATTAACCTCATAAATAACTACAATAAAATTATTCTACCATCTCGCTTCTAGAAGCTATTTCTACAAATGTATCCCATGGTCCAGTACATACATGGTTGCCACTGGCGCAACGCCAAACAAAACAATCTCACATAAAACTTACTATATACCATATTTAAGGGGACTCATAATTTATACCAACCGTAGGCTTTTCTCTTTATCTTCTTAAGTGAAAAAGGTTGTTTTACAATTTTATTCGGAATTAGTTGTAAATCATTGGATTTCGTTTTAAATAGCGACCATATTTTTGGTTCTGTCGAAATTCTATGGTGTGCCTAATTTACTGTTTATTATTGTATTACATTTATATTTGATATTTTTTTGTAAAAATACCATTTAGATTTTTTTTACGTTACGTTACGTAACCTTTTTACTTTTTCCAATATCATAAATATTTCTTGTGGTATTCCTAGTTATATGCTAAAACCATGGAAGATCTGTTCAATGAGAAACTTTGGTGAAAATCTGCTTGATATATTTCGTTAAGAGTTCACACAAATATACATAAATACAGATTAAACTACGTACCTAATTGTATATTAATTGCGTACTATAAAAAGAATGCCAAAATCATCTATTAGAAAATTTTTATTTTAACAATCTCGCAACTATGTTTTTCGCTTAACTTGCACGGCAATAAGGTTAAATGTGTAATAGTGCATAAAATGTAATAGTCAGCACAATAAAAGTTTATTCTATCGTTTCTGCACAACTATCTAAACGACTATATCAGAGCACTTGTGTTGTCTGACGATTGGCTCAACAAAATGTTTACTGCGAAATTGCGAATACAACATAAAGTTTATTTAATTTTATTTTAAAGACATGAGAAATCAAGCCTTTTTCTCATAGGGGAAGGCAGAGACCAAAGGACTCCACTTGGTACGATCCTTACAAACTTACCTTGTTTTATTCACATCCATACATTTTGTCATACAGGACCGCTGATTATGAGTATTTTGCACCAGGTTTTTTGCAAGACATCGCCAATATGATCTTATTTATTAAATATTATAATATTTATTTATCGTTATAGTTATTTTTAAAATTTAAAAATTGTCAATAAATACCTGAACAAAATCAGGAGGAATTAGGAATTCAACATTTCAATTAATGTCATAATTATGTTTTTCTATGCATGATTCAAAATATGGGGTTCTGAATAATTGAATATGTTTAGCAGCTTTTGCAGTTGACTGTACACCAATGACTTTTTGAAGTTATACTTACGTGAATTTGAAGGTAAATAACATACAGGGGTTTAGCACAAGAATACTGTTATGAAATCTGATGCTATTAACATTTTGAAAGGAAGGCTTTATGTTTGAGGTTTCTTTAAACAATTCTTGAGGGCTGTAAATTGCGAAATGAAACTCTCTCGTACTGGGAAAAGTATTCACAAAGTAATTGCATATAATATACAACAGGAAGTAACAGGCTTATTTATACAGAGTAAAGATAATGTCTAACATAAATACTAACCCATTAATGTCCCACTGCTGGGCAAGGGTCTTCCTCCCGTAATGAGGAAGGGGTAAGGCCTTGAGTCCACCACGCTGGCCAAGTGTGGGTTGGGGACTTTACATGCCCTCAATAAATGTATTAAACAAATTTTTAGGCATGCAAGGTTTTCTCACGATGTTTTCCTTCACCGTTGGAGCATGTGATAATTATTTTTAATACACACATAACTTCGAAAAGTAATTGGTGTGTTGCCTCGGGTTCGAACCTGCGACCACTTGCGTGGGAGGTATTAACGTATACCACTTGACTAATTCCAAACTGCGTGTGTATTTTATCCGTGTATGTACATATGTTAAAAATACACATGCACCGCGAAATTTTAACGACCAGGTTCGCGGTTTAGAGTCAGTTAACTTATCTGCTAATATATAAATATTTGTGTGATGAGCAAGAGCGTTCGTTCTGAGTCTTTTTAAATGTATCTTAGATGTAAGAATGTATTTCGTAATACATAAGCACGTCTTTCAGTTATTTGGTTATCATAGTATAGTTAAGCTCTGCTTTGTTTGGAATCGGATGACCGTGTGTGAGTTATCCCAAAATATTTATTTATTTATTATTAACTGTCAGAATTCCATCAGTTTGATATGTATTTCGAAACGGTGAAAGTTCTGAACGGCCGCATCCTGAAGCCTCCATTTCGGAATTTGTTAGTTTCAATTTTATTGTAAACTAGCGGACCCGCGCAGCTTCGCTTGCGTCACCGAAGAGAGAATGGGTCATAATTTTCCCCATTTTTGTAACATTTTTCGTTGCTATTCCTAAATGACCGCAGCGTGATGTTATGGCCTATAGCCTTTCTCGATAAATGGACTATCTAACACTGAAATATTTTTTCAAATCGGACCATTAGTTCCTGAGATTAGCGCGTTCAAACAAACAAACTCTTCAGCTTTATAATATTAGTAAAGATATAGACAACTCACACACGGTCATCTGAGTCCAAACTAAGCAGAGATTGTACTATGGTAACCAGACAACTTATATACTTCAAAATACATACTTATATAATAACATAATAACAGATAAATTAACATCCAGGCTTATTCGTATAAATTCTTACTACACACTTACATACGTGTATGTACTGCATATACTGGAGGTCGCTCTATTTGTAAAAACAAATCCTCAGCTGTTTGCTCGGCTGTCTGATACAGTGAAACGGAACAGAAGGGACAATAATAAGTTGCGAATACATGAGGCTAACACAACACTTATGTGGAAAAGTGTATTTTGTATAGCGCCTAAAGTTTACAATAAGATACCAAATAATATAAAAAATCTTAATGTTAATTTATTCAGACATAAACTCAAAGAATTATTGTACACCAAAAGTTATTACAATTTGAATGATTTTCTCAATGACTCCTTTTGACATTTTATAGTATTTATTTTTTTTGTTTGTTGTTGATATTAAAATTTACTTTATTTTTTGACATAGTAATATTTTATTTGAACTTCATTTTTTTTTATTATTTAATTCAATTGCTTGATGACATTATATTATAGTTCTTATTTTTGACATCATTCTGAATTTCATGCAATAATTTTAATAACATTTGCATGCCACTAATGGTCATAACATACCGTGCCTTATTTTTAATGTACCTAACATCTATTTATTTACTGTGTTATGCAAATAAATATACTTTGACTTTGACTTTGACTTACACCACACTTCACTTTAAAAAAGCCCAACAAATGTACCAATTCACCCTTACTCCATGTTCGCTATAGTATCGGTAGGCGGCAGTATTCAGCGCGGCGTCTGAAGGAATGCTGGTTATTGAGTCCTCTCAGCCCCTCCGCCGCGGCATCCGCGCCCCGCATTACGACGTGCCACTGTGACTATATTACTTGTATTCTTATGTTTTACGTTTGACTAGGATAGATTTGATATTGAATGTGGATTTTGAGTTTAAGTTAGTTTGCTATCTAAAGTTGTATTGTATTTTGCTCAGACTTGTTTCAAAACCATCTCCTGATAAGTTTTTTGGTAAGTTTTAGATGTAACTGGTGGGCTTTCAAAAGTACGGTAATAGATGACTTTTTATTGTGTAGTGTTTTTTATACGAATAAAAAGATTTAATGTTAGGTGCCATAGTTAACTGCAAAGTGATTTAATTTATTTTCGATAATAAGGAAGAGAAGAATTCATAAGAACTTATTTCATAGTTTACGTGTTGATAAAATAACAGTTAGTTAGTTGATGATAGGTACCTTTCTATATTGGTACGCACTACATTCAATTGTTTACCAATAAAAATAAATTGCGAATTAGCCACTGACTCACTGCCGATTCCCAAATTCCTACATAAGAGAAAGTCTTATTTATGAATCACAACGAAAAATATGGGCTGATGATACACTGAAAATCTTGGAATCCACTTTCGCTGCAAAACAATTTAATCCCGCAACAAGACCAATCTAGAACTATAAACTTACTTTATCGTTTATAAAACTCATCAATTAAAAATAAATTCTTTATTTTCAATTTAATCAGTCAAAACACTTTAAAAAATCAACAAATTGTATCGAACCCCAAGAAACACTAAACAATCAATATGTCGGACACAGACAGATCTCGAAGATAAAGGGGGTGAATGCAGGGTGACGGGTGAAAGCCTTCCGATATAAGAGGAAAGAAGCCGGCGGATCTCGCGACAGCCTCTATTGAATCTATGAGGACCCTAGATGGGTGATAGATCGATGGTTTGATGTAATTATTGAGTGGGTTGCTTGGTAAAGTGTAGTTTATATTATTATATAATTCTTCTGTATGTGTGTATGTCACTGACTTCTCTTAAACGACTGGACCGATTTCGACGAAATTTTTTGTGTGTGTTCAAGGAGATCTGAGAATGGTTTAGATTATTAAAAAAAGTTTAAAATTTTCAAATTAAAGACATGTAGACAGGACAACGTCTGTCGGGTCCGCTAGTTTCTTTATATTACTCGTTGCAAGAGTTAAGGGAAATATCGCGATGCAACCTAGAATACCTGAGAGTTCTTCGGAACAGTTCTTGAAGGTATGCGAAGTTCCCAACCCGCAGTTGACCCGTAGTGGTTTAAGGTCTAAGTCCTAACTGATTACGGGAGGAAACCTTTGCCCAGCAGGTTGCTATTATCTATCTCAGTTAAAAAGTATTTGAAAGCCACTATGCCGTATATTGTTTTTTTCCTTAGATGGTATTACATACGTAATACGTGTACAGGGAATCTAAATCATAACATTCCTTTCGTAATCGAATATATTCATGAATACGGTGTTATTAAAATGAGCTGTAATATAGGTCCTTAATATACATTTCTAAAATATTCAACACATGAGGCGTAAAAATCTACAATTTAATCTCACGTAAAAACCCTTGAATATATTTAGATGAAATCACAAAAACCCGCAATACAACCCCGTCAATATTAATAAACCGTCCTCACAACCCCATAAAGGGGAAAGGGCCATACACGTCACAAGTGTCAAAACTCAGCCACATAAAATAACGTCCGGCCGCCGAGTACACCGACTGCCGAGTTTATACGAAAATATAACATAAAAGTGGGAAATGCGCCGGCGTTACAGCCGAATCATGCCGAATCATGCCGAAGTACCCCGAACTCAAATACAGCCCGAGTTTGAATACGACCATTAACTTTTTGCGCCGCCATTACGCTCCGAATGTTTTCCGGCCTGTGTATTAATGTTAAGGCCCTTTTATAATGGTTAATCTGCTCTGTATACTTACTTTTAAGAACGCCATGGCTGCAAGAGTCTTTTTTGTTTAAATTTTGCTTATTTTTGCCCTCTTAGTGTAGGTCCTTTTTGTAATTTTCTTTTCTAAAAATACTGGTGGTTTTAAGTTGGAAGGAAAATGCAACGTCATTTTGAGACAATGGAGCTACTGTTGTGTCTTCAAACTGCCGAATTGTCTTGTTAATTTTTGTTAGAGTAATTCTGCAACAAAAGATAGGAAAGAATTGGTAATTACTGAGGTTATAGTAAATTTAAAGAATACGGTTGTATTTCAACTAAATTGTTTTAATACTTTACTTTCATTGAATAACTCTAAGGTTTCCTCACAATGTTTATTTTTACCATATTTTTAGTATAAGCAACATTCTTAAAACCTTCATTCATATTACTACAATGATAATTGTCTCTAAAATACATCAATTTTTCTTGTATGTTGCTTAAGTTTTGAATTAAATCGTTGCCTACTTGCATAAGAGGGAGATGATTTGTAGCTTTAAATCATCACCATAAATCTTTTAAATGTAATAACAATGTTTGCAATGACAAATGTCTCATCATTTGTGCAACGCGAGCACTCGATTTACTTCAAACGTTCATAAAATGACTGCCATTATTTTTATTAACGATTTATAATGCTGCTGTAATGAGATTTTTAACCGACCGTGTAGAAGAGAGTGATTGTGTTTGCCGATGTAGATATATACTAGCTGACCCGCGCAACTTCGCTTGCGTCAAATAAGAGAGATGGGTCAAAATTTTCCCCGTTTTTGTAATATTTTTCACTGGTACTCTGCTCCTATTGGTAGTAGCGTGATGATATATAGCCTATAGCCTTCCTCGATATATGGGCTATCTAACACTAAAAGAATTTTTCAAATCGGACCAGTAGTTCCTGAGATTAGCGCGTTCAAACAAACAAACAAACAATCAAACAAACAAACTCTTCAGCTTTATAATATTAGTATAGATATGTTGGTTACTTTAGATATGTTAGAAAATGAGAAATCTTATTGACTTGTAAGAAAATGATAGTTAAACTAAAAGTTATTGTCATAAGTTATCATAACTTGCAAGAGATGTTAGTAAAGTTAAAAAAATGGTCTAAAATACCCTATGTAGCATACCTATTTATACTGATTTCAGTGACAAATCATTTGTTTAACCTACTTTACAATTAACATCTTTTTTCTTTATTAGTTAAAACTATAAACAAGTAGTCAATATTTACAAGTAATTTTTCTCAATGTCATTACAAAACTCCCGCATTTTAGTCTTCTCTTACCTTCGCCGGAAACAGACGCGATTGTATGTATGTACATTGTACATAAATGTATGTAAAACTCTCGTATTTCGTAAACACGCACGCAACGAACATCTTCGGCCTCCCGCTGACTCGACAACCTACAACCTACTACCTACTAGTTACTACCGCTAGTAATGAAATGACCGAGAACAAATAACCAAACACTACGGGACGATATGCTCTTAAATAGGGATGTGGAATTTCGGATATACAGGGTGTAATTGACAGCTAACCGAAAACTTTACTGGTAAGTTTGTGACACTGTATGCGCGAAATTTACTCCAACGATATTTCTCGGAAATGATTGGTTCCCGAGTTAGTCATTTTTGAGCGTTCAATGTATAGTGAACAACGCGATGTATCTCCGCGCATGCCTACGAGATTTCTGGCGGCGGCGGCGCGCTGAGCGACGACATGTCGCGTACCACACGCGTACGTACCTACGACGTCTACACGTCTATGCGCTCACTAGTATGCAACGCTATCATTAGATAACAATCTTATGTATCGTTTATGGTATCGTAAATAGGCCCGTATGTTACAATAGCTCATAGTAAAATTGTAAGTAGGTAGGTACCTACTTGGCTTACGTGAAATCAAACAATAATAGCAAAATGTAACCAATAATAAGAAAGTGCTAAAACAAATTGTTATCAATGTCTATCAACACGCAAATACCTGGTGTATGGCGAGAGTTTGAGTACCTTTGGATCCGGACGTACAGGTGCAGAGCACGCCGTGCACTTCCACGTGCTTCACCATACATAACACATCAACATTTCTTCCTATTTACGAACACAACTGCACTTCGAAAACAATAACAACAAAAATAATAACAATAAAAACACTAAAAACTCAAAACCGGAACAATAACAAGTAATAATAAACAACAGTTCACACACGACACGACGAATAGGACATAACGAACGACACCGGTGAAGAGCTTCCGTCTTCCGCGAGCGAATTGCTCGAACTATTAAAGAGAGCCGCCGGCGCGGGCGCCTCTCCGCTCACTCGCGCCGCCCCTCGCCCGCGCCACCCGCTCCCTCCGCGCCGTCCGCGCGCGCGCCGCCGATTTGGTGACGAGCGACGAGTTAGGATCCCAGCGAGAGATTAGATTCAATAAAATATTGATGTGGCATTACTATTTTTACTTGTCACAGTTGTTACTGGTTGCATTGTAGTTTTATTCAAATACCGAATAACATTACAAACATTATTGATGTAAGTTTAAAATACTTTGATATTTATAACATAAAATCAGCTTAAAGTAAATAAAATAAACACGAAACGTTTATTTAATTAAACCATAAAAAATGTAGGTACATAACAATGATAACAATCAATATCCATTAATATTCTTATCAGAGAAACTAACTTATCATAATTCATAATCCCCGGAGAATTACTTAGCATCCATTTTGTCGCATCCCATCTATGTAACATCCACACGCGGTCGCGGCGTCACGCGACACTACGGCCATCTACTTCTCGAGTCGCACCGCGCTTGTATGAAGTATGAATGAGCGTGTAAATATCGAATAGAATTTTGCAAGAACAAATGGAACAAAGCGACAATACATGTTAAATTGTTTATTAGAGATTTTTATAGCATTAAGGAATATCAATAGGATTTTTTGTCGTTCTGTATGTATTTGTACGTGTAATAATATGATATCACACATTTAAAATCTTATGAATTTACCTTTTATCGGCGAGCGTGATAATTATGTTATTTTCATTTTTAACATAGAACAAATACTAAGTAACGTGCATACTAGTGAGTGTGAGACTGACAGCTGTGTGCGTAATCGTGTCTGTGTGGCGCGCGTAGGTACACGGCGTGACGTCGACCGTCGCGGCCGGCCGCCGCTGGCGCGGTGTCGTTGGCCGAACAGCTGATAGCGAATTTATACGTTGTTTTAATCCATTGCTGTTTTTTGTGAAAAACAGTAATATGACGGATTTTTTTTTCATATTCATGTTGCATTGTGTAGTATTAACGAAATAATACCAAAAAAAATTTAAAAAAACGCATAAAAAATCGGAAAAATCAAGAAAAAACCGATGAAAATTTTCAACGCCATTAGCATCAGAATCGTGTCTAAAGTCATTTTTTTTCGTTTTTGGTAGGCTGTCTGTTACACCCTGTATATGTCACTGTCAAGCCGGAGTTTAAAAACTATACGGTATATAAAAAAACTCCTTCTTCATAACTATGTTAACTATGTTAACTATGTTACGGTATATAATTATACCGTAACATTTTTTAAACCACCCAATAGGAGGAGCCCCACGAGGCGGGGCTCCTTTTATTGGTTTTTACCGTTTTACCGGAAAATCTTAGGATTTACCACAGCTCGGGCTTTTACAGTATCATATTATATTTAATAACATACGGATAATAGTATGTTTGTAATAATAGAAGCTTGCTCTCTGTTGAAAAATGTAGCCTATGTCGTTCTCCGGGGTATATTCTAACGCACTGACAAATTTTATCCAAACCGATTAAGCTGTTTTAAACGGCATAATAATATTCTTATGATCTATACTAATATAATAAAGCTGAAGAGTTTGTTTGTTTGTTTGTTTGTTTGTTTGAACGCGCTAATCTCAGGAACTACTGGTCCGATTTGAAAAATTCAGTGTTCGATAGCCCGTTTATCGAGGAAGGTTATAGGCTATATAACATCACGCTATGGTCATTAGGAGCGGAGTAGCAACGAAAAGTGTTACAAAACGGGGAAAATTTTGACTCATTCTCTTAGGTGACGCAAGCGAAGTTGCGCGGGTCAGCTAGTTTTAGATATTTTTAATGTATATTGCCTATGTCCTTCTACGGGGTATAATTATTGCATTACATGTAATTTTCATGTGTCTAAGTTAGGCGCGATTTTGGGATGCGGAAGTCATAGTATTTCAATTTATTCTTATAAAATCTGTATTAAATATTGTTTTTTATTACAATAATTTTAATACTATCTATAGTTTTCATGTCTTTCACACATCACTATATACATAAAGTATATAAGAAGCTATTTTACATTCGGCTCCAATAGTTTCGGTTACGGTATCCGTTCTAAATAACATCCCTTTTAACATTTTAACAAGGGGAGTGAAAGGGTAGCAGGTCAATTACCCTTACGTGAGAAAAATGTCCCACGAGCTCTCTTAGTGCAAAGATATGGAGCTCTGGAAGGGACTTCTAAATTGTTGGATGATATTGCATTAATTATGAAGGTGTTGTAATAGAAGTAAAAAAGGAAGTTTATGACATTTTACAGTGCAGTCTCTTAAATAACCATTTCCTGGGTGTATGTTTATTTTTATTTTCGCTGTGTTGAAAACGTTAAGTGTTTTGTAATTTGAGTCAAAGTCAGTGTGTCCGTTATATGGCCCCGAAATTTCTTTTAATCTTTTGTTTCAGCCCTTTAACCAAACAGATAGGCAAAACGAAAAAAACGCTTTAAGAATATTTTCATATACTTGGATAAAAGCAAAATCAAAGTTTAATATACATACATAAATTCATGCCTTTTTCCCATAGGGGTAAGCTGAGACCAGAGAACGCCACTTGGTACGATCCTTACAAACTTCCTTTGCGTCATTCACATCCACACATCTTGTCATACAAGACCATCATTAAGTTTAATTCAATAATATAATCTTACATCACTGACCCCCAGTTTCTGAGGTACATTTAGCGGTAGTTTATCTATTCAATAGCTTTGTTTTAATATGATTTTTAGCGCTATTGAATAGATAAACTACCGCTAAATGTACTTCAGAAAGCGGGGGTGAAAGATCTAAACAAAAGCCCTATCTAGTGCTAAGACATCTCGAACAAAAAGCTAGAACGGTAGACAGTAACGGAAATCCATTAGCGGTTACTGCGGAGTGGGACGTTCCGCTGTCGTCACGTTATCGTTCCGGATACGTGTCGTCACGGAGTCGTCGCGTCACGCTCTTTCATTACGCTGCTATCTGATTGGACGGAGTTAAGTGGTGTATTGTGACGTCATTATACTGTTAATGATGTTTTGAGTCGTTTTTATGCAATTAGTTAATCGTTTGGTTTTTGTTGTATGGGAATTGGGATAATAGTTGTTTGTATAGCAAGGAATATGACAAACTTACATAATCACTGAAAAAATATTGCATCTAAACAAAAAAATAAGGTGCGAATTTCAGAAGTGTATAGTAATTAGTCATGATAGGCCATCGTCTTTTTATCGTGTTGGAAATTTCAAAAATCTATATTATAATAATTAAGGTATAGTAGCAGATATACAAGGTATAAGAGTCGCCATGTCGCCTAAAAAGCCATCTCTAATTTAGAAACTTTGTCCAGAGCCAATAACTAATTTAACTTAAACATAAACGCATAATATCTAAAAACACATTCTAATTAAATTAATGAGCCTTGTAATAATGCCTTAATGAATCTAAATTAAAAACAAAAAAAACCCTAACACAATTATTTACGTTAACTATATTCACAAAATACTTTTCAGCACATTTTATAAACGTGATTATTTGTCTAGTATTAACTAATATAATTAATAATGAGTGAGTTAATTGCTGAGGGTAGTTGGAACGATTGGTAAAGGGCCTTCGTTAGTGCACATTAGCATTCCTCTCGTGAGCTGTATACGCTAATCATTGGACTTTTTAGTTAGCTACAAGTTATAAGAGCTGGCGATTTCGAGAGAATAATAGTTTTTTTCTTATATGAGCTTAAAAGGATTCAAATGTCTATGTCGATCCGGTGCAACCACTAGAGTATTTATGTTTATTACCACAGATCAAAACGGCATGGCATTTGTATCTATCTATACCTATCTTAAATAGCTTTTTTGTTTGAAAAATCTATTTGAATAAAAAATTGTTCCTAACCCTTAACGACGGTGAAATACGTTTTAAAGTAAATCATTTACTCCCGGTTTCTGAGTACATTTAGCGGTAGTTTATCTATTGAATAGCGTTTTTATTGTATGAGTTTTGACGCTATTGAATAGATAAACTAAGGTTAAATGTACCTCAGAAACCGGGGGTTAGTATGTCAAATTAAAGGAGTCGCTATTTTATTTATGTAATTTTCAATGTTGACATTAACAATTGATTACTGTTTTAATATAATAAAAGAGTCGGTCCTATGTCTCCCGCTACGAGTCTATACATTGCACACAACCCTATTCTCTCCACATTCGTAATGAGCCCAATTAAACGAGTAATGCTCGATCGTGTGTTTTTTGCTTTATTATCCATTCATTTGAAGAATACCAAGTTTTCAGCGATCGATGCCGCTGATAGGGCTCTTGTTTCTAGAGCCTTTCGAACGAAAGCATGCTTAATTAAGAACGTATTGTTTTACAAAAGGGCTTAAGTTCGATAGTGAAGATGTTGACGGAATTAAAATGTAATATGGTATATAGGCTCTTTTTCTTCTTCTATGTAAAATATGTTTTATTGGGAAATGAGGCCCTTCTATTTCGCTAAAATTAAAATAATATTTCAGGCAAGCAAATATCAAAAACAGAAAATACGTCGACAGCATTGATGACATGACTGTCTTTGTTGTGGTAATATATTGCAACCCCCGATTTTAAAGTCTCAAGTTAGATTCGTGCGTCAGGATCTTATTGCAATGAAGTTTGTTAATATAATAAATCACTGTACGAAAGAAAGCTCTAACCCTTAAATTATCGTATAGTAAACTTCTATAAACATAGCATAACTTTACTCATCAAATTCACTTAGAACATTGAAAGCACAAATAAAACTCTATAATTGTTTTCATCGCAGCACTTAGTCTGTCAGTCGATATGACAATAATCCCCGCGGATTCGATTCCCGGAACAAGCCGGGATCAATGTCTGTCGGCAAACAGAGCTGTTTGTCTTTCATTTAGTTTTTGTACGAACACGTTACACTGCTAACGTGTTGTTAATTTACCAGGAAATTATAAGAATTGTTTGTTGTGTTTTCGGTGTGTAACGAGTTCGTGTTGGTGGTAGTATTATTCGGGAAATTTATTTGTATGGCAGTTAATATTTGGGCAATAACTATTTACTTGTCAAATTACCTACTCTTTATGAAATGTCAAAAACACATTTTAGTATAGAAATACGGTGTAATGACGTCACAGATTCGTATTTTCATGGTATGAACTGAGTGCCTAATAAAATGTTCCAGTAATAATAACAATTTCAACATTATTGACGAAAACAAAAATATTTTAACCTTTTTTAATGTCGTCTACATTGATATCAAACCTTGGGTAGTGTTACATTATTCCCTGATCCCATACACAATAGCTGAGATATTTATAACACCGGTCACTTCCACACACATGTACATACACACATGCATACATAGTACATATAGAGCACTATACAATTAATTATCTGAACGTTTC